>NC_138770.1:393831779-394431779 GCF_965119305.1 Pelophylax lessonae
AAGAACATGAGTTTTGGGACACCTCAAACATTTTATTACTGTTATGATTGCCTCTTCAACAGGTAGACTGTTCTGTTCTCTAGGAATTATTATCAATTTATGTTATCTAAATGCCAATTAGTATTTTTATTTTCTTTTTATTCCTTGGTAATAGCCCAAGTTCCATTAATGAGTTCCGTGTGAAAATGTGATTGTTTTTCATTTTCGTTTGTGAAATTAGGAGCAAAAGCACGGGCACCGTTCTCAAATAGCAATGCAGAATGCTGGAATCTGACTTCTTCAGCTCTAGTGAATTAAAGGCTGAATAAAAACTCATGTGACATAGTAAACCCAAACTGACTGGCTAAGTGTGTGGCTCAGAAAAAAAAAAGCAGGTCACTCCCTGGAACTTTGTGACACTAGATTTCTTTTTAATTATTCCATGCAGATCACACTAATCAATCCTGTCAGGGCAAAGGCTCCACTACTCCTCCTACTGAGTCTGGTGCTTCAAATCACATTACTTTACCTTTTCAACCATTAAATCATCCTCACTCTAGCATCTGGGGACCTCTACAATGCCTTTGTCCAGTTTAACAGCCTGTCAAATACAAAGATGTTTTTTTTTTTTAACAAAATTATGTGGTATAAAATATTAAACATTGTTAATCCCAATTTTTATATATAAAATAATAATAATAATATCTAAAATATGAACGTTCCAGTACAAAAAGTAAAAAGTGTACTAGAGTAGATTGTTATTGGTTTTCTTAAAAAAATAGAACATAGGAGAGTTGGCTATTTACTATTCTGATGTTTTGTATATGCTCACCTTCTTAATATAACTGTGTGCATGAAGCATAGTAAATTGATCTACGTTTTTTTTTTTTCCCATTCTTAATCTACACCTGTTTCTGCGTAAAACATGATATGATCATTATTTTGAGCGTACGTGAGGGGTCACCTTTCATGCCAAAGACTATTTTGGAAGCTGTCAATGCTATCATTGCTTTGCGCAAAGGGTCTTCAAGGTAGCACATTGCTGAACTTAACCCCTTTTCAAGCTAACTCTATACATCCTTGTTAGTGTCCAGCTCTGAACTTCTGAAGAGTATTTTTGTGTGAGTCAGGGTTCATTCACTTGGGCCCTTTTGTGGGACTTTCTTCTTTTCAGCTCCCAGTGTGTTACACCAATTAAAGAACGACGTGCTGCAAATGTAATGGGCCGAGTACTGATTGTTTTTGACAAGCAACAAAACACATAGATCCTCCCCTTTGATTAGGCCGTTGAAGGGAAGACTCAGGCCGGTCAGTTTACTGAATAGTTCATGAACTGTAATTCTGAGGGGCTCGTGTGAAAGAAAATGTCTCTTTTCTCTCTTTTTTACTTTCTCTTCCTGAAAAGGAGAAACAAGCACCATGCGTAACGAAGGAGGGCACTGATTGATTGACTTGTCACTTATAGAGCAAATATAAGCCAACTGTATTCCTCAATGCCTAGTACTGAGATTAATAAATCCACCTCCATAGTGGTAAATTGTATCATTTGATGTTTAGCTTAATGTAACATTTCGGAAAAATTATCTCTCTCTTTTTATTAGTCTATATTATTGTTTTAACCACTTCTGGACCCGGACGTATTTCCCCCTTAATCACTCTAAGACCAGAAGGATTTGCCCCCTTAATGCCCAGGCCATTTTTTGCGATTCGGCACTGCTTTATTTTATCTGAGAATTGCGCATTCCTGCGACGCTGTATGCAAATAAAATTCATGTCCTTTTTTCCCACAAATAGAGCTTTCTTTTGGTGGTACTTGGTCACCTCTGCAAATTTTGATTTTTTGCACTTTAACCAAAAAAAGCGACAATTCTGAAAAAAAAAAAAAAACTATATTTTTCACTTTCTGCTATAAAATATTACCCATAAAAAAAATTCTAATTTTTTTTCATTATTTTAGGCCAATATGTATTATAAAGTGCTAAAATACAGCGCAAAAAGGTACGTGTATAAAGTATTATATAAATAGGTTATAAACAATCTTAAAGTACCATGTGCAAACCAAGTGCATACATACAAATAAGGTGATTTAACAATAAATATCATAGAATGTTGAGTAAAAATTGAAATGTGTCCATATGAAATTGTAGTGCAAAATTGCAAAAGAACTTTAGCACTTTATACTCAGAATCTGGTACCACCCAGTTTTTGCACAGCAGCACTTGGGTCATTATTATTTTTATCCATAGCGCGGTACATTTCTTTTTTTTTTCACAATATGTATTATGCTACACATTTTAGGTAAATAAAATCCCAATAAGAGTATATTGATTGTTTTGCGCAAAAGTTATCATGTCTACGAACTAGGGGAAAGATTTATGTCATTTTTTTTTTTTTAACTAACTAGTAATGGCGGTGATCAGCAATTTTTAGCGGGACTGCGACATTGCAGCAGACAGATCGGACACCAAACTGACATTTTTGACACTTTTGGGGGGACCAGTGACAATGCTACAGTAATCAGTGCTAAAAATATGCACTGTTACTGTAATAATGACACTGGCAGGGAAGGAGTTAACACCAGAGGGGATCAAGGGGTTAAATGTGTCCCTAGGGGTTGCTTACTAACTGTGTGGGGGATAGACTTATGGAATGAACACAGGGACCTGTGTTCCTAAATTGGAGGAACACAGAAGTCCTGTGTTCATTGCTGACAGAACAGCGGTCTGCCGTGTTTATATGGGGAGCGATCGCGGGTGCCCGATAGCATTCAAAGCTGCCGGCCCCGCAGATCAGCTTTCCCTCTGGCGAATTGGAGCGTGCACGTGTCTCCGGCAGCATGCACGCCCCCATGAGCGCTCCTGTGATACGACGTACGGGTACGTCGTTTCGCGGAACCCTGCCGACCTGCCACAGTATATGCACGGCGTCTGGTCGGCAAGTGTTTTTGTCACTAATTTTGTCCTAAACAAAAAGTTAATATAATATATATTGTATAAATACACAATATATTGCAATATACCTGTATATATATATATATATATATATATATATATATATATATATATATATATATATATATTTATCTATCTATCTATCTATATATATACTCACACTGTACCAACTCTAATTTTAAAATAAGCAAAAAATATTTTTTGTTCAAAATGCACTAAAAACATATAAGATCGGCATTAGCATGATATTCAGAAAAACGAGCAATTAGCAATGGTGGCTTCTTTACTTTCTTAGTACACTTAGAATAACTTTTACTCCACTTTTATTGAGAAAAAACATTCCCCTCTGGGTGATCTACGTACATTACAAGGATTTGAACAAACTTTGTTGCAGATTCCTACCTTTTGTTGTTCTAAAGAAATCTCTGTGTGTTTGTCTGTGTTCATGTGGAAAGTGACTCTAATGGGAGTAGTATAATAATTATCAATCAGCTGCTGCACCAGCAGGGCTCTAATGAGGAACATTGCAGGGTCTGCATCCCTTTAGACGTGATTTCCTACTGGGAGTATCTCTTCAAAAATTAAATTTCTGTTGCAGGGAATGCCTGAAATCTGACTTGTATCTTAGTGCAGACTTCTGGGAAAATCGGTGAGCCAATCACACAAGCAGGAAATTATGTTTCTGGGGGCCGTTCTGTACACAGAACACCTCCAGGTGGCCATATTGCATTGCATTTTACAGAAAATGACAGAGCTGCAGATTTTTTTTTATTTGCTATTTTTTTCCCCACAAAAGTGGAGTTTCCTTTTAATATATCAGAATTAATGAAAAATATTATATCTGTTTTTTTAAACCTAGCAGGTATCCCTAAATCATATGGGTTTTGAATTGGTTTTGGTGTATGCTGTATGAATGCTGTTAAAAATAGACACGTAATATCATCATATTTATTTAGACATTAATATTTCACACAAGATCATTTTTATCTCAATACATTCCAGCAATTCAATCAGGCGTTGGGGTTGTAACTTGTGTTTAGCCATGAATCAAACCATGGGCATAATAAAGGACAGGATGGCGTGTCTTCAGCATCTCTTGCTTTAGGGAACAGCCAAGATAAGAAAAAGTTAAGCTGGCCATACACAAGTTACATTTTGTGTGAAAATGTTTGTTTTAAGAACATTCCTTCGTTTTTCTTTTTTTCTTTTTGAGATTATAATTTTTATTTATTTTTCAAACATAAAAGTACAACAAAAATAAATAAATACAAGAAAATATTTACTTAGGCTGCATTCACATGTCAGCTTATAATCGCGGGCAGAACCGCCGCGGTTCCGCCCGCGATTCGGAGATTTATTGCAAATCGCGGGACGCCTAGCGTTACCCGTTGATTTGCAATAGCCCCCCAAACGCCGAGCGATGTTGCCGCGATTTACGCCCGCCGAATCGCGGCAACATCGCGCAAACAAAATCACGGGACGCAATACGCTCCAAAGAAGCTCTTGTACTTTTTTGGAGCGTATTGCGTCCCGTGATTTTGTTTGTGCGATGTTGTCGCGATTCGGCGGGCGTAAATCGCGGCAACATCGCTCGGCGTTTGGGGGGCTATTGCAAATCTACGGGCAACGCTAGGCGTCCCGCGATTTGCAATAAATCTCCGAATCGCGGGCGGAACCGCGGCGGTTCTGCCCGCGATTATAAGCTGACATGTGAATGCAGCCTTAGTCTTTTTTCCTTCGATTTTCTAATCATTACTGGGGTCAAATCAACAGTCCTTTTTAACCACTTGCCGACTGCCTAACGCCGATTTACGTTGGCAGTCAGCCCCTCACAGGCTAGCGACGTCTATGTTAAAAAATTTTGATTTTTACATTTTTTTGGGGGGGATTTCATATAAAAAATGTGAAAAATATTGTTATTTTTTCAAAATTGACGCTCTTTTTTTGTTTATAGCGCATGATTAAAAAATCGCACAGGTGATCAAATACCACCAAAAGAAAGCTCTGTTTGTGGGAAAAAAAGGACGTCAAATTTCTTTAGGTACAGCATCGCAGGACCGCGCAATTTTCTTTTAAAGTCACGCAGTGCCGAATCGCAAAATAGGCCCTGGTCAGGAAGGGGGTAAAATCTTCCAGGGCTTAAGTGGTTAACCACAGTGATGAGAAAATTCGAGGAACAGGATGGAAACATTTTCTCCAACAAACAGATTTCTAACAGTGTATATGATTTTCATTCAGGAATGTCCCTTCACTCCGAATGTTAAAAACAGATGTTTTTTGAAGTACCTTTAACCAGTTCTGGACCAGAAGGATTTGCCCCCTTAATGAGCAGGCCATTTTTTGCGATTCAGCACTGCATTACTTTAACTGACAACTGCGTGGTTGTGCAGAACTGTACCAAAATAAAATTCATGTTCTTTTTTCCCCACAAATAGAGCCTTTTTAATGGCATTTGATCACTTGTGCGATTTTTATTTTTTGCGCTAAAAACAAAAAAAGAGCGACAATTCTGGAAAAAACAATATTTTTCACATTCTGCTATATAACATTCCCCCCCCAAAAAAAATAAAAAAATGTTCATTCTTTTAGGCCAATTTATATTCTGCTACATATTTTTGTTAAAAAAAATCCAAATAAGCGTTTTGTTTGCGCAAAAGTTATCACGTCTACAAACTAGGGGAAAGATTTTATGTCATTTTTATTCATTTATTTATTTTTTACTAGCAACGGCGGCGATCTGTGATTTTTAGCGGGACTGCGACGTTTCGGCGGACAGATCTGACCCCTAACTGACATTTTTGGGGGGACCAGTGACATTACTACAGTAATCAGTGCTAAAAATATGCACTGTTACTGTAATAATAACACTGGCAGGGAAGGGGTTAACCAAGGGGAGATCAAAGGGTTAATTGTGAGCCGAGGGGAGTGTTTTCTAACTGTGGGGGGAGGGGCTTGTGAAGTGATCATAGAGACCTGTGTTCCTATATAGAAGGATCACAGGCACTCTCTGATCATTTCAGGGAGAAGAACGGTCAGCTGTGTTTACAACAGCTGACCGCCTAGTGGGGGCGGGAGCACACCCAGCGTACCCTTACATCGGTTCGCGTAGCCGAGCCAGCCTGCCGCAGTGAAAATGCGGCGGGCGGTCGGCAAGTGGTTAAACGACATTTGTCATGTCATGAAATGTACTGATGAGAATTTTCCTACAAAGGTTGGTACAAATCTTCGTTTGAAAATCTACTCGTTTATGACCATCTTTGCTGAGAGGCTTTACTAACCACTTTTCCTTGTTGCAGTGTTAATTTTGGCAGCAAATTTCAATTTAGTTTTAGTCTTAGTCTTAGGACTAAAATGGCATTTTAGTTTTAGTCCTATTTTAGTCTTCTGCAAGTGTTTTAGTTTTAGTCTTATTTAGTCGACTAAAACTCCAGTATATTTTAGTCGACTAAAACGCCCTACATTTTAGTCGACTAAAACGCCCTACATTTTAGTCGACTAAAACTCATTTTAGTCATCTATAATCAAATGGGTGTAGTTCAATTGTAATTTGTAATGCATTATTTAAGCATTTCTCTACAATTTCCAAACTCATTATATACTACTGCTGGTCCTGGAGTGAAAAATCTAATATGTTATTATTTATGGTACTAAGCTTTGAGCATGCACCAGTGTTAATTTTTGGCAGCAAATTTCGATTTAGTTTTAGTTATAGTCTTTTGACTAAAATGCCATTTTAGTTTTAGTCGTATTTTAGTCTTAAGACTAAAATGCCATTTTAGTTTTAGTTGTATTTTAGTCATCTGAATTGTGTTAGTCGACGAAAACGTTTTAGTCGGTTTTAGTCGACGAAATTAACACTGCCTTGTTGCTGAATTTCCAGCATTTTTAATGTTTAAAAGCTACAGTGCTAAAATGAACAAGGGGCATATTTTATTTATAAAGCACTGAATGTGACATTCACCAAACATTCACTGCAGATGAACCAAGCTTTAATCACTGACTCAAAACGCTGTATTAGTATTTCTGAAATATTTTTTTCTTACTGTGAAATTGTGTGCATATCCATCAATCTCTGTAGCTGCAGCTGATGTTTTTTAGTATTTCCATTTCTGCATAACATCCAGCAGTAGGGTGATACATCAGCTTCCTGCTCGTTGCAATAGGGACACAACACCCCTGGGCACCCTTAGACACGCATGTTCCAGGGAGTGAGCTAGCCACTACATGGTGCAGACTTTAGCTTTGCAGTCTGCACATTTGCTTTATAACATTCATAGACCTACTTCTGAACAGTAATCAAGCAACTGATCCCCACAGCACAACTAAAGTCTGCACCAGTGGCCGGCAAGGAGGAACATGGTCATCTAAGGGGATGCGGGAAATGCATTCTATCACTCAGGCTCATCACTCGTCATCACTTAGACTTAGAGTTACGTGCCACTTTGTGTTGGTCTATCACATAAAATCCCAATAAAGTACATTTACGTTTTTGGTTGTAGCATGACAAAATGTGAAAAATTTCAAGGGGTATGAATACTTTGTCAAGGCGTTGTCGTAGAACCCACATGTGATTCGGACATGAATCGCACTCCAGTCCTGTTCAAATCACATGTGATTCTTTGCAGTGTGATTGAGGCCCATGCGAAGCATACTAGCCCATTATAACTTTACCTTGCAGGTTAAAAAAAAAAAAAAAAGCTTGGTGGTTTACTACCACTTTAAAACAATTATAAAGTCTCATTTTTTTTTCTATAAAAATAACAAACATGTGCAGTGATTTTGCAAAGAGCAGCCCGGATCCTCCTCTTCTCAGGTCCCTCTTCTGTGCTCCTGGCCCCTCCCTCCTGTTGAGTGCACCCACAGCAAGCAGCTTGCTATGGGTGCACCCGAGCCGAGCCGCAGCTTCCTGTGTCCATTCAGACATGGAGCCTGTGGTTCGGCCCCCCGCCCCCCTCTCTTGATTGGCTATCTGACTTTTACTGACAGCCAATGGCGCTGCTGCTGTGTCTCAGTCAATCAGGAAGGACAGTACTGGACAGCTGAGGCACTCGTGGACATTGCTGGATTGAGAGGGGGCTCAGGTAAGTATTAGGGGGGCTGCTGCACAAAGAAGGCTTTTTATCCTAATGCATAAAATGCATTAGGATAAAAAGCCTTCTGCCTTTACAACCACTTTAACGTCTGTTGGCATGAACCTTAGGGCATGTACTTGGATAGAACACTGGTTACAAGGGCAAGACCAAAGGGTGGTGATAAATGGCATGTACTCAGAATGGTCTGGATATGGAGGTCTGATAGAAAGGTTAATATACAGTTTATTTAGCTCAATCTCAGTGTTTGCCAATGATACAAGGCTAAGCAGGGCAATCATTTCACAACAGGATACAGAAACTTTACAAGAAGACCTCAATAAAATAAAGGGGTGGGCAACCACATGGCAAATGAGGTTTAATGTTGAAAAATGTAAAGTAATGCACCTGGGGGCTAAAAATATGCATGCAAGTTACTTGCTAGAGGGGGGGACATTTGGGGGAAATCCAGGATGGAAAAAGATGGGGGTTCCAGTAGATAACAGGCTCAGCAATGCTATGCAATGCCAAGCTGCAGAAACCAAAGCAAGCAGAATATTAGCATGCAATAAAAAGGGTACTTACTCAAGAGATGAAACTCTGTTTTACCACTTTACAAAACTCTGGTCTGGCTGCATCTTGAATATGCCATCCATTTCTAGTCACCGGTCCTCAGAAAGGGTATACTGGAACTGGAGAGAGTCCAGAGGAGGGCAACAAAACTAATACTGGAATAAGGGGACTGGAGGACCTCCGTTACGAAGAACGACTACAAGCATTAATCTTATTCTTCCTGGAGAAGAGATGCTTGAGAGGAGATATGATAGGGATATACAAATACCTCAATGGTGATTCATAGTGAAAAACTTTTCAGTTTAAGGTGATTGTAAAGTCTCATTATTTTTCTATTAAAATAACAAACATATTATACTTACCTGCTCTGTGTTGGTTTTGCACAGGGGAGCCTGGAGCCTGGATCCTCCGCTTCCCGAGTCCCTCTTCGCTGCTCCTTGCCCCTCCCTCCTGTCGAGTGCCTCCACAGCAAGCAGCTTGCTATGGGGGCACCCGAGCCGAGCTGCAGCTCCGTGTATCCATTCAGACATGGAGCTGCTGTTTGGCCCCGCCCCTCTCTCTCCTAATTGACTGACTGACTCTGATTTACAGCAGCAGAAGCTAATTACGCCACTGTTGTGTCTCAGCAAATCAGGAGGGAGAGCCGAGAGCCTGGATGGTCAAGAGACTCATGGACATAGCTGGAAAGAGATGGGGCTCAGGTAAGTATTAGGGGGTGCTGGGGGAGCTGCTACACACAGAAGGCTTTTTTTCTTAATGCATGGAAAGCATTAAGATAAAAAACCTTCTGACTTTAAAACTCCTTTAAGAAGATACGTGGCCACTCAATGAAACTAGAAGCGAAGCGGGTTAACCTTAAACTGTGCTGGGGATTCTTTACTGTCAGATCGGTAAGGAAGTTGAACTCCCTTTCACAATCAGTGGTGTCACCGGGAGGTGTCGATAGTTTAAAAAAATCTTAGATGGGCATCTTAGCGATAACAATATACAGGGATATAGGGAATGGTATTGACATAAAAACACACACACACGTAAATTAACACCCACACAGGTTGAACTGGATGGCCTGTTTTCTTTATTCAGTCTTACCCAGGGGCGGACGTACAGGGGTCGCAGGGGTCGCCATGGCGAGCGGGCCCCATGCTGCAGGGGGCCTGAGAGGGCCCCCTGTATGTATAGAGAGGAGAAGCGGCAACCGCAGCTGAGACCAGAGCTCCCCCGATCCTCCCGAGAGAGCTGATCGTGATCACATTAGAAAGAATGGAAAGTTAAAGCAGTGTGTGCTGTGCTCTCTGCCTCCCCCTACAGTGCAATACCCGGCAGGAAGTTACAGGAAGGTAAAGTCCTCTCTGCCGTTTTTACTGTAAAAAGGCTTTCTGTATGTATGTTTGTGTGTGTGACTGTGTGTGTGTATGTATGTGTGTGTATGTGTGTATGTATGTATGTGTGTGTGTGTGTGTGTATGTGTGTGTATGTATATGTGTATGTATGTGCATTTATGTATATGTGTATGTGTGTGTGTGTGTGTGTGTGTGTGTGTATGTGTGTGTGTGTGTGTATGTATGTATGTGTGTGTATGTATGTGTGTGTATGTATGTGTGTGTGTGTGTGTGTGTATGTATGTATGTGTTTATATGTGTGTGCATATGTGCATCTATATATGTATGTGTGTGTGCATGTATGTATGTTTGTGTGTTTATATGTGTGTGTGGATATATGTACGTGTGTGCACTTATTTAAGGGTTCATGCCAGTTGTGTGGGGGACACTTATCAACTAGGAAGCAATGTGTGGTGTGCTTGTCATCTGGGAGGCGTTGTGTGTGCAGGCACCAATCCTGGGGGGGGGGGTGCCCTGAGTGGGGAGCTTGTCAACTGTGGAGTGCTGTGTGTGCGGTGCTCATTATCTGTGTGTGGGCTGCTTGTTATATGAGGGGGGCTGTGTGTGGGTAACACGTATCAGCTGGGGGTGATGCCTGTCAACTTTGTGGGACACATCAACTGGGAAGTGTATGCTTATATATATATATATATATATATATATATATATATGTGTGTGTGTGTGTATATGTGCTTATATATGAGTATGTATGTGTATGTGTGTACATGTGCGTTTATGTGTGTGTGCATTACTTTTAATCCTGACCCCATATATGTGTACAATCAAAAGTAATTTTTTTTTTTCAGGTTGTTCATAGTACCAGCAAGAAAATGCTATTCCTCTGAAAAGCGATCCATACTCATATGGCTTTTCAGAGGCATTTGATAGGCGGTGAAAAGGCAATATGTTGCTTCCTCACCGCCTGTTTTAACCCCCTAATGCAGGGGTGGGGAACCTGCAGCCCGCACAATCATTGCGTCCGCCCCCCGTGCCGCTGAGCCTGTGTATGCCAGCGGAGCTGTCAGAAGGAGCCGATGGCTCCGTCCTGACAGTGTGAGTCACAGAAAAGCTTCAGAAAAGGGTGGACCCGGGACACAGAGCAGTGCGCCCCGAGCCCACCCATTTGTGTGACACTAGAGATTGAAAATTCACTATTGTCACACGGATCCTCCTTCTAGCCAATCAGGAAGCGGGTCCAAGACCCGCTTCCTGATTGGCCGAAAGGCGAACACATGCCATTGGTCGAGGAGGACGCTGGAGGACTCGAGGAGAAGCCGCCGCAGCAGGTAAGTGCACTGGCTTTCTGCATTGAAAGGGGGCACACTGTGGTCAGTCTGCATTGAAAGGGGGCACGATGTGGTCTGTCTGCATTGAAAGGGGGCACGCTTTCGTCTGTCTGCATTGAAAGGGGGCACGCAGTGGTCACTCTGCATTGATGGGGCACGCTGTGGTCAGTCTGCATTGAAAGGGGGCACGCAGTGGTCAGGCTGCATTGAAAGGGGGCACTCTGTGGTCAGTCTGCATTGAAAGGGGGCACGCTGTGGTCTGTCTGCATTGAAAGGGGGCACGTAGTGGTCAGTCTGCATTGAAAGGGGGCACGCAGTGGTCACTCTGCATTGATGGGGGCACGCTGTGGTCAGTCTGCATTGAAAGGGGGCACGCAGTGGTCAGTCTGCATTAAAAGGGGGCACGCTGTGGTCAGTCTGCATTGAAAGGAGGCATGCAGTGGTCACTCTGCATTTATGGGGGCACGCTGTGGTCAGTCTGCATTGAAAGGGGGCACGCAGTGGTCACTCTGCATTGATGGGGGCACACTGTGGTCAGTCTGCATTGAAAGGGGGCACACCACCAGGCTGGGAGGGAAGGGCCCCGTCCGGGGGGCCCTTTATGGTTTCTTGCATCGGGGCTCTGAAGGTTCTAGTTACGCCACTGGTCTTACCAACTATGTAACTATGTAATTCAGTCTTTTTGCATAAACGTTGGGGGTCCCATATGTTTTTGGTAATGTGTACCCTTAGCTTTATTTGCCTATTTTATAATAGGGTTTTGCAATAGTATTGTTTATTAAATGCATATGTTACACCTTGTACATAACCACATGGTTAAAAGCTTCCTCACCGCCTGTTTTAACCCCCTAATGCAGGGGTGGGGAACCTGCAGCCCGCACAATCATTGCGTCCGCCCCCCGTGCCGCTGAGCCTGTGTATGCCAGCGGAGCTGTCAGAAGGAGCCGATGGCTCCGTCCTGACAGTGTGAGTCACAGAAAAGCTTCAGAAAAGGGTGGACCCGGGACACAGAGCAGTGCGCCCCGAGCCCACCCATTTGTGTGACACTAGAGATTGAAAATTCACTATTGTCACACGGATCCTCCTTCTAGCCAATCAGGAAGCGGGTCCAAGACCCGCTTCCTGATTGGCCGAAAGGCGAACACATGCCATTGGTCGAGGAGGACGCTGGAGGACTCGAGGAGAAGCCGCCGCAGCAGGTAAGTGCACTGGCTTTCTGCATTGAAAGGGGGCACACTGTGGTCAGTCTGCATTGAAAGGGGGCACGATGTGGTCTGTCTGCATTGAAAGGGGGCACGCTTTCGTCTGTCTGCATTGAAAGGGGGCACGCAGTGGTCACTCTGCATTGATGGGGCACGCTGTGGTCAGTCTGCATTGAAAGGGGGCACGCAGTGGTCAGGCTGCATTGAAAGGGGGCACTCTGGGGTCAGTCTGCATTGAAAGGGGGCACGCTGTGGTCTGTCTGCATTGAAAGGGGGCACGTAGTGGTCAGTCTGCATTGAAAGGGGGCACGCAGTGGTCACTCTGCATTGATGGGGGCACGCTGTGGTCAGTCTGCATTGAAAGGGGGCACGCAGTGGTCAGTCTGCATTAAAAGGGGGCACGCTGTGGTCAGTCTGCATTGAAAGGAGGCATGCAGTGGTCACTCTGCATTTATGGGGGCACGCTGTGGTCAGTCTGCATTGAAAGGGGGCACGCAGTGGTCACTCTGCATTGATGGGGGCACACTGTGGTCAGTCTGCATTGAAAGGGGGCACACCACCAGGCTGGGAGGGAAGGGCCCCGTCCGGGGGGCCCTTTATGGTTTCTTGCATCGGGGCTCTGAAGGTTCTAGTTACGCCACTGGTCTTA
Source organism: Pelophylax lessonae (assembly GCF_965119305.1). NCBI lineage: Eukaryota > Metazoa > Chordata > Amphibia > Anura > Ranidae > Pelophylax > Pelophylax lessonae. The sequence goes on from NC_138770.1 coordinate 393,844,868, forward strand.
CCAACTATGTAACTATGTAATTCAGTCTTTTTGCATAAACGTTGGGGGTCCCATATGTTTTTGGTAATGTGTACCCTTAGCTTTATTTGCCTATTTTATAATAGGGTTTTGCAATAGTATTGTTTATTAAATGCATATGTTACACCTTGTACATAACCACATGGTTAAAAGCAGTATTAAACCCAAAAGCAAGCATTGATTATACTGCAGTTTACCAATTCTTAGATGTAATGGATCCATTTTTCTTTTTTTTTAGGCTTTCTTTCTTTTATTTGTATCTGGTTATCCAGCCAGTAAGTCTGTTGGTTTTCAACAGAAAAGCTCTATTGCGGTTACAGGGATGAGAAAGATCATTTAACACTGGCAGGGGTGCTTAAAATGATCAGCTTTTAGTTATTTATTTAAAACCTTTATCCTAAAAGGAAAAAAAAAATATTTGCTGTAACTGATTATAAAGTATTAACTGGAGTTCAGCTTCAATTTGTTACTGTATTTAAATCTGTTAGTACTTCTAACACCCCCCCCCCCCCCTGATTAACAATGCTATTGTCCAAATTAACCCCTGTGCTTATTCATTCAGAGGGGTGTCTGTAAAGTACAGAAGTGTGTTACTGGCCAGATCACAAGGTGGATACTGAGGGGGGAAGCCTTAAAAAGTAAACCAATATAGCCACCACATCTATTAATTGGTAAGCTGCAATTTATTCCATTTTTGGTTTTAGGTTCTTTTTTTTTTTTTTTTTGCACTTTTTAGAACTTAGAGCCTTTCTGGGGGGTTTACAATGCTTTCACCAAAGATTTACAAATTTGTTATATACAATTGTGTAAATCTTGGTTGAAAACATTGATAAAATAGATCCAATTTTTGTTTATGAAATAACATCTTTGACATATACCTCATAGACTTTTAAGTGCTTTTTTTTGCATTTTTATTTCTATAGTCGTGTTGCTGAAAATATAGTCATACCCCCTCTAATATATGTATTTGAGGTGTACATATATGTGAATATATGAACTATTCTCTAATATTTTATCTTGGCATACAGTTTTGGTCTGCATTCTGTTCTTTTACAATACTTGTACTACGGCTGTTTTTTTTTTACATGTTTAATTTTTTTTTTTTTTATCTTTTTTCCTGACAAAAAAGAACAGCACAGTGTATACAGCTTAAATTGCAGGTACAAAGCATTCAGGAAAATAATACAGAGATACAAAATCATGAGCATTATAGTGAGAAAAAGAGCAATAACTCTACCAAAGGTTGAAATATTGACCCTTAGAATGCAAGGCTACAATGCTTAAAGAGAGTAGATTTTTCACCAGTGGACATTTGACTGATTTCCAATTTTAACTGTAAGAGGAACATTATAACGTCAAAGAAGACATGTATTCTTCAGAAGTAACTACAAGATGGGCTACTGTCTTGAGTCAGGTAGCTTGGGAGAGCCTTGATACATAACAAGGAAGGTGAGGTTTATAGCATGGGGGAGGAAGAGATAGAAAGAAAAAAAAAGGAGGGGGAGAGGGGCCAGGGCAAAGCCACCCCAGGATCCCGCAAGGTGGTTAAACCGGACCATGCTACCGGAGCAGAGTTCAATGTTGTACCTGGGCTCGTCGGACATCTCCAACAACTGTATAGAACCTGTGGAATAAGCTTTTGAAGGAGAGTGGGTACTTTATACCAATGGGTCAAGAGTTTGTATCCCTGTTCTTCAAACCTATTAGAGATGGATGCCTCATGTATCAGTTTAATGGCTCTATGTATTTGATTCCAAGCGAAGCATATGTACGGTGGAGTAAAGTAGATGGTGCAGGGTCTTACCCTCAAGACACAGAGACACGAAAATTTATAATGGTCTAAGGTAGTGGATTTGGGAGGGACTTCAGAAACTGTCGGACCTGAACCAGTGGGTGGGGCAGTTGAGAACTTTTGAGAAGTTTTGTATAGTCGTGTGGTCAAGTCAGTCAGTTTGTATCATTAATTGCATGACTCTAATGCCCCGTACACACGCACCGATTGTTGGCCGACCAATCGGCCGTCTTTTGTCCAGTGTTGTTTTGTTGGTTGAAATGTGCTCTAGACTGCACACGAATTTTGTCGGCCAACAACAACCAACTTCAGAAGTGATGTCATGTGATGGTTAACTTTCCGTGTATTTTTTCTTCTCTGAGCATGCCCAATCTTGCTAATCTGCTTTTTGTTGGCCGAAATCTGTACTAACTGAGGAACAATCGGGCGTTCTTTGTTGGCCAACAAAAATTTTATAGCATGCACACCAGATTTTGTTCGGCTGAAAAGTCACAGTTGGTTGTCGGAAGCATCATACTAACAAGCCGACAATCGGCCGATCGGACATTGGCTGAAAATTTACGGCCAACAATCGGTACGTGTGTACGGGGCTTAAGATTACATGCCTCCATGAAGTGTCTAAGGTGTTTGCTTTCCAGGCTCAAAGGAAAATCAGGGTGACATTAACCTGGGATTAGGGGTGATGGGGATCGATTCCTGGTAAAGGTAATGTTCAGTGTGCAACTCTAAGAGAGGCTCCAATGGTTGGGTGGGACTTGAAGACCTGCCAGTTGCTTTCTGGAAGCCATGCCAGAATAGATAGTGGTGTGAATAGTGGTGTTGGAGAGCTGTCAGGATTCACTTGTTTAGCTGTTGGATGTGTGCACCAAGACACAATACGTGACAGATGTAGGGTCTTATAGTATTTTTCTACATCTAGTAAGCTGATGCCATTGTATTTCTTGGGCAATGTGAGAAGAGAATTGACCATTCTAGATTGTTTATTGTTCAGATGAAGAGAGACCTTATTAGAGAACATCTGTGTGTGAAGAAGGGTGGGAGGATGGATATGGGAAGAGTCTATATGCAATATAGTTGTGGGAGGATGAACATTCTAAAGGAATTGGCTCTGCCAAACCATGTTAAAGTCAATGTCTGTCAAGCTCTGAGTATGAGTCTAATTTTGCCTAATAAAGGGCAAAAGTTGGTGTTGTATAATTGTGAGGGGTTGGGCATGACTTGTATTCCTAGGTACTTACATGTTTAATTCTTAACCAAATCATTAACATTTTTGTGAAATTTAACCTTAATGAACTAAACTAAAACTTCATATTTTAACAGATAAATGTAAGCTTGGAAATACAGGGAAAAAAAGGAATAATATTTTTACATAATCCAGAGAAGGAAACTGGAACAGTTCAAAAAAAGCCCTTGTCGTTTGACAATAAATGCTAATACTGTGCTATTACAGACTGCTTTTTTCAAATTTCCAATTCAGAAATGCCACTAATTTATGTATGCTAGAAAAGTTGATGCTGGAATATAAACATGTCAAAGAAATTAATGAAAATACTGATCACAACCCATGAAAATACCTGTTTAGAGAGGTTGAATTAGGAAATGGACAAATTGAGAGAAAAAAGCTGCAATTTCATACCTGTAGAGGCCCTTTTTTCTACTTAAATATTTTTAAATTGTGTAACCAGCTTTACATTAAAATCATTTGTTTAATTCTGGCTATTTTTAGTGTTGAGCGAATCTGCCCAGGTTAGGTTTAAGGGGGATTTGCAGAATCCTGCTTTAACCACTTAAGCCTCGGAAGATTTTACCCCCTTCCTGACCAGGGGGTATTTTGCGATTCGGCACTGCGTGACTTTAACGGACAATTGCGCGGTCGTGCGACGCTGTACCTAAACAAATTTGACGTCCTTTTTTTCCCACAAACAGAGCTTTCTTTTAGTGGTATTTGATCACCTGTGCGATTTTTTGATCATGCGCTATAAACAAAAAAAGAGTGACAATTTTGCAAAAATAACAATATTTTTCACATTTTTTTATATGAAATTCCCCAAAAAAATTTAAAAATCAAAATTTTTTAACATCTTAGGCCAATTTGTTTTCTGCTACATATGTTTGGTAAAAAAAATCGCAATAAGTGTAATTTGATTGGTTTGCGCAAAAGTTATTGTGTTTACTAACTAAGGAAAAAATTTTTGTAATTTTTATTGTTTTTTTTTTAACGAGTAATAGCGGTGATTTTTTTTAAGTTGTTGATTCACCCTGATAATACATTTATGGACATTTTTGTTCTCTTGATTTATTAGCGCACTTTTGTAACATAATTTATGGTACATATTTTTTGCAATAGCGGTGATCTGCAATTTTTTTTTTGCGACATTGCGGTGGACAGATCGGACCCTTGACTGACATTTTTGACACTTTTGGGGGTACCAGTGACATTACTACAGTAATCAGTGCTATACATATGCACTGTTACTGTAAAAATGACACTGGCAGGGAAGGGGTTAACTTTATTAGTGATGCAGTGGCTAAGTGTGTCCCTAGGGGCGTGCTTCTTACTGTGCAGGGATGTGGCTTTTCATGTAACAGCAGAGATCTGCGATCCTACATAGCAGGACCGTATGATCTCTGCTGTTACACAAGGGAGAATGACAGGCGGCTTTGTTTACATTAGCCGCCTGCCTTTCTCCCTTTGTAACGGACGATCGCGAGTGACCGGCGGACATCGGGTCCGCCGGTCACACGCGCCGGGACCACAGTAAATGAGCGGGGGCGGGAGCGCGCCTCCGGCGGCACGTGCTTGCTCGCCCCCTATTGGCTCGCAGGCGAGTGACGTACCCATACATCACTTTGCCTGCACGGAGCTGACTGCCGCAGTATATGTACTTGCGGCGGTCGGCAAGTGGTTAATATTGTGATACTCTAGCTTAAAGTGTTACTAAACTTAAAAATGTTTTTACCTTAAAGCATTGTTTGCATTAACGTAAAAAAAATGTTTTCAGTTTCTCTGTGCCCCCCTTCCGCTGTGTGAAGAGGAAGAGAGGGGAGAAGAGATCAGCGCTGTGCATGGCTGCATCTATTCTCCCCTTACTTCCTCTTCACACAGCAATGGAGTAGCAGCAGGAGCCATTGGCTCTTGCTGCTGTCAATCAAATGCAGTGAAGAAGAAAAGGGGGATGGGCCCAAGTCCCGCTGTGTAAGTCTAGGGAGCACAGCTCCATAGACACACAAGTCAGGAGCGAGCAGACTACGCTCTCCCCATAGCCAGCGGCTGGCTATGGTAGTCCTAAAAAGAAGAGGAGGAGCCAAGATTGCCACCGGGGACCCCAGAAGAGGAGGATCGGGCTGCTCTGTGCAATACCACTGCACAGAGCAGATAAGTATAACATGATTAGACCCAGCGGGAGCCAGACCACGGGAGGAGTGTGCTCGATCGCCACCGGCCCCCCGCGATCTTCGGGGAAACTGACAGGAGAGCTACCTATGTAAACAAAGCAGGTCGCTCTCCTGTCAGACAGGCACAGTGAGATTGTGTGTCTCAGCTAAGCTGAAACTCTGATCTCTGTATGCCTTTCACAGAGCCCTCCCTCCCACAGCTAGCAAGCACAAAGGCTAATACTTATCCCCTTGATCACCTTCAGTATTAGCCCCTTCCCTGCCAGTGTCATTTATACAGTAACAGTGCATAATATTTAACACTGATCACTGTATTGGTGTCACTGGTCCCCAAAAAGTGTCACTTAGTGTTAGATTTGTCCGCCGCAATGTCACAGTCCTGCTAAAAATCGCAGATCGCCGAAATTACTTATAAAAACAAAAAGATAAATTAAAAAAGTCCAAAAATCTATTCCATAGTTTGTAAACGCTATGACTTTAGCACAAACCACTTAATATACGCTTTTTGGGATTTTTTTTTTACCAAAAATATGTAGCAGAATACAAATTGGCCTAAGCTGATAAAAAATTTAATTTTTAAAAAAATTTTATTGGGAATATTTTATAGCAGAAAGTAAAAAATATTGTGTTTTTTTTTTTCTAAATTGTTGCTGTTTTTTTGTTTATAGTGCAAAATCTAAAAACTGCAGAGGTGATCAAATACCACCAAAAGAAAGCTCTATTTGTGGGGGAAAAAAAAGATATTGATTGTATTTGGATACAGCGTTGCATGACCACACAATTGTTGGTTAAAGTAACGCAGTGCTGTTTCACAAAAAATGGCCTGGTCATTAGGGGGTAAAACCTTCCGGAGCTGAAGTGGTTATTCTCTTCCTCTCTACTGGCACCTTCCCCTCAACTCTAAAGCCTGCACAGATCTCTCCCATACTTAAAAAGCACTCATTGAACCCCCACCAACCTTAACAACTTAACACTCATCTCATTGCTCCCATTCACCTCTAAACTTCTAGAACGCTTAGTCTACAAACGTCTGAGCTCATACCTTATTGAAAACAACCTTTTTGACCCCTTACAGTCTGGCTTTCACTCTCAGCACTCCACAAAAACTGTCCTACTAAAACTCACTAACGATCTACTAACTGCTAAAACCAATGGCCACTATTCCATACTTATACTACTTGACCTCTCTGTGGCCTTCAATACTGTTAACCATCCACTCCTTCCAGAGGCGTAACTAGGACCTTCAGGGCACCGATACAAGAAACCATAAAGGCCCCCCCCCCCTCCATCTGAGCTCCGGGCTTACAGTTCTGGGAGGGCGTCCATGGACACCCTTTTAGAATCCTGCTCCCATATGCCCCCTGGGGTGCACATCCAGCATGCTCTGTGACTGCTGTGTCCTTCGGGCCATCACAGTGGCCCTTTACCTTGTGATCAGCTGATCACATGTAAATAGACCTGTTGGTTATTGGCACTCCTTTCTTCCCACGGTGTATCTGTGTGAGGAAAGGAGAGCCGTTAACCAGCAAGACTGTCAGTACGTGGTTTACACTGATAACCAGGGCTCTGATCATCAGTAGCCTGATTATCAGTGCAGCCCCATCAGTGCTGCCTATCAGTGCTACCTATCAAAGCTCATCAATGTCGCCTATCAGTGCCCATAAGTGCTGCCTATCAGTGCCACCTATCAGTGCTCATAAATGCCCCCTATCAGTGCTCATCAGTGCCGCCTATCAGTGCTGCCTGCCAGTGCCACCAATCAGTGCTCATCAATACCGCCCATCAGTGCTGCCTATCAGTGCTCATCAACGCTGCCAATAAGTGCCACCTATCAGTGCTCATCAATGCCACCTATCAGTGCCAATCAGTGCCACCTATCAGTGCTCATCAATGCCACCTCTCAGTGCGCATCAATGCTGCCTATCAGTGCTCATCAATGCTGCCTATCAGTGCTCATCAATTTCGCCTATCAGTGCTCATCAATGCTGTCTATCAGTGCCACCTATCAGTACTTATCAATGCTGCCTATCAGTGCCAATCAGTGCCACCCATCAGTGCTCAATAATCACACCGATCATTGCTCATCAATGCCTGCCTATCAGTGCTCATCAATGCTACCTATCAATGCTCATCAATGCCACCTATTAGTGCTCATTAATGCTGCCTATCAGTGCCACCTTTTAGTGCTCATCAAAATTTCCTATCAGTGCTCATCAGTGCTGCCTATCAGTACTCATCAGTGCTGCCTATCAGTGGCACTTTCAGTGCTCATCAATGCTGCCTATCAGTGTCTATCAGCTAGACTCAAAGCTGAGAGTGTCTGTCTCATACAGCTCAGGTTCAGAGCCTGCACTGACAGTCCCTCCTACCTCACACAGGTAGGAGACAGCCGATCTGCTCCTTCTCCTCTCACCCTCTCCTGTGTGCAGCGGGGGAAGTGTGAAGCCCAGCAACTGAATTTGATCATTCAAACTTCCCGCGTTACACACAAGAGAGGGGCGGGAAGAGAAGGAGCAGATCGGCTGTCTCCTACTGGTGGGAGGGAGGAGGGACTGTCAGTACAGGCTCTAAACCAGTGACAGAACGGGCAGGCGGGGGCGGGTCCCCTTCCAGTTACAGAATGGGTGGACGGGGGGGGGGGCCTTCTGCTGGTGGAAGAACAGGCGGGGGTGGCCCACTCCTGGTGACAGAACAGGCGGGTGGGGGAGGCCCCCTCCCAGTGACAGAATGGGCAGGGGTGGCCCCTTACCCGTGACTGAACAGGCGGATGGGGGGGTGGCCCCATCGCAGTGACAGAACAGGCAGACCCCCCCTCTCCACAGTAGCAGAACGGCGGGCCCCCTCCACAGTGGCGGAACTCCAGGGCCCAGTCGCAAGTGCGACTGCTGCGACCCTGGTAGTTCCACCACTGGCTCGTTCTCAATAAACTCCATTCCCTTGACTTCCAAGATTGTGCTCTATCCTGGTTCTTCTCCTACCTATCACAGCACTCCTTCAGTGTTACCTACAACTCTGTCTCTTCCTCTCCACTTCCTCTTTCTGTAGGGATCCCCCAAGGCTCTGTTCTTGGACCCCTTCTCTTCTCTATCTACACCTCTTCCTTTGGCCACTTGATAACCTCCCACAGCTTCCAGTACCATCTCTGTGCTGATGACACCCAAATCTACCTGTCTACTCCTCACCTCACTCCTTCAGTCTCCTCTCGCAATGACTAACTTACTAAGTGACATACCAGCATAGATGTCACACCACTTCCTTAAACTGAATCTCTCTAAAATGTAACTAATAATATTCCCCCCTGCCAGTGCCCATGACTATTTCATCAAGGTCAATAATGCAACCATCAATCCCTCCCCTCACGCCGGGGTGCTAGGTGTAATCCTAGACTCTTACCTGTCCTCTGAGCTCCAAATCCTATCATTATCAAAAGCTTGTAGACTTCACCTCAGTAAATGTTGCCCCTTTTTAACTAATGAAACCACCAAGCTACTTATTTACTCCCTTGTAAACTCTCAGCTTGACTATTGCAACTCCCTTCTTATAGGCCTACCTCTCCATAGGCTATCCACTCAGTCTCTTATGAATGCTGCTGCCAGACTCATCTACCTTACCAACCGTTCAGTGTGTGCCACCCCTCCCTGCCAATTCCTACACTGGCTTCTGATCGCCCAGCGAATCAAATTCAAAATACTAACAACAACATACAAAGACATTCACAACTCTGCCCCGAGCTACATCCCCAATCTTGTCTCCAAATATTACCCAAACCATCCTCTCCATTTCTCTCAAGACCTCCTGCTCTCAAGCTCCCTTGTCTCCTCCTCCCAATACACATCTCCAGGACTTCTCCAGAGCCTCTTCCATCCTCTGGAACTCTCTGCCTCAATCTGTCCGGCTATCTCCTTGGCTATCTCCTAGTCTGGTTGCCTTTAGGAAATCCCTGAAAACTCATCTCTTAAGAGAAGCTGATGCCCTCACAGTTACAACCTTTTTTACCACTTGCTCCACCCTTCTAGATTGTAAGAACCCCCTTGTATTCTATTGTATTGTAACTGTACTGTCTCCCTTTTATATTGTAAAGTGCTGCGTATCCTGTTGGTGCTATATGAATCCTGTATAACAATACTACTACTACTAATAATAATAATAATAAAGATCCTATTAACATACAAGAAAAAACAAAACATACAGTATATACCCCCAAAAAATGTAATCTCAAAATACTGTTCCATTGGAAAAAAAAAGCCCATTTAAACTTTTGCTGTAAAAAAAATAAAAATAAAAAAGGGTTGCTATGGACAGGACAGCAGCTGAAGGTGACCACTGACCTTGAATCAACCACAAAATAAAATTGAACACAAATAACTATATCTTCCTAGCTACTTTATTTTTACATGATTGTCTCTGTGCAAGCATTTATTAAATACTAATATTTCATGTGCATGTGTTTTTTGTCTATGCTTTTGTCTTTTTTTGCTATGCAAGCAGAAGTGTAGCCATTTTAGTTACATTTTAAGCTAAAATTGAAAAGAGAAAATACAACTATTTTCCACAATAATTACTGGTAAAGAATTTATTTATATATTGTAAAGTCAATCTGCAATTTGAGTTCTGCTTCAAAAGAAACAAAAAATAAAAGTAATTTAAAGTGTATATCCATCCAAACTTTTTTTTATTATTTATTAATATGTATTATCAAAGTTTTTGGTATAAGTACAAAAACACATATCAAAATTCAACAGTAAAAGGCTGCATAATAATCATATAAGCTGTAATATAACACTATGCAAACCATATAGTGAAAACAGATACCTGTAAAGTTAAGGTCATACGGCAATTGTTCTTTCATTTTTAATATTGGTTAAATATTGCAACACCTAGCCAGTGTGACCAAATGTGATCAAATTTACTTGGGGCATTGTATAGGAAATTAGTATGTTTCTTCATTGGAGAGAATTAACCTCGCGTTCTGTCCTGCTGACAGCGTTTTACCAGACAGAAATACAGATAGAAATAAACATGATTTTCTTTAAAAGAAAGGGAAAAGTCTAGATTAACTGTGAGATTTTTTATTTTTGTGGCAAATTTTTCCTCACTTCCTGTCTGTTGATCACCTGGACAGAATGAGAGGAAAGATTCCTAACAGAGTGTGAAATAGCAATAAAAACTAGGCACGGGTTCTAATCTTTCTTCATTCTATCCAAAGATAAAAAGCCATTTTTTTTTTCATATACCAGTACAACTAAGGGACATGGTTTAACATATTAAGATGGGCATACACTATACAATCGCTGTACAATATCCTTTAGATTTACCAAACCTATGCAATTTGAGGACAACCCTAAACAATTTATTCATATTAAATCAGGTAGGCTTTTGCTTGATGGTAGATCTAAAGGGGATCATACATTTAGATTTTTATAGTGGGTGGATAGCTTTAGAGATCTTCATCTTTTTGTAAGTTTGAATCTCTAATCTCTTTTTTTTTAATTTATTTTTGGGAAGATGGGGTACCTGCAGGTAACATTTGTCTCAATTTTTCATCCTGATGCCCAACATACTCCGTTATATTTGAGTAGGATTAAAATACACAATAGCATTTATTAACATGTTGAGGCTAATTTACTAAAAGAAGTTAGTATAGTTAAAAAATTAATTGTGTGGTTATTCACTTTAAAAATCCCATCATGTCCAGATAAAATAAGTACAGGCGGTCCCTGGGTTATGAACACGGTAGGGACTGTAGGTTTGTTCTTAAGTCGAGTTTGTTTGTAAGTCAGGACAGTGCATGTTCAAGTGTAACTACAGCCTGTGCAGGGCTGTGGGATGTCCCGGGCGCTTCTGGGTGTGCAGTCGTGTTATCTGGGGCTCTTGTGGCCATGCAGTACATTCAGTACTGCAGCATGGGATGTGCCCAGCGCTGCAAGATGGCTGCTCGGTGGTATCGGGGACCAGTGTAGAGCACAAGCCGCCGGCATTAACGTCCATTCTTAAGTAGAAAATGTTCGTAAGTTCGTAACTCGGGGACTGCCTGTAAACAGAAATGTTCTTTTCAGAAGACTGGATAATTAAAGCCAACATTCACACAATTCATGAAGATTCTCTACTCACTCGGTATACTGTATCAGCCATGTTGTGCGGCTTCCACATGTATTTGTAAAATGTATTCAATTAATGCCTTTGTTTTTTTATTATAACATTGTAGACTTTTGGAATTTTTGACTTTGGTTTTGCCATAAATTTGAATTTCCCATTGTAGCTTCAGCAGCACTGTGATTATTTAGGCATAAATGCGTGGAACAATATTCATTAACATAAGACATGAACTTGATACGGCATTTAATGATAATAATTCCTAGTAGTTACTGAAGAAATTAGGCCCCTTTCACACTTATGCGACGCGATGTTACCACGATTTTGCGGCGCGATATTGACGCGACTTTGCCGCAATTTTGAAAGCAATGGCTATGGCTATGGCTCAAAACACAATCAAATCGTGGCAAAGTAGTGCAGGAACTACTTTGAAGTCGGTGCGACTTCAAAATGCACTGATATGAATGGGGCTCATTGAAAATAATGGAAAACGACTTGTCATCGCGGGACAAGTCGCACTAGTGTGAAAGGGGGCAAGATTTTTCAAATTAGGTAACAAAATAGAAAATAAGCAAATGTAGGGTTGGGTTAGAACCACCATTACATTGCTTTTAGGAAGTATATGTTGTTCCTAACAATTAACACTATATTTATTGATGATAAGTCTTCACCCAGGATATCTTTAAATCATCAATGACAGATTTAAATGATTCATGTTAAAATATTAGAAAACTTTCTACACTTAGCTATTGCAGTATACAGTGTCTTGCCAGCAAGATGATAGGCAGAGATACCAGTAATGCACATGTTCCATAGTCTTGTAAGATCCTCAGATTCAAGAAGATATAGCTGCTAACAATTATAAGTCACACCTTCTTCCACAACCATAGTTTTGCCTTGGAAGAACATTTTCTGTGCAACCTAGATCTATAGCTGTGTTGAAGTTGGGTGACATTACAGGGTGTTCTTTGGTTTGCCTTTTTCTAATGGACAAAGAAGTGATCAGGGAAACAAGACAAACAACACCTGTTGCTGACGTCACCAGAACGAGACGGAGGACGGGCGGAAGAGCCGACCGCCGGCGGCTTGTTTCAAGCGCTCTCTTATCTCTGATGTTTGTAAGTTGCTTTCTTTTCTATTGTAAATAAATCCTACGGTTTTACACTATGGGGCACTTTTATATTTTTTATATGACCCTGTGACCTGAAGATAACATTTATGGGATTTGAACATCTAACATCATTTGGAGTCTTATACCTTCCCCTCATACTTGGACCTTGGAGCTCAATGATTCTGGGTGAATTGACTTCTATCTTTGGCAAATTTTTTAAATTACATCTGGTAAGCAGTTTGTGGATCTGGGTGGTGGTCACATTTTCTGAGTGGAGTCTGGTGCATACCATACTTGGATATCAATATTTATATTCTTGGTTAATTATACTCATACTTCTGGTAAGCAGCCTGCATTTTTGGTGGAGGTCACTATCCTTTTTACCACAGCACTTTAATATTTCTATCTGGTAAGCAGACAGCACACCCGGTGGAAGTTTCACAGTTTGGTGTAATATTTGTGATATATGCACCTTGTAGTATTTAAATACAGTATTACGCTATGGGATTTTCTACCATCTTTTTTTATATGTACGTGGTATATGCCTGTTGAGCCTACTGTGTGGTCTGAGGCTGAAATACATTGGAGTTCTCATCTTGGCCTTTGGATCTATTGAGGATTCTGGGAGTGCATATCTTTAAATCTGGCACATTACTTATTACATTCTGGTAAGCAGTCTGTATCACTAGTGGATGTCTGTTTGTACTTCAGCGTATCACATGAACTCAATTTTTTCTGGATTTGGATCAAGAGACTTATTCACGGACTATTGCACTCAATTTATAATTTATTTTGATTTAGTGTGGTCAATAGCACTATTTTTATTAGTAGTGCAGCTTGTTTTATTTTATTTTATTATTTTTATTTTTTATTTTATTTTAACACCTGTTACTCAACTGTCTAGCAAAATTAAGGGCAAGTGTGCCTAAAACTTAGTAAACACGATGAGATTATTGGACGAATAATCGCGCTTTTTTTTTTTTTTCGCATGCTAATCTCACATTGCAAATGAAGAGGTTACTAAAGTACGAAAATTCTCATACAACAGAATTAAAATTCGGAAGTGATGTCATGTGTTGTAGTATATTTGTATTGTATTTTCAGATGAAAACTGTACTGAATAAACAAAAATTGTACGATCTGCTATCATACGAGAAAACTTTTTGTGTTTGTCCCTTCAGTAAATTTCAGACGAAAGCTGTAAACTAATGATCAGATTATCGTATGATGACTTCGAAAGCAGTATTTTTTGTACAATGTTCTAATTGTGTGTACAGGCTTTTAGTTAAGAGATGCAACAAATCTGGAGTTCTTCATTAAAGTGTATATATTGCCAGGGCTGGCCCAAGACATTGTGCTGCCTGGGTCCAAGAATAAAATGCTGCCACCCCCCCCCCCCCCAAAAAAAAAAAATGCCCAACAAAAGGCCCTCACACCTATTATTTTATATAAATATAAAATGTAGAAAATATTATATATACTGTTATCTTTTTCCATAATTCACCACCGGACCTGTCCACCAAACACCCACTGTCTGTCCTCCTGTCATTACTGTGTCTGCCGCTCCCACCTCCCTAGAAGATCCAGCCTGTCCTGCGTATGATGGAGTGGGCTGGTGTCTGACGTCATTACACAAACCACAATCACATGAGGGACGTTCCCCGGAGGAGACAATCCGCCTCCTCGTACTCATCAGTTTGTACTACGGGCAGCAGTATGAGATGGGGAAATGCTGCCCGTAATGCGCCGCAAACTGATGACACACAATACTGCTGGAAAAAGCAAATCTTGGGAGTCAATTTTCTGCCCCTCTTCAACCCATGGTAGGGCTGGCCCTGTATACAGCTAAAGCATTTATGAAGAGATTTCATATTACAATATAAACACCCATATCTCAAAGTTTTACCATAGTTTATCATAGAACTGGATCTGCTTTCAATCCCCAGTAGTGTTAGATGCCATTAACATTTGGCATAATTAAAGCTCATGCCATTATTTCATTGCTTTTATCAGAGATTGCGCCCTTAGTAATGATTCTTAACCAAAGTAGAAGCCAAAATTCATCGCAACCATGGAGCCTTATGCTCAGAAACTCGGGTCAGATTAATTTTGCTTCGCAACTATTTGATCCAGTATTACCTGTTGCCTTGAATATGCATATTTCTCATTTTCATTAATATGCCTAAATTTCTCATGGTATGGTAGCCCTAAGCCCTTTTACCATTATTTGTGCCTAGCTTTTTTTTCAACATTTATTGTAGTCAACCATTTTGTAAGCCATTATCTCTATGTGTCCACATATCCATGCACCCAGTCCAGCTTATTGAGAGCTGATGTCTCTTCTATTTTAGAGTACTTTATTCCTTTGCTTATCCCCATGTCTCTCAGCCATTTTTTACCATTCCAACTCTCCCTCCTTCTCTATCTCCCACTCTTTTTCTATTCTCCCTCCCCTACTCCCTCAGGTTCAATAAAGATTACATCATGGACAAAGTATGCCCTGAGAATCAAAGCCGTCACAATTGGCGGCTATTTAACTGTAATGTTGCTGAAACACATCCCTCCCCAACCCAATCCCTGAAATCCTCCTTACCATTAAGGGTAGCATTATT
Source organism: Pelophylax lessonae (assembly GCF_965119305.1). Classification (NCBI taxonomy): domain Eukaryota; kingdom Metazoa; phylum Chordata; class Amphibia; order Anura; family Ranidae; genus Pelophylax; species Pelophylax lessonae. The sequence continues at coordinate 393,859,890 of NC_138770.1, forward strand.
TAGCCGGGGCAAATCTGATCAAAACTGTCGACCGCCAACTGAAGATTTTCTATGGCCTTAATAAAGGCCACCTTAACGATTTCCCTAATTAATGGATGACATCTTTGGCTGGAGGAGAGGCAATGTATTCTACTCTGCCTTATTCTTTGTTAGTCCACTAATTAACTTTCCTAGGTCACTCAGGTCTCCCAAACCTCAGACTGGAGAGGGCTATTGTGTGCTGCAGTAAACTTACTTTTTCTGCCTGGGTAAAAGGAGGAATGATTATAGACGGGGAAAAATAACTCTATTTAGTCTTTGTGACTGCACAGAATGCATAGGTCTCTGCCTTAGAAGATGATTGAAACACCTTTTATACCAATATTTCTACACATAATAATACAGGTTAACAAATGCATCTAAATTCAGATCTGGCTCTTTTGGAATGTGTACATCGAGGAAACAAGGAATTTAGGAGGCATTGCATTTTGCCACAGTTATAACGCTTTGTATGAATTAGAAAGTCTGCTTAGTGCACACACAAGGCAGATCCATCTGTATAACATGTCAAAAGAGTTAGCTTTGTGTGGGAAACACATTGCAATAGGACTAAAAGATGCTTTCCACACACCTGTTGTGCAGCTCTGTAGTAGGATAAATGATATGCAGAGGAATAATATATCTATTCACTAAGCAACTAAAGCTTGTACATCTGAAGCTAGATATTTATTTAGGACCTAAAAATGTTTTTCGAGTTGTCTCGGGTAACCATTGTCTCAAAGTACATTCTTTATAAAAGGAAACTAAATTTTCATGTGGGGGATATAAATATGGGACTTGCCATTGCTGACTTTTAGAGGCACTTTAATGCAAAAATAATAAATGCACCTATTTTTGAAGAAAATGTGCATTTATTTTTTGTTTTTTACAGGAGCCTGCAGTTTGTGGTTGCAATGTTGAGCTCCTGCAGACACTGCCTACAGCTCTGTGCCTGTACCTCCGTACAGGCTGTCAGTTTCAGAGCGTAAAAAGTGTCAATGGACTACAAGGGTGGTGATCAGCATTCTTGTAGTTCATTAAGACCTGCAATCTGACTGCTGTGGTAGGTTATTCATTCACAGGTCACAGTGTGTGAATGATACGACTGTGCGAGTGGAGCTTCACAGTTGTGGAAATTTTACATGTGACAGTACCTGCGGGGGAGAGGAACTCCCGCCGCCCGCTGTCACAGAGGAGGGGGTATACCTGACAATGGGAGACAGGAATAAGTTACATGTTATACCCTTAATATACAGGGGTAGCATGCAAACCTATCCTAAAGCAGAATGTTCTTGAGAAAGCGGGCTCTTGCACCCCCAGTACTTTGGGTTTTTCATCCTCTCTTTTTTTTGGCTCAGCTACCCTCCTCAATATTCTATTCTGTGTACTGAATTCATGTATGTATTTCTGAAAATCAGTTGCTTTAGGACTTGGTGCTCATTGTACCCTATATACATGCCTATGCCGTAATATACTTGGCATGATCTGACATACTTTAATATTTGTACCTATTGTATAGTTGCATGAATCTGCCTAATACAAGTTTATTGCTAAAGCATTTTTGTTATGTGGTGTGTTTTTATATTTAAAATGATCAAGCCTATCCTTTAACGCCTGATACTTTCTACAGTTGCTATTACCTACCTATCATGTGCCATCTTTTTTATTTTAATAATTTATTGACACCGCTCTTCCTCACGTGAGGTATGTAGGATAAATGTTCTGTCATTAATTTTGTGAATATGCTGTGAACAAGGCTGTATGCCGAAATGCATCAGCTGTTTTTAATCTTGACCTTTATTCAGCAAATAAAGATTTTCATGGGATTCTGGAGTTCCCGGCTTCAGCTTTCTTGGAGCAGCATGTATAATCGCCAGTGCAAATGGAACCTTACAAAATTAGTAAATCAGCCCAAACACTGTATGTCCCAATTTAGTGGTAAGTAAACCTTACTTTACAACAGAAACATAGAATTTGTCATTGCTAATTTATTTGAGTCACTGAACCAGAATTAGTATATATAAAGATCAGAAAAGCCCTCTACACTTTATCCCAGTCATTGATTCAAAGTACTGAAGCAAGAGGGTCAGCATGAAAGCCAAGCAACTAGCATCTTGTGAACTTAGCAATGGCAGCACATAGGCCCCATGCACACAGGGTGTTAGAAAAATCATGCGTCAAAGATAGTTCTGATGCCGGAAAAAGCAGCTGTAAAAACATGCTTTCAGTAGCTTTTTCCATTTGTGTTATTGCACGTTTTGCCACGTCGCTTTAAGCAGCGTTTTTTTCTGCCTCCATTCAAAATCAATGGTTCCCTATGGGAGCCTATTGATTTGAAAGGAAGTCGCACCGCAAGTCGGATCAGGATGATCCGACTTGCGGGGCGACTTGCGCTGTGAGAATCTTGAGGGGGAACTCCACGCCAAAATGGGAAAAACGGTGTGGGGGTCCCCCCAGGTTCCATACCAGGCCCTTCGGGTCTGGTATGGAATTTGAGGGTAGCCCCACGCCGAAAAAACAGCGTGGGGGTCCCCCCCAAAATCCATACCAGACCCTTATCCGAGCATGCAGCCCGGCAGGCCAGGAAAGGGGAGGGGACGAGCGAGCGCCCCCACCCCCCCTGGACCACACCAGGTCACATGCCCTCAACATGGGGGGTGTGGGTGCTTTGGGGCAGGGGGAACTCTGCACCCCCCACCCCAAAGCACCTTGCCCCCATGTTGATGAGGACAAGGGCCTCATCCCCACAACCCTGGCCGGTGGTTGTGGGGGTCTGCGGGCAGGGGGCTCATCGGAATCTGGAAGCCCCCTTTAACAAGGGGGCACCCCATATCCCGGACCCCCTCCCTATGTGAATGGGTATGGGGTACATTGTACCCCTACCCATTCACCCCATAAAAGGCAGTGTATGTGAATAACGACAGGAGACGTTTTGGAAAGTTTATTTAAAATCTTCATCCGGTCTTCTCCACTCCGGTCTTCTCCACTCTCACCCCTAAACTACCACTTTTTGGAAAGTAGACATCCTAAGGAATGTCCTGAGAGGCATGTTGAGCTCATTGAATATTTCATTTTTTTGTCATACCACATATGTGAGACTTTTTGGGAGCCTAGCTGTGTATGGGAGCCCGAAAACCAATCCCAACCATCAGAATTTCAAAGGGCGTACGTTTTTCATCGCATTTTCTCACTACCTATAACGGTTTAGGAGGCCCTGAAATGTCAAGATACCACAAAACCCCTCCAAATGACCCCATTTTGGAAAGTAAACACCCCAAGCTGTTTGCTGAGAGGCATGGTGAGTCCATGGAATATTTTATATTTTGCCACAAGTTTTGGGAAAATTACAATTTTTTTTTTAACACAAAGTTGTCACTAAAAGATACATTTCTCACACATGACATGGGTATATGTGGAATGACACCCCAAAATACATTATTCTGCTTCTCCTGGGTATGGGGATACCCCATGTGTGAGACTTTTTGGGAGCCTAGCTGTGTACGGAACCCCGAAAATCAATCACCATCTTCAGGTTTTCTAATGGCGTAAATTTTTGATTTTACTCCTCACAGTTTCGGAGGACCTGAAATTTCAAGATAGCAAAACCCCCCCCCAAATGACCCCATTTTGGAAAGTAGACACCTCAAGCTATTTGCTGAGAGGCATGGTGAGTCCATGGAATATTTTATATTTTGCCACAAGTTTCGGGAAATATATATATATATATATATATATATATATATATATATATTTCTTTTTTTACACAAAGTTGTCACTAAATGATATATTGCTCACACATGCCATGGGCATATGTGAAATGACACCCCAAAATAAATTCTGCTGCTTCTCCTGAGTACAGGGATACCCCATGTGTGAGACTTTTTTGCAGTCTAGCCGAGTACAGGACCCCGAAAACCAATCCCCACTTTCAGGCTTTCCAAAATACTCACCATGCCTCTCAGCAAATATATTGGAGTGTCTACTTTGCAAAATGGGATCAATTGGGGGGGGGGGGGGGGGGTTTGTGCCATCTTGGCATTTCATGGCCTTCAAAAGTGTGATAGGTAGAAAGGAGTGAGATCAACAATTTACGCCCTTACAAAGCCAGAAGGTGCGGATTAGTTTTCCGGGTCCTGTACGCGGCTAGACTGCCAAAAAGTCTCACACATGGGGTATCCCTGTACTCAGGAGTAGCAGCAGAATGTATTTTGGGGTGTCATTTCACATATACCCATGGCATGTGTGAGCAATATATCATTTATTGACAACTTTGTGCAAAAAAACAAAAAAAAATAAATAAATTTCCCGAAACTTGTGGCAAAATATAAACTATTCCATGGACTCATCATGCCTCTCAGCTAATAGCTTGGAGTGTCTACTTTGCAAAATGGGGTCATTTGGGGGGGGGGGGTTTGTGCTATCTTTAAATTTCAGGTCCTCTGAAACTGTGACAGGTAGTGCCAAGGTGAAATAAGCAATTTACTCCATTAGAAAACCTGAAGATGGGCATTGGTTTCGGCGTTCCGTACACAACTAGGCTCCCAAAAAGTCTCACACATGTGGTATCCCTGTACTCAGGAGAAGCAGCAGAATGTACTTTTGGGTCTCATTTCACATATACCCATGGCATGTGTGAGCAATATATCATTTAGTGACAACTTTGTGTAAAAAAACAACAACAAAAAAAAAGAAATAATAATTTTCCTGAAACTTGTGGCAAAATATAAAATATTCCATGGACTCACCATGCCTCTCAGCAAATAGCTTAGAGTGTCTACTTTGCAAAATGTGGTAATTTGGGGGGGGGGGGGGGGGTTTGTGCTATCTTGAAATTTCAGGGCCTCTGAAACTGTGACAGGTAGTGCAGAGGTAAAATAAGCAATTTCCGCCATTAGAAAACTTGAAGATGGGGATTGGATTTCGGGGTCCCGTACACAGCTAGGCTCCCATAAAGTCTCACACATGTGGTATCCCTGTACTTAGGAGAAGCAACAGAATGTGTTTTGGGGTGTCATATCACATATACCCATGGCATGCGTGAGCAATATATCATTTAGTGACAACTTTCTGTAAAGAAAAAACAAACAAAAAAAACAAATTGTCATTGTTTATTTCTGACGAAACAGAAGTCATGAAATGCTCGTAGCTTCCGGTATCTTAGGCCATAGAGATGATTGGAGCCATTCTCATCTCCAATCAGCTCTATGGTTAGATAATTGAACCACCGGCTGCACTCTCTGGTTAACCGGTGGGACAGGAGAGCCCGAGAAAAACCATGGAAGGCGGCGGAAGGTCCCCCCCACTGCATGTAAAAGCAGTCTAGCGGCCAATTATCCGCTAGGATTGCTGTTACATGTAAGCCAACCGCTGGCTGTAAAAAACGATACCAAGGTGATGCCTAAATCTGTAGGTATCATCCTGGTATAACCACTCAAAGTCCAGCAACGTACCAGTACATTGCTGGTCCTTGTTTGGCATATAGTGTAGGTTTTTTTTTTTTCATGCAGCCTGTGGGCTGAACGAAAAAAAAGAGAACCTAACAGAAATCAGCACAGCAATATTGTGTAGTATTACACACCATTAACCGCCCAAACAGCCACCCACTGAATTTAATGGTGGGTATACATGACAATATTCCACGTATACCTAAAAGGTATTTTAACTGCAGTGCTGAAATCAGCCTATCAACACAGCTGCTGCCAGCAAAGGTATCCATATATGCTGTTTGCAAACACTGTTTGTGTCAGAATATACAAAATCAATGTGGCAGCCGACGAGTACCTGCAAGAGAAACAGGTTAACAAAAGAATGAAAAACAAACAAAGTACAGTAAAAGTACAGTAGGAAGAATAGGAGAACATAAAAAATGACTGACACAACTGTTTTTGGATTTTTTTTTTTTTTGGAACACTTTTTTTTGTGAACTGCGATTTTCCAGCTTGGGTCTCTCAAAATGTCGATAGCCATCGAACGTCTTTCGAGACCCTGTGTTTGTGTGCCCTACACTGTGTCGTGCTGTACCCTACACTATAACTCCACTAGTGTATGGTAGCGCTCTAAACATTCCCTGATGCAGAGACCAGGTTGGTCAGGACATCTGGGACAATAATAGCGGGTGTCACGCCTAAATCCGCGCCTGCTACAGACACGACATTTTCTTTGGGGGTGTCTATGGGTAGGGGTACGCGGGAGGACATGTGGAAAATGTCTCTCATGCAGCCGGCTCACTGCATCTGGAAGGGGAAGTTGGGCAGGCATACCTCCTGGGTACAGGTAGGCAAGGATGATCGCTTCCTGGAATTCCTGGAAGGATCCAGTTCGTCCTGACGCCCTGTATAGGACAAAGGCGTTCAGCATAGCCAACTGGAATAAATAAACAGACACTTTTTTGTACCAGCGTCTGGCTTTACGGGCAACTAAATACGGCGCCAAAAGCTGGTTGTTAAGGTCCACCCCTCCCATATTAAGGTTATATTCGTGGACACAGAGGGGTTTCTCCATAACGGCAGTTGCCATAGGAATTTGGATCGTCGTGTCTGAAGGGAGGACAGAACATAAACATTCTGTGTATCCCTCCACTTCACTGCAAGCAATTTGTCCGTTTTCAAGCAGGCTCTCTCCCCCCGACTAAGACGGGAATTTACAAGCCGTTGGGGGAAGCCCTGGCGATTAGGTCACACGGTGCCACATGCGCCAATTTGTAATTCAGAAAGATGACTAAATAGTGGCACGCTTGTGTAGAAGTTGTCCACGTACAAATGGTACCCCTTTCCGGATAAGGGTGACTCCAAGTCCCAAACTATCTTGTCGCTGCTCCCTATGTAGTCTGGGCAGTTGGGGGGCTACACAGTGCTATCTTTTCCCTCATAGACCCGGAAACTAACTTTATAGGCTGTGGCCCTATCACAGAGCTTGTACAGCTTGACCCCATACTTGGCACGCTTGCTGGGGAGGTACTGTTTCATAGCAAGGCGGCCAATAAACTTAATCAGGGACTCGTCAACGCAGACAACTTGTTTGGGGGTAAACAATGCTTGATCCACAATAGATCTGAAAAGATCTTCCGTGAAGAACAGCTCAAAAAATTTCAGGGGCGTAAAACCAGCTGTCTCCACGTGGATTCCAGGTTGGGCAGTGAATGGGGGAAGTACTGGCGCTGTAGAATCAGTGGGTTGCCAATTGGGATATGCCAGCGCATCAGGGAGGGCACTTTGGGCTCTACGGGCCTGTCTTCGAATATGCAGTGGCTGCGGGACACTACTCGTGCTAGCCACCGCACCAGCTTCAACTGCACTTATGAGACTCGCCACGTCACCAAGTGTTACTGCAGTGCTGGTTGTACTAGGTCCAGGGGGTACTAGGCCGCTGGTGCTTGCCAGGCCACCAAAAGGATGAGCGGCCGTAGTACCGACACTCTGCTCCATAAGAACACCCTGCGATTCTTGCATCTCAACAACTCCAGAATGGGGGCGGGTACACCTGGGTCTAACAGGGACCCGTCGTCGGAGCTATCTGTCAGGGAGCTGCTGCTGTCATCAGGTTCGTATACTGACCCTGATTCTGCCAGTGAGGCTTCCCCATCGCTCTCATCTGACATGGTCAGTATACTATAAGCCTCTGCACTACTGTACCAACGTTTGGACATTTTGGTAACTAAATTTACAGGTACAGTAGTGTGACTCACAGGTAATAAAAGCACCTGGTTGTCAAGGACTATTTTAAGCGCTACTAAAAAAAACTGCTAATGCTAGCAGGGATCAGGCCTGACTCTGCTAACACAGCGGTTTTGTGTGTTGTGTTTTTTTGTAAGTGACAGTAATCTATTGATTACTACACTTGCCTGGGTGGGGTGGGCTGGGCAGAGGGGTTAAACGCAGGTGCTGGCAGGAATCAGTGCTGATCGTGCAAACACCGCGTTTTGGGAACCCTAAACGATGGGGACGTTAGTATAGTTCTGATCAGATCAGATATTGATCTGTTCAAACACTATACTAGTAATGGAAGTGCATGTGCGTGTGTGTGTGCGTGTGTGTGTGCGTGTGTGTGTGTGTGTGGTAATCAAGGGGTTATTTCTAACTATGCGCCGGGGATCTGCGCTATTTTAGACTGACACTAACACTAGCTAATGTCACCTGTGTCACTAATAATAGTGATCAGAAAAAAAACTGTACACTATAAAAGTGACACTGTGACAGGGCAAGTTAACTGAAGGGGTTAACTGGGGGGGATCAGGGGGTTAAATCTTTATTGGGGGGTGGCGGGGACCCTAAACCTCCTTTGGGATAGAAACTAACTCGCTAGCGCAAACTCAAGTCACAATCACACTAATACAAAATACAGTAAAACTATATTACGTGTGTATTAGTGTGCAATGTGACAGGGGGGAAGGGGTTAACTGGATGTGATCAGGGGGGGATCAGGGGGTTAAATCTTTATTGGGAGGGGGTGGCGGGTATCTTAAGGATCTTAAGGATAAAAAGAACGACCGCAATCGCTAAACCTGGTCACAAGTCACACTTATACGGGTATATAGAAAATGCTATATACCGTATACAGTGTGTGTTGTAAAAAGGGGTTGTAGGGGTGATCGGGGGGGATCAGGGGGTTAAAACCTTTATTGGGGGGGTGGCGGGGACCCTAAACCTCCTTCGGACAGAAACTAAGTGGCTAGCGCTAACTCAATTCACAATTGAACTAATACAAAACACAGAAAAACAGTATATTACATTTGTATTAGTGTGCAATGTGACAGGGGGAAGGGGCTAACTGGGGTGATCAGGGGGTGGGATCAGGGGGGATCAGGGGGTTAAATCTTTATTGGGGGGGTTGCGGGTATTTTAAGTGAAGAAGGGAGGGCCGCTAGCGCTACACCTGGTCACAAATCACACTTATACGGGTATATAGGAAAATGCTATATACTGTATACAGTATGTGTTGTGACAGGGGGTGTAGGGATGTTCAGGGGGAGATCAGGGGGTTAAATCTTTATTGGGGGGGTGGCGGGGACCCTAAACCTACTTGGGACAGAAACGAAGTCGCTAGCGCTAACTCAAGTCACAATCGCACTAATACAAAATACAGAAAAACAGTATATTACGTTTGTATTAGTGTGCAATGTGACAGGGGGGAAGGGGTTAACTGGGGGGATCAGGGGGGATCAGGAGGTAAAATCTTTATGGGGGGGTGGCGGATATTTTAAGTGAAAAGGGGGGGCCGCAAGCCCTACATCTGGTCACAAATCACACTTATACAGGTATATACTGTAGGAAAATGCTATATGCTGTATACAGTGTGTGTTGTGACAGGGGGTGTAGGGATTAACTGGGGGGCGATAGAGGGTTAAGTGTGCCTATCTAAGTGTATGTACCCACCTTGGTGCAGTACTCACAGTTAGATGTGCTCTCTCCTCTCGATGAATCCAAAAAGGATCATGGGAGGGGAGAGCAGGTCTTTTCTGAGCCTGTGTTTACATTACACAGGCTCAGCATGGAATCTGATTGGGCAGGACCGATCAACAGGTCCAGGCCAAAAATCATTGGCCTGGACCTGATGACAGTAAATAGTTGTGCGGTGGTCGGCAATTGGTTAAGTAGAAGATTACTTGAACAGAGCTCTTCAGGACACCAGCCGGTGTCTTCTTTAACAAATCCACAGCTGACTATAAGGCACAGAGGGGTAGCTAGAGCACAAGGTCCCCAAGAGCTCTCAATGTCTGCACTCACAAGGCCAAGGACAGATAGTAGCATACTTCCAATCTTCAAAGTGGCACCATCTAGTGATACCATACAGACCTTTGGCATAGCTCCCTTCAGCCAGCTTCTATTTAGCACCTGGGTCTCAGCATTCCTCCCCTCAGGTCACTCACCTGAGGCCTCACCAACAGCAGTTTCTGCCGGGGAGGGAAGCTTGCCACCCAGGCTAGACTCATCCACTCTGGTAAAAGACCCAGAACTCTATGCGCTCCCCGAATAAATACAGTCTCCCAGCATGCCATCAGAGCCTGTCTCTCTAGGATAGGCTGGGGCTGTATCCATATTCATGCTGCCATCTGCATACCTCCACACCTAACATCCAGAAATTCTCAAGTTACCTAGATACATAGAGAGATATCCAGCAGACTGGCAGCAGCAGAGCACACAGAGCAGACCTAACTAAACAATTACAGCTCACTGAGTACAGTGAGCCAAACAATGCTTTTACCTTACCCCAAATTATAGCCACACTAACTACAGTGTGGTGACTCAATTTTCCTATCAAAAACAAACAGGAACAATTACCTAACTATCCTAGCACCTATCTGGGGGGGGGGGGTGCTACTTCTACAATCTTGTCAGTTTTTTAATTGTTGTCATAACCCCACTTGTAAGATATGCCCTTTCTATTTCTCCTGGAAACCATTGTCACTGGGAATGAAAGTGAGAGAAAATCCTGTACATATATCTAGATGATAACCGTCTAAAAGGGCATTTCCCTCACTTTGGAAAGATTCACTCTCACTTCCTGTTGTCCACTTAGGACAAGAAGAAAGGGGAATCTGGTAAGTGGTAAGTTCTACCCCTGCCTTATCCAGATATGTGATTTGCATTATTAATTGTAGATTATGACTGAGAGTATTAATATTTCCATTTGTTGCCTTTCTGATCAAGAAACCCTGCTATACTGTATATGGCTGTTGATGGATATATATACTCCTATATACATAAAAAGTGCAGCCCAATAGTAAGAACCAGTCCAACACAATAAAATATCTATTCTTCAGTCCAAATGAAGTAATTAGTAGTAGAACCACATAGCCCAGGGAGCAATAGGAACATCCACGTGAGTGAAAACAAGTTCCAGTATCAAATTCAGGTGTCAGGTGACAATGCCCTCCACCAATATGCAGACTGCTCGCTCACCTCAAAATATGGACCCCTGAGTCAAGAGAAGGTCAAACGCACTTGTCCCACCTTGGGGTAAGTATGGATACCAGGGGGGTCTTGCACGCCCAATAAGTCCCATGCACATGCAGATGAAAGATATACTAGGTTCTATCTGCTGGCTTAAACACTAATGCTTTATTTAAAATATAAAATGCACACTCACAGAACATCCACTTTATAAGTGCTCATAAAAGTTTACAGAGTGTCTAAACACATATCGCACAGCAGGTGAAGTCATCCAAAGGTAGCTCCTCCATCTGTATGCGTTATGTCCAGCAGGACTTTGTCAGCAGAGTGGAGCTACCATGTCACCTGATGTAAGATAAAGAGTCCTGGCTGCCATGGAGACCTCAGACATCGGATACAACGGCTGCTATAGAGACCTCAGACGCCAGAAAAGGCGTTGGCAGCAGGCTCAGAGCTATGTATATTGCAATCAATGGACAATCTAATATGTGATTCTAACATATAAAAACCAAAAAAAGAAGACTATAGGCGGATCCAATACAATTAACTACAGCCTCAAACCACCAATACCTAAAAGTTCCTATAAATACACCCACAGCCATCCATAACAGAATTCAGTTCCAAAACATACTAAAAAACTAACCAGAAAAAACAGTTTACACGTAAAAATGCCAATTTTTTTACTTATCAGAAATAAAACAATTTAAGTCAAACTCAACGTTTAACCCTTCTGGTGCCAAAACTTTAGTTTAGAAAATCCAGAAGGATTCTCTTTGACTGAAATGATGGATGAAATTCCCTCCCCTCCAGTGCTTATTAACCCTTTCAATCCCCAGAACCTAAGTTCCACTGGGGTCCCTGTTATAGCAATTTCTGAAGTGTTTAGAAACACTGTGGGACCTAAGACCCTCCTTATTGTTATTGACATGTTCACCAATACGTACACTAAGTGGTCTAGAGGTCCTCCCCACATACTGAAGTCCACAATCGCACTCTAGCATATAGACCACCCCCAAGTGCTACAGGTGATCAGATCTTAAATATATATACAGTATATACTGTACATAGGAATGCTTTAAAATACAGTGAGTACAGATCTGTGTCAAGGGGCCTGTCCTAAGGGGGGCCACCCTTGCAGCTAGAAGAGTCAGTGGATGGGTGTCAGTAAAGAGGATGCTAGTGAGTGTCCTGAAGCGAGTGCACAGGCATTTAGTACAGCCCTGGTGATTGTCAGAGGAAAGTGCCTCAGTGCATGTTGGGATACTGTGTAAATGCCAGGGGCACATGTGCTCAGGGTCTTTCAGCTGGAGAACGGAGTCCCAGAGGGAGGTGACGGCTGCCTCCTCCTCTGTAGAAGTTGCCATGAGGCCTCAGGTGGTCAACCTGAGGGCCTAAGAGCTATAGAGGACATGAACCTGGAGGTCCTGCAAAACTGACTGGAAGGGAGACACTGGAAGGATCTGATTTTGCATAAGTGAGTACAGATCTGTGTCAAGGGGCCTGTCCTAAGGGGGCCACCCCTGCAGCTAGAAGAGTCAGTGGATGGGTGTCAGTAAAGAAGATGCTAGTGAGTGTCCTGAAGATAATGTAGTTCATCAAGTCTATTGCTGGAGAAAGAGCAAGGAGACTTAACCCTTTCCATAAACATGGCAGTATGGTCAAAGCAGTGTGATTGCCTCCACAAGTAATCTGGTAAGGCCAAGTGAGAGTTGTCCTTATCAACTGTAAATAGTTCCAGTTGGAGTATCCCACTATTACCTTCTCCCATCCAAGTTCCACAATAAATACCAAAAACCAAAACCCCTGGACTGTTTATTGAGTAAAGAGCCATTGGTAGTAAAGTTGAATATGTGAACTGTACCCTAAGTGACTGTCTGCAGGTTATTAGAGGAGGCCCAACAAGTCATCATAGAGCAAGCCCTACGGAGACAGTGCTACATTTATTTTTATCAATGACCACTTCCCGCAAACTCACGTACCTGTACAACGGCTTGAAAAAGTGGTTATACCGGGGTGATACCTGCAGTTAGAGGCATCACCCCGGTATAATTTTTTAGAGCTGGCGGTCGGCTTTCTGGAGATAACAACTGATGCTGCTCAGCAGCCGCTCAGCCGTTATCCCAGCCTGCAGGAGGGGACATCCCCCCTCCCGTCACCTTCCGCCATTCTGCCTAGGTCTCCCAGTCCCCCGGCTGGTTAGAGGCCCGAACAAAGCCAGATTCGGCTTAGATCGGGTCTCCGATCATGTAACCCAGAAGCGACGTCACTTCTGGTTCACTTGGCAGCCTTCGGCGCCGATTTAAAAAAATTGTCTATATTCAAAAATGGTGATTTTTCGGGCGTTTTAAATCCTTTGAAGTGCAGTGGAGGGGTCTGGGGTCTTTTAGAGTACCAGTCACTGCCTAATACTGTCACAAGGGATGTTTACAGGGATGTGACAGCAATTAAAGTGATCAGAATTTTTTTTTTTTTTTTTAAAACAGTGTTAAACCAAAGAAAACGCATATGTAAGTCATGCCTGCAAATGTAAAGGGTGAATGTTGTAGCACTGGGTTGGTTTTCCCCACTATTAGGTAGGAGTTGGATATGGCTCTGAAGCCCAGGTCTTTAATGTGGAGATATCTTCCTGTTATGTTTATTTCCTGCTACGTTCTCTTTTCTGGATATTGTTTATGTACTAATGAAATATCCCTCTGTGTACTTGCATGTGATTTTACTTGAATGTTCCTGTACTCTTCCATGGTTTCAATAAAGCACTCCTTGACTGTTAAAAAAAACAAACAAATGTAAACGGTGTTCAAATCACACATGTGAGGTATCATCGCGATTGCCAGAGGAGAGCAATAATTCTAGAAAAAGACCTCCTCTGTAACTTTAAACTGGTAACCGTTAACATTTTTTAAAGTGTCGTCTACGGAGATTTTTAAGTATCGTAGTTTGTCACCATTCCACGAGTGTGCGCAATTTTAAACCGTAACATGTTAGGTATCTATTTACTCAGCGTGACATAATCTTTCACAATATACAAAAAGATTGGGCTAGCTTTACTGTTTATTTTTTTTTTAAATTCAGTGAAGTGTATTTTTTCCCAAAAAAATTGCATTTGAAAGACCGTTGCGCAAATACTGTGTGACATAAAATATTGCAACCACCGCCATTTTATAGAGTCTTTGTTAAAATAAAATATATATATACATATATATATATATATATATATATATATATATATATATATATTTATACTGTATATTGTTTGGGGGTTCTAGGTAATTTTCTAGCAAAAAATACTGATTTTAACATGTAAACAACATTTGTCAGAAATAGGCTTGGTCCTTAAGTGGTTAACAAAAGTAAACGAATAGAAGAGAACTCAACAGAGATTTTGAAGGTACCCGACAGGTATGTTGTTTCAAATATCTTGGAGAACTAACCACAGATCCTCTGTGAATGTAGGCCGCCTCAAATCTTTCTGTCTCTTCGTGTAATCCCAGACAGACACAATGCTGTTGAGATCAGTGTTGTGTGGGTGCCAAACCAGCACTTTCAGGGTTTCTTGTTTTTTTTTTTTTTAAGCTAATGATATGGCATGATGGATAGGTATTTTTCTGTATTTTTCAGCATTGAGGACACCATTGATACTGACCAAATCTACAACTGCATTTGCAGAAACGCAGACCCAAACTTACAAGGAACCTCTACAGTGCTTCACTGTTGTCTTCAGGCACTCATTATTGTACCGCTCCCCAGCCCTTTAAGAAACAAACTGCCTCCTGCTACAGCCAAATACTTAATAATTTGATTCCTCAGTCCAGAGCACACGCTGCCATTTTTCTGCAATCCAGTTCCCATATTTTCATGCATAGTTGAGTTGCTTAGCCTTGTTTCCTCATTGGAGGTATGGCTTTTTGGCCTCAATTCTTCCATGAAGACTACTTATGCCGAGACTTCTCCAGACAGTAGATGGGTGTATTTGGGTCCCGCTGGTTTCTGCCAGTTCTGTGCTGATGGCACTGCCAGACATCTTCCGATGTCAAAGGGAAGTAAGCATGATGTGTCTTTCATCTGCGGTATTAAGGTTCCTTGGCTGACCACTGCATCTATGGTCCTTGGTGTTGGCTGTTTCTTTGTGCTTCTTCAAAAGAGTTTGAACGGCACATCTTGAAACCCCAGTCTGCAAATTTATCTGGGGCTTGACCAAACCAAGATTGAACCAGACATGGTACTATATAGACAGAGGCGTGCGGAGGGTCTGGGAGTTCCAAATCTGACGGGTTACTATAGAGCGGCGCAAATTGCCCCTCTGATACAATTATATTCATTAGTTAGGAATTATGACAGTTCACGACCATCAACTGCAGTTGCAACCAGATGTCGATCCCAGTCAACTACTCGAGGCCTGTCTCATTGCTATATTCCTCCCTCCTGGGAGCCTTTAATAACCAAACCCCTACCTACTGTGCACAATGGGAGGCGGACCTTGGAACCTCTCCATCTCAGAAGGAATGGTCTAAGATTTGGGAGGCCCTCTTTAAGTCCTCTCGAAAAGGTATAGCATTAGAAAATTCCTTCAAGGTTATGTCTAGATGGTACTACACTCCAGTGAGAATTGCAAAATACCTCCCGACAAACCTTTACGGCTTTATGCTTTCGGGGCTGCTCGGACCAGGGCGACATGAAGCATATATGGTGGTCATGCCCTAAAGTTAAAAGGTTGTGGATTCGGGTGTACGCATTGGTCAATACGCTCTTTCATTCCAACATACGCAAAGATCCATGGGAAGCATTACTTCACAAACCAATTCTTGAACTATCTAGGCAGGAACATATTCTGGCAACACATATCTTTATTGCCACGAAACAAACCATAGCAAAATCATGGAAAACGCCCCTCCTTTCTTTTGAGGAGGTGAAGCAACGGGTGCATGGTACACTGACAAACAAAAAAATAACGGCGATACTCACAGACACCAAAGACAAGTTTAGTAAAATTTGGCAACCTTGTCTGGACCAGTTCCCAACAATGGGACCACTGTCCCGCTTCCTGGACTTGTAGGCGTGGATCCTGCTTGGCCGGCCAGGGGCGGACTTGAACCCCCCCGGGGTGGGGTCTTTCTTTATCTTTTTCCTTTCTTTTTTCTCTCACCATTTTCAGTCTTTGGATCTCCTAACCTAACCCCCCCCCCCCCTACTCCTTGTATTTTCCTTTTCCTTCTTTTTCTACTTTTCCCTCCTGGTTGACTACAGCCAGAGGCCTATGCGTAGAGACTATTATTGCTCATTGGTCACAATTTTGGGATTATGTTTCTCCCCTTTACTAGTCTCTAAATGGATATTTTTTACAGTCTACTTTATTTTGTCTTTACCCCTTTTTGAACCTCCTTTTGGCTCTGGATAGATTTCTCGGACTCTACCACAAATGCTACTGCAGGTCTACTTCAGATACCATCCTGCACTGGTTACACCACGACTTCTGGTATAACGTCTGTTTAGTATGTTCTAAATGTTTGGTTAACTAATATAGTCTCTTCAGAAACCAAGATAAGTCAGTCTAGCTACTTTTAATCCTGGTTTGAAGCCAAAAGATTTAGCTTATCCAGGGCCTAACTGTTGGTAATATCTACACTGTTTGTTAAACTGTTGTTGACTCTTAGCCTTGGCATTTGTTTACTGCCTTACGAGTTTACTTTTACACAATGAAAATATTGTGACAGGAAATAATAACGATTAATTGAAAACCAATTCATCTATAATTGGCAGAGATGGCTGGTCTTGCCCCCACCCAGACACAGTTAGTTCTCAATGGGGGTGTTCGGATAGCCTAGGGGCATTGCCGACATCTCCAGTATGTTACAGAGCTCCTCATACTTATTGTGTTTATCGTTCTGCTTTACTCTTCCTGTATTGTTCACATTGATTATGTTAAGTTAGGCACTAATGTACCTAATCCTATGTTGGCAGACAATGGATGATGTCCTATTTGGATGTTTGTATTTTATTTGAAATTCTTCAATAAAAACATGGTAAAAGAAACCCCAGTCTGCTTTGAAATGTTTGCCTGGGAGAGATCTTGCTGATGCAATTTAACTACCCTGTGTGCTATGCTCAGTCTTGACATGGTGTATGACCTGTGACATGAAACTGTCTTCCACAACCCCACCTTAGTAGCAGAGTTTGGCTGCTCCTCACACTGTTTTAGGCCTCCTACATAACTGTTTCTATTTCAGTTAATGACTGTGCTTCAACATACATATGAAACTGATGATTACTAGCACCTGCTTGGTGTAATTGCTTAATCATACACCTGAATCTAATCCTACAAAATCCCTGATTTTGTGAATGTGTACAAAGTGTGCAAATCTAACAACTGATGCTCGTTTGAAGCCAAAGGGTAGTCACACCCAATATTGATTTCATTTATATTTTTCTTCTGTTCACTCACTTTGCATTTTAATTGATAAAAATAAACAAATAAAATATATATTTTTGAAAGCATTCTTACTTTACAGCATTTCTTCACACCTACCTAAAACTTTTCAAAGTACTGTTTATACGGTATATATATTGTATATTGGTGGGTGATGGTAGAGAATGTAAATTCTGATCGGCTAAACTACATATTTTAGGCAGGTAGGCAGGAAGGCAGGTATCAGATTATTTTTCTCTTTCTCATATTGATGATTAACCATTCCTTTCTCAACATGGATTCATGGTATATGCATCATTACAATTTTTCCAGTTCTTCTTTAAAACAACACTCATCAACACTAATAGTTAAAATGATTTCTATCAATTTGCTTTGCTTTTAAGCTATTATAGAACCATTTGTAATTAACCACTTGCCGACCGGGCCATAGCCGAATGACAGCTACAGCGTGGTCAGCTTATTCTCGGAGGGTGAAAAAATTATGTCCTCCCAGAATCACGCTTTCCACACGCCATCTGAAAGCTCTATTTGTGAAAACTCTATTTGTGTGAAAAAAGGATAGAAATGTCATATGTGTACAGGGTTGCATGACTGAGTAATTCTCATTGAAACTGTGAGAGCACTGAAAGCTAAAAATTGTCCTGGTTAGGAAGGGGCTATAAGTGCCTAATAGGTAAGTGGTTAATGTTGCCCTGGTGTACCATGGACTACTGTCATAGTTGCCAGCTGCCTTTGATTTCCATTTTATTGCATGGATCATAATGGTAGAGTGGTACTATGCTGGTAGCATGTCTCCATGGCCAAGTAATTTGCTGTGGCCTTGGTAACATAAATGTTTCTGTTCTGGTAACATTTTCTGATATACCACTAGTACAGAAAAGGGCTAGTAGCTTTAAATTTTATCCAGGGCCCAATTTTGTATCCCTCTGGCCCCATCGTATGCTGGCTTCTTGGCTAACTGACTAACTGAACAATAATAGGGAAAGAAAACAGTCCAGTATAGTTCTACATTTCTTCCTGATACTAAGGTAGAAGAAGAGTTGTGAAGATGTGTAAAGGGCAGTAAGTCAGATATTAGTGTGCTGTATTCAGAAGAGTTAAAAAAAAGTTAAAAAAAAAAGATTATTTCAGGCTGGTTGTTATGGCTTATAACATTATACACATTGCTATTTAACCTTGATAAATAGGCCTGCAGGAATTCTAGGTGCTAAAATACAATAAAAATATTATTTTGATAAATTATTACCATATGTTTGCTTGTTTACTTGCTTTTCTTGGCCACACTTTAGACCACATGGAGGATTACCTATTTTCCTACACCCCTGAAGTTCAACCTGCGGTCCACTAGCCCCAGCAACCAGTAGTCATCCATTCCAACAAAGATTAATCACACTTGCTCAACAATTGGTCTATATCATGTACTAAAACCTAAAGGGCTAATCAACTGGAAAGCAGTATTATTCTTCCAGGATGGGATATCAATGTTAGCAGATGATGCTGAAAGTGATTGTAAACTCATTTTTGTTTTTAAAATAACAAACAGGTTTATTTTTACCTGCTCTGTACAATGAGTTGGCCCTGAAACTCCTCTTCTCAGGTCCCCCACTGGCGCTTCTTGCTTCACGTCTTCTTGGTGTGCTCTCCAAGCAAACTGCTTGCTATGCGGGCACACCTGCGCTGTGCTGTCTTTGTCTATGGACACCCCATCCCCAACTCCCCTGTTACAGGATTTTACTGACAGCAGCAGGAACCATTGGCTGTGAGAGCAGGGAGAAAGGAAAGAGCTGCTACAGACGGGCACAGCGCTGGATAGAGTGAGGACTTAGGTAAGTATACAGTGCCTTGAAAAAGTATTAATATCCCTTGAACTTTTCCACTTTTTGTCATGTTACAAAAAAAAACATACATTTATTTTATTGGGATTTTATATAATAGGCCAACACCAAGTGGAACATAATTCTGAAGATGAAGGAAAGTGATAAAAAGGTTTCACGTTTTTTTTACAAATAAATAGCTGGAAAGTGTGGCGTGCATTTGTATTCAATACTTTGTAGAACCACCTTTCGCTGCAATTACAGCTGCAAGTCTTTTTGGGGATGTCTCTCCTACCTTTGCACATCTAGAGAGTGACATTTTTGTCCATTCTTTCTTGCAAAATAGCTTAAAGTGATTGTAAACCCACTTTGTTGACATTTACCTATAGGTAAGCCTATATTAAAGCTTACCTATAGGTGCTATAAATATCTCCTAAACATTCACCGTTTAGGAGATATTTACCTTACATGCAGCCGATGATGTCATGAACGGCGGCTCCCGCGTGCATGCGCGGAAGTGATGTAATCGCGCCTCCGGTCAATCAGATGGCCTGGAGGACGCGATCCAGGAAGCAGGACGGCCGGACAGCCGAACATGTCGGCTGTCCTGTCGGCACTGTGGGGGCTTTGTTTTTAGGTAAGTACTTCAAAATGAGCTAGTATGCGATGCATACTAGCTCATTATGCCTTTGTCTTTACAGGGTTTTTTTTTTTCACATTTTTTTTCAGCAGGTTTACTTCCTCTTTAAGCTGTCTATCAGATTGGATGGACAGTGTCTGTGAACAGCAGTTTTCAAGTCTTGCCACATATTCTCAATTGGATTTACGTCTGGACTTTGACTGGGCCATTCCAACACATGAATATGATTTGATCTAAACCAATCCATTGTTGCTCTGGCTGTATGTTTAAGGTCACTGTCCTGCTGGAGGGTGAACCTCAACCCCAGTCTCAAGTCTTTTGCAGACTCTAACAGGTTTTTTTTAAGATTGCCCTGTATTTGGCTCCATCCATCTTCCCATCAACTCTGACCAGCTTCCCTGTCCCTGCTGAAGAAAAGCATCCCCACAACATGATGCTGCCACCACCATGTTTCACGGTGGGGATGGTGTGTTCAGGGTGATGTGCAGTGTTCGTTTTCTGCCACACATGACATAACATTTTGCTTTTAGGCCAAAAAGTTCAGTTTTGGTCTCATCTGACCAGAGCATCTTCTTCCACATGTTTGCTGTGTCCCCAACATGGCTTTTTGCAAACTGAAAACGGGACTTCTTATGGCTTTCTTTCAACAATGGCTTCCTTCTTGCCACTCTTCCATGAAGGCCAGATTTATGGAGTGCACAACTAATAGATGTCCTGTGGACAGTTTCTCCCACCTGAGCTGTGGATCTCTGTAGCTCCTTCAGAGTTACTATGAGCCTCTTGGCTGCTGATTATTGCTTTCCTTGCCCGGCCTGTCAGTTTATGTCTTAGTAAGTTTGCTGCTGTGTCATACTCTTTCCATTTTTGGATGATGGAATTATGAGTGCTCCGTGATGTTTTCAAAGCTTGGGATATTTTTTTATAACCTAACACAGCTTTAAACTTCTCCACAACTTTATCCCTGACCTGTCTGGTGTGTTCCTTGACTTTCATGACGCTGTTTGTTCACTAAGGTTCTTTAACAAACCCATGAGGGCTTCACAGAACAGCTGTATTTGTACTGAGATTAAATTACACACAGGTGGGCTCTATTTATTAATTAGGTGACTTCTGAAGGCAATTGGTTCCACTAACTTTCAGCCATGGGTAGCAGAGTAAAGGGGGCTAAATACAAATGCACGCAAAACTTTTCAGATATTTATTTGTAAAAACTTTTTTTTAACCATTTCTCATTTTCATTCCACTTCATAATTATGGGCCACTTTGCGTCGGTCTATCACATAAAATCCCAACATTTACGTATGAATACTTTTTCAAGGCACTGGAAAGGGGGCGAGGAGCCATACTGCTACCTAAACATTTTTTTACCTTAAAGCAAGGAATGCATTCAGGTAAAAAATGTTTAGGCTTTAGAACCACTTTAATAGTAAATGTGAGCCATTGTGCAGAACACCACATTGCTTCTCCACTGACAGTCACTGTACTGACACCCTTCTCCATTTACCCTCATTGCACCCTTGCATTTCTCTACTGACTGCCTCTGTAATAACACACTCCCCCACTGACCGTCAATGTAACCACACGTTTCTCAATTGACTGCTATAGCATCAATAAACTTCTCCACATACCACAACTGAACTCACACATTTCTCCGGTCACTGCCACTGCTCAAGCACCTTCTCTCTGAGCTCACTGTGGCTTCTCATCAACATTAAAGGGAGGTTGCACAGAATTGTAGTGCATACCCGGGGAGAAACCATGTGAAATGCTGTGTCCCTCAATGGGCAATACCGAAAATATTTTTGTAGTTGCCTTAAAACCTTTTTGAAGTCCATTAAAAAAAGGAGCAAATAGGACATTCATGGTTAGTCTTTTGCATATAGTTTAACAAAAGTATAACTGGGATCATTGGGGGTAAAGCAATGTTTTTACTAAAATGGCATTTAGGCTTGCTTTAATGATTTACTCTGCAGTTGTGCAAATTACTGTAAACAAAATATGGCTTTAAAAGGTTACATGACGCTCAGATTAAATTTGGTAGACCTATGACTTTCTTTTAGCTTTGGGAAGTAGTGAGGGGTTAGGAATGAAAGGATGCCACATCATTTAATGAAAATGAAAATTATCAACCGACAGAGGGCTGATTCAAAAGACACCCCAAAAATAAAAGTGAAAAAATTATGCAGCAAGCTAGTCCATTTTGCTGAAATTTCATTGCAGCGACTCCAAATGGTACTCAGTAGTTTGTATGACCCCCAAATGCTTGTATGCATGCCTGACAATGTCGGGGCATGCTCCTTTTGAGACGACAGATGGTGTCCTGGGGTATTTCTTCCCAGATCTGGACCAGGGCATCACTGAGCTCCTGAACAGAGTGAGGGGCAACGTGGTAGTGTCAGATGGACTAAAACATAATGTCCCAGAGGTGTTTGTATTTAGGTCAGACGAGAGTGAGGGCCATTCAATGGTATCAATTTCTTCATCCTCCAGAAACTGGCTTCATACTCTTGCCACATGAGGCCGGGCATTGTTGTGTACCAGGAGGAACCCAGGACCAACTGCACCAGTGTAGGGTCTGACAATTGGTCCAAAGATTTCATCTCAATACCCAATAGCAGTCAGGGTGCCATTGTCTAGCCTGTAGAGGTCTGTGCGTCCCTCCATGGATATGCCTTCCCAGACCATCACTGACCCACCACCAAACTGGTCATGCTGAACAATGTTACAGGCAGCATAACGTTTTCCATGGCTTCTCCAGACCCTTTCATGTCTGTCACATGTGCTCAGGATGAAACTGCTCTCATCTGTGAAAAGCACAGGGCTCCAATGGTGGACCTGCCAATTCTGGTGTTCAATAGCAAATGCCAATTGAGCTCCATGTGGTGGGCAGTGATCCCAGGGTCCACTAGAGGACATTGGGCCCTCAGGACACCCTCATTAAGTCTGTTTCTGATTGTTTGGTCAGAGACATTCACAGCAGTGGCCTGCTGGAGGTAATTTTTTGTAGGGCTCTGGCAGTGCTCATTCTGTTCCTCCTTGCACAGAGGAGCAGCTAACGGTCCTGCTGATGGTTATAGGACCTTCTTTGGCCCTGTCCAGATCTCCTAGAGTAACTGCCTGTCTCCTGCAATCTCCTCCATGCTCTTGAGACTGTGCTGGGAGACACAGCAAACCTTCTTGCAATGGCATGTATTGATGTGCCATCCTGGAGGAGTCAGAATGCCTCTGCAACCTCTATAGGGTCCAGGTATCGCCTCATGCTACCAGTAGTGACACTGACCCTAGCCAAATACAAAACTAATGAAAACAGTTAGAAAAGATCAGTAGGGAAAAACATTTTAGTAGCCTCCACCTGTAAAACCATTCTGTTTTGGAGGTCGTCTCATTGTTGCCCATCTAGTGCCCCTGTTAATTTCATTAACACCAAAGCAGCTGAAACTGATTAACAACCCCCTCTGCTACTCAACTGACCAGATCAATATTCCAGGAGTTTAATTAACTTGATGCTATACACTGAATAAAAAGTGTTCCTTTCATTTTTTTGAGCAGTGTATATACTTTAGTTTTGTTAAATAACTATTTATTCTCTTGAGTTGGTCTTTGAATACATACACATTAGTCCAGGGGTCTTCAAACTATGGCCCTCCAGTTGTTTAGGAACTACAATTCCCATCATGCCTAATCATGTCTGTGAATGTCAGAGTTTTACAAAGCCTCATGGGATGTGTAGTTCCGCAACAGCTGGAGGGCTGTAGTTTGAAGATCCCTGCATTAGTCTCTGCTTTCAAGGGGCTTACAATCTAAGGTCCCTTTCGACCATAGTGATGAGAAAAATAGAAGGAGTGTCATGGAAAATTTGTCTTGAATGGATTTTTATTAACAATGTATGTGATATTTGTTTGGGAAATTACAGTAAAACCTTGGATTGCAAGTAACTTGGTCTACAAGTGTTTTACAAGGCGAGCTAAATTTGTTTTATAAGTTTTAACTTGATAAACGAGCAATGTCTTGCAATACGAGTAGCAACTGAGTAGAAGTTTGCGCTTACACTGGGTATGATTTAACCCCTTGCTGACCACTGCACGACTATATACTGCGGCGGTCAGCCCCTCCTGGGCAAAGTGACGTAGCGGTACGTCGCTCACCCACGAGCCTCTAGGAGGCAAGCGCGCACCGCCGGAGGCACGCTCCCACCCCCGCCCATTCCCTGACATCCCCGCGAGAGTGACCGGCGGCTCCGATGTGCGTCGGCCGCTCGCGATCTCCCGCTGGAGAGGGAGAAAGGCAGCCGGCTGATGTAAACACAGCCATCTGTCATTCTCCCTGATGTAACTGCAGAGACTATACGCTCCTGCTATGTAGGATCTTATGTCTCTGTGGTTACATCACAAGCCATGCCCCCCCCCCCCCCCCACAGTTAGAATCATGCCCGTAGGGATAGATTTAACCCACTGATCACCAATAAAGTTAACCCCTTCCCTGCCAGTGTAATTTTTACAGTAACAGTGCATTTGTATAGCATTGATTACTGTAGTAATCAGTGGCGGCCTGTGCATAGGGCGCGCCAGGGCGCCGACCCCCCCCCTAAAAAAAAAGGAAAAAAAAAATTACAAAAAGAGCAATAAAGTTTTTAAAAAATCGCGTTCGCCGGCCTATGTGGAGGCTGTGGGGGGGGGGGGGGGGTGGGGTTTACGACCCAGAAGAGGCGCCGATTGGCTGCCTTCTGGGGGCGTAAACTGGGCGCAGGTCATAGCGCTAGGACACCCCCACTTTCGTGATATCCTGGCTGTGATTGGTCCAGTCTCCAGCCTGGACCAATCATATAGGACATCCCGGGTGACGTCAGAGAAGAGGGCAGCGGGCGGCGGAAGAAGAACTGAAGAGGACGTCCGGTCTGGCGGAGCGCCAGGGAGTCGGGACGGTAACGAGCGGGGCGCATGGAGGACTCAGACTCGGAAGACAGCACCAGAGGTAAGTGAAGTCTCAGGGAGGAGGGGCACGCACGCTGGTCTCTGCTGCATTGAAGGGGGCATATATACTGGTCTCTGCTGCATTGAAGGGGGCATATATACTGGTCTCTGCTGCATTGAAGGGGGCATATATACTGGTCACTGCTGCATTGAAGTGGGCATATATACTGGTCTCTGCTGCATTAAAGTGGGCATATATACTGGTCACTGTGCATTGAAGGGGGCATATATACTGGTCACTGTGCATTGAAGGGGGCATATATACTGGTCTCTGCTGCATTGAAGGGGGCATATAATAATATGTGATATATTGGGAGAATTTGTTCACGCAAGCAAAATACAGGGGACAAAATGGGCGGGGTCTTTAAGGGGTGGGGCTTCTTAGAAATGGGATGGGTCAAAATGGAAGGGCGGGTCTTGCGCCCCACCATCTTAAAACTTCACCAGCCGCAACTGGTAGTAATGTCACTGGTACCCCCAAAAGTGTCAAAAATGTCAGTCAAGGGTCCAATCGGTCCGCCGCAATGTCGCAGTCCCGCAAAAAAAATCGCAGATCGCCGCCATTACTAGTTAAAAAAAAAAAACAATAAAAATGACAAAAATCTTTCCTGTAGTTAGTAAACGCAATAACTTTTGCGCAAACCAATCAAAATACGCTTATTGCGATTTTTTTTTACCAAAAATATGTAGCAGAAAACAAATTGGCCTAAAATGTTAAAAAATTTTGATTTTTACATTTTATTTTTTTGGGAATTTCATATAAAAAAATGTGAAAAATATTGTTATTTTTATAAAATTGTCGCTCTTCTTTTGTTTATAGCGCAAAAAGTAAAAATCGCACAGGTGATCAAATACCACCAAAAGAAAGCTCTGTTTGTGGGAAAAAAATGGACATCAATTTTATTTTAGGGTACAGTGTCACGTGACCGTGCAATTGTATGTTAATGTCACGCAGCGCCGAATCACAAAATAGGCCCTGGTCTTTGAGCAGCCAAATCCTCCGGGGCTTAAGTGGTTAAAGTAGTGCAATTTAAAGCCCGACTTCAACCACTACTTCAGTACTACTTCAGCACTTCTTCTGTGAGATTTGTAATGATTTGATATGACTTCAGTGCTACTTCAGTAAGAATGTGATGTTATGAACAAACGTTTAACTAGCAAAGGGTTAATAATTAACTTCTTTTAGGCTCAAGTAAGAGAGGCGCCTCTAAGTGTAGCAATATGATTACCTTTAATAAAGGTACAACACTTAGCAACTCACATGGTTGATGATTAAAACAGGCACATTTAAGTATACAGGGGTAAAGCTGTCCACATAGACTGTCCTCGGCACCACCAGCTCTCACCGCTGTCAGTCTGCAATCGTGACCGGGAAGACTACACTGCAGTGAAACGATCTTAAAGTGAGGCTTGAAGAGCTCATGGAGTACAGCGTGGAAGGGATGACGTTGATGGCGGTGGCGGTGCAGGGGACAGTCTATGTGGACAGCTTTACCCCAGTTGCTTGCATACTTAGATGCGCCTGTTTTAATCATCAACCATGTGAGTTTCTAAATGTTGTACCTTTATTTAATGTAACCATATTTCTATACTTAGAGGCACCTCTCTTCTCTTATAGGCTGGGCTCACACTGCTCCGACATGGAAATTGGGCGACTCCTGATCTGACTTTGCCCTACGACTTAATGTTCGACTTCCATGTGACTTCAATGAACGGGATTCGACTTTGATCCAACCATGCCAGTCCATTTGAGCCTAGTATGGATTTTATGGGGAAACCCCCACGGCGCACGCCAAAAAAAAAAATGGTGTGCCCCCCCAAAATCCATACCAGGGGGGACGAACAAGCATCCCAGGCCATGGACCATACCAGGCTGTATGCCCTCAAAATGGGGGGTTCTGGCTCCCTCTATGTGAATAGGTATGGGGTACATTGTACCCCTACCCATTTACCCCTAAAATAAGCAGTGTAGTGTAAATAAAAACAAGAGATGGTTTTTGACAAGTCCTTTATTAAAAGTGAAGAATGTTCCCCGTCGTAGCTCAAACGTGTCTTCTTTCTCTGGTCTGCTCCCCCTGCTACTGTCTTCTCCCCCTGGTGATGAGTTCTTCCTCTGTTCTTCTCCTTCTTCCTCTGGTGATGTGTTCTTCCTCTGTAGCTCTTGTTTTATGCATTTCCTGTTAACGCTTTTTTTTTTTGTGGTGGTTGTAGTTGTGGAACGAATCATCTAAGTTTCCATTATTTCTTTTGGGAAAATTCACTTTGATAAACGAGTGCTTTGGATTACAGATACGTTTCCGGAACAAATAGTTACATAGTTACATAGTTAGTCAGGTTGAAAAAAGACACAAGTCAATCTGGCTCAGCCATTAACAAACAAAAACCAGTAAAGAAAACCCAACCATGCAATCCCCCATACCTGCTGTTGAACCAGAGGAAGGCGAAAAACCCCCGCAAAGCATGATCCAATGTGTTACAACATGGGGAAAAAATCCTTCCTGATCCCCAAGAGGCAATCGGATATTCCTTGAATCAACTTTACCTATAAATATTAGTACCTATTTAAATTATGTACACCTAGGAAAGAATCCAGGCCTTTTTTAAAGCAATCTAGTGAGCTGACCAGAACCACCTCTGGAGGGAGTCTATTCCACATTTTCACAGCTCTTACTGTGAAAAAAAAATCTTTCCGTATTTGGAGACAAAATCTCTTTTCCTCTAGACGTAAAGAGTGCCCCCTTGTCCTTTGTGTTGACCTTAAAGGGAATAGCTCAACACCAAGTTCACTATATGGACCCCTTATGTATTTATACATGTTGATCATATCCCCCTTATTCTTCTCTTCTCAAGAGAGAATAAATTCAGTTCCTCTAATCTTTCCTCATAGCTGAGCTCCTCCATGCCTCTTATCAGTATGGTTGCCCTTCTCTGCACTTTCTCCAGTTCCCTGATATCCTTTAAAAATGCTTGCAATCCAAGGTTTTTCTGTACATTCATTCCAAAATCAATTGTTAAATGCAAACAAAATTTTTAAATGAATGTACTTTTTTGTTTGAATATCTACTCGTGTATTCCCAGTTTTTCATGCATGTATACAGAGGCCAATTAACTGTGAGCATATCTTTGGAGTGTGGAAGGAAATCCATGCAAGTACAGGGAGAATAAGCAGACTCCATGAAATTAGTGTCCTGATCAGGGTTTGAACTGAGGACCCCAGTGCTGCAAAGCAAAATTGCCAGCCACAAAGCCACTGTGCTACTTCACAGTTTAACTTTTCACAAATACATTTTATTATTATGGGTAAAACAACAAGGCTAATGGCAATGATTAATATATCATTTAATTGTGAAAAATACATGATTCTTTAAGCCATGATTTTAATGTATATAGAGAAATGAATAAACAAACTACTATAAAGGCCTAGCAAATTATAATTCTGCTCTTGTCAAAGTAATTTGAATGTGCCTGTATTATATTAATTATCCCAGGGAGAAACACATTATACTACTTTGCTTTGTTTGCTTTCCCAGGGGATCCTTGCCTAATTATTAAGTACAAATGACCCGTTTTTAACACGATTCCCTGTGACTTTTGCATTCTTTTGTAAGACATGGTGCTCTATACAAGTGCAGGATTCTGATCACTTCTGCGGTAACCAACTTTTACTTTAACATTCTCGCTAAACTTCTCTAGGCATTTGCATACAATTATAGATATGGATATATATATTATTTTTAAAACCTATCCAGTCAATGACACCTAGGCTGTCATTATGTTCATAATAGTTGGTTTGGCATAAAAGTTGTTCAAAGAACATTTTTTTTTAAACAGTGACTTTCTGAGGTCAGTTTGCTGCTTCAATCAAAAGAATAGTACATGTATTATCATCCCTGTCTTCTTCTTATCTAGAGAAAGTAACTAACTTTATAGCAAGTACAGAGGATCAAACAATAGGGTCTTATAATCCATCAAGTCACCTTGCACAGCTCAAACACAGGCTCTCTCTCCCTCTTTTTTTCCCTCTCGCTCACTCTCCAGAAAAAAAGAGAGAAATTGACTTTTGTTTAGAGTTTGTGAAAAGTGGGGCTGTGGTTCCAGTCAATGGGGCACCCCGCAGTGCAGGCTGAGTGGAGCCATCTCGAATCAGCCAGCCAAGGCCCCAATTAATCCGCTCTTTGTCCCGTCCAAACCACCAGCAGCACATCAACACATTTGGCCATTGTTCAGACCTTCATGCAATGGGATTTACCCTTTCAAACAGCCAGTTTTGTCCGAAATAGTTCGAGCGGAAGTTTCTCACTGACAATTTGCCCCAAATAGATAGATTTGTCAGCACCGACCTTTAGCAAAAGCCAAGGAAAGTTAGCTGTCTAGCAAGGAACAGGTGGGAGGAGTATG
Organism: Pelophylax lessonae; assembly: GCF_965119305.1. Classification (NCBI taxonomy): domain Eukaryota; kingdom Metazoa; phylum Chordata; class Amphibia; order Anura; family Ranidae; genus Pelophylax; species Pelophylax lessonae. Next base: position 393,889,043 of record NC_138770.1, read on the forward strand.
GAGACAGGTTATGCTACCATCACATATGCGGGAATTCAGTTTTGAAAGAAGCAAAGCAAAGTCCCAGGCTAGGAAAATGAACCTCTTAGGCCTACTCTAGATTGGGAGCTGAGCTTTTTTTTTTTCTTGACTGTCTGCATACACAGATACATAAAATGGCTGTACCACAAAATATACATTCTGCTATCATAAATATATTGCAAGAAATGCAGAAAACTTAATTCTTGCAGTACTATTTCATATACTAATCATTCATGATATAAGTTGTTTTTTTTTTTGCTAGTTTGCAGTTGCAAAAAGAACATCCAGTATGTGAATTCTATTTAGTGACAGTTCCCAGAGTGTCCACATTTAATCATTTTTATATTGTTAGCCTATAACAGGGGTGTCCAAACTTTTTTTAAAGAGGGCCAGATTTGATGAAGTGAACATGCGTGAGGGTGGACCATTTTACCTGACATTCTTTGGACCATTCAAATTAAATACAAACTAACTATTTTATACAAAGTTTATTGCAAACGGCATACTTTTCCTTTCTTCACATGGATGACAAATCTAAACGGATGTTAAATCGCTCCGCCTTTCATATCTGAAGGTCAGATGAAAAAAAAAAAATCCAGGAAGCTGAAACATTGTAAAGTACATTACATATTATTGGTAATAAAGGTTGTCTGTCAACTTTTAAGTTAAAAAAAAATATGAACAGGAACATAACACCATGTGTACATGTTGTGTTCAAATATATTGATAACTGATTTAGACCAACTGACGTTAACTGAGATTTTACAATGTATTCATCTCAATCCGGAGCATGCGTGCTCCCTAATCAGTCACGCAAGGGTTAACCACATATAAGCGCTATATGAACCCACCAATGATGATTAATGATGGCAGCAAAAAAGTCATGAATGATGCCAATGTATTTTTCCAAATTACCTGTGGGGCGTATTAAAGCAGAATGGGGGCCGCATTTGGCCCGCGGTCCGGACTTTGGAATATATTTGTTTTAGAAGTGTTGATTGTCCTTTGAGGGAATACATTTAGGTTAGTCATGTCATTTTTGCCCTATAATAAGCCTATTTTTTTTTTTTTTAACTGACAAGTTAATACACACTGGTATGTGATATCTGGTGATAGAACCTTGGAGCTTTATGTTCTCGGTATGAGGCGTCTTGTCCTGCAGGGTGTAAAGAATGATTCCCTATTCCCTACTCTACATACTCCTAACCTCATCCCAACACTAACATTAACTCTAAAATAAACTCTCCCTTAATCTTAAATTAAACCCTGCCTGCATATTCAAACAGCGTCTGTTTTGAGACTAAACACTGCCAAGATATAGAACAAAGTGCTGAGTACATCAGTTCTTAAAATGACCAAATCTTATATGCAAAACGCATACTAAAAATTCCTTTAGCCCTGTCACTATATAGATAGACAAACATGTTTTTGCATTACGCATTATGACATATGTGACATGTGCAACATTTCATCATTCTACTTCTGAGGCAGTTGAGGCTGCATCATGGATAGACAATAGGAGGCAATGCCTGCCCAAAATCACTAGTTTAACCTTCCAATATATTCTTCCTATAGCATTTTCTATTATTTAATTTTAGTAATGGTGCCTGGCTATTAAAGATATAAAGCCACTCCTGTGGTCAATTTCCTGGAACCAGGTGTGATCTGCTGGACCTAACTCTATGCACTCTTGTCTGAGGTATTGCAGGTGGTGCAAGAAGCTATAATTGCTCTATAATCATATTTCAAGACACAAGTATTATTGAGGGTGGTCACCTCATGTCTCATATGATATTTCTCCTAGTATATAACCTGTAGTTACATGTGGGTTTTCTATGAACGGAATTGCAAATGAAGGGAACTGTACAAAATGACTTGGGGTGAATTAGGAAATAAAATCCATCACTTCCCTTAGTAAAAGCACCTAACGCAGTACAGAAAAACACTGGCTAGGCACACAGTTACCCTTTGATCGCCCTAGATGTTAAACACCTTTCCAGATAGTATCATTAGTACAGTAAAAGTGCATATTTTTAGCACTGATCACCACAAAGTGTGAGTTAGTGTCCGATTGTCCATCGCAATATCGCAGCCCCGCTATAAGTTGCTGATCGCTGCTATTACTAGTATTAAAAATAAATAAATACATAAAAATTCTAGTATATATTCCATAGTTTGTAGGCGCTATAAATTTTGCACAAACCAATCAATATCCGCCTTTTGGGATTTATTTTACCAAAAATATGTAGCGGAATACATATTGGCCTAAAATTAGATTTTTTTTTACATTTTTTTGATTGGATATGTTTTATCGCAGAAAGTAAACAATTTCGTTTTTTTTTTCAAAATTGTCTGTCTTTATTTGTTTATAGCGCAAAAAAAAAAAAAAAATGCACTAAATTACCACCAAAAGAAAGCTTTATTTGTGGGGGAAAAAAAAGAACATCAATTTTATTTGGGTACAGCGTCCTACAACTGCACAATTGTCAGTTAAATTAACACAGTGCCGTTTCGCAAAAAAGGGCCTGGTCATGAAGGGGGGTAGATTTCCTGGAGTTCTTGTGGTTAAGGATAGCTTATACCTATACATATGTTAAGTTATGTTCTATACAATGTATTTGTAGGATTGTCTCTGTCTTTATCTTTTAAGAGATCTGAACAATGCAAGTACATCTTCGGCAGGTATAAATATTTATATGTATTTATGAGAGTGTGTCCAAACCATAAAGTGTTACACAATGCATCATGCATTTTATATGAAAGAGCTGGGCATGTGCCTCCAAGTCACTTGCTAACACTTCTATATTAGAAGTTAACTATAAGGTAATACTGCAATGGTACATGGTCTCGACCATTGTAGCACCATGTGCCCAGGGGGTCTCTCCCCTTTGCTTCTGAAGATGTGGACAGGTGGGGACAGCCTTTCATATCTAGTGGCCGTGCCCGAAGGTGAGATGTTTTTGGATATGTCTCTATAATTTTATCTATTCTGTCAACCAAATAAATCTCATAAAATCCTCCCATCAAGCACCTTTGTGTGGCCCGGTGGAGGAGGCCCTGACACATTTGGGGAGATTGATCGCCTTTATATTTTTGACGGCAAATATCTCCATCGCCAAATCATTGGAGAACATCCACGATACTATTTTGAGCTGGTGAAGGCCAAACTGTTGTGGTTCATGACTAATGAACGTCTGCAATTTCTAAATGACAAACTTACATTATTTGAGAAAACTTGGGATCTTTAAATCAAATACCTTACAGGAGATATATGATGGAGAACAGGTGGTGCACTCCTGGATCGGACAGGTCATACGATCTCTTTGTACTCTCTTCCTTTACTCTTTTTTACTTTCTTTATGGTTATCCCTCCTCATACTGTTAAACCACCAAACGGAACCCAAGGAGGATGATTGTCTAAGATCGTGGAGTTTAATTACCCCACCATACAGGTCTCTTGGAGAAAAATACTACCCTGCACTTATTTTGCCGCCACGTTGCGTACTTTTGTCCATTTGTATGGCAGAGGGGTGGGCCCTTTCATATTTCAGCATAATTCAATTTGATGATAAGATGGGTCACTGCAAACTTTCAAAGACACTGGAGGCCAGGGCATAAAATCATCATTGAACTTTAGGAATATTATTATTGTTATGTCTTATTCCTAGCACTTTGTTAAACTTAACTGTATTGACAAGTTTTGTACTGAGCTATCTGAACTTGAATATAATTATTTTTGCAAAAGAAAGAGCCAGGTATTGTCAACCAGGTTTTCAGTGAAATGGTCTCGACTGAAATGAAGAACCTGCCACATTATATTGTAGAGTTTGTCTAGAGCAGTCAGTGCCCATTCAGTAGAAGTGTTCCTCAACCTTTTTAACATGGATGAACCCTTCAAAAAACTTTCTGGTCTCTGGCAACCGCTGTTAATAAATACTATAGTTCATGGTACTGGGAAGAATGATCCTTACATTTTTGATCATTGGTGTCAGTGGGTACATAGGCATAAAATATCTCCTTATCTAATAGGCAGAAATTGCTCCTTGCTAAAGAAAACCCTAGCACCCTCTGGAGTAACCCTAGAGTTCCATGTAACCCTGGACTGAGTGACTATTTTGCGATATATTTGGGAACGGAAGTTTGACATCAAATGTCCCGTACACACTAGAAGATTATTGGGCAAACATTTTGGTCCGAGGAACAATCATATGATTTTCTGATAGGGTGTACACAACTTTCGACAGCAAATTCCTAACGAAAATTTCCTAAGGGACAAACTCTTAAAATTTTTCTTGTACGAGAACAAAACAAACAATTTTCGTTAAATGGGTACCGTTTTCTTTTTAGAAATATCAGATACGAAAGACTGTACATGATCAGAAACAACAAATAACAAAAAAAGCCTTTTCCGTACAAGACTTTTCGTGCATTATTTCTATCCTTGGTTGCGTCCTGCAACGAGGAAAACCCACCGATTGTTCACCCAATTTTCTCATAGTGTATATGGGGTTTCACAATCCAAAGTCTAACAGTCGAAAATATAAAGTATGTGTGAGCACAACATTCTCTGAGGCAGCAACAGTAGCTGTTGTTTTTTTCAATGTTAAAAAACAAGGTCTTGTTCAATACCTGTACAATAAAACAATAACAATTATCATGTATAGGTAAAAGAAATCTGCATTGAAAGCTATTTTTGGTAAATAACATGGTATGAAACAATATCAAGGCTCAAATTACTTGTGGTGTTAATGGAAAACTTCCGGCAGAAAACGTGTGATAAATTAGTTTAAAAGCTCGGCTCAGGTAGTTTTTGGTGGAATGAGGGTGATGCTTACCCTGCGATCCTTTACACAATTCTTCCATGAAATCCAAACTTTTACACTAATCCTCCCATAAAACAACTACCCCCACCCTGTTCCTAACCCTAACACTAACTTATCCTGTAACCCCAACCTTCATTCTAACCCACCCTGTAATCCCAGCACTTTGCACGAGTCCATCCTGTAAACCCAACCCCCCCACTAATTCTCCTTGTAACCGCATCCCTGATACTAACCTGTACACTAACTGACCTTATAATCCTAGCCCTTACATTATCCACACTGCTATCCTAATACTATCACCTCCCCTCAAACTAACCCTCTCTGTAACCCTAACTTCTTGTACTAATCTACCCTATAACTCCAACCCTCAAACCAGCACTAAATAATCCTGTAACCTCAACCCTTACATTAATAAACCTTGCAACCCCCTCCCTAATACTAACCCTCACACTACCCCACCCTGTTTCCTAAACCCTTGGATTAATCCATCCTCTAACCCTAATCCCTACACTAACCCACCCTGTGATATCCACCCTCTCATTAATCTACTCTGTAATCATAGCCCTTGCACTAACCCTCCCTAATGAAAACTTCTGCATCTGCTGCTTCTCCTCCCCCCACCTCTTATGCAGCAGAGGGGTGGAGAAGGAAAGAGGGAACAGAGCGAATATGATCACTTTTAAAAAAAGAGGCAAAAAAGGGTATTTGTAATGTTTTTTTTTTAATCTATATGTAGCACCACCCCCGCAGGAGCTGCTGATTATATTATTGGGTCTACACCCTGCCTAACAACCCAATCAAATTGGCTCGATCCCTCCTCAGGCACAACTGACCCAGAATAGGACTGGACTATCAAATAGATACACAGGTTGGAATACAATACTTCACTATGCAACAATACCTTGTTACCTTCTTGAATAGTAGTCCTTCTGGGTGACACAATGGAACAACGCACAAGATTGTAATTAACCAAACTTAGTTTACTATGTATCAAATTGAATAGGGGAGATACAATACAATACAATACAAGTCCATAAAAGGTTATTTAAAACAGCTTTAAAAAGGTAAAAGAATACCCCCACACTCCTCCTGCATTAAGGCTAGACACAGTACCAGGTAGGTGGGCCTATCTGAGTCCCTCCCCCAGAGTTCTCTTCTTTCTTGTTGATCTTCGCTAGCAAGGTTATTGAATAGAGCTCATTTGTAATCCAGATTAGGAATAAAGATCAAGAGAGAAAAAACAACGAGCTGTTAGTTGTCACCGCAGGGTGTCTGCGTAACTGAGCAATAACTTCTGCGAGAGAGATAAGCCTCTGGCGACTCCTTTACAGACCTTATTGTTTGTCTATGAGTCTCCTGAGAGAGTATGGTGATAAACCCCGGGGTTTTATCACCTCCTGCTGCGCTACCGCTATCTGTAGATAAAACTGTCTCTTCAGCAGATAAAGTCAGTTATTGGGCATGTGCCCTCTCACCAACAGAAGTTTCTCCTTCGCGCGCTTCCACTGCGGTCTCAGTCCTTTGGCTATATGCCAGCCGCGCGGGGTCCTTCTGGCGGATGACTTCCGGTCTCGGCAAACAGCAGTATGACCTCCAGGAATGTGCCTCGTGCTTGAGATGGGACGGTTCCACGTCGTCCCTCCAGGCTAAAAGGCTCTGGCCCAATATCCAGTGTCAGTCCTTCACTCTCGCTCGCTGGTTCCTCAGAGTCCAGCGCAGAAAGGCCCCCCCCCTTCGCACGCTTCTCTCTTCCTTTAAATAACCTCCCCCATAGTGCCGTGCGGTGCAGCCGTGCACCCTGGATCTTGCAAAGCAGCCTGGGGGATGTAGTTTCTTCATCTTGTGAAAAGGAAGTCACAGCCCGGGAAATTCCATGCAGCTACCACTAGAGGGAGCCTAGTTCCTGGATCTTGCAAAGCAGCCTGGGAGATGTAGTTTCTTCATCTTGTGAAAAGGAAGTCACAGCCCGGGAAATTCCATGCAGCTACCACTAGAGGGAGCCTAGTTCCTTCCCACATATCAAACAGTGTCTTTAGGCATGTTTAACCCCGCTACACACTCCCCCCACTTGAGAAACTTTGGTCCCCAAAGAGGTCAACAGTATGTACCCTAGTGCATAGGTTGGCATTATACAACAAAAACATTAACATTTTGCTGAAATAAGTCAATCTGAATACATCCAATTTTGTATTCTAATAGCAGTGCAACAGTAAAACGATAAAGTGCAATTAATAAACAAATAAGTGATTTCTACAGTGTTAATATAGTGCTGATTTCTAGTGCTTTTATATAGTGCTCCTTTAAAAAGCACATGTGCCTTTGCAATTTCTTAAACACTTACATCTTAAAGTTTGTGTTGAAAAAAAAACATCAAAAGGTGAGAAAGAGAAAAAAACATATAGTGAGGTCAGAGCAACAAAATGTGCGCAAACATTAACTCACAAAGTAAACCAAATTGTGAACATCAAAAACTGTGCTTATTATAATGGCCAAACCCAATATCCTTATGTACAAACTTAAATGCAAACGTTTTCTACTTCAATACTTTGTTCTCATGATCTCTCACAGACCCCCCAAAACTTGGGTGGCTTGTACAGTTGTGCCTGGGGGTGAGCTAGGGTTGTCCCCCACCAAATCTACAGTGGAGGAACTAGGCTTGTCAGGAGATCTTTTGGAGGTAAAAACAGCTTCTTCCGAACATTCACCCAATTGATCATAGGTCAGTCTCTTAGGTGGGTGAATGACTCTCCTTTCCCTCTGTTCCCGTGGAGGCATGCTCTCAGAGGTGCTAGGATCAGGCACTTCTGAGGATTCTTCAATGTCCCCCTCCTCATGTTCCAACACAGAGGAACCTGATGGTTCAAGAGAGGTCAGTTCTTCTTCAGAGAAGGGTGCAACCTCCTCCTCAGGATCTTCATCCTCAGCTGCTTCTTCTGGAAGCATATGAAAGGGTATGAATTCAGGGGCTTCTGCCCGAAGGGCTCCTCTATCAGCCAAGTCAGATGAAGACAGGGAGGCAGGTGTGGGTTCTGGCAACTGAGATGACCACAACCAGTCGGGTACCTCCTCTTCATCTTCCAAATCTTCAGATGGAGAACTTCCCTCTCCCTCATCTGGGAGCGTCGTCTGAGATCTGGTAACTGGTCTGGACCGGCGAGAAGTCGAAGGGGCCTCTGACAAGTCTTCCACAGGGGGCATACGAACCGCTTCAGAGAGAGGCAGCAAATGGTTCCGATGCCAAGCCTTCAATGGACCCACACTTCCTTCAGGCCGAATTTGGTACACAGGAAGGTTTGGCAGTTGCTTGCAGATAACATAAGGTTGGGACTTCCAGCGGTCTGCCAACTTGTGTTTTCCCGGGACACCCAAGTTTCTCAACAAAACCCTGTCCCCTGGTTGCAGGTCATGGATCCGAACTTTTAGGTCGAAATTTTTTTTATTCCGCAGTCCACGTTGATCAGATGTGGCCTGAGCCTTGTCATAGGCCGCTTTCAGACTCTTCCGCAGTCGGTCCACATATCCTCTATGCGATGCTGAAGAGGTATGATCAGGCGAAATGCCAAAGGCCAAATCCACTGGCAACCGAGCCTCCCTTCCAAACATCAGCCGATAAGGGGAATATCCAGTAGCATCACTGACAGTGCTGTTGTAGGCATGCACAATGGCAGCTACGTGCTTGCCCCAATGCTGTTTCTTCTCTGAGCTCAAAGTCCCCAACATATCCAAAAGAGTCCTGTTAAATCGTTCAGGCTGGGCATCCCCCTGTGGATGGTAGGGAGTGGTTCTAGTCTTTTGAATGCCTAACATATCTAACAGTCTCTTGATCAGTCTGCTTTCAAAGTCCCTTCCCTGATCAGAATGGAGGCGTTGTGGTAACCCATAATGTACAAAGAACTTCTCTACAAGAACTTTGGCTACCGTTGAGGCCTTCTGATCCCTTGTTGGGAATGCTTGAGCATATCTGGTAAAATGGTCTGTTACCACAAGGACATTCCCCTGGCCACTCAGATCAGGCTCTAAGCAAAGGAAATCAATGCACACCAGCTCCATGGGTCCCTGACTTTGTAGATGGCCCATTGGGGCTGCTTGACGTGGCAGAGTCTTCCTCTGTATACACCGGACACAAGAATGACAGTATCCTTCAACTTCGGCCCTCATACAAGGCCAGTAGAACCTGTCCCTGACAAGCTGAAAGGTTCTTTCGGGCCCCAGATGGCCATGATTATCATGAAGAGCGGCCAGAACTCCCTCTCTGTATTTAGCTGGTAAGAACAGTTGCCACTTCTCCTCCAGATCTTCAGATGGACCTCTCCGGTAGGCCACTCCTTCTCTGATCTGTAACCGGGTCCACTCTCTATGCAACAGACGGGCCCCCTGAGGGGAGTCAGTTAGAAGCAACTCAGGGCTCTGGATCTCCAGAGCTTCCAAGAGAAGTTTTCCCAAAGGGTCTTCCAACTGCTCCTTCCGCAAGTCCCTTTTGGACAGCCGGGGCAAACCCTCCCCTTCAACTTGGGTCACCTGGCAGTAGCATTTGGGTACTCCGATAGCCGAAACCCCAATCTCTTCTGCTCTTGACCCTCCTCGGGATCGAAATTCAGTTCCCTGATATAGGGCACGCACCCCTTCTGGAGCCAAATGAGTCCATTCTTCCGCAGGTTCCTGTGGAACATGCAACCTTCTGGATAGGGCATCTGCATCCCTATTTCCGATTCCTGGCCGATACTTCAGGCTAAAATTGAAGCTAGAGAGGGCAGCCAACCATCGATGTCCTGTTGCATCCAGCTTGGCCGTAGTCAACAGATAGGTGAGGGGATTATTATCTGTCTTGACAATGAATTCAGCTCCGTACAGGTAGTCTTTCAATTTGTCAACCACTGCCCACTTCAAGGCCAAGAATTCAAGTTTGTGAGTAGGATAATTCCTTTCAGCAGGCAATAGGCTTCTGCTCACATAGGCAACAGGTCGCAGATGACCCTCATGCTCCTGATAAAGTACCCCCCCCAGCCCATCTCGGCTGGCATCAACATGCAGTTCATATGGTTTTGTGGGGTCCGCATAGGCCAACACAGGGGCAGTGGTTAGGGTTTCCTTCAGCTGGACAAAGGCCCCTTCGCATTCCGGGGTCCACTGATCCTGGATGGATTCCTTAGCCTTCCGGGGGCCTATGGTGGACTTCGCCGGCTTTACCAACTCAGGGACATCATCTTCTTCATTCTTCAGGAGCTCATTTAGGGGTCGGGCAATCTGGGCGAACCCCTCCACAAACCTCCTGTAATAGGAGCAAAAGCCCAAGAATGACCGGAGTTCGGTCACATTTGTGGGTCTCGGCCAGGAAGCAACAGCATCCAGCTTGTCCGGGTCAGTGGCCACCCCTTCTTCAGACACGATATGGCCCAGGTAATGGACCGAGGACTGATAGAATTGGCACTTCTCAGGAGAAAGTTTCAGACCTTCTTCATGTAGCCTCTTCAAGACCTTTTCCAACCTCTCCTCATGTTCTTCTAAAGTTCTGCCAAACACGATAACATCATCCAAGTATACCAGTACCTCTATCAAATTCATATCTCCAACGGTCCTCTCCATCAGCCTTTGGAAGGTAGCAGGGGCCCCGGACAACCCCTGAGGCATGCGATTGAACTCAAAGAACCCCACAGGGGTGATGAAGGCTGTTTTCTCCCGATCTTCAGGGTGCATGGGGATCTGATAATACCCACTCTTTAAGTCCATCACACTGAACCACTTCGCCCCTGACAGACTCTGTAGGGCATCTTCGATTCGAGGAGTGGTATACTGGTCTGGGATGGTTCTTCTGTTCAGCGTTCGGTAGTCGATACAAAGCCTCAAAGATCCATTTTTCTTCCGGACTACCACTATCGGGGAAGCATACGGGCTCCTGGATTCTCGGATAATCCCGATCTTTTTGAGCTCTGCCAGCTGTTGACGTAGATCTTCTAAGTCACCTAAGGGGACTCGCCGGACTCTCTCCCTGAAAGGCTTGTCCTCACTCAGGCGGATCTTATGAGTAGCGCTCCTGGCACATCCCACATCAAACTCGTCCTTAGAGAATATTTCCCTCCATCGAGCAAGTTGTGCCTTGGCCCTCTTCACCCATTCCGGTGGGAGGGCAGCGTTTCCAGAGCAGAGCTCCTCTATAACCGCTTCACCCTGTTCCTTTTCTTTGAAATCAATGGGGGCAACTGGGGTAGCCGGGTTGACTTGGCCCAGGAGCACTCTGGCCGGTACCTTCACCGGTGTAATAGAGGTGTTTCTGACACTCACTAAAACCCTTCCACGGTTTTCCTGTAACACCTTCAAAGGGATCACCTCAGGGATCACTTCTATCCCTCTCTGTCTCTCCTTTTGACCTGATTCAAAGATAATGAAAGGACCCGGCTGTTGCCATGTGAGTTTAACAGAAGCCTTAAAACAGGCCACCTCTCCTGGCTGTAAGACCTTTTCCGCTCTGTCCAGCTTCCAGAGTCGTCCAACTCCTTCTGCGGGGGTCTCTTGCTCCAACACTAATCGTTGGTAGGCCTGCCGTAGCATGGGATGGATCCTTGGCGCCTGAGCATCTTGTCCCTGGACCAGTTGTATCAGAAGGCGCCTTACCAGGTCAGTGTTTGTTCCTACGATGAGAGAGCTTTTGTTGGCCCCTGGTGGACGAGGACAGACCACCGCTAAGGTGTCGAAGGTTTCCGCTTCACCAGCCACTGATGGATCAAAGGTCAACTTGATTGGCAGATACCCGTCATAGGGAAAACTTTGGGTCCCAATACCCCATATCTCCAGATCTTCCAACTTCTGCAAAGGTAGATGGGTAAGGTATTTATCATAGAAGTCTCTATACAAAAGAGTCACCTGGGCCCCTGTGTCAAGGAGGGCTCTTGCGTAAATTCCTTCTACCTGAACCGAAACCACTGGGGAGGGCCCGACCAAGTTAGTTGGGAATTCTCTTGATGTAGCCTTGTTATCTGATTCAGTTCTCTGTACCCTGGCCCTCTTCTCCTTTTTCTTCCTTGATCTGGGCCCCCGCTGAACCCGGTGTGCATTGACTTTCCTTCCCTCAGTAACCCGGAGTCTAGAACTGGGGGTATTATATTTGGGTCTGACCCCCTGACTCAGTTTCCCTGATCCTGCACCACTTCTGGAGTCCCTTAAGACTGGCGGACACCCGGTTGACTCCTTCACCGGTGTCCTCTGAAGTTTCCCGCTGGCTCGCGAGGTTTCGCGGCAGCATTTCCTGAGCTGGGACATACCCTTCTAACATGCCCAACTCCCCCGCAGTTGAAACAAGTTAACAATCTTGCAGGCCGTGGCTCTGGATCTGTGCTGAGACTAACAGGTTCATCTGGCCTCTCCGATATACTCCCCTTGGGTAGAGTGGATACCTGACCAGTCAGGATGGACATCATTTCTATCAACTGAGACACTTGGGTCTTTAGAAGTTCAACTTGAGAGTCACCCTCTTCCACACTTATCACTCCAACCCGGGCAGTTGAGTCAAACTGCCGACTTTTCTTCTTGTTGTCCAACATAACCTCTTCCTCTCTGACCATTCGAATCAGATCGGGGTATTCTAGAATGCCGCCATCTCGACGAGTTCGTAACAGTATGGCAATGGGATCTAAAGGTTGAGCCCCTTTCAGAACCTGTCGTGCACGAGTCTCATCTATTTTCCGGTGGTCTATTCCTTTCTTTAACAGAATCTGGTGGATAATCCTATCCAGACGTTTAATGAATTCGGACAACTTCTCCCCCTCTTCTTGATAACAGTGGTCCAACTGGTAGAGAAGTTCAGCCGCGTTCTCCGTCCGACCAAACACATCTTGCAGAATGTCCAAATAATCCTGTGCAGTGCAGTTCTTCTTGCTAAGCTTTAGATTACGTACAGCCTCTAATGCAGGTCCCCTTAAACTCTCTGTGATTCTCTGCTTCTTGTGCTGTTCTGGTACCTCCCATTCCTCCAAAGCCTGAGTGGCGGTATCTAACCACTCTTCGAACCCATCTTCTGCTGAAGGCACAGGCTGTTTCCCAGAGAATGTCCGGAGCTTCCTATATCCAGTCATCAAATAGCTCGAGGAGTCCCTACTACATTTTGCCACAATCTCCCCAAGAACAACACACAGTTCTGAGCTAAAAGTCGACAAAGGTGATGACTCAGGATGCCCTTCTTGGACACCTTTTTCTTGGCTGGATACCCCAGGGGTGGTGGATGAGGGACCCGCAATAGGAACTCCTGGATGTATCAGGAAAAGTTCTGTTTGGTCAGTAGCTTTTACACTGTTTCCGTTGAAATAATCAGGGACCCCCTTCCTCCACTCACACAGTGCATACGTGTGTGGGACAGTGGTGTCAGTTTTCATGTCAATCACCCAAAATTTCCTGTCTGTGGATAGTGCCCTCAAAACAGGGAGGAGCTTTTCTTCAGTCCAGGCTTCTCCCTTGATTTCAACCACCAGGCCATTTTCCACTATGACATTCTCTTCCTTGCACCACTCAGCAGCAGCGACAGGATCCATTTCTGCGTGGGAGGGGATTCTATGGCTGAGAGGGTTGTATTGCAGGACTGTAGAAATCCCGGACGAGCCCCCACGTGTAGCACCACCCCCGCAGGAGCTGCTGATTATATTATTGGGTCTACACCCTGCCTAACAACCCAATCAAATTGGCTCGATCCCTCCTCAGGCACAACTGACCCAGAATAGGACTGGACTATCAAATAGATACACAGGTTGGAATACAATACTTCACTATGCAACAATACCTTGTTACCTTCTTGAATAGTAGTCCTTCTGGGTGACACAATGGAACAACGCACAAGATTGTAATTAACCAAACTTAGTTTACTATGTATCAAATTGAATAGGGGAGATACAATACAATACAATACAAGTCCATAAAAGGTTATTTAAAACAGCTTTAAAAAGGTAAAAGAATACCCCCACACTCCTCCTGCATTAAGGCTAGACACAGTACCAGGTAGGTGGGCCTATCTGAGTCCCTCCCCCAGAGTTCTCTTCTTTCTTGTTGATCTTCGCTAGCAAGGTTATTGAATAGAGCTCATTTGTAATCCAGATTAGGAATAAAGATCAAGAGAGAAAAAACAACGAGCTGTTAGTTGTCACCGCAGGGTGTCTGCGTAACTGAGCAATAACTTCTGCGAGAGAGATAAGCCTCTGGCGACTCCTTTACAGACCTTATTGTTTGTCTATGAGTCTCCTGAGAGAGTATGGTGATAAACCCCGGGGTTTTATCACCTCCTGCTGCGCTACCGCTATCTGTAGATAAAACTGTCTCTTCAGCAGATAAAGTCAGTTATTGGGCATGTGCCCTCTCACCAACAGAAGTTTCTCCTTCGCGCGCTTCCACTGCGGTCTCAGTCCTTTGGCTATATGCCAGCCGCGCGGGGTCCTTCTGGCGGATGACTTCCGGTCTCGGCAAACAGCAGTATGACCTCCAGGAATGTGCCTCGTGCTTGAGATGGGACGGTTCCACGTCGTCCCTCCAGGCTAAAAGGCTCTGGCCCAATATCCAGTGTCAGTCCTTCACTCTCGCTCGCTGGTTCCTCAGAGTCCAGCGCAGAAAGGCCCCCCCCCTTCGCGCGCTTCTCTCTTCCTTTAAATAACCTCCCCCATAGTGCCGTGCGGTGCAGCCGTGCACCCTGGATCTTGCAAAGCAGCCTGGGGGATGTAGTTTCTTCATCTTGTGAAAAGGAAGTCACAGCCCGGGAAATTCCATGCAGCTACCACTAGAGGGAGCCTAGTTCCTGGATCTTGCAAAGCAGCCTGGGAGATGTAGTTTCTTCATCTTGTGAAAAGGAAGTCACAGCCCGGGAAATTCCATGCAGCTACCACTAGAGGGAGCCTAGTTCCTTCCCACATATCAAACAGTGTCTTTAGGCATGTTTAACCCCGCTACATATACACAAATGTTTTGCCTTTAATTTCTGTTTCAAACTGAATGGGTTGTTTTACAAGGTACTTGTTTACAACCACTTTAAAGTAGAACTATAGGCAAAACTTTTTTTTTATTGTAGATAAAGTGTGGAAGGGCTTTAATTTAACCCTCTCAGTTTTTTGTTTTTTTTTTTGCAATCTGTGTCTCATTGGGAAAATTTCCCTTCACTTCCCGTCCCATAGCCAAAACAGGAAGTGAAAGGAAATCCCTGCAAATCAAGGGATTCCATTGGGCCCCCCAGGTCAGCAGAACTAGCATCCCCATTGGAAAATGTCCCCTCTATTACTGTTCTGGAGACAACCCATAAATTGGGATTTTCTTAAATAAATTTGATGATAAAAGTAAACAGGACAAATAGAGAGGGTGAATCTCCCTAGCGGGGCACAGGTAGCAATAAAAACTGACAGGTGTTCCAATTCCTCTCCACTAATCCCTGTTCCAGAAAATTATTCTGTTAGTAATGGTGGATATTTACTTTCCTGTTTGCTTTTTTCAAAGCATTGATATTTTGGACATGCTCATTTAGGCAAGGCTCTCCTGCTGTTGGTTTAGGACAGCAAACCAGTCACTACAAACAATGTGATTTCTTCTGAGACCCAACCCTTTACACAAACCCTTCCCAGAGCATATAACTTGGAATTTTGTAAGTTTACTGACAACTTTTATTCTAACTGTTGCTCTTTATTAATATACTGTGTGTAGCACCCTCCTAGGTAGGTGTTAGTGAGGAAGTATAGTTTTGAGCTCTGTCTGCTTACCAGAGGGGCTGCAGGTAAATCTATATTGTTCTCTGCCTACAAGAGAGCAGGATCTTTTAGTAAGGTCTGTTCATTGTGCTCAGTATGCAATTTATTCAGTCTAGACAGTGGGAGGAAACCTGACGAATGGGTGCATAGGCTTTTGATACAGTCCTGATGATTGGCAGAAGGCAGGTCACCTCGGTGCATGTTGGGATACTGTATAAAAGCCAGGAGCACATGTCCTCGGGGTCTTTCATTGGAGAGCGGAGTCCCGGAGGGAGGGGGCGGCTGCCTCCTCCTCTGTAGAGGTGTCATGTGGTCTCAGGAAGTCGTTCTGAGGGTCAGAGGAGTGGTCGATAGAAGCTGAACCCAGAGGTCCAGGGAAGCTGACTGAGAGGGGAGACATAGGAGGTCATGTTTCTGCAGTATCATGAGTACAGGAACTCGTGTCAAGGGGCCTGACCTGGGGGGGGGGGCATCCCTGCTCATAGGATAGTCAGTGGACGGGTGTCAGCAGGAAGAGGGTGCTAGGGAGAGTTTCCTGAAGATAGGTGATTGTCCATCAAGTCTCCTTGTAAGAGAGAGAGTAAAGAAACTTGAAACTGAACCCCATTCAACCCAGTGGCAGGGTGAATTAACAGCCTGGCTGTTCCATATCTATCAGCAGAGATTTGAAGATAGAAGTCCTCAGATATTGTTAATAGTTCAATTGGAGTATCCCATTATTCCCTTCTCCTATCCCAATTATTAATAACAAAAAAACCAACACCCCTAGACTGTTTATTTCTGCCAAGAGCCAACAGGAGTGAGGAGGGATTTGGGAGCTTTATTTAACCATAACCGTGTGTTGGTAACCAGGGGAGCCTGCAGAGACAGTATCCAGCAGTCCTTACAGGGGCAGTGCTACATGTGGAATACCTAGGAGTCCTATGTGGCAAAAAGCAGTGGGTGCCTGGGTTCCTCATGGTAATCATGTTCTATAGTCATATCTTGTGTCAACCAGAGACTCCATCAAAGTTATTTGAGCCAGTCTGCTTAAAGGGATATGAAGCTTTTCCTTAAGGGAGCAGCTTCCACCAAAGAGAAGTACTAAAGGATTAAAGTTAGTAACAGGATCATCAGCATTAAAAAAACAGATAATGGCAGCATGGTACCTTGCAGTCCAAAAAAAAGCCAAAGGTCAGGGCAGACAACACAGCTTTAGGACCATGAAAAAAGCCAGGTCATAAACTAAAAGTTTAGATAGCAAATGGAGCAACAAAGAGAAGGAATACAATTATTTCTTGACCATTTTGACCACATCATCTTCATTAGATTGACACTGTTACAGTGTGTTTAATTAGCCAAGGCAGATCTTCATATACTGTGTTTAGCAGTATGGCTGATATATAATTGTAAGGATTTTTGTATGTGTTTGCACTGTTATTACATTTCTATTGTTTTGCATTTACTGTATATGGAGCAGTTTTCTATTTACATTATCAAAACCACCATCGCTCTTTAAACAAAATATCTGACAAAAGAAGATAATCCTCCAGATCAGCCAAAAATGTGCCAAAAAAGTCAATAAGCTCAAAACAAACTTAACCACTTCTGGACCAGAGTGATTTACTCACTTAATGACCAGGCCATATTTTGCGATACAGCACTGCGTTACTTTAACTGACATTCGCATGGTCATGTAACACTGTACCCTAAAACAATTGCTGTCTTTTTTTCCCCACAAATAGAGCTTTCTTTTGGTGGTATTTGATCACCTGTGCAATTTTTATTTTTGACAATTTTGGGGGGGACCAGTGACATTACTACAGTAATCGGTGTTAAAAATATGCACTGTTACTGTACTAATGTCACTGGCAGGAAAGGGGTTAACACCAGGGGCACTCAAAGGGTTAAATGTGTCCCTAGGGGGTGCTTTCTAACTGTAGGGGGGTGGGCTTGCTGCATGAACACAGAGACCTGTGTTCCTAAATAAGAGAAACACAGGATCCCTGTGTTCATAACTGACAGAACAGCAGACCGCCGTTTTGTCTCCACGGGGAGCAATCACGGGTGCCCGGGGCAATTGCGGCCGCCGAACCCGCTGATTAACTTCCCCTGTGGCAAATGGGCATGCGCGCATGCTCCCGCTAGCAGTCCCGCAAAGCAACGTACAGGTACGTTGTTTTGCGGGACAGAGCCGACCTGCAACAGTAAAACTACGGCGGCTGGTCGGCAAGTGGTTAAACAAACTGTGCATTTTGTTGATGTTCCATACCATCAACTAATGCAAATGGGACTGTCCTACAAAATCAGACACTGGTGCTGGTAAGTATGTAAGGAGGGAGGCATGTTAATGTGTACTGGGTTTTCCTGTTAAGACAGATTTCTTGTCTCATGGGGCATGCATTCCTTTAATGCCCTGACCCTTGTCTATATACATGGAGAGGACCTATTCAGATAAAAGCAGTCATGTAACAGATATAGAAGGGGGCCCTGCCCTTTGGAGGACCCATCAGAAGGCCTGGGGCTTGAAGACATGAAAAATGAGAAGTTTTTTTTGCACTGGAGAATACAAAAGCAACCCTTTCTTTGTAGTACTAGTTGGATATTGTCACCCTAAAAAAACACCAGTATCTGAATGCTATACCATTTTATTGCCAATCATGTCGATATGTAATGGACATTATGTAACCAATGTCTGCAAGATTTTTTTAGTGCTGTTCAGTAAAGTTCATAAGAGCCACTGCGACCCCCTTTAGGAACTGTGAATGCAAGACAAGGAAAGTTATGTTACTTTAAAAGGTTGGATGAACAGCCACGCTAATGGCGAGTAATGTGCAGAACTGAAAAACTAATTTATTATGCACAGCCAATACCAGGAAAGTTTTCTTTGTTGTAAAGAGTAAACCTGATTGACCTAAGGGCTGGCTGTGGCCTGTTGAAATGAAGTTTACCTCTTGGGTCAAAAACCCCTCAAATTGTGTTATGCACCAGGTGGCCCCATTGTCGCATGGATCCTAGGCATAAAGACTAACCTCAGAGCCTTAGTCTGGACCACAGACTATGTAGGGCCCTGCAAGTAGGTACTCCAAAGCTGGTTAAAGATGGATCAAATTCGTCCGGTTCACCAGGGACCAGACAAATTTCGATCAGTGTGTAGCCCTTCCTGTTTGACAGAAGTTGACTATTGCATGAACTTTTGTGAAATGGATGCGTTGGAAAACTTCTCTCAATCAGCTGCTGCAGCTACTGATCAGTGTATTCCGACAGCAGCAGCAGCAGCCACTGTCAGAGTACAATGTCCCAATGAATGGGAATCGCTCAATCCGCCTCACTTCTGTAAATGTAGACATTTAACCAAATCAAATCAACCAGTCAAGTTATTTCCATAATCTACTGTAAACTTCAACTCAACATTACAGAATACATCTGGGAATACATCTTTTGCACAGCTGAATCTGAACTATGTTCATTTCCTTTTTTTAAAAAACACGTCTCATACACAACAGATTCCCAGAACACTGTGACATATCTAAAATGAGAGCACATCAGTAACTGTCTCCTTTTACTCAGGCAGCCTCTTACTGAAACTTCAAAAGTAGAATATAAAATATTCATATAGAATAGTACTTATTTGTCTTACAAAAGTATATATTTTATGTAATATTTTAGTCCTGAGGGAAGAAAATGTATCCAAACCACTGCATATACCCTTAATAGTCTGCTGGTATGAGTACCTGCACTATGGAGTATTTGAATCTATAAAAAAAAGGGATACCTTAGCATGACCACCATAAAAAGAAAAACATTTTAGAAGGTAACAGATCGTGGTCCTGAAATCATAATAGTCTCTCAATCTAAAGATTCCAGTGAAAATATATTTTCCAGTGATGGAGTGGTATACTTCAGTGTCAAAACTGCAAACAATTCAAATGGAAATACATATATAAGCTCCTTACTTCTGTGCAAAATATTTGAAATAATAACACAACATGGTTTGTACATTAAAAGGACATTTTAACACCTCAATTACCGTAGGCAGGTTACCCATTGTTATAATTAGTGCTTGTTCAAATCTATGCAATGCATTGATTTGAATTGTCCATTTTCTGATGCATCGATGTACATTATAGGGTCTATTGATCGCAATAGGCAAAATATGCAAGAGAAGGTGACCCCACTCCAATCTTCAGAGAAAATAGAGCTTTATTCCATAAAATCCATGTAGGACATCAAAAAAAACACGGCACGAGGACAAAAGCAGCATGGTTGATGCATTTCACTAAAAAATTTGCTCAACCTTGCTGCTTTTGTCCTCATGTATCATGTTTTTTTAATGTCTTATATTAATTTTATAGAATAAAGCTCTATTTTCTCTGTAGATTGGAGTGTGGTCACCTTCCTTTGCATCCAGACCATTGAATGAACCGGCACCCGCCCTTCGGAGAGGGGATTAGATCACCTGGATCGGTGCTGCTCTTCCATTGCTGTCTATTGAACACAATGGCAGTGCATAAATGGCATGATCTTTGATGACAAAAAAATACATTTAAAAACACATGAAAAGCCTAAAAGGATGTATTTTTTTTTTTTTGTTAATTAATTAATTAACAAAAGAAAAATCAGACCTGCATACACCACAGCAACTCGATTTTGTATATGGAAAACCTTTATTGCATAAGACATTTTAATTCCGAATCAATTAACTATGCAATGAAAGAAAAGGTAATGCCACATTACATTCATCCATGGAGATGCTTTATTGAAACAGGAATCATTTGTTTGGCCCATCATCTTTACAGTATTACAGTAGTCATAATGATGCTCTTGCCTATATGACCCCTATGCTAGCGGTTACATCTTACTCTAGGGTCACTACTGGCCTAAAATATTGAAGTTGTACATATAATCTCACCCAATGCCCATCACAGAAACAAAAACAAAACACTGAGGGTCCATTCAGACTAGCGCGACTTGTCAGCCTGACAAGTCGCGCTCGGTCGCTCGCCATTGATTAGCACAGGACCCGTTCTAATAGGAGCGACACAAGTCGCTCCGACTTAGAAAAAGGGTCCTGTACTACTTTGGGGCGACCTGGAGGCAACTTGCATTGACTTCAATTATATGAAGTCCGTGCAAGTCGCGCCGAAGTCGCCACACAAAGTTGGATCGCGCCAGCCTGAATGGGCTGTAAAATGAAACAAATGGATGTGACCCCCCATCTGCCTTGTCTTCATATCATAATGCTTTACAAAAACCTCACTGTTGCAATTTCTGTACTTTAGTTGGGCTATGAATTGTAAATTTAGCCATTTAAAAAAAAAAAAAAAAGCCAATAATTGTATGTCTGACATACCAACCTGCAACTTTATTTTGTTTTAGCATATTAGGAAATATGCATGCATTTACTGCTTGAGAGTACATGTGTATGCTCTCAGCAAGTCCCACTATGCATTAACACTGTATTTGGTCAACTATTATTATTATTATTATTATTATTATTATACAAGATTTATATAGTGCCAACAGTTTGCACAGTGCTTTACAACATGACGTACAGTTACAATACAATTCAAAACATGAGGAAAGAGAGGGCCTTGCTTGTCAGAGCTTACAATCTACATTTGGTCTATGCTTCTTGTCTTGGGTTTGTTGTTGAAAGTCCTCTTCGTAAACCAGTTTTTTTTTTTTATAGAAACGTATAAAGGATGTCAATTTTAAAATGTGCCTAAATAAGGAAATTATGTTTTCCAATGATCATAAAGTGCAAAAATGTAATTCTTTAAAAAAAAAAAAAAAGCAATGAGATTATAGTCATAATTTGATCTGTTCAGATTGTTGAGGTCAGGGTGGGTGGTTAGAAATTCATGTATTTAGTTGGGTGAAAAGACTCCCACAGAAAATATGGTTCTTAGATCAAAAGTTATTCTCTCTTTATTGTCATTCTATAACATCTACAGCACAGAAACATTGCTTCTTGTTCCAGACCCACCCAATTACGGCTTTCAGACAAACCATGTGAACAGAAGCTAGAGAACAGCCTTTACAAAAGGACATTATTTCAGTTTGAAGACGTGACTCCTATTTAAAACATAATCCTGATTACCCTCTTAGTCAATTATTTTGTAACATCCAGTGGTAGAATAGAGCAGGAGATAGCTCAATCTTCACAGCTGCTTGTTTGACACAAAGGAATGAGAGTTAAAAAGCCTCCAAGCTGCTTATAGTATTTCACTTCATGTAGTGAAGTACCCTCTCCACAAACAGTTTTCTGCCTATAACTACTAACATACTTCCAATTCAAGAATCCAATAGCAAATGCTAGCAAAATTCCACAAAGCAAATTCATTTGAAATGCTCCTCAGATTTCTATTGAAGGAAAGGGTATTTTAGGTTACCCTGCCGTAAATCATAAAGGTGCTTTAGAGTAGTATTTACCTTCACTGTTGCAAGTGAGGTTAGACCATAAACACTTTCCTTATCATCATCATCATTAGCATGACGTTGTTTGAACCATAATGTTCAGAATCACAAATGTAAACTCAATCTATATAATGTCAAATAATGCCCTTTAGATTATAAGCTCTCATTGCCAACGCCTTCCGAACCCTCTTGTTTCAAATTGTATTGTAACTGTACTGTCTTCCTTTATTTTGTAGAGTGCTGTGCAAACTGTTGGCGCTATATAAATCTGGTATAATAACAAAAATAATGTCACACCGATATCAGTAAGTCCTTCTAATACAAACATGCTTTTGTGTGCTTTAACAGTAATAGCACCAACTTATTGATGCTGATTTACTTGAGGATCTTTACAAAATACAGTATGTTTAGCAAATATTCACTTTTAAGAAAAAGTGTGTAGCGCCAAAAGTGAAGGAACAACAGTGGAATGTGAATACTGTGTTATAAATAAAGTCCAAAAAAGTGCTAAAGTGAAAAAAATGTACATATATGAGTCCAATCTTGAATGAAAATCAACAATAAAAAAATAAAATAAGTGAAAAATATAGATTTAGGTGCACAGTCCCATGATAGGATCAGCAATATAAACTTATTGGTACAAGTACAAGTTGAGTGCACAGATGTGCACTAAAAATTGGTGGTGACTTGAAAAGTGAAGAAGGGATCCAGTACAGTGCTTCAGAATTATCCATCACACCCCTGTGAAATGGACTCTCACCGGAAAAGCTTGCTGACGTTACAGCAGCAAACATGCACTCAGTGTAGATCTGCCAGCTGTTGTGGGGAAGGCTGTTCAGCAACTCGCACCATCCAGATGCAGTTGTGGTAAATAAAGCTCACCGGGAGCCAGATGAAGTCTCCGTAGTATAATATTTATTGGATGTGTATGTTAAAAGCCAAAATAAAATGAATCATAAAACCATATGACAACGGGTGCCACTACCGACCCGGTATCGGACAGTGGCCTGGCGTCAGCACTAGTGTCTCCTTCCCAAATATTCACTTTAATTACTCAAGAGGGAAAAGTTTATGTTAAAAAAGGTACATCTAAAATTTTATGAGCATCTTTGTCTATCTGATTTTGCAACAGCTATCTGTCTCAACATTTAATCTGTGTCTGATCCATGTGTGCAGCTTGCAAAAATCTGAACACAGCAGAAAAAAAAAATTTAATAAAATTATAATTCAGTTTCAATTTCTTGATTTTTATACAGAATTAGATATGTGATGCAGTCACGCAGGCTGTAGCCCAAGATGGAAGAGCAACTTGAAGCTGCACTGCCTAGCCTGCTTATAAAATAAATTTTTCCTACATGGCTCGATCACTGACATATCTAAATGAGCAGAACCTGTTCATAGACCTGTAAAGCTGTCCATAACAGTACACATTAGGCTGTCCAAGACTTCTCTTTCTCGATGGTATGACGATCATTCTGCAGAGGGTTTGTGATTCACTTTCATTTCTTGAGTGATTGCACCTAATATGAGGTTTCTCTCCAGGATATCGCAATGAGAAGGTATATGAATCTTGTACAAGAATCTTATTTTACACATGCCAATATGTAAGGTAGAACATTTGCACCCTAATTTCCTCCCCACCAATAAGGTAACAGTTCTTTTTAAGCTGAATGCTACTTTTTTCAGTACATTGGACAAGGAATATAGAGATAGCATTTTTACACTGTACAAAATGGTGTCTTCTCATATAGTATAAAGATGGTTCTAAATGGAATATAACAAAATAACCCCACGACTAAAAATAGAGTTGTGTATCTACAGGAACTTTGGAAGTATGGAGACTGCCATTGCCTACCTTCTTTTGTAAATATAACATTCAAATAACAGGAAAATGTAACTTTTTAGGCACCCCATACCAACATTAAAAGTAAAATAATTTGTATACTAGTACGTCATTATAAAAACATAGTATAAAAACACATGACTGATATATGATACATTACCAAAATTCTTATACAGTCTCCATATTCCCACATCATGTTAATTCATCCAAATTGTAGTACAACAAATGTCCATGTAAGAATAACCTAATGCATTTCAAAGATTCTTCATCAGAGTCTGGAGGTCAAGTAAATTATTGGTAGATCAACACTTGTCAACCAAATATAAAAAATAATTCTAGTCAGAGAGCCCAGGGGTGTCTCAGGTGGTCACAGAGGGACCAGAGTACACCTAAAGAACCTGCGGAAGGCCAAGCAGTATGGGAAATTGTGGAAGTTCTCCAGAGGAAACCGTAACCTTTCTGGAATGAAGGGGACTTCTAATGTATGGTCATATGGTGGTGGAGTGTGATCCAAGCATTGCCACAGTTTGGATCACAGGATCAATAAGAAGAGGTTTATCACTTTGATGGAGCTGCATAGGAAGTTCTGGTCTGGAGTAATAATATCTCTATACTGGCTTGGTTTGGAGATTTTATAATGCTGTATATGACCTACCTTTAATTTGGAGGTCTAGTGCTCTCGTAAGTTTTATCTCTGGATGTGTAAATAAAGAAAGGCTCATCACAAAGATTATTTTACACACAATTTAAACATTTCTTTGTGGACATTAAATTATTTAGGATGTATATACCATATTATTGTATCTACCATATTTATCGGAGTATAACACGCACCGGCGTATAACACGAACCTCACATTTAGGAGGGAAATTTTAGGAAAAAAGCTTAAAATTTTAAATAAACAGCATTGAACTCAGAACTAACAAATGCAGTCTTACCTGTGCCCATGAATGCAGCCTCATCAGCGCAGTGTCCATCAATGCAGCCTCGCCAGCGCAGTGTCCCCAATGCAGCCTAGCCAGCACAGTGTCCCCAATGCAGCCTCGCCAGCGAAGTGTCCCCAATGCAGCCTAGCCAGCGCAGTGTCCCCAATGCAGCCTCACCAGCACAGATCGCCCATATTGCACAGATCGCCCATATATTTTTTTAAAAAAAGCCGGGCAGCGCTGAGGCAGAGGGGGGGCGGGCCATGGGAGGAGAAGCGAGTACGAGCCGCCGCTGTCATCTGACGTCCCGGCGCCTATGATAGACATCATAAGTCCCGTGTCCCGGCATTGGGCCACTGTGCTGTCTATCATAGGAGGCGGGACTTCCTATGACAGCAGCCGCTCGTCCTTCCTTCTGCTCCGCCCGGCCTGCCCCCTCCTCTTCCTCTCAGCGCTGCCCAGCTTCTTTTTTTTTTTACTATATCGGCGTATAACACGCACTGGTGCTTTGCCCTCCATTTTTAGGAGGAAAAAGTGTGTGTAATACGCCGATAAATATGGTGATTAGGTCACTTTTAAAACTTTTTTGAAGCTCAATCTTTATACAGTTTCAGTTCTTATATACAGTCAGGGCCACCATCAGGGGGGTACAGCCAGTACTCCTGTATGGGGCCCCGGCACATAGGGGGCCCCGGACAGCAGGAAGATCGGTAGGATGACAGCATACCTCCCAACCTGGGCAGGACTGTCCGGCTGTCCCTCTGTACAGAGGCTTTGTCCCATAGGGAAGAAGGAGAAGGAAGATATGGCAGCCAGCAACAGAAAGGTATTTTAGAAAGGTAATCATGTGGAAGGTGGGGGACCTTTGAGGAAGATAAGGGCAGAGGAGAGGTGTGTGTGTTGCAGAGGTTGTAGCAGCTGGGAAGAGGTGCAGAAGCATTTACATACATTCGCTACTATGGACAGCTTGATATGGCACTACTCCCGATTTTTAACATTGGCCTCAATGGAGAATCTTGGTCACCTTGGTATAGCACTACTACCAATTTTTAACATTGGCCTCAATGGGAAATCTTGGTCACCTTGGTATAGCACTACTACCGATTTTTATCATTGGCCTCAATGGGAAATCTTGGTCACCTTGGTATAGCACTACTACCAATTTTTAACATTGGCCTCAATGGAGAATCTTGGTCAACTTGGTATGGCACTGCTCCCTGTCTAACATTTGCATCTATGGGAAATATTGGTCAGCTTAGTAAGGCACTACTCCCTATCTAGCACTCTCCTGAACCCTGTGCATATTGCACTCCAGAACCCTGCATTCTGTATCTAGCATTCTCCTGAACGTATTCCTGACCCCCCCCCCATATGGAAGAAAAATGTATTTCCAATATATTTAGTGAAAAAATATTTTGAAATATATTGAATATGGCCAAAATTGTAGCATTTCAAATATATTTCCAATTTATTTGGGCTAAAAAATTTAGAAATATATTGAATATGGTCAAAATTGTAGCATTTCAAATATATTTCCAATTTATTTGGGAAAAATAATTTTTTTTTAAAAAAAATATATTTTAAATATATTTTTCTTCCATGTGGGCCTGCACTCTGTACGTAATGCATTCCTGACCCCTCCACTCTGTACACTCTGTACGGGGATGGGGTTGTGAATTTGTGGAGGGATTTGGGGGGGGTTGCGCTGTGAGGGGTGATTGGGAGGGATTTCTGATAGGAAGAGGGATTGGGGGAGGGGGTGATAATATAATTTTGATATTTTCGGTGGAAGGGGGGGGGGGCCCTGTCAGGTAGGCTGTAGCGGCAGCCCAGGATTTCTAGCGGCAGCCCTGTATACAGTATACAGTTTATTTCAACCATGTAAAACAAAACCAAAGAAAATTCCCAGCTCAACTGGCCAGCCAGCCTGCGATGCCCTTCCATGTGCTCCTTGCAACAAAGGCCAGTTATAGGTGGGGCAGTGTTCATTTGTATGCATAGGCCATATAGTGAACTATGAAAAAGTGGCTAGAAAATGATTTTCGTTCCAACACTTGGGCACTCCTTTTAAATGCATTTCTGCATATACAACACTCCTATGGACTTTATGTTAAAAGTTCTCCACAAAATATCCTGCAGTTTTTTTTGTCACAATCCATAATGTATGTAATTGTGAACCAAAAAAAACAAAAATCTTATGGTGCTGGTTTTGCTTGTTACTTTATTTCTATTCATTTTAGCAACACAAAATCTCTCAAACTGACATTTACACGTGTGCCTAACATTTAAGACAGGTATTGGTGCATTAGTATACTTAAGAGTGAATGTAGACCATTAAATATGGCAAAGTTGTAGAAAATATGCTTCAACTTCACAGATTGGCACCAAGCAAAATTAAACATATACATTGTAAATGTATCAAAACTGAGATGTTGTATTCATCAACATTTTCAGTAGGCACTGTGTAATCAAAGAAAGTTAAAAAAGCAGCACACTTTTCCACAAGATGGCTGAAATGACTCAAAATGCAACCCCGTCCCCCTTAATGCCAAATAATGACAAAAACACCCTAAAATATGAAACAGTGTCTTCACTCATCAGTCTCATCCCTATCACTGTCATCAGAGCTATCGTCCAATGTAGCTCTTTCCTCTTTTTCTAGGGAAACCTTTGCACAATTTTTGCACCAACATAAATCAGTACAGGACAGTCTTGCAGACATACAAGATCATCTTCCAGTCTCACATTTGGCCATAGGTGTGCGCAGCCTATTGCATTAGGGTGTGCACCCCAAAGTTTAAATACACATGCATGTGTTTGCCTACATGTATATGGCCCTGGTACATTACTCTCCCTGCTGGCAAAGTGAAATAGAAGTGTATGGCACTTCTCTTATGGCAGAGCAGGTCCGAGGGAGATCTTTCCCATCTCCTCACTGGCAAACAGAGCGATAATGCTAATGTGCCCTAGGTGATTAGGGTGTGCCCAGGCACACCCGGCACACCCTGTGCGCACGCCTATGCATTTGGCTTGCTTGCAATTGCAGTGGACTACCTGAAACACAATTTCAGAGGCAGGATTACTAGTCATCCAGGTCACTGTTAACTTCCCATCCTCGAGGTGCCATCCATTGCCAATGGGTGATGGGACATACATTATACCTTTCAGAGAATGGCACATTTTGGCTGCTTGGTAGTTTAGCCTTTTACAGTGTCGGTAAAGGGCATCACTTGTCGGGGACATGGATAGTTCTGGAAAAGCTGATGATACCATGCAGAATGCTTTGCATCTTGCATCGGTCACATTTTTTGCAGATGACTGGCCATACAGGTGTCACACATATTTGCAAAGTAGTTCTAAGGTAGACTAGCCGAGGTTAAAACTGCTACCCAGATCTTTAAATGCATTCAGGTATTCCTCTTTCTCACAAGCAACACAAAATGCCTGGCTTTTGCCTTTGCCATAAAAAGCGCTTGTAGAGTCATAACCTGAGAAGGTATGGATCGCAATAAGTGCCAAACACACACTGGTGCCAAGAGCTGATGACACATTAGCTAAGTCAATGGTTGTTTTGTTGCCAACCCCTGTGAAAAAATACAGCCTACATGGTAAATCTTGCTGAAGACTTAAAGCAATCACTGCGACATCAGTATCAGGGCTGTTGATGACTACAGCTTGATGCTTCTGTGCAGCATGTTTTGCATGAAAAAACACCCTGGTGTCTCATTCCTCAAGATGAGATCTTTAACTTCACTAAAAGTTCATAAACCCTCCATTACAGACACACAGTGACACAGGTCTCCATGTGCTATGTACAAGCTTATGTCTTTACCCACAGTTGTAAGATCAGCATCTTGTCACACAACATATAGTAATTCTGCCAGCGCCTCTTTGTTCCATCTGATAGAAACTTTTTCCATTGTTTTGGTGTCTTCTGATCCCGTCCATAAAATTTTTACCTGTTGTGTACCACCACCAGCGCTACGTGCCCATTCTAGATTTTTAATACTCATTTCAGGATACCAGTCAATCACAAAGTCTATCTGTGTACAGTTGTGCTTCAGAGCAAGCTTGACTATGTACTGCAGTATTGTCTCAGCTAGCTCTCCAAAGGGACTTGGTATGGCTTGAATGACTGCCATGCCATCGAAGAGAATAGCTCCATCAGCCAGAACTTTGTCAACTAAACAGTCTCCACATTTGGTTTCCTTAAGAGCCAGAAGAGCTGACTTGTTTGATTTTAGAAACTGAACCATCAGCACTAGCTAAAGGATATGAGACAGTTCCCAAAGAGTAGGACAGAATTTCCTGCAGATCTATCTATTTACTTTTACTTATGACCAGTAGTCTGGAGAATAGCTTCTTGTCAGCATGCAGAATCACTTCCTTGCCTGCTGCAGATTTCTTTTTGTTTTTGCTTGGTCACTAAAGGTCTTCAATTTTTGTGTTTTAATGGGAGAAACTATGTCAACTGATGGTGATAACAGTCTTTGGTTCATAAACTCTTTGACAGCGTTTTCAACTTTTCTGAAGCTGCAAGCAAATCTCTCATGGTTTCTTCAGCTGCGACTGTCCCAGAGCTAATATATACAATGCCATCTTGGTGTGTATCAAAAGGATTCAGCAAGGAATCTAGGGTCGAAATTATTCTGGTCACAGCCTTTTCATCAGCATGAATTCATGTGCTGTCAAGGTGTTTTCGCTTCCTTGTATGAGGACATTTACCTGCCATTGCCACCCATTGTCTTGCTATGGCAACCCTTTGATGTTGCGACAATATCCAGCGAAATACTGCAGCTTGATTCTGTGTTAACCCTGTCCAACCACTCTTTGTCTTGGAATCTCAGTTGCAAATTTGCCCAATGGTCTGGTCACAAGCAATCAAGGCAAATCCATGGACACTTTGACGTTAGACAGTCCACTGGCCTTTAACACTGTGCTCACTATGGCAAGAATGATGTGTGAGGGGCAAATTGACAATATCCAGCCAGTATGCAGGTAAATACCTAGCATAGTTTACACAATCATGCGCAAAAAAACATGGCATCATCAAGCGCACTGTTGACAGGTAAAGCTGCCAGTCCGATTCTTATGTTGCTCTCACAAACAGAAGGAGTATCTGTACCACATCAATATATGAACTCCAAAAGGCAAACGATGGGTTTTCTGCACTTCTTCTTTTTACAAAGTCTACATATTTGGAACAAATTTTGTCAAATTTATAATTTGCACACAAAACATCCATTGTTCTGTCCTGGAATGCACATTTGATCTCATTTATGACATCCATACATTAATCTCTCTCCTCTGGTGGCAAAGAGTCTAAGAAGGTGAGAAGTCTGAGTTGCAGACTCTCATACAGAAGTTTGTGTGCCCCCATGTTGTGGTTGTAGTGATGACCATTGATCACTCCATCGATGGATCCTCGGGCAACAACTTCAGACTTAATGAGTATGTCCAGCTGTTCTGCATCTCCAAACCTTTTTCCTAGAATGCTCAGATAAGATATGCATGTGTTAAATTCACCTAGTCTAATTACTACGCACTGAGTAAGGCTATTGTCTTTCCAGTGGATTTTCTAAGCCTTGGCATATATATCTTGGTCAAAAACTAACACTATATGGTCCAGTTCTAGCTGATCAACAATTTCGACACTTCACTTCAGGATTGTGTTTACTGTTGACATCTCTGTCAGTGAAGCCACAATGACTGGAAGATAATACAACGCTGACTTTTGCAGAATGCCATCACCTTGAAGCAATGTATATAAACCTGTCCAGCGTGGGATTGTACATTTTTCACCATCTATGGTCTTTCCAAAAATATATGCCAGTTCAGTTTGTGCAGCAGGCACGATGTTCAATTTGTATGTGTCCGCATGTAATGGAATAATTTCATGATGAAACAAGGTCTGTGGTCCTTGTCTTTTAGACTGATGGTACTGTTCTACAGGGAAGCTAGGGGGGTGTTTTGAATGAGGAAGCACCCTTCTGTAGTGATTGTCTGTTTGTTGTTGACACAGTTTAAAGTATGGAACTTTGCAGCATAATCCCATTTGTGTGGTGGGTAGTTCCATGACCTGACAGTGTCTCCTCCCCAAAGTCGCTGCCCTCAACCAGTTGAAGTTGGGCAAGGCTAAAGTCTAGACTGACAACCGTGTCCCATGATGTACAATGTCCTAGTCTATTTAGAAGTGACACAATTTGTGATGAACCTGTTAAATGGTGAACAGTTAGACCAAGACACAATGATTTAGGCGACTGCCTCCAGCCCTTAGATGCGAGATACACAATGTCTTGTCAAATAGACAGAACCTTTAGGTTTAAATCATCAGGATAATTACCATAATGGGCCAGTATTGCTTCCTCAGTTGCAACAGTATTCCAGCAAATCAGATATATACAGTTCAAGTGGCACAAAAGATTTTGCTTCACTCACATTTAAATCATCTGATGTGGGTGGCCAAGGGCATGACAAACCAGGAGAGTCACATAGAAGCATCTTTAATATTAATGCTGCACTATAAGGTGTCTTTGTGTTGTTTGTATTATTAATAGAGGGCATTGAATTTGGCCTTTGCAGACCAACTGTTGTACTTGGTGTTTTTCACTATTACTTTGGCCAGGGGCGGACTGAGAACCCTCAGAGTCCCCTGGCAAAATAAATCAAGGGCCCCTTCCAGGCCCCACCCATGTTCCGCCTCCAGACACACCCGTGCCACGCCTCAATCCACACTCCGCCTCCAGCCACACCCACAATAAAACAACACAAACATAGCTCTCTGATACCTAGGCCAAGTTGGCTCCTCTTACCTTGATTACAGTTGCTGGCTGGCAAGCTGTGGTCTTGCTGGCTATGACTGGCAGGCTGTGGTCTTGTTGGCTACAGCTGGTAGGCTGTGGTCTTGCTGGCTATCCCTGGCAGGCTGTGGGCCTGTGGCTGGCACTGGCAGGCTTGCTGGCTGTGGCTGGCAAGCTGTGGCTTGCTGTGGCTGGCACTGGCAGGCTTGCTGGCTGGCTGGCTGGCAGGCTGTGGCTTTCTGGCTGGGTGGCTGGCAGGCTGTGGGCCTGTGGCTGGCACTGGAAGGCTGGCTAGCAGGCTGTAGCTTGCTAGCTGGCTGGCAGGCTGTGGCCTGCTGGCTGTGGGCCTGTGGCTGGCACTGGCAGGCTTGCTGGCCTGCAAACTGTGGCTTGCTGGCTGTTGGCCTGTGGCTGGCAGGCTTGCTGTGGCTTGCTGGCTGTGGGCCTATGGCTTGCTGGCTGTGGGCCTGTGGCTGGCACTGGCAGACTTACTGGTTGGCTGGCTGGCAGGCTGTGGGCCTGTGGCCAGGGGCGGACTGAGCGGTCGGGCACTTCAGATGTGGTCCGAGGGCCCGGCCGGAAAGGGGGCCCACCACCCAGTACAGAATTAACTCACCCGGCGATATGTAGTGGGAGGAGGGGAGGGGTCCGGCTGCTGTCGCTTCTTCAGTGTGAGGAGGGGAGCTGGGGAGGGGCCCGGCAGCTGTCGCTGCTTCAGTGAGAGGAGGGACCCAGGCTAGCGCTGGATTTCCATGGAGTCCTGCGTTTGTTGGGGGAGTAAAACACTAGCTGGTGGAAATCATGGGACAACCTCCTCTTCACTTTATCCTGCCTGAAAAATGTACACATAGTGAAAGATGATCACAACGGTATAACTTAAGATATATTCACACTGAAAATAATTGATTCAAAATAAACTGTGTTAGCTTCTACACATTATAAAATATAATTATGATAAATTCATTTTTGTGAGAAAAAAAATGTTAGATAATTGTTCTTTCCAAAGCTGCCAAAGAAACTTGTGGTATTTAAATTACCTGTAGTTTGAAGCATCAAGATCTTCATGTATTTTCACAAGATTTAAAAAAAATCCTTCTTAGCTGTGTCATTGTCAGCACCTCTTGGTTTACAATTATTCTATGGCAGATGATCCTCTCACGGAAGATCTTGTAGCTGGCATAGAAGGTTGGCTCATTTCTGAAAAGAAAACATATTCAAAATGGAACAGATATTTTATGTGCCATAACTATTTCACAATGGCTTAAATTTTAAATATAGTATAAATAGTAACAAATCAAGAGCAACTGACCAAGCGAGTTGAGAAGACTTTTTATATTTATTCTTCGGAAAGAAAATACATGGGTAATAAAATATTTTTGTTTCTTCTACCCTTACAAACCACCACACATTTTATCATATTAGGTTTTTTTTGCCAAGGGCTGTTACAGACAAACCAGCAATATTCAGACTATGTAGATGGTCAATGCTTTACATTTAAATAATGTGAGGAAATCATCAATTATTACTTGATAATGAAATATTATAACTCATTGTTCTTCTGAGGTCCTAGTAACTGTAGTAGTACACTTTGTCAAAATTCTGGTGTACTGCCTGTAACAGGACTTGTGGTATTGCACCTCCAAAAACAGTCTTTGTCTTGAATATGTACAAGAATGCTAGTGTCTTCCTTCATCTCAGCAGCTTTCAGCAACTGGACTTAAAATAAATTGATGAAATGAATTAAATGAATTTGTAAATAAAAATATTGAGTTAAAACTGTTAATGGTTAAACAAATATTGAGTGCTCTGGCTGTATGCAAAACAATGCAAATCTGACTCTGAATGAACAATACAGTATCTTCCAAAAGTGAGTACACCCCTCACATTTTTGTAAATATTTTACTATATCTTTTCATGTGACAACACTGAAAAAATGACTCTTTGTACAGCTGTCCCCTCAAAATAGCTCAACACACAGCCATTAATGTCTAAACTGCTGGCAACAAAAGTGAGTACACCCCTAAGTGAAATCATCCAAATTGGGCCCAATTATCCATTTTCCCTCCCCGGTGTCATGTGACTCGTTAGTGTTACAAGGTCTCAGGTGTGAATGGGGAGCAGGTGTGTAAAATTTGGTGTTATCGCTCTCACTCCCTCATACTGGTCACTGGAAGTTCAACATTGCACCTCATGGCAAATAACTCTCTTAGGATTTGAAAAAAATTATTGTTGCTCTTCATAAAGATGGCCTAGGCTATAAGAAGATTGCCAAGACCCGGAAACTGAGCTGTAACACGGTGGCCAAGACCTTACAGCGGTTCAACAGGACAGGTTCCACTCAGAACAGGCCTCGCCATGGTCGACCATAGAAGAGAAGTTGATTGCACATGCTCAGCGTCATATCCAGAGGTTGTCTTTGGGAAATAGATGTATGAGTGCTGCCAGCATTGCTGCAGAGGTTGAAGGGATAGGAAATCAGACTGTCAGTGCTCAGACCACATGCTGCACACTGCATCAAATTGGTCGGCATTGCTGTCGTCCCAAAAGGAAGCCTCTTCTAAAGATAATGCACAAGAAAGCCTGCAAACAGTTTGCTGAAGACAAGCAGACTAAGGACATAGATTACTGGAACCATGTCCTGTGGTCTGATAAGACCAAGATAAACCTATTTGGTTCAGATGGTGTCAAGCGTGTGTGGTAACAACCAGGTGAGGAGTATAAAGACAAGTGTGTCAGCCATGGTGGTGGGAGTGTCATGGTCTGCGGCTGCATGAGTTCTGCCGGCACTGGGGAGTTACAGTTCATTGAGGGAACCATGAATGCCAACATGTACTGTGACATACTGAAGAAGAGTATGATCTCCTCCCTTTGGAGACCGGGCCACAGGGCAGTATTCCAACATGATAATGGTTGCAGGCTGGCTGGCAAGTCGAGCTGGGAATTTTCTTTGGTTTTGTTTTACATGCGTTGCCCTTCTATGTGCTCCTTGCTATGAAGGCCAGTCATAGGTGAGGGCAGTGGTTTTGTATTGATATATTTCAACCATGCATTAAGCTGCTTGACTGGAGTTCAGCTTCAAGCTGTCTGGGAATCTGTGAGAGAAAAGAAAATACAAGACATAGTTAAGATGAGAACATGTCCTACAGGATCCAAAGGCCCCTCAGAGGCCATAGTACTGTGAAAAAAATAAATTTAGAAGAACTACCCTTTGCTAAGCTCTAAACTTTTTCAATATTTACAGGTCAAACCCTACATGAGGCAAACAATCCCTAATCAAGACTTGATTGCTCTCCTCTTTACTATATTATTAGACCACACAAATACATACAATAATAGAAGACTAATCTGGATCTAAAGCTAGAAATGGAAGACTGGACACAAACCTTGCATACCCAGTATCGAGCTGACTCACCAGCTTTAGCCATCAACTTGCTTACAAAGATAGACAAATTACAACACCTTTCTCCACATTTGGTGCCATGCTCACTAGCCTGGGGTATCTATACTAAAATATCCTTAATAATTAATACCTTATTTGGCCATATTAAACACAAAAAAACCTGTACAAAGCCCTACTAAAAAAAAAATCTAATCAGAACAAAAAATCAGTTAAAGCTACTGACCTATTTTCCTACTGCATATGATTGTCAAATCCTGGAATACTCAAAAGCTTGTCGAAAGTTAAAGAACTTCAACTCGGTCTGCAAAAATGAAATGTTAGTAGTTACAAGTACTGTAGCAACTGGCTTTTACAAAACAGGTCTTTACCAGCTCAAAAAGTCAGTCCTCAGAGCTATCTTCTGTCCCACACCACCATCTTGGATTTGGGTGTTAACTGTGACTTTCTGAGTACAGCCAGCCCCCTATGGCACATGCATTGATTAGAAGAGATTGTCTTGAAGCTTCATGGGAGGTGATATGTACTTCATTATTAGCTAGGAGAGGAATACATAAATGGGAGCAAGTATCTGTTAAAAAATCCAAAACAAGGACATCATCAGGCTTAGGTCAATGAAAAATTGACAGGTAAACCAATAGATATCATGTCTACCTTCCAAAAGGTTTGGGAGCCATGGATTACCCATTTTCTACCTAAAGGATTTGAGGCCTGCCTTCTTGTACTCTTTTATAATCAGTACACTAATGTAGCACAGATTAACACTTTTCTTCTTGGCTCAGTCAATGATCAGTCCAGGGATATGTAGTTGTTTTTGGTGTTTTATTTAAATTAGGGATGGGAGAATAGTGGGATACTCCAAATTAACTATTCACAATCTGGATGACTCCTACTTCTGACGATGCAGCCAGGCTGCTGTTTCACCCTGCCACTAGGAGAATTTGTATTAAGTCTCTATCAAGATGACTTGATGGACTAGATTATCTTCAGAATACTCTCCTAGTATCCCCTTTCACTTGACACACTGACACCCGTCCTCTGACTATCCTCCCCCAGGATGGCCCTCCCTCAGGTCAGGCCCCTAGACACGATCCCCTGTACTCACAATACTGTTTTTCTATGGTCTCCAGTGTCTCTCCCCTTTTAGTCAGCTCTCCTGGACCTCTGGGTTCAGTTCCGTTCCTCTGGTCCCCAGGCCGACCGCCTGCGACCACGTGCCATCACTACAGAGGAGGAGGCAGCCTCCATACTCCCTCTGGGACTCTGCTCACCAGCCAAAGACCCCACAGCACATGTGCTCCAGGCTTTTATACAGTATGCACCGAGACAGCCTGTCTCTACCAATCACCAGGACTGTATCAAAGCCTATGTATCCATTGGTCAGGTTTGCTCCCACTGTCCAATATGCCTCCCTATTGGACCCGTGTGAAACACTCTCTAGACCCAATGAAACACATACTGAGCACACTGAGCAGACCTAGCTTACAGATCCTGCTCTCTGGTAGGCAGAAAGCAATATATATTTGCCTGCTGCTCCTCTGATAGGCAGACAGAGCCAAAAACTATACTCTTTTACTAGCACCTACCTAGGAGGGTGCTAAACTAAAAATGTATAAAGAGTGCATGAAGAATTTATTACATAGCTCATACCACCATGTTTAATCCTAAACTGAATGATTCATAGTTACATAGTAGGTGAGGTTGAATAAAGACAATAGTCCATCTATCAACCTGTGTAGGTGTATGTGGCCGTAATCATCTCTCATACCCCTGAATGTTCTGATTCTTGATATGTACATCTAAGAGTCTTTTGAAAGCCACCATACTTCCCACAGAAACCACCTCTTGTGGTAGAGAATTCCACAATCTTGTAGCCCTAACAGTAAAGAACCCCCCACGTTGCCTGAGGTTAAAACACCTCTCCTCTAATCACATTGTATGCCCTCTAGTCCTCATGCAATCCTTTCGACTGAATAGCTTTTTTTCTATGCTGAGATCACCATTGAGATATTTATAAATTGCTATCATGTCCCCTCTTAGGCGTCTCTTCTCCAGGGAGAATAAATCAAGCGATTGCAGACGCTCTTCACAGTGGCGTACCAAGAGGGGGGGCGGGGGGGCGGCCCGCCCCGGGTGCCACGCACTGGGGGGTGTCAGCGTCCGTATCGCTGTGAAGGCAGCTCCTTCAGTCAGCGCTGCGGGGGGGGGGGCGGAACGGCGGCGGGAATAAGGGGCGGAGCCGCGGCGGGAGAATGGGGCGGGGCCTCGGCGGGAAGAAGGGGCGGAGCCTCAGCCTCGGCAGGAAGAAGGTGAGTTCCGAAGTGTGTGTGCTCGATAGGAGGGGGATGGGGCAGCTGCATATGAGGAATTCATCTTTCCCTAGCTCCCTGTCCCCTTCAGTGCTCTCCACCCCCCTGGTTTTCCCTGCCCACCCCTCAAGTGCTCCCTGTCCCCCCAGTGCTCTCCACCTGCCTGGTTTTCCCTGCCCACCCCCCAAGTGCTACCTGTCCCCCCCCCCCCCAGTGCTCTCCACCCCCTGGTTTTCCCTGCCCGCTCCCCAAGTGCTACCTGTCCCCCCCAGTGCTCTCCACCCCCCTGGTCTTCCCTGCCCACTCCTCAAGTGCTACCTGTCCCCCCCAGTGCTCTCCACCCCCCTGGTTTTCCCTGCCCACCCCTCAAGTGTTACCTTCCCCCCCCCCCAGTGCTCTCCACCTGCCTGGTTTTCCCTGCCCGCCCCCCAAGTGCTACCTGTCCCCCCCAGTGCTCTCCACCCCCCTGGTCTTCCCTGCCCACCCCCCAAGTGCTCCCTGTCCCCCCCCCCTAGTGCTCTACACCCCCTGGTTTTCCCTGCCCGCTCCCCAAGTGCTACCTGTCCCCCCCAGTGCTCTCCACCCCTCTGGTCTTCCCTGCCCACCCCTCAAGTGCTACCTGTCCCCCCCAGTGCTCTCCTCCCCCCTGGTTTTCCCTGCCCACCCCTCAAGTGTTACCTTTCCCCCCCCCCCAGTGCTCTCCACCTGCCTGGTTTTCCCTGCCCGCCCCCCAAGTGCTACCTGTCCCCCCCAGTGCTCTCCACCCCCCTGGTCTTCCCTGCCCACCCCCCAAGTGCTCCCTGTCCCCCCAGTGCTCTCCACCCCCCTGGTCTTCCCTGCCCACCCCCCAAGTGCTCCCTGTCCCCCCAGTGCTCTCCACCTCCCTGGTTTTCCCTGCCCACCCCCAAGTGCTCCATGTCCCCCCCCAGTGCTCTCCACCCCCTGCGCCTTCCAACCAACCCTGCAATGCTTTCCAAACCCCCTCTTAATTCTCTCCAGCCCCCCCCCCCCACCGTGCCCTTCAGCTCCTCCAGTGCTCTCTGCTTCGCCTGTGCTCTCTGGCCCCCCTAGTGCTCTTCTATCTTCTATCATGTCTTCAGTCTCTGACCAACTCCTGTATCATGTCTGCAGTCTCTGACCATCTCCTGTATCATGTCTGCAGTCTCTGACCATCTCCTGTATCATGTCCTCAGTCTCTGACCATCTCCTGTATCATGTCTGCAGTCTCTGACCATCTCTTGTATTATGTCTGCAGTCTCTGACCATCTCTTGTATCATGTCTGCAGTCTCTGACCATCTCTTATATCATGCCTGCAGTCTCTGACCATTTCCTGTATCATGTCCTCAGTCTCTGACCATCTCCTGTATCATGTCCTCAGTTTCTGACCATCTCCTGTATCACGTCTGCAGTCTCTGAGCATCTTCTGTATCATGTCCTCAGTCTCTGACCATCTCCTGTATCATGACTGCAGTCTCTGACCATTTCCTGTATCATGTCTGCAGTCTCGGAGCATCTCCTTCTCCTGTATCATGTCTGCAGTCTCTGACCATCTCTTGTATCATGTCCGCAGTCTCTGACCATCTCCTGTATCATGTCCTCAGTCTCTGACCATCTTCTGTATCATGTCCTCAGTCTCTCACCATCTCCTGTATCATGTCTGCAGTCTCTGACCATCTCCTGTATCATGTCCTCAGTCTCTGACCATCTCCTGTATCATGTCTGCAGTCTCTGACCATCTCTTGTATCATGTCCGCAGTCTCTGACCATCTCCTGTATCATGTCTGCAATCTCTGACCATCTCCTGTATCATGTCCTCAGTCTCTGACCATCTTCTGTAGCATGTCCTCAGTTTCTGCCCATCTCCTGTATCATGTCCTCAGTCTCTGACCATCTCCTGTATCATGTCCTCAGTCTCTGACCATCTCCTGTATCATGTCTGCAGTCTCTGACCATCTCCTGTATCATGACTGCAGTCTCTGACCATTTCCTGTATCATGTCTGCAGTCTCGGAGCATCTCCTGTATTATGTCTGCAGTCTCTGACCATCTCTTGTATCATGTCCGCAGTCTCTGACCATCTCCTGTATCATGTCTGCAATCTCTGACCATCTCCTGTATCATGTCCTCAGTCTCTGACCATCTCCTGTATCATGTCCTCAGTCTCTGACCATCTCCTGTATCATGTCTGCAGTCTCTGACCATCTCTTGTATCATGTCTGCAGTCTCTGACCATCTCCTGTATCATGTCTGCAGTCTCTGACCATATACTGTATCATGTCTGCAGTCTCTGACTGAGCATCTCCTGTATCATGTCTGCAGTCTCTGACCATCTCTTGTATCATGTCCGCAGTCTCTGACCATCTCCTGTATCATGTCCTCAGTCTCTGACCATCTCCTGTATCAAGTCTGTAGTCTCTGACCATCTCCTGTACCATGTCTGCAGTCTCTATCTATTTATGCTGAAGGTAGGACTGTGCAGGGGGGGCAGAGAGTGCAAAAGGAGGAACTGCGATTAGAGAGACGGGGGAGGGGGCAGACGGCAAGGGGCACTGTGATGGGGGGCTGTGAAATTTGTGCAATAAATATTCTTGAAAACATTAAAAATTTCTGTGGGTGTTTTTACATTTTAAAGTTGGGGGGGGGGGGGTGCCAGATATAGGATCCGCCCCGGGTGCCAAATGCTCTAGGTACGCCACTGGCTCTTCATAATTAAGGTCATCCAATCCCCTAATTAGTTTAGTTGCCCTTCTCTGGACTCTCTCCAGCTCCAACACATCCCTCCTGAGGACCGGCGACCAGAACTGGACAGAATACTCCAGATGTGGTCGGACCAGAGTTTTATAAAGTGGAAGGATTATAGTTTTATCTCTGGAATACATCCCTTTCTTTATGCATGCTAATATTCTGCTGGCTTTGGCAGCTGCCGCTTGACATTGCATGCTATTGCCTAGTCTATCCTCTACCAAGACTCCCAGATCTTTCTCCATTTTTGATTCCCCCAAAGGTCCCCCCCCCCTAAAGTGTATTGTGCTTTTATGTTTTTAGTCCTCAAGTGCAAAACCTTACACTTCTCCACATTAAACCTGATTTGCCATGTCGTTGCCCACTCTGTTATTTTGGCCAGGTCATTCTGTAGGATATCTGCTTCATGCTGTGCAGTTACTGATCCTGCCCTCAATGCTGTCTATGAATAAATTGAACAAGGTTGGTCCCAGGACTGAGCCTTGGGGGACCCCACTTACCACCTCAGACCAGTCTGAGTATGCGCTGTTTATTACCTCCCTTTGGACACGCCCTTTTAGCCAGGTCCATATCCAAGAGCAGACCTTGCGGTCGATGTCTGCAGACCTTATTTTATAAATTAAGCGCTTGTGGGGAACTGTATCAAACGCCTTAGCAAAGGCCAGATACACCACATCCACTGGTCTCCCCCTATCTAGCTCACAGCTCACCTCCTCATAGAATGTTAAGAGATTGGTTTGACAAGAGCGCTCATTTGTAAACCCGTGCTAATTACTGCTGATGATGTTGTTGTCTTTAGCAAACTTTACGATATAGTCCCTTATCATCCCCGCCAGAAGTTTACATACTATCGATGTCAGACTGACAGGCCTATAATTTCCTGGGACAAGCCTCTGCCCTTTTATGAATATCGGTATCACGTTAGCTTTCCTCCAATCCCCTGGTACATTTCCTGTCATAATACTGTCAGCAAAGATCAGGAACAGTGGTCTAGATATAGTCTTACTAAGTTCTTTGAGTACTCTCGGATGTACGCCATCCGGGCCTGGTGATTTATTCGTGTTAATTTTATCCAGCCTTTCCCTAATTTCACCCTCTGTTAGCCATAGCGGCAAGTCCTGTGTATTACTACTAACCATAAAGTCGTGGTCAGTGTACCCCTCCTTTTCCTGAGTAAAGACTGACGAGAAAAAGGCGTTCAGCACCGTTGCCTTTTCAGTGTCCTCTGTAAACATCCTCCCATCATCGTTAATTATGTGTGCAATATCTTCTACCCTAGTTTTTTTTGCCGTTTATATATTTAAAGAATTTCTTTGGGTTATTTTTACTATCCTCCGCTATTTGTCTCTCAAATTTGATTTTAGCCATTTTGATTTCGTATTTACTTTTCTTATTTGCCTCCTTGTATTGCTTGAAAGCCGATACTGTGCCCTCTGATTTATATTTCTTGAAGGCCATTTTTTTCCCTTAATACGTTTTTTAACATTACGGTTTAGCCAGCCAGGTTTGGCCTTATCTCTTCTAAATTTACTTCCCATAGGAATGCACTGCGAGATGTATTTGTTTAATATGTTCCTAAAGCATTCACATTTTTCCTCTGTGGTCAGTGTTCCTAGAGTTTGGTCCCAGTTTACCCCTTTCAATCATGGAGCACAATTTGGGAAAGTTTGCCCTTCTGAAGTTTAGGGTTCTTAAGTTCCCCACTTGCCTTGTTATATTGTTATTTACGCTAAATGTGATCATCCTGTGATCGCTAGAGCCCAGGTTGTCCTGGACTCCTACCTCTGAGATACATTTTGGTAGATTTGTGCTTTCCGTATGCTATTCAAAAGTAATATGTTTTTGCTTTTAGAAATGACAGGCAACATCACATCATCCAACAAGTGAACCCAAAGTTTTTAAAATGTGTTTGTTTAATTTAAATTATAATAAGAAAGCTTTTAAAAGAGTCATTCATGTGTATATAGGTTAAAATAGATGTAAATGTGCTTTTGTTTCTCCATCTATACCATGTGATACCATGTGTGTTTGCATTTCACATGATGTTGATTGCAATTAGCATAATTTACGGGTACAATTGCATCATACAGTATATAGAAATGTTGAAGTGAAAAAGAATATTTAATACTTTAATTTCCCTAATGTATTTAAGGATCATTCCTTCGTCCTGCAATTTGTTAGTAAAACATCTGAATTATGCTTGTGCATTACATGAATATTGTTTGCATTTATTATACAGTTTAATGAACATGATGTAACTAGTGGAATTAAGACAATTAGCACTTTAATTCTATATTGCTGTTCTATATTGCTGCTTAAATTATAGATAACATTATCTTTATAAATCTGTTGCCAGCTAAAGATCTAATAAGTGAACTGTGGAATTGCTTGCTCACTTGGAGAAGCGTGCAGGTGTATTATTCTGTAAAACATCCCTAGAACAGACCACAAACCATGAACATATAGTTTAAAATACAAAGAAGAGCTGTAAGATGACTTTGTGCAGCATGGAAGCCTCAGTAATATTTTATCAAATTAGTACACCACTCTCTGGAGAGTTTTGTTGGTTAAATATAAATTATACATAAATATGACACTATTGTTATGTAAAAATAAATTTACTCAGGAACTCCAGTCTCTACATAGACTAGTAAGCCACATGTGATTTTATTTAACCCCTTAGTGATGGAGGGTAAAATAAATGTTAATGCCTGCACACAATTTAGCAACTTTGACATGTTAGTAAAACTGTACA
Source organism: Pelophylax lessonae (assembly GCF_965119305.1). Classification (NCBI taxonomy): domain Eukaryota; kingdom Metazoa; phylum Chordata; class Amphibia; order Anura; family Ranidae; genus Pelophylax; species Pelophylax lessonae. The sequence goes on from NC_138770.1 coordinate 393,931,761, forward strand.
TATCATTGCAACTACTTTGTGTATCCAGGAGGATTATACCTTGTTTTTTTAAGACTTTTTTTGGTGGTAAATGGTAATAGATATCTCCATTTTTTTTTATAATTTTAAAGGAAAACGAGTCCAAAATAGTAAAGAAAAAAAAGATTTTTAAAAACGTATCTGTATATTTCTTGCTATTACCATAATTTACCACCAAAGAACAACCCAAAATAAATTCTGTTCCTAACAATCACAGCGGTACCGCATGTGTATGTTAATTGCTGTTTGTACCTGTAGTAGGGCCCAGAAACAATGGTGCACATTTTGCTTTTTCTTTATCCTACCTAAAACATACTAACACTGACACTGACTTTGACCTTTGACTCTTATCTTGACCCCAACACTAACCCTGGTACTGTTCTAGATCAAATCTTAATCTAGCTTTTTTTTTTTTACAAACTTGTGTTTATTTACATCTTCATTTCCTGCAAGGAGAAAAAGATACAATGAATCTTTATCTGCATTCAGAACAGAAAGTAAACACGGGGCAGGCTGCACAGTGACTGATCACTATGATAGCCAATCAGAGGTGAGAGCCCGATCTCTGTGCTGGGAGCTCGCTGTGCCGCATGCTCCGAGCACAAAGATAGGTACGCAGATATGTGGCCACATATTTGTGTACGGTAGGTGGGAAGGTGATAAAAAACAGTTCTTATTCCTGCTGTGTATGGTCGTTTCTAAAGTGAATGTAGCAATGTCTCCCCAGAGAGCGTTCTCCTACCTGTTTGGTCTGCTGCCCTGTATCTGCATCCAACAGGTCACAGAAAAATTTTGACAATAACCAGGCTATATTCACTAGGGTCTTTTTATCATTTATTGCAGTATCCAAACTGGAGAGAGGGTTTAGATGTGAAGGAAACCCGAAAAACACAAAATAGGAGGACAGAAATACTGAAACAGCAATAGGCCCTATGAGAGCAACCTCTAAAAATAGATGCTGATAGACAGAAGCTAGTCAGATAAATCCCTCTTCCAATGTCCAAGGTTCAGAAAGCAACTTTTATTTAGCTCCTCTGAAACCTGTCAGGCAAAAGTATATCTGTTCAGCTGAGCTCCCTTCAGGTGTGCACTTCCGCAAGTGTCTTGGTACCCAGGGCCCACAACATGGTTGGGGCTAATGGTGAGGCCCAGCCCTGACAGCAGTTCTTCACACAGATCTCCTTCCTGGTAGGGTATAGAGAGTTCTGGAAAGGCGCTCCCAAACATTTATCATCTACCCACACCATACCTCTGGACAGCACTTAATGAATTAAATATATAAATATAAATATATAGTGGCTAATCTTTCCAATGCAGATTATTTGAACCTCCTTCCAGCAACAGGCTGAAGCAATCACCCAACCAGGCTTCTGGAAAACCTACAGAAAAGGTAAATTTCATCTCAGGCTTGTTACCACCTAGCAATAACACATTCTAAATTTATTAGAAATACAACTGCATAGGACAGGATACTTACATGTATCTATGGGCAAAACCTTTTTCAAATTTTGGATATAGTAGATATTGGTTTTAATAGTGTCTTTGTTCTCACTGTGGAGATTAACCCTCTCTATTTAACCTGGTGAACAGAGACAGAACCTGCTGGGAAATCCCACACAAGAGACAAGGGAGACAAGTGAAGAGACACAGGCGGTAAAATAAAAGAAACAAACAAGGATTTTAACCCCTTTTCTATCAACACCATTTATAATCAGCAGCCAGTATCCTTCGGGCCACTATGGCATATAGGCTGGAATTGCTGGCTGTCAGTGACAGCTGGTGGGTCCAGTGCTAAGGTCAGGAGAAACAATCACAAGTGATGGAACAGCACTTCCTGTCAGTATGAAAGCTCAGGCAATCCATTACTATTAGAAGTGATCTCCTGTTGCACATATAAAAAAAAAAAAAAGTCAAATAAAAAAAAAGTGAAAAAGAAACAGAAAAATAAACAAAATAAAAATATTCTCTTCCCAGATGAATCCCCAAGTCACAGTGACTCCAGATGATTTGGAAGACATTTGCATAAAATGCTCATGTAATGTCATTTGAACTTTTAGCAATTGTAAACCTGTGAAAAGGTCAATGTCATGCTAATCTGTGCCCCCATCAACCCAACTATCTTACTGTTTGCTAACAATTTATGCAAACTGTCCCCCCCCCCCCCCCCGCATTATTTGCAATATAATGTCGAAAAGGGAATAAAGCTCTCCTAAAGTAAAAAGTATGCAATCACTTTTTTTTACCATTCCATTATGTTATGTAAAAGTTGCACTAATGTGCTATCATTTGACTCAGCAGTTTGTTGAATATACTTTAAGGTAAATACATTAAGGAAGGGAAATAACATAAATGATCTGTTGGGAAAAAATAAGAGCAAAATGCTATTTTTTTTACATTTTGTACTATTTACTCCCGATAAAAATCAAGGAAATAAATATATATATATCCAAAGAGCTCTCTCGGTGCTTAAGGTTCATGCACACAGGCATATAAAACACTTTTAGTTCAGATCCATACTGCATATAGCTTTATATCATTCTGCACACAGCACTATTGTATTGCAGGAGAAAATTCACACAGCAGCATTGTGTCCAGTTTTTTTCTGTTAGGTTTAGGTCTGCAAACCAAAAGTAAAAAATTCTGTGTCCTTGATCTAGATCTGAATGTAATTTACCTGCTACACATATAAATGTTTGTGCAAACATTTCCACGCATCTTGCGTAATTTTATTTCTGCTCAGAATGAGAAAAAATATGAATAATAATTAACTTAACAGGATTCCCTGTTTGGACAATGGCTAACCATGAAGGAGCCAATGCGCTCATGGGATGCAGTGCAAAGTCTGGCAGGCTTTCACCTTTGGGAAGACATCACAATCGTCAGAAATATCACTTGGAATGATCTTATTGTGGCAATGCATTAGTTTGAGCTCTGTGGAACTGATACTCTGACAGAGTTTGGAAGAAGAAGGTTAGGTCTGCATACTGGGAGGCCACCATGTACTATTGCATAGTTCACAAGTGGTGAACTATGTAATTTATTATTCATACAGTGGGGATCGAAAGTTTGGGCACCCCAGGTAAAAATTTGTATTAATGTGCATAAAGAAGCCAAGGAAAGATGGAAAAATCTCCAAAAGGCATCAAATTACAGATTAGACATTCTTATAATATATCAACAAAAGTTAGATTTTATTTCCATCATTTACACTTTCAAAATAACAGAAAACAAAAAAATGGTGTCTGCAAAAGTTTGGGTACCCTGCTGAGTTAATATCTTGTACTGCCCCCTTTGGCAAGTATCACAGTTTGTAAACAATTTTTGTAGCCAGCCAAGAGTCTTTCAATTCTTGTTTGAGGTATCTTTGCCCAATCTTCCTTACAAAAGTCTTCCAGTTCTTTGAGATTTCTGGGCTGTCTGTCACGCACTGCTCTTTTAAGGTCTATCCATAGATTTTCAATTATGTTGAGGTCAGGAGATTGTGAAGGCAATGGCAAAACCTTCAGTTTACGCCTCTTGATGTAATCCCCCATGGATTTCGAGGTGTGTTTAGGATCATTATCCATTTGTAGAAGCCATACTCTCTTTAACTTCAGCTTTTTTCACAGATGGCATCAAGTTACCATCCAAAATTTGCTGAAATTTTATTGAATCCATTTTTCCTTCTACTCGTGAGATGTTCCCTGTGCCACTGGCTGCAATACAACCTCAAAGCATGATTGATCCAGCCCCATGCTTAACAGTTGGACAGAGGTTCTTTTCATTAAATTCTGTGCCCCTTCTTCTCCAAACATACCTTTGCTCATTCCGGCCAAAAAGTTCAATTTTAACCTCATCGGTCCACAGAACTTGTTTCCAAAATGCATCAGGCTTGTCTATATGTTTATTTGCAAAGTTCAAACGCTGATTTTTGTGGTGAGGACGTAGAAGAGGTTTTCTTCCGATGACTCTTCCATGAAGACCATATTTGTACAAGTATCTCTTTATAGTGGAATAGTGTACCACAACTTCAGTGTCTGCCAGATTTTTCTGGAGGGATCGTGCAGTCAAATGTGAGCTTTGAAATGTTTTTCTCACAATCCTGCGAGCTGTTCCGTCTGATATTTTTCTTGGTCTTCCAGATCTTGCTTTAACTTCCACTGTTCCTGATGACTGCCATTTCTTAATTACATTCCGAACAGAGGATATTGACATCTGAAAACGCTTTGCTATCTTCTTATAGCCTTCTCCAGCTTTGTGAGCGTCAACTATTTTCAGTTTCAGTTTTCTAGACAACTGCTTAGAAGATCCCATGGTGCTGATTGTTGGGGCAAGGTCAGAGGAGACTGGGCATTTAAAACCTTTGAGATTGACATCACCTGGTCTTCCCAGACGATGATTGAGAACAATCCTTGACACTGGCAGGTCTCAGCCTTGCAAAAGGGGGCAGTGCATGCTATAAATTCTGCAGGGTGCCCAAACTTATGCAGATGACAATTTTTTATTTTCTGTCATTTTGAAAGTGTCAATGATGGAAATAAAATCTAACTTTTGTTGACATATTATAAGAATGTCTAATCTGTAATTTGATGCCTTTTGGAGATTTTTCCATCTTTCCTTGGCTTCTTTATGCACATTAATAAATTTTTTTACCTGGGGTGCCCAAACTTTTGATCCCCACTGTATATGACAACATGTCAGCCTACAGAGACATGCCCTTACCTCCGTTGTCTTTTGCACTCAGGAGGCACTCTGGAGGTCCCAATAATGAGGAGTGAGACTTCCTCCCAGGCCTTCCTCTTGTGAAGTATCTGTAATCTGTCAGGCTTCTGCTGCACTGCAGCAATCAGGCCACTCCCAGTGACATATCTCTTCATTTTAATATGTCCCCAAGCAGTGGCAACAACAGCCTGCAGACTGTGCGCTTCTTGCAACTCCCAAGGGCTGTGGGGTTTGAATCCTAGCATTTACACTATCTGAATGTAGTTTGTGTGTTCTTCTTTTGCTTGCTTGGGTTATCTCTATATGCTTCGGTTTCTCCTTACACTCCAAAAACATGCTGGTAAGTTATCTGGCTCCTATCTTTAGCCCTAGAATGCTTGTGTGTTCCATTGTGTAAGCTCCTTGATATCTGGGCCGGTTGTGAGTGAAGAGTATGTTATGCACTGCCTATGGACCATTGTAAATGCATGTAATAACTAAATTCAATGTATAGAATTCCCAAACAGCCTATGGAGGTTCCGATTTCAAGGTCCTGGTATATACAGGGCCGCTGAAAGGGGGGGGGGGACCACCGGTCTTCTTGTAGGGGGCCCAAGCACACAGTGGAGCCCACACAGGGAGAGGGATTAATGATGAACGACTTTTACAGAACTTTTCCTCCAGCAGCTGAAATCTGATCTTTTCCCCTCTCCCTGCTGCCAGCTTTAATCTTCTGAGAAAGAGACAGTTGTCCCTCACTAATCTCCGCCCTGTGTGCCCCCCCCCCTCCCTCCCAGCCCTGGCTTTAATGTTGGCTTTGCTCCTGAATTTGTTATCGCTGCAACTTTGTTTCTCTCCCTTCAGTTCTTCCTATACTCCATGTCCCAGCCTGTATATTTTTTTTTCATCTCTCTCCCCCTTTGCTCTGTCTTCCTGACACTGTCACAGCTGATCAACTGTATTCCCTTAGGATGAAGAATTTACTGTTACACCAGTTCCATAACTGCCTGTTATCTTGTCCCAATGCAGTTTAGTGAGCTATATGTAGCTGGGTTTCCCACTCCTCTCCCCCAGACTGCTTCTTGACCTATGCAACTTTGCTTCTTCTCCTCTTCACTGTCATATAACATAAATAAAGTGACTGAGTGATGTGATCTAAGCTCCAAAAATGTTGGCATAGTAAAGTGACTGAATGTTTATTGGTGTAAACAAATGTATTATGATGACCATAGATAAATAACTAAAATTGCATGTATAAATGCCAAAAAATGTGATAATACAAAATAGTAGTTGTTCCAATAATTTGTGGTATTAACCACTTGCCGACCGCCACACAACACAAAGATCCAGGACCATTACCCGAGATTTGCTGGAACTACCATCCCCTCTATGGTTAACAGTAATTTAACCCCTGCCTAACACCCCTGTGAGGGGTTAGGCACTCTGGTGAGTGCAATCTGTATCAGAATCACCTTGATCACTCACTCTTGTCACGCCTACCGCACTTTACTAGGCTGTGAGCACCGTATGAAGATTTCCCACTGTTATGGACTTTTACTTTCGAATCATTTATTTATATATTTGTTTGGGACTAGACTGTGCAACCCATTACCCATACCATAATGGGATATTGATTTATCCTTTATTCTCCCATGCCCAGAAGCTGTTTAGCAGTGAATGCCGCACCTGCACTGGAAGTGACGAGCAGGGCCGGTGCAGGCACATTGATTCCTGGGAGCGATGACGTTCAGCTCCCAGCAATCATCGCAAACCGGAAGTGACGGCGCGGGCCACGGCCGCAAAGGGAGGAAGTGGAAGGAAGGTGAGTATATTTTCTTCTATAATAAGGTAAGTGACCAAAAAAAAAAAAATTGGCACTATCCATTTCTCTTTCAGGTTGCCCTTTAGCAAGCGGATGGCCTAAAATCGATTTTTTCGATTTTGAGGCCGGAACTCCGCTTTAAAGACAATATACACTATCATCATATAAAGAATACATACAGTATCTCACAAAAGTGAGTACACCCCTCACATTTTTGTAAATATTTTATTATCTTTTCATGTGACAACACTGAAGAAATGGCACTTTGCTACAATGTAAAGTAGTGAGTGTACAGCTTGTATAACAGTGTATATTTGCTGCCCCCTCAAAATAACTCAACACACAGCCATTAATGTCTAAACCGCTGGCAACAAAAGCGAGTACATCCCTCGGTGAAAATGTCCAAATTGGGCCCAAAGTGTCAATATTTTGTGTGGCCACCATTATTTTCCAGAACTGCCTTAACCCTCTTGGGCATGGAGTTCACCAGAGCTTCACGGGTTGCCACTGGAGTCCTCTTCCACACCTCCATGCAGTAGACACCTCCATGCAGTAGACATTGCATATCTAGATTTTAGTAAGGCTTTTGACACTGTCCCACATAGAAGACTTATCAATAAACTGCAGTCATTGAGCATGGACTCCCATATTGTTGAGTGGATTAGGCAGTGGCTGAGTGACAGACAACAGAGGGTTGTAGTCAATGGAGAACATTCAGAACAAGGTCATGTTACCAGTGGGGTACCTCAGGGATCTGTACTGGGACCAATTTTGTTTAATATCTTCATAAGTGATATTGCAAAAGGCCTCGATGGTAAGGTTTGTCTTTTTGCTGATGACACAAAGATATGTAACAGGGTTGATGTTCCTGGAGGGAAACGCCAAATGGAAAAGGATTTAGGAAAACTAGAAGAATGGTCAGAACTCTGGCAACTGAAATTTAATGTGGATAAGTGCAAGATAATGCACCTGGGGCGTAAAAACCCAAGGGCAGAATATAGAATATTTGACACAGTCCTGACCTCAGTATCTGAGGAAAGGGATTTAGGAGTAATTATTTCAGAAGACTTAAAGGTGGGAAGACAATGTAATAGAGCAGCACGAAATGCCAGCAGAATGCTTGGATGTATAGGGAGAGGTATAAGCAGTAGAAAGAGAGAAGTGCTTATGCCGCTGTACAGAACACTGGTGAGACCTCACTTGGAGTATTGTGCGCAGTACTGGAGGCCATATCTCCAGAAGGATATAGATACTCTAGAGAGAGTTCAGAGAAGAGCTACTAAACTAGTACATGGATTGCAGGAAAAAACTTACCAGGAAAGGATAAAGGACCTTAACATGTATAGCTTGAAAGAAAGAAGAGACAGAGGGGATATGATAGAAACATTTAAATACATAAAGGGAATCAACTCGGTAAAGGAGGAGAGCATATTTAAAAGAAGAAAAACTACCACAAGAGGACACAGTTTTAAATTAGAGGGGCAAAGGTTTAAAAGTAATATGAGGAAGTATTACTTTACTGAGAGAGTAGTGGATGCATGGAATAACCTTCCTGCAGAAGTGGTAGCTGCAAATACAGTGAAGGAGTTTAAGCATGCATGGGATAGGCATAAGGCTATCCTTCATACAAGATAGGGCCAGGGACTATTCATAGGATTCAGATATATTGGGCAGACTAGATGGGCCAAATGGTTCTTATCTGCCGACACATTCTATGTTTCTATGTTTCTCCATGATGACATCACAGAGCTGGTGGATGTTAGAGACCTTGCGCTCCTCCACCTTCTGTTTGAGGATGCCCCACAGATGCTCAATAGGGTTTGGGTCTGGAAACATGCTTGGCCAGTCCATCACCCTTTACCCTCAGCTTCTTTAGCAAGGCAGTAGTAGTCTTGGAGGTGTGTTTGGGGTTATCATGTTGGAAAACTGCCCTGCACCCCATCCTCTGAAGGGAGGGGATCATGCTCTGCTTCAGTATGTCACAGTACATGTTGACATTCATGGTCCACTCAATGAACTGTAGCTCCCCAGTGCCACCAGCACTCATGCAGCCCCAGACCATGACACTCCCACCACCATGCTTGACTATAGGCAAGACACACTTGTCTTTGTATTCCTCACCTGGTTGCAGACACACAAGCTTGACACCATCTGAACCAAATAGGTTTATCTTGGTCTCATCAGCAGGGATAGGCACGGACAAAGGCTGTGGCGGACATTTTCCAAAGTACAGACCTTAGTGAAGGACACCAAGGTACATTTCAAATTAAAACCATCAAAAAACATTCCGTCTACTCTCTGGCCTAGTTCTACAATTACAAATAAGTTTAAAATAAGATATATATAGACTGCTCGTGGTATACTGTTATAAACGGTTTAAAATATTTTCAAAATTCTTACCTTATATTTTTCTGTTGTATTGAGTCGCAGCAGCAGCATCAAAGTCCTTTAGTAGACGCGGATGAAGTAGCAATACGCAAACATACGTCAACACAGCAGTCCCCAGGTCCCCCATAGATCCCCCTTCAGTGCAGGCCAGGGCAGGTCTCCCGTAGATCCCCTTTAGTGCAGGCAAGGGCAGGTCCCCCATAGATCCCCCTTTAGTGCAGGCCAGGGTAGGTCCCCCCATAAATCCCCACTTTAGCGCAGACAGGTCCCCCATAGATCCCCCTTTAGTGCAGGCCAGGGCAGGTCCCCCCATAAATCTCCACTTTAGCGCAGGCAGGTCCCCCATAGATCCCCCTTTAGTGCAGGCCAGGGCAGGTCCCCCCATAAATCCCCACTTTAGCGCAGGCAGGTCCCCAATAGATCCCCCTTTAGTGCAAACCAGGGCAGGTCTCCTGTAGATCCCCCTTTAGAGCAGGCAGGTCCCCATAGATCCCGCTGTAATGCAGGTAGGTCCCCCTTTAGAGCAGGTCTGACAAGGGTGAGGGTCTCCCATATTTATACATCCCCCTTTAGAGCAGGCAAGGGAGGCAGGTCCCCCATAGATCCCCCTTTAGTGCAGGCAAGGGCGAGGGTGCCCCATAATTATACATCATCCTTTAGAGCAGGCAAGGGCAGGTAGGTCCCCCATAGATCCCCTTTCAGAGCAGACAAGGGCAGGCAGGTAAGGGACTCCCTTGCCTGCTCTAAAGGGGGATGGATGTATAAATATGGGGGACCCTCACCTCACCCTGGCCTGCTCTAAAGGGGGATCTGTGGGGAACCTGGGATGGCTGACCTGCCTGCCCTTGCCTGCTCTAAAGGGGGATGTTTAAATATGGGGGACCCTCACCCTGGCCTAGGCCTGCTCTAAAGAGGGATCTAGGGGGGACCCCATAGATTCCCCTTTAGAGCAGGCCTAGGCCAGGGTGAGGGTCCCCCATATTTATAAATACCCCTTTAGAGCAGGCAATGGCAGGCAGGTCAGCCATCCCAGGTTCCCCATAGATCCCCCTTAAAGCAGGCCAAGCAGGGTTCCCAGACCTCCAGTCCAGTGAGTCCACCACAACCTACCGTTACCGTCCTCCTTTTCTTCTCCCGCGCTGGACAGTCAGACAGTCCCTCCCCCAGCCAGCCCAGGGCCCAGAGTCAGTCACTGAGAGATCACTGCGCAGCCGCGCACGCAGGTCTCTCTCCAGTCTCCACCACTACTCCAGTTTGCAGGCGGTGACAAGAGCTAGATCCGAACAGGAGGCGGGAGCGGACAACCCGAGGGAGGCCTGAGGCTCCGCCCCCAAGCGATCGCATCAAGGATTGACTGAGCCGAGATTCTTTTCAGCAGACGGCCGCAGAGTGAGACTCCGAGTTGCGGGCCAGTGCGGCGGACACTGCAAGGACCGCTCACGGACACCAGTGTCCGTGTGCGGACACCTTGCCGACCCCTGCTCATCAGACCACAGAACATGGTTCCAGTAATCCATGTCCTTAGTCTGTTTGTCTTCAGCAAACTGTTTGTCTTTGTATTCCTCACCTAGTTGCCGACACACACGCTTGACACCATCTGAACCAATTTAATGGGGATAAATTTTGAACACTATGTGTTCCCTGTATCCTATGTTTACCATCTGAATACATTTATCTTGGTCTCATCAGACCACAGAACATGGTTCCAGTAATCCATGTCCTTAGTCTGCTTGTCTTCAGCAAACTGTTTGCGGGCTTTGTTGATCATCTTTAGAAGAGGCTTCCTTCTGGGACGATAGCCAAGCAGACCAATTTGATGCATATGGTCTGAGCACTGACAGGCTGACCCCCCCACCCCCATCCCTTCAACCTTTGCAGCTATGTTGACAGCACTCATACGTCTATTTCTCAAAGAAAACCTCTGGATATGATGTTGTGCATGTGCACTCAACTTCTTTGGTCGACCATGGCGAGGCCTGTTCTGAGTGGAACTAAAATAACATGCAGCGCTTTTTAATTCTTTACTTCCACAGATAATCAAGATGGAAGAACGGTTCACACAAAGTCCACACACATATATGGATGGGGAATCAAGTGTTAATGTGGGTCAAAATTAAAATAAAACTGTGAATCCAGAAGCCACCATCAGCAATCAATAGGTGTCCCAAAATCCTCATGCAGCCCGGTTTCTGAAGTCCAGAGCTACTGCTATATCGAGCTTTTACATGCTGTTACTTACTGGATGCTGTGTAAGTGGCCATTTTTATTTAATTAAACCTGCTAGTTTTGATATACTACACCATGAGGAGTCTGTACTTTTTTCTCTGATCTGAGGTCTGCTAAGCATCTATACCGGGCTGCATGATTTAGAGGATTTTGGGACCTGAGGCTGGCTCTACATGAGAGAAGGTTTATTGGGCACGCTAGACTGACCTCTGTAATGGGGGTCTGTCAGTTCCGGTAAGAGGCTTGGACACCTGGTGATTGCTGGTGACATGACACCGGGGAGGGAAATGGCTAATTGGGCCCAATTTGGACATTTTCATATAGGAGTGTACTCGCTTTTGTTGCCAGACATTAATGGCTGCGTGTTGAGTTATTTTGAGTTATTTTGAGGGGCCAGAAAATTTACACTGTTATACAAGCTGTACACTCACTACTTTAAATTGTACCAAAGTGTCATTTCTTCAGTGTTGTCACATGACAAAATACAATAAAATATTTACAAAAATGTGAAGGGTGTACTCACTTTTGTGAGATACTGTACATATAGCTAACATACAGCTAAATTACATTCATATTACATTCATATTGTACGATTTGAACATACCTGAGTGTGACCAGTGTTTGCTCCTCAGCAGACACACCCATTCGTATATTGGTTTACAAACATGTAAATCATGGTCACAGAATCTCTAGCAGCTTGTCATCTATCATCATCTTGTCTTGACAGCTACGAAGGCTTCCAATACAGTAGAGCATAAAACACAGTTGTCCATGGAAGTACAACTAGGGGCGCTATAAGTGGACCCCATGAATAACTGATATTGTACTGTTTGCACTGTAATGGACGTGAGCTGTCTTTCGTTCTCTGAAATGGTAATGCAGTTTCTGCTAAAATAAAGCATTTAAGTTGTCAACAGATTTAAACCAATTGAAGGATGTGACCAGTAGCAAAATCTACTGTAGATCTCTTCTTCTCCAACTCCCTCAGCCTCCGCATAACCCCCCCCCCGCCCAAACAGCACCAGCAATATTGCTTGATTGATCAGATCTACAAGGACTCCTGCAGACTGTCAGTGTAAGCTGTATGCCCGTACGTCTCACTCAACAGCGCCAAGGTAGTTTATGAGAACTGCAAGCTGCCAACCGCAAAGAATGACGGTATTTGTAGTTCATTCATTCACAGAAATCTGTGAATGAATTACGCAGCCGCATGGGTGAAGACCCGCACAGCTGCACTTTTTTCAAAAAGTGACAGCTGGTATAGGGAACTTCTTCCCGTACTGCTGTCACACAGAGAAAGAAGATCCCTGAGCGGTTGCAAGAGCAGGAACATGTTACATGCTCCAACCTAAAAATGGATGGAACATGTTCCCAAAGGTGAACTCATCCTTAAAGTTGTGTTCACACTTAATACAGATGCGGCTCACAGCAGGGGACCGTGCATCCCTGTTCTCCATTTCAGGGACGGATTAGGCCCCAATTTTTGCATGAATTTGGATCTGAAATGGAGCCAAAGACGCACAGGACCCCTGTGCAATCCACTCCGCAGCCGCCACGGAGATGAGTGAATCCGCTCTATTAAGAGTTGGGCAAACTCTCCTGTCATGCGAATTGGATGCAGTGAAACTCGCATCCAATTCGCACTAGTGTGAACCCAGCCTTAAGGTGAGCACATAGGGGTTCATTTACTAAAACCGGAGAGTGTGAAATCAGCTTCCAGGTTTTTTGTCAAAGCTTAATTGAACAACCTAAAGTTAGAAGCTGATTGGCTACCGTGCACAGCTGCTCCAGATTTTGCACTCTCCAGTTTTAGGAAATCAAACCCATAGTGTGGAGGGTGAAGGACACAAAGGGAATCACTACAGGGATTAGTGTGTAACTCAAAGTATTAAACCTGGTAATATACAGTGTCTTGAAAAAGTATTCATACCCTTTGAAATTTTCCACATTTTGTCATGTTACAACCAAAAACGTAAATGTATTTTATTGGGATTTTATGTGATAGACCAACACAAAGTGGCACATAATTGTGAAGTGGAAGGAAAATGATAAATGGTTTTCAAAATGTTTTACAAATAAATATCTGAAAAGTGTGGAGTGCATTTGTATTCAGCCCCTTTTACTCTGCTACCCCTAACTAAAATCTAGTGGAACCCACTGCTTTCTGAAATCACCTAATTAGTAAATAGAGTGCACCTGCATGCAATTTAATCTCAGTATAAATACAGCTGTTCTGTGAAGCCCTCAGAGGTTTGTTAGAGAACCTTAGTGAACAAATAGCATCATGAAGGCAAAATACACCAGACAGGTCAGGGATAAAATTATGGAGAAGTTTAAAGCAGGGTTAGGTTTTAAAAAAATATAAGCTTTGAACATTTTACGGAGCACTGTTCAATCCATCATCCAAAAAAGGGAAAAATTATGGCACAATTGCAAACCTACCAGGACATGGTTGTCCATCAAAACTGACAGGCCTAACAAGGAGAGCATCAATCAGAGAATCAGCCAAGACGCCCATGGTACCTCTAGAGGAGCTGCAGAGATCCCCAGCTCAGGTGGGAGAATCTGTCTACACGAAAACTATTAGTCATGCCCTCCACAAATCTGGCCTTTGTGGAAGAGTGGCAAGAATAAAGCCATTGTTGAAAGAAAGCCATAAGAAGTCCCATTTGCAGTTTGCGAGAAGCCATGTAGGGGACACAGCAAACATGTGGAAGAAGTTGCTCTGTTCAGATGAGACCAAATTTGAAATTTTTGGCCTAAAAGCAAAATGCTATGTGTGGCGGAAAACTAACACTGCACATGACCCCGAACACACCATCCCTACTGTGAAACATGGTGGTGCCAGCATCATGTTGTGGGGATGCTTTTCTTCAGAAGGGACAGGGAAGCTGGTCAGAGTTGATTGGAAAATGGATGGAGCCAAATACAGGGCAATCTTAGAAGAAAACCTGTTAGAATCGCAAAAGACTTGAGACTGGGGTGGTGGTTCACCTTCCAGCAGGACAACGACTCTAAACATACAGACAGAGCTACAATGGAATGGTTTAGATCAAAGCATATTCATGTGTTGGAATGGCCCAGTCACAGTCCAGACCTAAATCCAATTGAGAATCTGTGGCAAGGCTTGAAAATTGCTGTTCACACAGACGCACTTCATCTTAACTGACAAGGCTATTTTGCAAAGAATGGGCAAAAATCTCACTCTTCAGATGTGCAAAGCTGGTAGAGACATACCCAAAAAGACTTGCAGCTGTAATTGCAGCAAAAGGATGTTCTACAAAGTATTGACTCAGGGTGGGGGGGGGGGGGGGCTGAATACAAATGCACACCACACTTTTCAGATATTTATTTGTAAAAGATTTTGAAAACCATTTATACTTTTCCTTCCACTTCACAATTGTGTGCCACTTTGTGTTGGTCTATCACATACAATTCCTGCTATATAATATATGAGCTTAAAATTCAAGTTATCTTGTATTAGCTTAAAGTACAATTTAGTATATGGGCCCCCACCATTATGCCTCCTTGCAGATCTCAGATGCAAGATGGCTCCCCATAGCCCAGCCCTCCACTGACCCAAGCACAATTTACATTTTTCAACCAGGTGCCTTTGGTACAGTGTCTAGGTACAGCAACAGGTTCTACATAAATTAATAAATAAAACTAAGAGATCTGAGGTTCATCACAGATGTTTTTTTTTCAAGTCTGGTACAGATGGAGATTCCTATTCCATTACTCCTACATCAAAAATCTGGAAGAAGCCTGGCAGAAGTCAATGGTACTCCAAGCAAACCCAATACCTCAACTACTGTCTATATCTCAAGGATAGAGATGGCCTTGCGGTTTGCCCAGCGGTCGGTTCGCGGCAAACTTTGCTAGTTTGCAGTTCCCCAAACATGCGAACATATGGCGATATTCGCGACCATCATATTCTTTTACATTGTGAAGAACTTTGACCCATGACACATCCATCAGGTGGTACAGGACAGCCAATTGAGACATTTCAGCACATGGACATACCCCCCTACCTTATAAATAGACCTGATCTGGCTGCCATTTTACATTCTGTCTTTTGTCAGTTTAGGGAGAGGTTGCTGTGTGGAGCAGGGACAGACTGTTAGTGACACAAATCACTAGCTAATTGGTCCACAAAAGTCCTTTTAAGGACTGGTATAGGTGTACTATTGTTTGGTGTGCAGTATATAGGGTGTAATACACTTATAATACACTTTCTAATATAGAAAGCATATAATAGTAGATTTGTATTGTGCAGCATTGTGACTGGTGAGCGGTTCTGCAGCGATACTACAACTACAAAGAGTGACAAACGCAATTAGAAAAAAGTATTATAACTGGTGTGATATACCAGTTGCCCCCCAAAAACGACAGATTAAAACGGGGTGTTATATACCTTCTTCCACATATACTGCGCTTCTCTAGAGACTTTTGTCACAGGGTCATTTAAAAAATGACAGGCAGAGGAAGAGGCAGGCCCTTCCGCAGGGGTGGTAGGGTAGGGCAGGAACACCAGGCCGGAGCCAAAGTGGGAAGTTGCAGAAGGTGCGTTCTATTACGTCAAAGGATGCACCAGACTTGGTTGAGTGGCTCACTCAGCCTTCCTCTTCTGCACCCTCCTCATGCTCTCTATCTGCACCCTCTTCACTCTCTGCTGTGTGCATCCCCAAAGACACCACCACCAACACCACCATATACCCTCCGCTTGAGTCACAGGAATTATTTTCTGATCCATTAGAAGACATTTGTGATGCGCAGCCATTCTTGGCATCGGATCAGGAAGAGGAGGTAGCAACAGCCACCACTCTGCAGTCTGACGACAGTACCCAGATCAGCCCAAGGAGGTTGGTCCCAGCTGTTGCTGCTTACTCCGAGATCTCTAATGTTAGTGGTGGGGAAGGTGACGTCGATGATGACGTGTCTATGGACGTCACGTGGGGGCCCACAAGAGAGGAAGAGGAGGGGAGTTCAGAGGGAGAGATGGACCAGCAGATAGGGAGGAGAAGCAGGCCAAACTTACATTGCACAGGAGGGACAAACCAGACTGCTAATGTATCAGGAGCGAGCCATCAACCATATACAGTCACATCTGGTGCTCCCAGGACGCCGGCACATGGCTCCGCAGTGTGGGCTTTTTTTAACGTGTCCGCTGCTGACAATGGTGTCGCCATCTGCAGCCTTTGTATTTAACGCATAAGTCGCAGTAAGCCCAATACTCACCTAGGAACGACCGCCTTAAGAAGGCACCTGAACTCCCATCACCAAGCCCAGTGGGAGTAACGCCATCAGAACCCACAAACCATCACTCCAGGCTCTCACCGTCCAGCCTCTTCTTCTTCTCC
This sequence comes from Pelophylax lessonae, assembly GCF_965119305.1. Classification (NCBI taxonomy): domain Eukaryota; kingdom Metazoa; phylum Chordata; class Amphibia; order Anura; family Ranidae; genus Pelophylax; species Pelophylax lessonae. The sequence continues at coordinate 393,948,255 of NC_138770.1, forward strand.
TCTCTCCTCCCAATTGTCCTCCACTCCACCTTCCATCATGCTGTCCTCACATTTTGCTGGAAAAAGGCAGGCTTCCATGGCCCAAATATTCAAGCGTAAAAAAATGATGATGCCGGATAACCCTCTTGCCCAACGGTTGACCGCTGGCTTGTCAGAACTGATAGCCCACCAACTACTGCCATATAAACTGGTGGACTCGGAGGCCTTTCGAAAATTTGTGGCCATTGGAACACCATAATGGAAGATCCCAGGAAGGAAATATTTCTCACAGAAGGGCATCCCAGAGCTATATGGCCATGTTCAGCGGCAAGTGAATGTATCTCTGGCACCCAGTGTCGGTGCCAAGATACATCTGACCACAGACACGTGGTCTAGCAAACACGGGCAGGGAAGGTATATAACTTTTACTGCCCACTGGGTGAACCTTCTGACGGCCGTCAAGCATGTAACCCGTGGCACCATGTAGATTTGATTTTACCGCCACGGATTGCATGCAGGCCTGCCTCTTCTTCTCCTCCTCCTACTCCATCCTCCCTCTCCTCCTCGGCTGACTCCTCCTTTTCCACTGCTACCGTCTCTTCTGCTGCGCCATCCAAGATCCCCAGAACCTATTCGACATGCCAGGTGAGACGTTGCCATGCTGTGCTGCGTCTGTTGTGCCTGGAAGCCAAGAGCCACACTGGTCCTGCACTCTTTTCAGCTTTGCATTCACAGGCAGATCAGTGGCTAACACCGCTCAATTTGACAGTTGGTAAAGTGGTGTGCGACAACGGTGCCAATCTGCTGAGCGCGCTGAAACAGGGCAAAATTACACACGTGCCATGCATGGCACACGCCCTGAACTTGGTCGTGCAGTGATTCGTTGTCAAATACCCTGGGGTCCAGGATGTCTTGCGGCAGGCCAGGAAAATCTCGGGCCATTTCAGAAGATCTTACTCAGCCATGGCTCGCCTTGCTGACATTCAGCGGCGACACAACCTGCCTGTCAGATGTCTTATTTGTGACTGCCCGACACGATGGAACTCAACCTTGTATATGCTTGATAGGCTGTTCCAGCAGAAACGTGCAGTTAACGATTACCTGTACGAACTCTGCGGCAGGACAGGTTCTGAAGAGCTTGTTTTTTTTTTCACCGCGCCAGTGGCTGCTCATGCGCGATGCATGCAGACTTCTGCGGCCATTTGATGTGATCACCAAACTGGTCAGTCACAGCCCAGGCGCCATCAGTGACATCTTCTTTCTGGAGTGTGCATTGCATTGTGTCATTGATCAAGCCGTCGAGGAGCAGGAAGATGAGGAAGTCGTGAAGAAGAGCATGCTTTAAACCTTTCTGGGATCCCGGATGTTGTCCGTGGATGGGGGGAGGAGAACGACTACGACATTATCCTGGATGATGAGCAGGAACCAGGCCACTACACCACTTCCAGTTTAGTGCAAATGGGGGCCTTCATGCTCCAGTGTTTTAAGAGGTACCCCCGTATAAAAAGCATAAAGGGCAAGGACCAGTACTGGGTGGCAACGTACTTAGACCCCCGGTACAAACAAAAATGGCAGAAATGTTATCACTATCACAGAGGGCTGTCAGAATGCAGCACTTCCAGGCCTTGCTTCGAGAAATGCTGCATTCTGCTTTTGCATGCGCTGGCAGAGGAATTTCCACTCACAGAGAAACAGTTGCGGGTACCAATCCATCAGTGCCTGCAAGAGGAGGGCATTTTGAAGATGTGTTGGTCACTTCTGATATGAGATCATTCTTTCAGCCGACTCATAGACAGCTGTCCTCCGGATCCAGCATCAGGGAATGCCTAGACCGACAGGTATCCGACTACATCGGGTTAACGGCCGATGTGGATGCTCTGAGAAGTGATGAACCCCTGGACTACTGGTTGGGCAGGCTTGACCTCTGGCCAGAGCTTGCAGAATTTGCAATGGAACTGTTGGCTTGCACCTTGTCCAGTGTCCTGTCCGAAAGGACGTTCAGCGCTGCAGGGGGGATCGTGACCGATAGGCGCACTCGCCAAGCTTACAGTGTAGACTACCTCACATTTCTAAAAATGAATGAGGCATGGACCAGTAGACCATGTTTGATTCAAATTCCTCATGACAGGCCACAAATATCCGCCACCACCCATAACAATTCATGGTCCCTGTCTTAGGTAAATACAGCGGCATAAAAGGCCTTTTATGTCCGTTTAATGCCTAATTTTTGGGGCCTGTAATGGCCGACACTTATCTATCCTGTGAATGCCCAATGTACCTCCAGCCACAGAATACAAAGTTCTTTACTGTCAGCTGAAAGCCTGTGGGCTAATTTTTGGGGCCTGTAATGGCCAACACTTACTTCTGTATCCTGTAAATGCCTAATGTACCTCCAGCCACAGAATACAAAATTCTTTGCTGTCAGGTGAACGCCTGTTGGCTAATTTTTGGGGCCTGTACTGGCCGACACTTACTTCTTTATCCTGTGACTGCCTAATTTTTCAGACTGGAATTGAAAATCAATCCAAAATAAATTATGGAACGGATGCGGACCCATTTTACAGACATGTGAATGGACCCTATATGTATTTGACATGTATTTACTGGCTGCTGTCAGTTCTGGCTGATTTAGGCCGAGCTATTACACTAAAACCGAGCAATAATACAAAAAACAAAATACACATTATAACTGTATAAACAATTTATATAATTTATAAAAAATAGCAGTATCATCTCCTGCACCCCCTTCATAGCCTGGTGTTGCCTCTCCTCCATGGCCTTCATGCGCTCCTGAATTGACGAAATTTTGCAGATAAAAAAAGAATGCTTGTCGATCGCAGATTCGCTTAATACTTCTGGTATGTCAGTGTCCATGTTGTGGGACTATGTGTGCACAGCTAGTAAGTATTTTGTGGCTGCAAATATGACCTGGAGGTTTTTCATGTTCGCCTGCCATTAAAATTAATGGGACCCGCCGCGAACCTGCGGTTCGCAAACATTTTGAGCAAGTTCGCGCGATCTCGTTCGCGAACCGTCCCATCAGATGTTCGTCCATCACTACTCAAGGACCCTCAAGAGCCTGGATAAAACAGAGGATCTACAGGTTTACCCCCAAGCTCTGATAGTGCAGTTTCCTGATCATCCGAGGAGGTTTCCTGAGGTGGCCTTGAGGTGATGTTACCAACGCATTAGGTACTGTATGTTTTTTATACTTTGACTTCTACATTAGCCCTTTTTTTCGATTCTGAAAAATAAAACAGCATACAAATCAACACTACCTGTTTTAGGTATGCAGTGTGTCCTGCCAGAATTCCTGCTCACTATCAACATAAAACTCACAAAGTTAAAGTAATTGTAAAGTCAAAATTGTTTTTTTAATAAAAATAACAAACATGGTATATTTACCTCCTCTGTGCAGTTGGTTTTGCACAGAGCAGCCTTGGTTCTCCTCTTCTCGGGTCCCTACTTGCTGCTCCTAGCCCCTCCCTTCTGTTGAGTGCCCCCATAGCAAGCAGCTTGCTATGGGGTTTACCCGAGCTGAGCTGCAGCTCCGTGTGTCCATGAAGCTGTCGTTTGCCCCAGCTCCCTCTCTCTCCAGATTGGCTAACTGACTTTGACAGCCACAGGAGCCAATGGCGCCACTCCTGTGTCTTAGGCAATCAAAAGAGAGAGAATCCTGGATGGCCGAGGGACTCGTGGACATCGCTGGACAGAAAAGGGACTCAGGTAAGCTGGGGAGGCTGCTACATACAGAAGGCTTTTTATCTTAATTCATAGAAACCTTCTGCCTTTACAAATCCTTTAAGCTACATTTTTTAGTTACATACGTTGTAGTTACCTAATTAGTCAGGTTGAAAAAAGATACTAGTTTAACTAGTTTAATCAATAAAAAACACACACACAAATAGAAAACATCTATATACACAATCAATTACCCGCAAATAATCCAGAGGAAAGCAAAAAAAAAAAAAAAACATGATCCAAATTCCCCTGGGGGGGGGGGGGGTGATTCCTTCCTGGTCACCTTTGGGACAATCAGATATTCCTTGGATCAACTTCCCCCTGTTGTTATTACCCTTAAATATTAATATCCAGATATATTTTGTGCAATTAGGAATGCATCTAGCTTTTTTAAAACATTCTACTGAGCTAGCCAGAACCAGTTCTTGGGGGAGTTTATTCCACATTTTCACAGCTAATACTGTGAGGAGGACTTTCTGTATGTGAAGGCTAAATCTCTTTTCCTCCAGAGGTAAAGAGTGGCCCCTTGTCCTCTGTAATGACCTGAAAGTGAATAACTCTACACCAAGTTCACTATATGGACCACTTATGTATTAATATATGGTTATCATATTCCCCTTTAATCTTCTCTTCAAGAGAGAATAAATTCAGTACAGCTAATCCTTCCTCATAGCTGAGCTCCTTCGTTCCTCTTATCAGTTTGGTTGCTCTTCACTGGACTTTTTCCAGTTCCCCGATATCCTTTTTGTGAACTGGTTCCCTAAATTGAACTGCAAATTCCAGATGAGGTATACCTAATGATTTGTACAGAGGCAAAATGATGACTCTCTCTCTCTCTGGAGTCTATATTTTTAAAGAAATTTTGGGGGGTTTTCCTACTCTCTTTTGCAATCTGGCATCCGTTTTCTATTTTTGCAGCCTTGATTTCCTTTTTACATATTCTGTTATATTATTATTATTATTATTATTATACAGGATTTATATAGCGCCAACAGTTTGCGCAGCGCTTTACAATGTAAGGGAAGACAATACAGTTACAATACAATTCAATACAGAAGAAATTAGAGGACCCTGCTCATTAGAGCTTACAATCTAGAAGGGAGGGTCAAGCGAAACAAAAGGCAATAACTGTGGGGGATGGGCTGATGGATAAAATGGAGGTATAGTTGTTAGGTGTGGGTAGGATAGGCTTTTCTGAAGAGGAGGGTTTTCAGAGATCGCCTAAAAGCTAATAGAGTAGAAGATAATCGGACAGATAAGGGTAAGGAGTTCTATAGGATTGGAGAGGCTCTGGTAAAGTCATGGAGGTGAGCATGGGAGGAGGTGACGAGGGAGCTAGAGAGCAGGAGGTTTTGAGAGGAATGAAGAGAGCGATTAGGTTGGTATTTTGAGACTAGGCTAGTGATGTAGCTGTGGGCTAAGCTGTGGATGGTTTTGTAAGATGTTGTTAGTATTTTGAATTTGATTTGTTGGGTGAGCGGAAGCCAGTGGAGGGCTTGACAGAGAGGAGCAGCAGACACTGAGCGATTGGTAAGGTGGATGAGTCTGGCGGCAGCATTCATTATGGATTGAAGGGGGATAGCCTGTGTAGAGGTAAGCCAATGAGAAGGGAATTGCAGTAGTCGTGGCGTGAGATGACCTGGGAGTGAACTAAAAGCTTTGTTGTGTCTTTGGTTAGAAAGGAGCATATTTTGGAGATGTTGCGGAGGTTGAGGCGGCAAGATTTGGACAGTGATTGGATGTGGGGCTTGAAGGAGAGTTCAGAGTCCAGGACAACACCTAAGACCTTGGCATGCGGGGATGGGCTGATAGTAATGCCATCGATATTGACAGAGAGATCAGGGGAAGGGGGACATGGTGGAGGAAAAATTATAAGCTCGGTTTTGGATGGATTGAGTTTGAGGAAGTGGTGTGACATCCAGACTTATATATCTGATAGTAAATTAGTGATACGTGAGGGAGGGAGCTGAGGGGTGGATAAATAGATTTGGGTGTCGTCAGCGTAGAGATGGTATTGGAAGCCGTGGGAGGCTATCAGCTGACCCAGAGAGGAGGTGTAGATTGAAAATAGGAGTGGTCCAAGAGCCTTGGGGGACCCCAACAGAGAAGGGAAGAGGAGAGGAGGAAGTAGAATTGTAAGTAACGCTAAAGGTGCGGTTGGATAAGTAGGAAGATAACCAGTGAAGAGCACAGTCACAGAGACCAAAGGCATGGAGTTTTTTGAGGAGGAGGGGATGGTCAACCATCTCAAAGTCAGCAGAAAGGTCCAGCAGTAGGAGTACAGAATAGTGTCCATTGGTTTTGGGCATTAGTAGATCATTTGTCAGTTTTAGGAGAGCAGTTTCAGTGGAGTGTTGAGGCCGAAATCCAGACTGAAGGGGATCAAGGAGGCTATTCTCCGCAAGGTGGTCGCACAGTCGGTTGTAGACCAGAGGTTCAAGGAGTTTGGATAAAAAGGGGAGCAAGGAAATAGGGCGTAGGTTGTTAAGATTGGTTGGGTCCAGTGAGTACTTTTTAAGTATGGGGCTGACTAGTGCATGTTTTAGAGAGTTGGGGAAGATGCCAAAAGAGATGGAGAGATTGAAGATGTGGGTTAGAGAGCATAGAATAGGGCCAGAGGGTGAACGTAGCATTTGCAAGGGAACAGGATCAAGAGGGCAGGTGGTTAAGTGGACGTTAGCAAGTAGTTTAGCAACCTCATCTATAGTGGTGGGGTTGAATGAGGGAAGTAGTGATCGCACCTGTGGGCATGAAGCGTAAAGCATGGAAGGTATCTGAACAGCAATGATCTCCTTACGAATTGTAAAAATAAGGTTAGTCAGGGGTAGTCTTGGTTACCCAATTCAGGAAGCCCGGGAGGGCACCAGACTGCCACCCTGCAAAATGTGGGATTTTCCAGGGCTATGATAAGGTCTGTGAAAATATAGAAAACTACATATAAAATGTGAACATCTTTATTAAAGTGCATAACTATACATATTAAAAATGTAGTTGACGAAAAAACACATATCGATATGTGTTTTTTTTTGTCAACTACATTTTTAATATGTATGTTTATGCACTTTAATAAAGATGTTCAAATTTTATATGTAGTTTTCTGTATTTTCACAGACCTTATCAAAGCCCTTGAAAATCCCAAATTTTGCAGAGTGGCAGTCTGGTGCCCTCCCGGGCTTCCTGGATTGGGTAACAGAGACTACCCCTGACTAACCTTATTTTTTTTTTTTTTTACTATTATTACAAACTTTTATTGAAAAAATAATCTGCATTACAAAGATCATATTAGGACTTGTGTCATCCGCTCCGTATGTCCGCATATCATCCCATCCGTTTGCGGATGATATACGGACATAATGTATGTCTATGGGGATTGCGGATGTCAGCGGATGACACTGCTGACATCCGATTTTGCAACCGTTCCGTTTTTTAAACGTAACAAAAATAGGGTTCTGTTCCGTTCCAAAAAACGGAACAGAACTGAAAGGACGAAAATCGGATGTCAGTGCCATTGACATACATTATGTCTGTATATCATCCGCAAAAAAAAATAGGATGATATACGGACATGCAAAAATTCACCAAATGCATAGACTACACGCCTATATATTACCATATCGTACCTTAGTTTTATTCTCTTTTTCTAACGAAATACTCCTACCCATTACTTTCTAATGTTGATCTTTTTATTTATTTATTTATTTTGTGCTTTTTTATTTTTATTTTACACTTTACATTAAACAACTATGACACATATATAAAACAACTTGATATGTTTGCCATAATCCAAGGATATAAAAAGTATGACCATAGCAAAGATTCTAACCTTATTTTTTTAGTACGTACAGGGATGTGGCTGTGATTGGCTGTCAATTTGAGCCAACATTTCCACTTAATTTTTACATCTCTTTACAAATTGTATCAATCTTCTGTTTGAAGTGGTTGGCAATCTCCTGGGCAGTGAGTGAGTCAGTGGGAGGAGGTAGCGGAGGATGGAGTAGAGAATTAAAGGTAGCGAAGAGTTGCCAGGGGCGGGATGACAAGCTGTTAATGAGAGTGATAAAGTAGGTCTTCTTGGCAGTGTGGAGACTGGAATTGAATTTTTGGAGGGCAGATTTATATTGGTTGAAATCTTTCTAAGACCTAGTCTTATGCCATAGATGCTCAAGAGCACGGCTATGCTTTTTCAGACTTCTAGTGTTATCGGTTTGCCAAGGTTGAAGGGGTCGGCTTGATTCGGTGTAGTGAGGGGGGCCAGTGTGTCCAGGGAGGCTAAGAGTGAAGCGTTGTAGACAGAAGTGGCTAGGTTGGTGCAGGACAGGGGTGCGATTTGTCATAGAGGTTGTCGGTAGCAGAGTAGAGAAGAGAAGGGTTGAGATGGCGTAGGTTTCTGCGGGTAACTGTAAGGTAGCTGGAGGGAAAGGAGGTGGAGGAGAGAGTGAAACTAATAAGGTAGTGATCAGAGAAAGAGAAAGGATTGTTTGAAAGGTTGTGCGGAGTGCATAGGTGGGAGAAAACAAGGTCAAGGATATTGCTTTCAGAGTGAGTAGAAGCATGTATCCATTACTTCAGGTCAAAGGAGGAGGTTAGACTGAGAAGTTTGGAAGTGGCAGGAGTGTTAGTATTAATAGGGATGTTAAAGTCGCCGAGAATGATTGTGGGGATTTCGAAAGAGAGAAAGTAGGGTAGCCAGGCAGAGAAGTCGTCAAGAAAGGTCGACACTGGTCCAGGGGGGCGGTATATCACAGCTATCCTTAGAGAAACAGGGGAGAAAAGACAAATGCAGTGTACCTCAAATGAGGAGAGTGACAGAGAGGGAGGTGGATGAAGTACCTGAAAGGTGCTAAGTGGGGATAGAAGGATCCCGACACCCCCTTATAACTTTTAAATAATGACACTGTTCCTTCATTTTTATTTTTTTAAGCTATTTTATTATTATTTATAGCTTTTCTAGATTTGTACGTGAGCCACATAGGTTTTAAGTTTAACCTTTTACATTTATTGTCCATGTTAACATTTTTTGCAGTGTGTTTGCATTTAGTTGAACTGAAGCTTTCCCATTTCTGTTCTGTGTTAAAGACAACATTCCCTCCCAGTCTAAGTCTTGGAGAGGAGCCCTCATCCTTGGAAAATTTGCTCTCTTAAAATTAAGTGTTTTTATCTTTCCATGTGTTTGTTGTTTGCAGCTTACATTAAATGAAAGCATGTTATGGTCACTGCTACCCAGATGTTCCTTTACATGAACGTTAGTTATAATCTTCACATGAGAGATTAACAGGTCTAGCACAGCACAGGCCTCTATGAATTGGACCATAAAATTATCTTGTTAAAGGTTTATATACTTCTGCCCATTTACTCTTCCAGCAATGCCATTACTGCAGTGAATTTCAGGGTAGTTAAAATACCTCCTTAATTATCACTTTCCCAACCATTGCAGCCCTTTCTATCTGTGCAAAGAGCTGAATCTCCACTGCCTCATTAACACTGTGTGGTCTATAATAAACTCCAATAACTAATTCTGAAGTATGCATACCCATATGCAGTTCCACCCATAATGCTTTACACTTTCATCACTTTCCATCAACAAGGTCCTCTGTCACACTATCAGGAACTATGAATCAGACTGAGACAGAAAATGCAGTAAAATCACACCTTTAATGTAATGGTAAACATTGATACAGAACAGTAAACATAGTCAAAACATAAGCCAGGGGTCGGAAGCCAAAACACAAAGTCAGACGAGCCAGTGATCAGGGAGCCAAAAATCAGCATAGTAGGAGGCCGAGGAACAGGATCAGGAACCAGAAGGGGCATCAGCCGGGCAAAAGTCTATCACAGAAACACAGCAGAGAAACTCCCGATATGTTGTCAAGACGAAGGCAAGAAAGGAATGAACAAGGCAGCCTTAATAGCCAGAAGGGGCTGGCTGTAGGCGGAACTGATGAGTAGCTAATGATAACCAGGTGAGCCACTGAGGAAACAATGAGTGCTGACAATTGTCCGACAGCTGAGCAGCCTGAGCACAGAGGAGAGAGCTGCTGTGAGCCCAGCCCTGACACACAAACACTGCATTGTAGGAGGGCAGGGCAATTGTTCATGTGTGCCCCATACTTAGACGTATTAAGTTTTCAAATGGGGCTTCAGCGGAGATTAATGTCTAGCAGGAGCTGGGACTGTGAGCTAAAGCATGACTTCAGTTTTTAGTAAAGGTCCATCTGTACCCCCCCCCCCCCTTTCCCCCAGGGTTAGTATGAAAAATTCATATACTTTTTTTTTTCTTGTGGTCTTCTGCCCAGTGATAAGCTGTCTTCAGGTTTTCTGCTTTTCTCTGCAACCTTTTTAGTACCCTACTGGTAGTTGGGGTTAAGCTGCTGATACTCCCTCCAGGATTTGTCGAAAAACAGCAGTAAATTAAAAAAGTGGTTTGAATGATGCTGGTTGTATTGATTGTTTCTTCTTTTGCAGATCTTATTTTGGCTGTAGTTAGTACAGTCCCTAGCTACACACTCTCTGCCTGACTCTTTTGTACAGTTAATTTTTACTTTCCACTGCAGAGACAGGGCCTAGGAAAGTCATTGCCCTCTTACACTTCAAGAGACTGGAAAACCATACTTTGTATGGCACTTATCTGAAGTAAAAATAAGTTGGATTCAACTTATGTGTTATTTGGAGAATCCAGCTGCCTGTGGAGTCAACAAGTGGCAATATTGTCTGTATGGGGTTTTAAAGTATGTCATTGTATGTTTCGGCATTTGAACACATAAAGCGAGGAGAAATATCCCAAAACGAGACCATAAGCTGTAAAAATCTGACTCAGGTTCTAACCATTCCAACTTTCTCCAATAATGAGGAATTTGGCTTTAGAGGGCGAGTCCACACAGAAGCAATATTTTAGATTTAGGTGGATACTTATTATACATACAAATGCAGCACTAAAACAACTGTGATGTGAAAATAATACTAATATTCAATGTATTCAAGACCATAAAAGTCCCAAATTCACCAATGTGCTTCAACAAAATATGATAATACTCTTCCAGGGAAGACCTCTCAGTAAAGAGTACATGCCACTGCCCATGGTATCACAAGGGATGCAGTTCATCCCTTGTGATAGCAATAACATTTATAAAAAAAAATGTCAAAAAATGTTAAAACATTTAAAGAGCCCCTGTGCTCACACGCACAATTAGGTCTCTGACACACATGTAAAAGGTGATCGCACCACACAAGTGAGGTATTGCCACAAACATCAGAGCACAAGCAATAATTCTAGCATCAGAACTCTTATTTAACTATAAACTGGTAACCTGTAAAGGCTTTTAAAAATCACCTATGGAATTTGTAAAATCACCTATGAACTGTAGTTTGTCGCTATTCCACGTGCGTGCACTATTTAAAGTGGTAGGCATCTATTTACTCAGCCCAACATCATCTTATATATTTTACCAAAAAACTGGGTATTATATTGTGTTTGTGTGTACTAAAATTCCTTAAAGTGTATTTTTTTTTAAATGTGTTTGAAAAACCGCTGTGCAAATGTCGTATGACATAAAAAAAATTGCAACGACAACCATTTTTTTCTCTAGGGCCCTTGCTTTCAAAAAATATGTAATGTTTGGGGTTCTAAGTAAATATATAGTAAAAAATGCAGATTACTACATGTATGTGAGAAGTGTCAGAATTCGATTGGGCAGCAAGTGGTTAAAGGCTAAGTTCACTTTTAGTAACATGTTACATGTTACACCCATATTTGGGGGGTATCATGTAACATGTTACTAATCGAGCAGCTGGAGCACCAAAATACTTGATCCGATTTCAATTTGGTGGTGGTCACATGAGAAAATGGGAGTGCAAAAATAATTTTTTCAATCAGTGTTAAAACAGTGAGCACTAGCTCTTTCCTATAAAACACTGGGTGTATTCTAGCACGCATATTGGTGTCATACAACAGCACTGGTTTGGCTCCTTTTATCCCACCTCACCATAACATGTAACGCGTGTGGTGGAGTCTATAAGCCCTACTTTATTGAAGCCATGGCTTCTGTACACTGTACGAATGATAGCTAAACAATTGTATGCATCTTCTGGGTGAGGAGCCAGAGAAGATGGCACTGCACGTCCTGGGATACTTGCAGATTCCTTCACAAGTGTGTCTGCAGCCACTTGCAGATATTAGGTCAATGACTCACCCCACTGCACTAGGACCCACATGATCTGAATCTCCTTCAGGCAGTGCTTGCAAACCAGAGCATTTTTGTGCTGATGTCTGGTGCATGCCTGAGAGTGCGCCACTTGAATCCCTTTGGAGGCTGCGTCTTCCAAGACACCAAAGCACTCTTCACAAACTTCCCGTACCCCTTAGAACCAACTGGTTGGGAGTCATTTTATCATGGAACATCATCTGAACACCCCTGGTTTGGAAGCACTACATCCCATTATGCAGCTGGCTTTGCCCTGCCCAGGACCACTGCAACCAGGCCGCACGGCACTGTATCTCAGAGGTGCGCCTTCCCGCATAGGCCTTGTAGTTTGGAGCTTAAACCCACTATGCTAATTTACTACTTTCTCACTTATCCTAGTGCCCCATTGCTAGCCACTTTTACAGGGAACATAGTGCAGCGACCATAGAAATGTTTGCATTGCCTAGTTGTATCTCCAAAGGCACCCAGTATTTTTGTCCTGAAGAGAAATATCACCATCCTTTCACTATGCCATTTCAAGGTTCCTGCTAGCTAATATTTCTAAACAAGAGACATCTCACCCTGCTTTTGGCCAATTCACAATTTCTGGCCATATTTCCAGACTGCAAAAGGATGTGTAACTATTGAAACTCCTAACCAATTTAAACATGAAAAAACAAACACAGCAAGCAAACACTTGCTGCAGTGAAATGCACTGCTGCTGCAAAAAAAAAAAAAGAACAAGCACCACATTGTTTTCAATAGAGCCAATTCACACAGCTTCAGGATGGCTGCAGAGCGAATTGCACAGGAGTCCTGTGTGTCTTGGTCCATTTCAGGTCTGAATTCAGCCAAAAATTAGGACCGAAATCTGACCTGATATGGTGAACAGGGACACACCAGACCCCCGCTGTGAGCTGCTCCGGACAGAGGTGTGAACCCAGCCTGAAAGCGGAGTTCCGGCCTCAAATACCTTTTTTAACTAAAAATACCCCTATAATACTAATCCATTTGCCCTTTACAGAACCGCTATCCTCATACTTACAAGGTGTACAGTATTGGATTTTAGTCAAAATCTTACTTTTAAAAACGCTGTCTGGGCGTGACCATCTTGGATTTGGGCATCTGAAGCCGCAGTGTAATCTGCTGTGTCCTTCTTCCTGATTCCAGGAAGTGTTCTGGGAGTTCTTCCTGATTCCAGACTCCTGGGAGTGATGACAAACAGCTCCCAGGATGCAATGTAAAGGCGGAAGTGATGTCGGTGGCCGTGGCCACAGAGTGGAGAGAAGGAGGAAGTACAATCAAAAATGCCTTGAAATTAAGGTGAGGGATCAATAAACCTTTTAATTGTGTAGCAATATTTCCAGGCATTGGGCCTGATGTGGGTCTGCCATTGTTACTGGGAACACTTCCAACGCATTTAAGTTGAAAACCCAAGTGTGAGAGCTGAGACAATGACCATTCCAGCATCTTTGGTTTGTTTTGTTTATTTTATAATGGGGATGGGAGAAGGGAAAGAGTGGGATACTCCTCTGGCTCAACTAGGTTTAACTGGGACACTTTGTAGAAAAGATGCCTGTCAGCGCTGTCCTAACGCCAGCTGAATGCCGACCAACGCTTACTGGCGTTTGAAATACTGTTCTGCTGAAAGTGCTGAAACTTCGACTTTAACTCCTTGGTTAACTCAGAAGATGCAGGACTGTAATAATCCTTGACTCTTGACACTCTGCCTAGCTCAAAAGTCCTGCGTATGACTCCCTCCAGCCCTTCACTGACTGAGGTAGCTTCCTGTAACTGGTTGTGCTGCTGCAACTCTTAACACTGTACACTTGACTCTTCAGGGCCCAACTGCTGGTGCCCCCTCTACACTTCCAGGGTCCTCTCACTAGGCAATCCCCTTAACACTTCAGGGTCCTCTCACTAGGCGACCCCCTTGACACTTGCAGGCTCTAGGATCCCTGGGACCTTTGGTCCCCTCTACATTAGGCAGACCCCAGGGGCAGTTTGCAGTACTCACGACCTTGGAAGGCTTTCCTGGAACTGAACCCCTCTTCCTCCACTGGTCCTCGGCACACCGGATCCTCTCTGCAACTCAGCTTTCCCTCCGGGATTCTCAGGCAGCCACCCGAGACACCTGATCCTTCTGACAGGAGGATAGACAGCCGTACTCCCCCTCCTGGGACTCTGATTGCCACCAAAGAAGCTGCGTCATGCTTTCCCTTCAAACTTATACCCACTCCCAGAATCCTCTGCAGCAGAATATGCCTTTTGGGGTAGATACAGGCCTGAATGGGCCACTGATTGGGTTTCATCCACTGCCCAATGAGAATCCTCTCATGGAGCCAGTGGGGAGACTCCCCTCTCAGCAGCCACACCTTGGAGACATTACAGTCCAGCTGAAAATCATGGCCCTGCTGTTAGGCAGCCAAAGCCCATTATGCTTTTACTTAGCACCTACCTTGTAGGGTGCTACATCTGTGTAGAGACAAAAATCACATATCCCAAACGTTAAAGAATCCTCATTTAGTTATTTGCGGCTAATTTCTCTCCTTTACTGCATTCAGTCAAAAACATTTTTACTACCTGGTCTCATTTCAAGAATTCCTATATGGGTAGGGTCAGCTTAATTAAAATAGTGGCCTTTTCAAGACTTTTCTATACTGAACAGATTCTCCCTACTCTTCTAAAATGTTAAGACCTCAAGTGTACAATATTTTAAAATGTTCCGGGAGTTCAATGGGACAGTAGGAAAGCAACTATCAGTCTTCTAGTAATGGAGGACCTAATCTACCTGATCTTGAACTGTATAATTTGGCCTCTCTTATCAGATATCCAGCAGGCTGTATACATGGCACCTCAGTACAGTATATACTTTCACTTGTCTTTACCAAAATATGCTACCTTGCGTAAATTTCTTATATGCTCTCCATATCTACATGGAGCTCTTGCCTCTGCAGATGAATCTTTCCTTATATACCTAACTTGCTTGGCATAAACTGTACATTGTTTGCTAAACAATCACACTTCACTCTTCCTTCACTCTTCATCCGGATGTGACTTGCATGGGATTTCCCACTCTATAACATAGGGGTCTTTGTTACATCTAAATGTTAATCAATGGAACTAATAAATAACCATTTATTCCTTTTCTCTTTTTAAAGTATAAATCCTACTTTACTTAAATTGTTTAAAAAAAACTCTCTCAAAGTAACTGAGAAAACTAGTTGGACACTCTTATAAGTTTGCCTAACACAGACAAAAAAATTAAAAATTTTTATCTCTAGCACCAGCAACCCCCTCTAAATCAACTGGTCTCAACAAATGGACTTAAGTCTTCCCCTATTTTTTTATTTAGTCAAAAATTGCATTAGACATAACAACAGTAGTGATGCAAAATACAAATATGTAGGAATGCTGATAACACGAACAATATTGGAGCCACACAAGCAGCTCAATTGAGCGGATCATGTACAAGATAACAAATTCTAATTTGGGCAGCCATAGACATACTGATAGAGCGCAGTGGAAAACATCTCTAAGAATCCCAACATTAATAGAGGAGCCCCAATTTAGTAATGCAACCTTATGTAATATAGAAGTAAAAAATACCAGGGTCAGGGGAGATCCCTAGGGGCCAGTATAACCCAAAAAGGGGATAGAGTCTAAAAGATCTAATCAGATACAAGTATAGCAGTAAAAAGAAAACTGCAGGAATAAATTCCCAAACTAACTGGTGTGACATATAAAAGGGGAACAGTAGAAGGGGAGCAAAAGGGAAGGAGGAACAAGAAAGGGAGAGGGGAGACCCCCATTTATCTGGCATTCTTTTAAACTCTTTTCACCTATCTTGGAGAAAGATCAGAGCTTCAATATATCTGGAAATGAGATGCAGATTTTTTTCACCATTTGTTCCTATTACTATACCAATCACTTCACCTGGGCTTAAGCTCTTCCTCTTCCAGTCTCAAATGTGATCATTCAGATGTGAACCTATATCATGCTCTATTTATAAAAATGAGAGAGCCAGACAAAGCTCCACATCCCAATGAAGTAAAAAAAAAATTTCAAAACAGGAACTAGCACTTTATGGTGTTTACTATCTCAGGAATAAACATAAAACAGTAATAAATAATTAAAAACAATATTTTATTATTACACATAACTATAAAAAAACAGGGCACATGATTGCTGCCCAATGTAGTTAAAAACAAAGTAGGTATATCAAATGCGAGACACAACACCACCCTAAACCCACTTTACACAATAATTTTACAGTAAAGTATTTTACAAAACAAATATATCATAGAATTAAAAGAAAGTATAAATCAGCGCTACACTCTCAATGAGGGGGACCACTCGTTCTACCTACAATAACCAATAACCGATGGTCTCAAAGGCTTTGGATAACATTAATTACATAGTAAATAAATGTGTAGGTGTGTGGGTAGATGACTAATCAAGAATGTGCAAAATGAGAAAAGAATTTGATAGTAGAAAAAAATTCTCAAATAATCATCAAATTGTGAACAATCTGCTGAATCCAGATCTGAATAATCATAAATAAACACAAGTGACCAGCAATAAAAAGCAATTGATATGTGAATAGTTGCTACTCATATAAATGATGAACATCAATAAACAATGTAAAATAGTGCAAATAACGGTATGAAGTGATGTAAACAATTCAAAAACAGTGCAGAGGTGCTAAATTAAAAGTGCATAAATAGTCCACGAAATAACTCTTAGGTTAATAATAGTCCAATAAAAATTAATTAATAAAGTGCAAGGTGCCAATAAATATATAGTGATATCTTCCAGTGTAATTTAAAAGGTGAAATTAGCTTTCAAACACATCAAAGTGATTGTGTCCCGGTGAGCTCGCAATTCCACACCGAGTGCAGTGGCCGCTCACCTCCACAACACTCAAAAAGAGTGTTAAGTATAAATCTCCAGGCTCCTCACAATCTTCTGACGTGTATATATTATCCTCCAACTGTTATGGGTTAAATACTATCCTCCAGTTGTTATGGGTTAAGTGATTTCAAATCGGTCTATCTAAATCAGCTGCTAGCTCGGAGGAGTTCCACGTCCATCACTAGTTTCCCATTTATAGCATTCATCGGGTCGCTTACCCCATTTTAGCGCATAAGTTTATCCTTTCTAAATATATCATAGAACCGTCTGAAAATAAGTGGGATAAGGCTGATATAAGATCTCTATGCATTTCGCCATTGTAGCTTCATCAGGAGAACTTGATGTGCTTGTAATAAGGAGCATGACAAATGGTAAAATGTATACATAAAAAAATACAAGAAACAAAATACAATAAAATTAAATATATCCATCTCGGTACTCATTCCCAGCATATAAAAATAGAGGAATCTCTCATCATCACCGCCAGTAAAAGGAGAATTCGGCTTGACCCACAAAGATGGCAACAACCACAGACATTAAGCCAACACATATAGAGAAGGTTAGGACTTCATCCAGGACAAAAACCTGATAATATAATTTCACAATGGAAATACTAAGGTGTACAACAATTTGATAACCAAATATATGTTAAGGAGAGACCCAACACCTAAATTGAAAGAGCAACGAGTGTGGCGATAAATATAATAATGACAATGAGATTCATTACATTTCATTGGTACCGTCGTTGGCTTGAGGGGCGGGTCCTGCACCGGAATATTTAGGAGCACCTCAGAGGTAGCATTGAGTGTGGTGATATTGTATTTGGGGAGACAGCTTTGCAGTTACTGCAGAATCAGGGAGGAAAATAATATTTTCTCTGACTTTCTCCTTCTCTTTTGGCTCAGACTCCTTATATGTACTGTGTCTGTTATCATACATTTACTTATCAACTTGTTCTACTCCTTAGTATTTCCATATTAAAATTATATTATCATGTTTTTGTCATGGCAAAGTCATGGCAAAGTCGCTACTATCTTTGTGTGTCAAGCCAAGTTCTCCTTTTTTTTGGCGATGATGGTGAGAGATTCCTCTGTTGATATATCCTGGGAGTGATTTCTGAATTGGATATATGTAATTTTGCTGTATTTTATTTCTTGTATTTATTATGTATATGTTTTGACATTTTTAGAAAAATTAACATATGTATGCTGAAGTGAGCTGAGGCCTCTCTGGATAAAGAAACCCAGGTTCAAAAATCTGGAAGTAATGAAAACAAACTTTAGCGGGGATGTGGTCTAGCTCTGGTCTAAGAGGGAGCGTGGCCTAGCTCCAGTTCAAGATGAACGTCTGAGCCAAGCTTTTCTGCCCATCGTGACAGCAAAAATCAGCTATAAGGGACCAAATTAGCTTATCCAGCATGGGGAGAGGTGACCGCAGCTCTTCAGCTTCACGCGACTCGGGAGATCCGGGAACATAGCTGTCAGGAAACATCCTGGTGATGTTTCGCATACCTCCGAGTGAAGGCCATGCTGACTCGGGTCCAGAGCCTTCGACTATGCAGAACAGAGACTCGAGTCCTCCAAATGAAAATGAAAGCAAATCTGTTCCTCCTGCACAGACTCTCAGCCTCACTGGTCTCCAAATGGTTGCACCAGACATCAAATCCACATTATCAGCAGCGATCACAGATCTCAAAGCTGACATCCAAGCGATCGTAGCCTGGATGGGAACTGTGAAACAGACCACCACTCGCCATGCTGATGCAATCAGGCAAGTACAAAAAAACTTCAAACCTACAACTTTCACACATTCTTGAGATGCATCAACATCTAGAAAATCTAGATAATCATGGCATTATCAGTAGACCAATCTCTTCTAGAACAAACGGCCTCAGCTATCTTTAACAATCTTCTAGACAGGTCCGCAGGCTCCCCTGTGACACTGACCCCCCGAGAGACATCATATGCTGCCTGGTCAATTTTCCCCTAAAAGAGGCTATCCTTAAAAAGGCCAGTGAAAAAAAACATGTGCTTTATACTGGCAATGAAATTAAACTCTATTGCGATCTCGCAAATATCACCCTCCAGCACCGTCAGGCACTACGCCCTTTATTGGAACAGCTCCGAACTAGGGGAATCCCATACAGATGGAAATTTCCTTTCTGTCTCTCTGCCATGTGGAGAGGCCACACTGCACTACTCCCCACTCTGGATGATCTTCAAGCCTTCTGTGAATCACTAAACCTCCCTATCATCGAAGTGCTTGATTGGTACAGCTCCTTCTCTCTCACAAAAGCATGGATTGAGGTCACTAACAACTGCACCCCGAGAGCTCAAAGATACAGAGACCATCGCACAGATAACCATCAATCCAGCATAACAGGAGAGGAGAAGCACCACGTAGTCCTGGTCTATAACCACCTCACAGTCGGGACCCTATTGATACCTTCCCCCTTTATGGAACCCGTATTTCTGCAAGTGCTCATTTTATCTTTAAATAGATTCTTGTCACACAAATCTTTTCTTTACTGAGTCCACTGAACCTTGTTGTTCCACATTGGCCACAGTTATATTCCATTAATTTGAGCATATCTACTATCCACTCATAACTGTTCCTTGAATATTTTTCTTATGAAGTATAGCTAAACCTGACTCAATACTTCCAGTCTTTTTACCTCTAGACCGTTCATCTAGCAAGCCTACACATTGTCCAACTTTTTTCATTAGGAGAGTTAGCATTATTATTATTATTTATTAGCAACAATTATTTTTTTCCGATCCTTAGAGTTCTTTGCCATGAGGTGCCATGTTGAACTTCCAGTGACCAGTATGAGAGAGTGGGAGTGATAACACCAAATTAGTTGCTCTATATAAAGATTGCCTAGGCTAAAGGAAGATTGTCAAGAACCTGAAACTGAGCTGCAGCACGGTGGCCAAAACCATACAGTGATTTAACAGGAGAGGTTCCACTCAGAACAAGCTTTGCCATAGTCGACCAAAGAACTTGGGTGCATGTGCTTAGCGTCATATCCAGAGGTTGTCTTTGGGAAATAGACATATGAGTGCTACCAGCATTGCTGGAGAGGTTGAAGGGGTGGGAGGTCAGCCTGTCAGTTCTCCGACTATACGTCGCACACTGCATCAAATTGGTCTGCATGGCTGTCATCCCTTCTAAAGATAATGCACAAGAAAGCCCACAAACAGTTTGCTGAAGACAAGCAAAGGACATGGGTTACTGGAACCATGTCCTGTGGTCTGATGAGACCAAGATAAACTTTCTGGTTCAGATGGTGTCAAGCGTGTGTGGTGGCAACCAGGTGAGGGGTACAAAGACAAGTGTCTTTGTACCCCTCACCTGGTTGAGGGGTACAAAGACACTGCGTGCTGCCAGCACTGGGGATGAGTACTGCCAGCACTGGGGAGCTACAGTTCATTGAAAGAATTATGAATGCCAACATGTACTGTGACATACTGAAGCAGAGCATGATCCCCTCCATTCGGAGACTGGAACACAGGACAGTATTCCAACATAATAACGACCCCAAACACACCTCCAAGACGACCACTTGCTAGAAGAAGCTGAGAGTAAAGGTGATGGACTGGCATGTCTCCAGACTTAAACCCTATTGAGCATCTGTGGGGCATCCTCAAACTGAGGGTGGAGGAGTGCAAGGTCTCTAGCATCCACCAGCCCTGTGATGTCCTCATGGAGGAGTGGAAGAGGACTCCAGTGGCAACCTGTGAAGCTCTGGTGAACTCCATGCCCAAGAGGGTTAAGGCAGTGCTGGAAACTATTGGTGGCCACACAAAACTTGACACTTTGGGCCCAATTTGGACATTTTTACTTTGTACTCACTTTTGTTGTCAGCGGTTTAGACATTATTAGCTGTGTGTTGAGTTATTTTGAGGAGACAGCAAATTTACACTGTTATACAAGCTGTACACTCACTACTTTACATTATAGCAAAGTGTAATTTCTTCAGTGTTGTCACATGAAAAGATACAATAAAATATTTACAAAAATGAGAGGGGTATACTTACTTTTGTGAGCTACTGTAAGTGCAGGGTGGGGATAGGTCTGGGACCCTTGTAACATAGGCCTCACGGGACCCAACATTTCTTGCACACTAAGTGAACTGGAACTTGTAGGACTTCTTCTTCCTTCAGTTCCCCAGTCCCATTCAGCCTCCACTTCTGATCCCCAGTCATTGATTCCCTCTTCCAGGGATCCATATCAATACTTAAAGCAAGGTCCCCTGCCTCCCTCTCACTGGACACTGTAGGTATGGTATTGACCAGGTGACGAGCAAGGCCTGGTTTCCTCTAAACATGATGCTTGCTATTCAGGCAAAAAAGTTCAATCTTTGCTTCATCATACCAAAGAATTTCATTTCTTATGGTCTGAGAGTCCTTCAGATGCTTTTTGGGCAAACTCCAGACGATGCCTTTTACTGAGGAATGACTTCTGTCTGGCCACTCTACCATACAGGCCTATTCAGTGGAGTGCTGCAGAGAGGGTTGTTCTTCTGGAAGGTTCTTTTCTCTTCACAGAGAAATGCTTGAGCTCTGTTATGGCGCTTTTCCACTGCATGGAACCGAACGGTTCGGCTCGCTTTTGTGCTTTTCCACTGCTGGTTCCACATGGTACGGTGTAGGAACGGTTCGGTACGGTACGGTGGCGCTTTTCCACTGCATGGAACCGAACTGTACGGCTCTCTAAAACAGTACCACCTCGATTGTGGTTCCAAGAGGTACCATACCGGTACCATATCCCACAATCCTTTGCATGCAGTCACTACTAGCCACTGATTAGTCAGAGAATTGTTGTTATCCCACCCACTTAACTTTAGTACTACTTTAGTGGAAAAGCAAACCATACCAAACCGTACCGAACCGTTCCAACACCGTACCATGCGGTACCAGCAGTGGAAAAGCAAACTGGGCCAAGCAGGGCCAAGCAGAGCCGAGTAGAGCTGAGTCGGTACTTGTAGTGGAAAAGTGCCATTAGAGTGAACATTGGGTTCTCAGGTCACTTCCCTAACTAAAGCCCTTCTCCCCAATCGCTCAGTTTGGCTAGGCGGCCCGCTCTAGGAAGAGTCCTGGTGGTTCCAAACTTCTTTCATTTAGGGATGATGGAGGCCACTGTGCTCATTGGGACCTTCAATGCTGCAGAAATTTTTCTGTACACTTCTCCAAATCTGTGCCTCGATACAATCCTGTCTCTGAGGTCTACAGACAATTTCTTGGACTTCATGGCTTGGTTTGTGCTCTGACATGCACTGTTATTTAGACAAGTGTGTGCCTTTCCAAATCATGTCCAATCAACTGAATTGACCACAAGTGGACTCCAAACAAGTTGTAGAAACATCTCAAGAATGATCAGTGGGAACAGGATGCACCTAAGCTCGATATTGAGTATCATGGCAAAGGCTGTGATTTTTTTTTCATTTTTTATTTTTAATACAAACTTATTTCATGTTATCATTATCAGGTATTGTTTGTAGTATTTTTAGGAAAATAATGATCTTAATCCATTTTGAAATAAGGCTGTAACATAACAAAATGTGGGAAAAAAGAAGCGCTATCCAGATGCACTATATATATATACAGTATAATAGTACCTACTAGTGCCCTGAACTCAAAATTCAGGAAAGTGGGTGAGGGATTGGGGAATGTGACCATGCTTCATGTCACACCCTAAGTATGGTGTGACATAAAACATGGTCCAAAGGTGAACTAAGCTTTTAAGCAAAATGTAGTAGTGCAATTTGCATGAAATAACCACCATGTGCATGCGCTACAAAGGATGGTTATAGAACACCAAGTGGTGGGAATAGAAGCTGCTTCCTCCTGTGCCTTGAGGCATTTTGGATACATACCCTCAACAGTGTACATCCTGGGGGATTAAACACTGCTTTTTTTTTTTACATGCTTTTTGGGTGAACACTAAATCCTGATGATGCGTTCAAATCTGATTGACACTGAATTTCTTTTCTACTACTTCTGCTTTTACTATACTTCTATTTTACTTTATTTCCCCTTCTGCTTCTGGTACATGACGCACTCTACCTGTGGCTCTAAAATGAAAAACAGCCACTGTTTAACGCTTTTCACTCATGCATGTTATCTAAGTACATAATTGTTCAAAACAAAGAGAAAAAGCCGTGCTAGTCACATGTGTGAGATAAATTAAAAATATAAGAGTAATGAATGATATGAAAAAATCAAAAAAAAATTCAATAACTCATGAAATAATGAAATAACGATGGCAGCCAGCACAAAAGGAAAAACCAGATCCACAATAAATATAAAAGAAAAACAGTGCAGCGCCTAATGGTGAGCAAATGATTAATACATAATTAAATGTATATATATATATATATATATATATATATATATATATATATATATATATACAGTGGGTACGGAAAGTATTCAGACCTCCTTAAATTTTTCACTCTTTGTTATATTGCAGCCATTTGCTAAAATCATTTAGGTTCATTCTTCTTCCTCATGAATGTACACATAGCACCCCATACTGACAGAAAAACACAGAATTGTTGACATTGTTGCAGATTTATTAAAAAAGAAAAACTGAAATATCACATGGTCCTAAGTATTCAGACCCTTTGCTGTGACACTCATATATTTAACTCAGGTGCTTTCCATTTCTTCTGATCATCCTTGAGATGGTTCTACACCTTCATTTGAGTCCAGCTGTGTTTGATTATACTGATTGGACTTGATTAGGAAAGCCACACACCTGTCTATATAAGACCTTCCAGATCACAATGCATGTCAGAGCAAATGAGAATCATGAGGTCAAAGGAACTGCCTGAAGAGCTCAGAGACAGAATTGTGGCAAGGCACAGATCTGGCCAAGGTTACAAAAAGATTTCTGCTGCACTTAAGGTTCCTAAGAGCACAGTGGCCTCCATAATCCTCAAATGGAAGACGTTTGGGACGACCAGAACCCTTCCTAGACCTGGCCGTCCGGCCAAACTGAGCTATCGGGGGAGAAGAGCCTTGGTGAGAGAGGTAAAGAAGAACCCAAAGATCACTGTGGCTGAGCTCCAGAGATGCAGTCAGGAGATGGGAGAAAGTTGTAGAAAGTCAACCATCACTGCAGCCCTCCACCAGTCGGGGCTTTATGGCAGAGTGGCCCGACGGAAGCCTCTCCTCAGTGTAAGACACATGAAAGCCCGCATGGAGTTTGCTAAAAAACACCTGAAGGACTCCAAGATGGTGAGAAATAAGATTCTCTGGTCTGATGAGACCAAAATAGAACTTTTTGGCCTTAATTCTAAGCGGTATGTGTGGAGAAAACCAGGCACTGCTTATCACCTGTCCAATACAGTCCCAACAGTGAAGCATGGTGGTGGCAGCATCATGCTGTGGGGGTGTTTTTCAGCTGCAGGGACAGGACGACTGGTTGCAATCGAGGGAAAGATGAATGCGGCCAAGTACAGGGATATCCTGGACAAAAACCTTCTCCAGAGTGCTCTGGACCTCACACTGGGCCGAAGGTTTACCTTCCAACAAGACAATGACCCTAAGCACACAGCTAAAATAACGAAGGAGTGGCTTCACAACAACTCCGTGACTGTTCTTGAATGGCCCAGCCAGAGCCCTGACTTAAACCCAATTGAGCATCTCTGGAGAGACCTAAAAATGGCTGTCCACCAACGTTTACCCTCCAACCTGACAGAACTGGAGAGGATCTGCAAGGAGGAATGGCAGAGGATCCCCAAATCCAGGTGTGAAAGACTTGTTGCATCTTTCCCAAAAAGACTCCTGGCTGTATTAGATCAAAAGGGGGCTTCTACTAAATACTGAGCAAAGGGTCTGAATACTTAGGACCATGTGATATTTCAGTTTTTCTTTTTTAATAAATCTGCAACAATGTCAACAATTCTGTGTTTTTCTGTCAGTATGGGGTGCTATGTGTACATTCATGAGGAAGAAGAATGAACTTAAATGATTTTAGCAAATGGCTGCAATATAACAAAGAGTGAAAAATTTAAGGGGGTCTGAATACTTTCCGTACCCACTGTATATATATATAAAAAAAACAACAAATAAAGAAAAAGCAGATGGCAACAATCCCCCAAATGTGGTAATCCTTATGAATGATGAACACAAGGGTGTTGAGAAACAAGACTACATAAAAACATGAATAAAATAAATAAAGCCTTTGACAACGTCTGTGATGACGAAACGCTTCAGCCACGTATGACGCACATAAGCACGCTCCCGTCGCGGCCATATTTTTTTTTCAATGCTGTTTCTCATACAAACCTCATGTGAGTACCCATTTTATTGCTCATCAATAAACCTTCTTTTGGAACGTATTACACTATCGGATCCCCCTTTATTTCTTTGTGAGGTGTTGTGGAGAAATTGGGGACACCTTTTATATCGGAAGGTATATTTCATTTCTACCTAATGTGATGAGGAGGTTGAGTGACCGGACATTGCTGACCAGACACAGGACACACACTCCCTGCTTGATTGACCTTTCATTAATTTGAGGGTCCACCTCGTCTGGTAAGAGTACCCTTGTTGTTTCTCACGGTGGTGGATCATCTTTCTACTGTGGGAGCGGTTTCCTGTCATCACCTCTTCTCATCATTTACCTTCAGAGACTTTATTTATTTCATTCATGTTTTTATGTAGTCTTTTTTTCTCAACACCCATGTGTTCATAATTCATAAGGATTATCACATTTGGGGGATTGTTGCCATCTGCTTTTTCTTTATTTGGGTTTTTTTTTATATACCTTCAATTACGTATTAATCATTTGCTCACCATTAGGCGCTGCACTGTTTCTCTTTTATAAGTACATAATTGACCTTAATTAAGACTGAAGCAGCCCAAATCAAGAGCAGCTGTACAAGGTAACCAATCAGTTTCTAGTTTTTATTTTCAAAGTTTAAAACTCTCCGATTTTTTTTAGTTTAATGCATTTCTCCAAAAAAAAAAAACGGATTCCCCAGTAAACTAATAAAATCCTCCCTTTTACAACATTCCGTGCTGCTGACATCCTGCTCTCTCATTGCTGCTTTCCTGAACTTCCAGTCTTTACAGGAAATATGTAACAGTGGACAGTGCAGTCTCCAGTCAGTCTGAGATTGGAGAAGGGAGGAGGAGGGGGAAGAAGCATGGGAGTGTCTTGTCATCTTAGATTATGGGGCTGTGTGTTTCTATTGATGGACACAATGTAGGCGAACACGACTCCACTCCCTGCATGCAAGAATGGCTCCATAGGATGCTGCAAGAGAAAACCTTGAAAGAGGAAATTCTGCGGCAATGATCATGGTACCAGTTTAAACTGAACATGAGATTCATAGATTAAAATATACTTAAAACATACTCATTAAGTGATTACATTAGTTGCTGAAAGTGCTTCAGAACCTGAAGGTTTATTATCCCTTTAACTGAACAAGTGGAAGTTAGAAGCTCACTGGTTAGTGCACACAGCTGCTTTAGATTCTGTCTGCTCCAGTTTTATCAAACTCCTCGTTCTATATTGTATTCATTTTGTGGACACTTATGTTCTATGTGTGTTGTTTTTGTCATGATACTGTGACACCTGTTTTATTTTTATTTTTTCTCTTTCTTTCCCTAACTACTCTAATTTGTCTCCTTTTCCTAACTCTCTCAGTTGTATGTTATCTCTAATTATGTTCTTTCTCTTATTGCCTTGTTTTTGTCACAGGACCCTTTTTTTAGTACAATGGTTTGAATTGCAATACTTGTCTATACATCTTTTTTGACAGTGTACATTTCTAGTTGTGTAGCAATGCTCGGGCCTAATGTGCCGATATTATTAACCAATTGGTATCAACTTTTCCCTGTATATGTCCTCTAGATATTGTAAATAGATTGCAAATTGTGTGTTTGTAGTAGCTGTACACTTGGTTATTGTTTAAATTGTTTTTGGGCAAATAAGACATCACAGTGGTGTCAGGGGCACAGAGAGGTCTCTGTTTCTATTGTTACAGTGAGGAAAATAATTAGATCCCCTGCAGATTTTGTAAGTTTGCCCACTTACAAAGAAATTAAAGGTATTTCAAATTATAGAGACAGAAAATTAACCAGAAATCCAGAAAAACCAATGACAAATGTTATAAAATGAGATGCAGTTTAGTGAGTAAAATAAGTATTTGATCCCCAAGCAAAACATGATTTAGTAGTTGGTGGAGAAACCCTTGTTGGGAAGCACAGAGGTAAGATGTTTCTTCCAGTTGGTTACCAAGTTTGCACACATCTCAGGAGGCATTTTGGTCCACTCTTCTTTACAGATCTTCTCTAAATACTTTAGGTTTCTAAAGCCCCGTACACACGTACCGATCGTCGGCCGACGGAACGTCCTACAAATGTTCGCGGCTGGTGTGTTTGTTGTTTGTCTGTTGAAAAGTGCTCTAAACTTGCCCAGGACATTTGTCTTCCGACAGAAAATGACGTCACTACGTTCCACGCACGTTCGCCGCTACAAAAGAGGAAGTGAGTGTTTGGCCGTGACCCTTCTGGGCATCTCGCGCTGATTTCGGTAGCATTTGTTTGGTTGACGACATTTCGCTATTTTCCGAGACATCGTTCGAGAATTTATTATGGCGACCGTGAATTCGTCCGTTGCTGTCGTTAGTGTTGGAGTTTTGGCTCTGAGACGACGTACGAGCAATAGGAAGAAGAAGCGGACCTCCTGGACGAAAAATTGGTTGCTTAACCGTGATCAATTTTCTCATATGTCCTTGCTGAGGGAGCTCCAGGAAAATAATCCTGATGACTTCAGGAATTATTTGAGGATGACGGATCCCATCTTTTACCGTCTTCTTGCCCTGGTGTCCCCCTATATTCTGAAGCAGGATACTTGTATGCGGCTTGCAATTACTCCTGAGCAAAGGTTAATTGCGACGTTGAGGTATCTTGCAACAGGGAGAAGCCTGCAGGATCTGAAGTTCACCACAGGCATCTCCCCCCAAGCACTTGGAGTCATCATCCCTGAGACCTGCTCTGCCATCATCAAGGTCTTGCAGAAGGACTATATCAAGGTATGTTTGATTTTTTACATTACATTACATGTATTACTAGTTTCACCCGAATTATGATGTTTTTGGATGTACAGCAATTGACACAGGCCATTATTTGTAAACTACCCTCTGTCCGCATGCACATAGTAGTAAAGATGTAGATTATCTTTAACCATTTGTAAAATTACCCACTAACCACCCCACCATTCTCTCCTATGTGTCCCTAAACGCATTGCCTGTTAACAGTATGTCGAATTTATCTAATTTTATTGCTTTCCCTCAAACAATTATTCCTTGGCCAATGTTTTAGTACCTAGTTAATGATTTATCTAAAATACATCAGTCCATCCATTCCCACCTATGATTCTGTATGTTTATGTAATGATGTTAAAACCTTCACTGACCACAAGCCCTTATTGATGTATAAATGCCCAGTTTTACTTACCCATCCCCCACCCACATGCTAAATCTCAAAGTCAGCATATACCAAAGCTCAAGTTCAGAGGTCTTCAAACTATGGCCCACCAGTTGTTCACGAACTTCAATTTCCATCATGCCTAGTCATGTCTGTGAATGTCAGAGAATTACAAGGCCTCATGGGATGTGTAGTTCTGCAACAGCTGGATGGCCGTAGTTTGTAAATCTCAGCTCTAGCTGGTGAGTATAATGGGCCATACACACTAGAAGATTGTCAGAACAATTTATCCTTCCGATTTACCAAAACCAAATAATATAAGGTCCAACAAACACTTTCAAATCCTATGCAATCTGGTAGGCCCTTGCACTACATAGAAAAGGTAAATCTGCACGAAAAAGTCTTCAGAGAATCTTCTAGTGTGTATGGCCCTTTACAATATAAGAACAATAGGAGGTTGAAAATAAATGTATGTAGATGTTACATCCCCATATCCAAACCTTTGCCTTCCTGTTGTATATTTTTTTAGCAAGTTGCATAAGCATTTAACAGACAACTGTGTGTGTAATTAATAATGTGATGTGCTCAAGCACTAATTTTATTTTTTTTATTTTTTCCCCACAGTTTCCTTCAAACGCAGAGCAATGGCTGGAGATTTCTGATCAATTTCTGGAGAAGTGGAATTTTCCCAATTGTGGGGGTGCTATTGATGGGAAGCACGTCCGCATTGTCCCCCCTCCGAATTCCGGCACATTTTTTTATAATTATAAAGGTTTTTTTAGTATAGTCATGCTAGCCATAGTTAATGCAAACTATGAGTTTATTTTTTTGGATATTGGCAAAAATGGCCGCAATTCGGATGGGGGAGTTATTGATCAGACGGAGTTCGCTCGTCGTCTAAAGAACGGCACTCTGAACCTGCCATCCAGGGAGCAAACTGTTGAGGGTATGAGCTTTGTGTTTATCGCAGATGAGGCTTTTGCGCTTGGGGAGCATCTCATGAAGACCTACCCTCAGAGGAACCTCACCCCAGACCAAAGGATTTACAACTACCGGTTGTCCAGAGCTCGCAGAGTTGTGGAGAATGCCTTCGGGATAATGGCCAACCGGTTCCGGATATTCCTGACGTCCATAAACCTGGCACTGTACAAAGTGGATAATGTGGTCTTGTGTTGCTGCATTTTGCACAACTTCCTACGCAGGAATGCACAAAATTATGTATTGCAGCAACTGGATACTGACCCTGCTATGCCAGGTACAAGTGGAGAGGCCCAACCTTCTAACCAAGTGGAGTCCATGCCGTCAATGGAAGTTGGACGGTCAGCATTGGCATCACACAGGGCCCGTCAGATCCGCCAGGAATATCTGGACTATTTCGTGGGGAGAGGAGCTGTGTCCTGGCAGCAATCACTGTCACACACCCATTAATCTTGTTAAAGATTGGACACACAAGATAAATGTCAGAGATATATTATTTTTCAACACATTAAACAAAAATTGCAATGATTCTGTATTGTGGATTATAATCATTTGGGCACATATGCCAAACACAATTATTTGGGTTAATCATGTGTTATATATGTGTGACTTTGGAAGGGTTAATACATTCATCAGTGTGTTTCTTGACTGTAGTCTCTCACCAGCTGATCCAAAGTGATGATGGCCATGTGTTATTTTTTAGCCAGTGGTGTAAATACAAGGGCCTTCTGCACCCCACAAAATGTACACAAACCCTGTCACATTGAGAACTAGGTCACACCCAAGGTTCATCTAATGTCACCTTACATTGGTGTTCATTGTCCAGAAGTTGCCCATACTATATATTTCATATAATACATTAGGGTATTAACAAAGTACCTACACCTGTTATGTTGTGTTCATTTATGACATCCTTCTCACTGCCCACCAATGTTAGGATATGTCAGTGTTATGTGAAACTTGATCATTGTTCATCTCAAAGTGTTATATATATAGGTAATGGAAAGTGAACTAGAGCAACGAACAAGCAATACACTATAGATTACACTGATCTCCCTACACTGATTGCTACTGGCAATATCAATGCCATATTGAATCCTAGGACTGCTAGTACCTTGAGTGTTGAGTCACACTTATGCGATGCGGGAAGTCTGCGACTTTGCAGCCTTCCAGCATTGCATAAGGGTGACCCGCCACTTACTTTTTGCACAGGATTGTATTCCACAAGTGTTAAGCACTGTGCGATCCAATCCAGATACATCAGAAATAAAGGGTCATGTGCGACTTGTATGCGTGTTCAGTGCGAATGTAGCCATACAAAGTGTATGTCTCAATTCACACTGCACATCTGATGGCATGTAATATCGTAGCGCACTGCTCCTTTATTACATGCGATCAGATGTTCATGCGAAAATCAGCTATACAGTTTGTATGGCTCAATTCGCACTGCACTCGCACAAAAGTCGCACATGATGCATTTATTCAGCCGCATCAGGATAGGATCGTACAATCGTTCAAACTTGTGTGATCCGATCCTGTGTGAAATGTCAGATCGCACTGTGATATGCGTTAAAACTGGGGGTATCTTTAACATTTCATTGACACCTCCAGCAACTCGCATATGGCAGTGTCCAAAATGCTTTCATTAACATGTAAATATGGGAATAGGACAGCCATCATACATTTAGTGCTTCTTTACACAGCTTTAGACCTCGACCCCCCAACGAAAGTCTAATAAAGAATTGAACACACATTGTTGAATGTAAAAACGTTTTAGTATCAAACATTCACAGGGTTAGGGTTAGGGTTAGGGTTAGGGTTAGGGTTAGGGTTAGGGTTAGGGTGTTGTAAAGTGCTTTTCCCAAACTTGGGTACACTCTTTAACATCTGAGTGTAATTAAAATGCCATAAAACATTATAAAAAATTTGTAACATCAGGAACATCCCAATACAAACATTAAAAACGTAGTAAAATTGTGGCTTAAAATTTGCCAATCATGTCCACAAAATTGCGCATTTTGATTTGTAATGCCGTTGCAGTCTCCTTTATGTGTTCCAGGTCTGCGCAGCATTGGAGAGCCTCACGGGTCAATTTGGCTAATGTGCAACTATGTAAAACATGGTCTGTAAAAAATAAAAAAAAATGAGTCAATGTGAATCACCTACATGAGGTCATAATAATAGAGAAACATTTGGTGTCCAGGTAATCTTAAATTCCTCTCGAGTTAATACCTACCCTGTTCTTATGCTCTTTTGCCCTAGGCTCTTCTTCTTCCTCCTGTCCTCCTCCGATGCTGTTGCTGATGATTCTGCCGGTCTCCTGAGCTTACTATAGATTTATTAGGGGTGTGAACGCATGATGACGTCATTGTGAGGGCATGGTCGTAATGTATATATATTAAGATGCAGAGACCAGAGACGGGCAGAATGCACGGCAACAGCATCGGAGGAGGACAGGAGGAAGAAGAAGAGCCTAGGGCAAAAGAGCAGACAACATAAGAGCAGAAGATTGGACAGCAGAAGAGTGGAGAGGAGAAGATCCAAAGAGCAGAGTGGAGAAGACCGGATGAAGATATTTAAGAACATTTCATAAACGTCTCCTGTCGTTATTCACATACACTTCCATTTATGTGGTTAATGTGTAGGGGTACTATGTACCCCATACCCATTCACATAGGGATTGGGGTCTGGGATCTGGGGGCCACCCTTTGTTAAAGGTTGCTTCCAAAGTCCTAGGAACCCCCTGGCCGCATGACCCCCCAAAACCACCAGACAGGGTTGTGGGGATGAGGCCCTTGTCCTCCTCTACATGGGAGCAAGGTGCTTTTGTGTGTGCGGTGCAGAGGCCCCCTGGCCCAAAGCAACAAAACCCCCCCATGTTGAGGGCATGTGTCCTGCTGTGGTCCAGGGGGTGTTTGGTCCGCTTGCTCGTTCTCTTTCCTGGCCTGACAAGCTGCATGCTTGGATAAGGGTCTGGTAGGGGTTTTGGGGGTAACCCACGCTGTCTTTTTGTTGTGGGCATACCCTCAAACTCAATACCACACACAAAAGGCCTGGTTGTAAACTTGGGGTGGACACCCACGGTGGGTTCTTCAATTTGTCTGTGTACTTCCCCCTCAAAAATCTTCACAGCGCAAGTGGCCCCGCAAGTCAGAGCATCCTGATCCGACTTACGGTGCCACTTCCATTCAAATAAAGAGGCTCCCATAGGGAACTAGTGTTGACAATTGGAGGCTAAAAAAACACTGATAAAAATCATTATGAAAAAACCTACGTGGGCACACAATTGGCTCTTGGACACTTGGTCCTGGATCCTCCACATTTTCGGAAGTGGCTTCCATGCTGCTTGCCAAGTTGCCAGGAGATCGGGGTTCTGACATGGCTGGGGATGCCACATCCTGGCATGATGCAACATCTGCAATGTAAATTTGTAAGGGAATACAAGAATATAAGGTTAAACAATCATTGCAAATACACATATTTCTATGATCCCACTACACAAAAATCTGTGCCTACAAACCTTCATGTTGCTCTGGTGTCTCATCACTTGTTGGCTCCACCAGAATAAGTTCAGGAATAATGTCTTCATCTACATAATACAAAACATTGGCCGTATCATAAAAGTCACAAGAGGTACATTTGTTAGGACATGGTGCCCTGCTTGATAGCTCTTTTAGTAACAAATATGAAGACATGTACATGGTTATCTACGAAAAATATGGTACATTAATGTTTGACAGTGCATAGGAACCAATTACCTTTAGTGGAATCTGTGCCACCTTCTGTGCCCATGTCCTCATCTTGTTCGGCAACTGCCGATGGAGCTGCCAGACCTCTCCTCCTCCTTTCCCATAGTTTGGCACGGAGTTTACGTTTTTCTCCTATTTAAAGGTTTGAATAATAATCTGTGATTAATAGGAATGTTTGCTGAGAAGATTCGTGCAGGAAAGAACGTTCGTTGCAACACAATACATATATTTTTAACTATGGCTTCCTGACTTTTAATGTCATATACTAAAACATCAACAATAGATCGATCAAATCACGACATGACAACTAAAATGAGTAATCTAACTTTTTACATAGACATTATAATCTAGACATGTTAATACAACATACACAAAATTATAAAAAACATATTGCATGATTAAAAAAATAAAGAAAAAATAAAACTTACTTTTTTTCAAAATCCGATGGATTTGGGAAAGCTGATCCTGCTCACGGTGTTTCAGGTCAGACCACCGTTTCCGAATCTGATCTTTCGATCGCTCGACACCGAATTTTTTGACCAAACAGGCCACCACCTTGTCCATGATGCCATCTTTCCTGGCATTGGGCCGCTCGTAATTTGCCAACTTGCCATCATAATCCATTTTTTCTAAAATGGAGACCATCTCCACCATTTCTGGCTTTGACATGGGTGTAGCCCTTGATTTTCTGGTCGCCCAATCACTTCGGCCCCCACTAATTGAGCTCCCAGATTGTTGAGACATTATTCTTGATTAAAAGATTGTTCCTCTGCTTCAGGTGTGAGTGTCGCATGTAGGCCTGATCTTCGGCACGTACACACCCCTGCAGAAGCCCGCCACTGGAGGAGGAGTTGACGCCTGCGCTGTATTTAAAGGACGCCAGATCGTTCGGCCGACGATTCGCTAGCGGACATATCGAGAGTTGGAGCACGATCGAGCGGCGAATCACGACTTTTCCCCACAAACAAAGGTACGACTCTTTTAATAGAAAGTGTGTGTTTTGGGCCCTATACAGCTTTTATTAGGAATATCTTTATTATGTGCCAAAATACATGCTCTTTTAATATGTTTTGTGTTGTTTTGTGTCTTGCAGGCATATACTGTCCTGCAATATGGTGGACAATTTCACCACCCACAACTTTCTCATCAGTTTCATTGATGAATTCAGGCAACTGCCCTGTTTGTGGCAAGTCAAGTCCGCAGATTATAAAAATAGAAAACTCAGAAAACAGGCCATGGAACATTTGGTGGCCTTCTACAAGCCCGTCTGTCCTGGGGCAAATTTTGATTATATCCGCAAAAAAATAAACAGTATTCGCACTGCCTACAGGCGGGAGTTAAAAAAAATAGAAGATTCCACCCAGTCTGGAGCAGGGGCACGGAATGTATATGTACCACGGCTGTGGTACTTTGATAACATGCGGTTCCTGGCAGACACCATGGAATCCAGGCCGTCAATTTCTACGCTGCCTTCGACTTCGGCAGAGGGCTCAGTGTCTGTAGATCCAAGCCAGGATGAGGATTTCCTGGAGGAGAGTTTTACTCAGGTATGGCATTTCACAATATATTGTCTGCTAAAATGTAATCATGTAACAAAATTATAAGCTAAACCATAATTGACCCTTTAGGTAAACGGGCATAGCAAGGGGTTGGCATGACAGGCAACCGCCAGGGGCGCAGGCCAAGGGGGGTGGGTCACAAAAACATTGGCATTGTTTTATTGTTTATTTTAACAATCCACTCAGCCTGCACACCCCAGAACCCCCAGTTTGCAGGCGGATTCATGCAGGTGTAAAACATTGAGAGCAGCTTCATGCAGGTGTAAAACATTGAGAGCTGCTTCATGCAGGTGTAAAACATTGAGAGCAGCTTCATGCAGGTGTAAAACATTGAGAGCTGCTTCATGCAGGTGTAAAACATTGAGAGCAGCTTCATGCAGGTGTAAAACATTGAGAGCAGCTGAGCCAAAAGACCAGGAGACTGAGACTGCCTCTCACTGCATCCCCAGCACACCTCTGGTCTTACAAACACTGCTGCATCCCCAGCACACCTCTGGTCCTAACAAACACTGCTGTAGCCTCAGCATTCCTCTGGCTCAACCTTTTTTAATACAAAACTAACAGCTCCTGCAAATGATCCATCCATCCTTGCTTCCATGTCTCTGGTCTCTCACTCTGGGTCAGCAAGGCAGGTGGCTTCCTTATTCATGTTTCCCTGCACTGCTTCACCCTCAATGCCCTACATCAAGTCCTCTGCAAGTTCAGGCCCCTCTCTCTCTGCAACCCCCTCCTCTCTCTCTCACACCCCCTCTTTCTCTCCCTCTCTCTATCTCTCAACCCTCTCTTTCTTTTTCACACCTGAGACAATGATTGCCCACTAGAGAGCTCTACACTGGGCAAACAAGGGGCAAATTAGAAACTTTTAATGCCCTTTAATTTTTTTTTGGGGGGGTGGGTTACAGTTTTACATTGATCTTGGGGGGGGGGGGGGGTTGTTGCCAAATACAG
This sequence comes from Pelophylax lessonae, assembly GCF_965119305.1. Classification (NCBI taxonomy): domain Eukaryota; kingdom Metazoa; phylum Chordata; class Amphibia; order Anura; family Ranidae; genus Pelophylax; species Pelophylax lessonae. The sequence continues at coordinate 393,983,747 of NC_138770.1, forward strand.
CTCCTCAACAAGGGCACTGGAGACCCTAGATATGCCACTGTATGTAAAGTCTGCTATTTGTTCACAATAATATAACAAACATGACTTTTTATATACACTATAACATTCTAATCAATTGTTCATTTCATCAACAGGGAAGTGTCACTGAGGAGGAGCCAGGTTGCAGCCAGGAGCCTGGGGAGCCTGCGGAGCCTGAGGAGCCTGTGGAACTATTTCCACCACCACCTCCTCCTGCCAAATGGAGGCAAAAGAGGAAGCACGTGGATGACATCACCGACGAGTTTATCCAGGAGGCCACCATAGCCCTACGTCGGAAACCGGAGGCCAATGAGTCCTTCGGCAACATGACGGCAAAAATTTTAGATAAGGTGGACCTCAGGCAGTGTCAGTATGCCAGAAAAATTATTCTTGATGTGCTGCAAAAGGCTGAAAACGGCATACTTACTGAGCACAGCCATGCATGCCAGGAGCACCCGTGCCCTCCACCTCCACCTCCACCTCCACAACACCCACCACCTCGCCAAATGCCACATGGCCAGTGGCAATATGGCCAGCAGGATCCAAACCTGCCCTCATGGCAACCTGATTACAGTTACCAGCAACTTTAATTTTTGTAACCCCCTATTATTTATTTTACCCCTGTTTGCCAGTTTCTAGTTTAATTTTGTCCAAATGGACCTTTTTTATGTTTAGTTATACGGAAAGTATTGATGTTTGCTTTGTTTTTTTTTTGCTGAGATCCAAAAAATAAAGAAAATTGAAAATAAAAAATGGCCTATCTGAATTTGTTAACATGTTTAATATTGTGCATAACCTGAAAAATATGTTTTAGACATTAATTCATACAAGAATAAAGGGTCATATCAATAGTTAGATCTTTGGTGTGAAAATACAAAAATAATGGTGAAGAGTTCAAATTATTTAATTCTAAAATTTGATAGAACAGATAGAATAGACAAACATTATCTTCATCATAACAGAACACATGCCTTTTTATTAGAAAAGTATGGCATTATGAGCAGCATCTTCCTTCTTCTCACATTTATCAAGATGAGCATGTGCTCCGCATTTCACCTATTTCTTGGACTTCCGCGAGCCGAAAGTTCTTTCTGAATAAAATGTTGAGTTTACTAGAGAAAATTCTTCCGGGAACTCATTTGGTTTGATCATGCGTGTTGGGATTTGTAGCTGTGTGTCGGCAGAATTGTGTACTGACAGGCGAACAATCGTCCGTTCTGGTGTCGGCATACAAATATTTTCATGTTTGCAAGAAAGACTTTTGTCCGCGGATTGTGCGCAGACATCTGTCGGAGGCACCATACTAACACGCGTACAATCGGCAGATCCTTCGTCCACCGACGTTTGTATGCCGACGATCGGTACGTGTGTACGGGCCTTTAGCTGTCGATTGTCAACCCGAAGTTTCAGCTCCCTCCATAAATTTTCTATAAAATGAGGTTCTGGAGACTGGCTAAGCCACTCTATGACCTTAATGTGTTTCTTCTTGAGCCACTCCTTTGTTGCCTTGGAAGTATATTTTGGGTCATGCTGGAAGACCAATCCACGACCCATCTTCAGAGTTCTGGCTGAGGGAAGAAAGTTCTCATCCAAGATTTAACAATGCATGGCCCCATCCATTCAATCCGCCTGTACCTTTAGCAAACAGTCCCAAAGCATAATGTTTACACCTCCGTGCTTGACTGTAGGAATGGTGTTCTTAGGGTCATAGTCAACATTTTTCTTTCTCCAAACACGACGAGTCAAGTTAATGCCAAAGAACTCAATTTTGGTCTCATTTGACCACAACACTTTCCCCAATCCTTCTTTGAATCATTTAGATGTTCATTGGCAAACTTCAGATGGGCCTGTATATGTGCCTTCTTGAGAAGGGGGACCTTGCGGGTGCTGCAGGATTTCAATCCATGGTGGCGTATTGTGTTACCAATGGTTTGTTTGGTGACTGTGATCTTAACTGCTTTGAGATCATTTACAAGGTCCTCCCATGTAGTCCTGGGCTGATCCCTGACTTTTCTCATGATCATCCTTACCCCATGAGGCAAAATCTTGCATGGTTCTCCAGACCGAGGGCGACTGGTGGTTATTTTGTATTTCTTCCATTATAATATTAATCGCTCTAAGGCCCCTTTCACACAGGCGGTGCGCCCAACAGAGACCGTTCTGCTCAGCGGGGGATCGATCCACAGATCCCTGCTGAGCAGGCTGATGACAGCTCCGTCACTGCGCTGTGTGCAGAGACGGAACTTTCAGAACCCCACTGTCCTCTATGGGGAGATCGAATGAGAACGGACCGCCTGTTCGTTCTCATCCGATGCCATCCGATCCCATCCAATCCGATCCTCCAGACGAATGGAAAATAGGGTTTCCATCCATTCGGATTACACAGACAGGATCGGATAGCAGCGGGTGTCAGCGGACATGTCTCTGCTGACACCCGCTGCCCCATAGGGATGCATGGAGCATCCGATCAGGTCCACCTGAAAAACTGAAAGGCGGATCGGATCGCCCATGTGAAACGGGCCTAACAGTTCTCTCAGTGATGAGGTTTGAGTGGAAGAAAGAGATTCTGTGAACAGGTGTCTTTATTCACATAACGAGTTGTATTTAGTAGCATCTTCTTACACTGACAGAACTAATTTGTGTACCACATGAGCACATACGGTAGCCAGTCTGTGGAGCCAGAATTATTGTTGGTTGGTAGGGGATCAAATACTTATTTTAAGTACTTATTCACTGAACTGCAACTCAATTTATAACATTTGTATCCTGTGTTTTTTCTGGATTTCTGGTTGATATTCTGTCTCTATTATTTAAAATACACCAATGATAAAAATTATAGACCCTTCTTGTTTTTGTAAGTGTGTAAACTTTAAAACAAAATCTGCAGGGGATCATTTAAGCATTTTCCCCACTGTATATGATCTTTTTAAAGATCTGTTTGTATATTTTCACATGCCCAATGAACAGTCCATTGCTTTTCTATGTGACCATGCAATAAAAAAAAAAAAAAAAAAAAGTTATTTACCTGGAGACAAACTTTTGGTGTGCTGACTCTAACTCTTAGGGCTCTTTCACACAGGCGATCCGATCAGATCCGCCTGTCAGTTTTTTAGGCGGATCTGATCGGATCCTCCATGCAGCTCTATGGGGCAGCGGGTGTCAGCGGAGACACCTCCGCTGACACCCGCTGCCATCCGCATCCGATCCTGTCAGTGAAATCTGGACGGATGGAAACCCTATTTTTCTATCCGTTCAGTAATCGGAGCGGATCGGATCTGATCTCATCCGATCCCCCATAGAGGGCAGCGGGGGCTGAGACACCTCCCTCTCCGCTCTGCAAGCGGAGACGGAGCTGTCATCCGCCGGCTCAGCGGGGATCGCGGATCGATCCCCGCTGAGCAACACGGATCCGCCTACGGAGGCGGACCGTGTGAAAGAGCCCTTACAAAACAAACAACAAACTGGCTAAAACTATTTAAGGAAGCAAAAATAAATGAGTACAATTACTTAGTTATAATGATTGAATACTGGAAATTCAGATTATTGCATAAACCTAGTTGTGAATAGCACTCTTTGGGGTTGATTTACCAAAGCCAAATAAAATGTGCACTTTGCAAAGTGCAGTTGCGCAAGTGCAGTTGCTTAAGAGCTTAGTAAATGAGGTAAGGCTTCACTATGCAAACAGTACCCAATAACGTGCAAGGAAAATTAAAAAGAAAAAAACAGCATTTCTCTTACGTCCTCCGACAGTCGCCGCCACTTCATATTCATCACTAATGGGGTTATTGACCTTTGCTCCGCAGGAGTAGCTAGGCAACAAAATTTATTAATATCAAAGCTTTTAGCATATCCCACCCCTAGGGGGTGGTCCCCTCAGTCAATACCTCCCTGCTTCCTGCATTCCCAACTCAGTTTCTAATGCCTAGCTTAGGAGTAGGCTGGCTGTTCCTGTGCTGGGACTCTCAGTCTCAGCCTCTATTCTCTTTTTGATTTTATTTTGAGTCTTTTTCTCTTTCTTTTACTTAGCTGTTAATTTTCAGCATTAGTTAGCTTCTTCGGATGAAGATGATCGTGCGGAGCTGGGTCTCGGACTGGCCACCCTGGATCCCAGGGCTCAGGGCCAGGGGCTTCCCAGCCTGCCATCGAGCGTTCAGCTCAGGTTTCCCTGGCACATTGAACGACCCATCCCTGTTCGCTGCAGGGATGCTATCTGTGAGGTGGCTACCTCACTGGACGCCATTGCGGTTTCGCACCGCAGTTCCACTGCGTCATGGCTGCGACACTCCCTGTCCTCAGTGCAGCAGTTTGGTCACTGGAGCAGGCTCCCCACACCATCCGGACTGGTAAGTGTAACTTTATGTGGGGACCTGTCTATTGGGTTTCAGTCTGGGACTGTGTGACCCTGCATGTCTGTGTGGCTGCTGAGCTCCCTGTCAGATTCCTGTGTGGAATTGCTGCCTGTGTGTGGGCTGCGAGGGGGGGGGGGCTCTCCCGCTCTGCTAGGTGAATGCATGAAGCAGTCTGGGTTTAGGCATGCTGTGCGGCGATCGCTGCGGCGACCCGCCATTTTTTTGCGGCAGAATTATGGTGGCCGGTCCTGTGTGGTAAGGCGCGGCTTTTGGCGCCAAACACCGCCATTTTGGCGGCGATCGATCAGGCCACATGTCGGCGCCATTTTCTATTTGCCTAAGGAATCCTCAGCCGAGCGGCCATGTTTGTGTAGCCTTACATAGGCTTTACAGGGGCGGTCAGTCATTGCATCACTTCCTTGCTCTGGGACAGCGATCGGTGGCAGCAGCCTGTGTGATCTCTCCAGGTTTTTACCTTTCCATTTTCCTGTATTCCTTGCCCAGTGTTCTTATCCCTTTGGGGGTCGGTGTATTCAGTGGGTGTGGTGGGCTACGCTCGCCGCGATCTTAAAGGGGCAGTACTCCTTTTTTTCCTAATATTACTGGGGCATGGATTCTCAGGATTGCAAGTTTCCTCCCACCTTGGTGGGGGGCCAAGGGGCTGCTGCTTCCCCCGAGGGGGCTGATCTGGCTACTATTGTGGCAAACTTGGCTGCTCAGGTGCAGATGCTGGTGGCTGATCGATCCACAAAACGGCCCAGAGTGTCTATTTCCTCTGATTCAGAGGGGGTGATGGGGCTGCTATGACTGGAGTGCCCTTCTCAGGGTCTCACTCATCTCTAGACCTTGTGGGGTCTGAGGGGGAGGCTGAGGTGGAAGGGGTTGATAATTCTCCCCCTGGCTCGTCTGAAGAGCTTGCACTCATGGATGAGTTGGTTGCTTCTATCAAGCAAAAGCTGCATTTGCAGGATGAACCATGTCCTCCTGTTTTGATGTCCTCTTATGGGACGCAAAGGAAACGCAAAACGTCGCAGGTTTTTCCTTGCTCTACGGAATTTCAGCGCACGGTTGATGAGCAATGGCACAATTTAAAGAAGCCTTTTGCTGTGCCGAGTAGGTTCAAACTACGTTATCCATTTACACCCACCACTGATGAGCGTTGGTGTGTGCCGCCTCAGGTGGATCACGCGGTAGCGGTTTTGAATAAATCCACTGCGATCCCCGCTGAGGATACCCCGGTGTTCCGGGACCCGACGGACAGGAGATTGGAGTCCCTGGCCCGTCATGCTTATACGGTTGCTGGTTCTATGCTGAAGCCTATTTTTGCTTCGATTATGGCAGCCCAGGCTATTGCGGATTGGACGCAGGTGCTCAGGCGCACCCTGGTGGCTGACTCTGCTCCGCCGACAACTTTGGCTATGGTGGATCAAATTCATCAGGGTGTCATGTATTTGTGTGATGCGGACTTAGACTTGGTCCCTTTGGCTGCGCGTCTTTCAAGTGTGGCGGTATTGAACCGTCGCCTGATATGGCTGAAATGTTGGTCTGTTGACCAATCTTCTCGCAAGACTTTAGCTAATTTGCCCTACGCGGGATCCCGCCTTTTTGGCGACCCTTTGAATACTCTGATAAAGGGAATTTCTGGGGGTAAGAGCACTCTCTTGCCCCAAACTCACAATTACAAGTTTGTTCGTGGTAAGAAGAATACCTCGTTTAGGCCCTCTCAGGGGTCCTTTCGGGCCTTTCGGTCACACTATAAGGGCAAGCCCTTCAAGGCTCCCAGAAGAAGCCGTGGACAGGTAAGCAGAAGTCCGGCCAGTCCGGGTCTGCTGCCCATAACAATGCGGCCTGATGGGACGCCCTCACCCGGTTCTGGGGTGGGGGGACGTTTGCTTGGTTTTCTTCAGCCCTGGCTGGACCGCATTCGGGACAGGTGGGCAGTGTTGCCAACCCCCCGGAGGGAAATTTACTGGCAGAACGTCCAAAATTTACGGACGGCACCAATTTTTTACTGACATGGCAAAAATGTACATAAACAGGCTGTTTTCAGTGCTAAACCGTGCAAATATCAATACTTAAACTATAAACATGTAGATAGCGCTATTAGCAATGTGTTTAAGTTAAACAAAAGTCAAAAAACATATTTCTCCATTTACATGAAGGTCAGATTAATATAACCCAGCCAGCACAGCGTTCCCCCATATATCAGAGTGTTCAGGATTTCCCTTACAGTGTAACTCTGACATAAAGAGGAATGCTGCAGATCTTGATTTAAGCAGGAACTCTGAGTCCACTGCATTCCCCTTTACATCAGAGTTCCCTTTTACATCAGGGTCCGCAGAGTTCCCCCTTCGCACTGTAAGGGGAGAATACTGCAGACTCTGATGTAGAGAGGAATATCAGGAACTCTGATAGGGGGGTGGGGGGGACTCTGGTGACCAGAGACCACCTTCCGTGGATTAATTACACTAAGGTAAGGGGGGGGGATTCCCTGCTATAAGGGGGAAACCTTTACATCAGTTCCCCCTTACATTATTGTATTCACCCAGCCCTTACATCAGTGACCCCCCCTTAGACTGGCCTGGCAGCGCTGTCACTTACCTGAGGGTGGTCAGAGGCTGCGGAAATGATACGGGAGGTGGTCAGATGCTGTGGACATCATACCGGAGGAGGTCAGAGACTGCGGACGTTCTACAGGAGATGGTCAGAGGCTGCGCGGACATGGTACAGGAGGTATTGAGAGGCTGCAGACACCCCCCATTCCCCCCAACAGTAGTGTCCTAATCTGCCCCACTTCACCCTCCACATCAGTGTCCACCTCTGCCACCTTTTAAATCACCCTCCCACAGCAGAGTCCTCCTCTGCCCACCTTCATATACCCTCTACAGCACTGTCCTTCTGTGCCCCCTTCAGACCCCATAGTACTGTCCTTCTGTGACCCCTCCAGCCCCCATAGTACTGTCCTTCTGTGACCCCTTCAGCCCCCATAGTACTGTCCTCCTGTGCCCCCATAGTACTGTCCTTCTGTGCCCCCTCCAGCCCCCATAGTACTGTCCTTCTGTGACCCCTTCAGACCCCATAGTACTGTCCTTCTGTGCCCCCGACGCCGCGTGTGTGTGGCTGTGTGCAGTGAACCGCGTCCGGTATCCTCCTCCCGCCCGGCATCATTTTAAATTTTTACGATGGCTCCCGAGTCCCGCCTCCCGTCCCATGCGGCATGACATTACCAGTGGGTGGCGGCAGACTCAAGATCGGATGACTCGTCGAGTCAGACTCGATGATTTCCGGAACTGCGCATGCGCAGTTCTAATCTGAGCCCGAAGCAGCCATTTTTACTGGCACTTACTGGCTCCTACGGGCATTTACGGGCAGCCTTAAAGTGCCCTGATTTTACGGGCTGTCCGTAAAAATACGGACGGTTGGCAACACTGCAGGTGGGTTCAGGAAATCGTTCGATCTGGATACAAGATCGAGTTTCTCTCTCGGCCGGCGGGCAGATTTTTTCCCTCAAACCTTCAGCTGACTCCGGAGCGCTTGCAGGATCTGCACCTGGCGGTGCGGGACCTGCGGGCCCAGGGAGTGGTGGTTCCGGTGCCTCATCGGGACAGATTTCGGGGGTTCTATTCCAATCTGTTCACTGTGCCCAGAAAGGAGGGCAAGGTACGTCCGATTCTGGACTTGAAAGCTCTGAACCGCTTTGTGCGGGTTCGCAAGTTCCGCATGGAATCCCTGGACGATATCTTGATTCGGTCTGCGACCAGTCAGGGCCTGGTGACCGACCTGTCCATCACGATGCAGGCTCTGCAGGAGTTCGGGTGGACGATAAATTTTCCAAAGTCAACTCTGTGTCCGTCGGTTCGTCTTCCCTACCTGGGAATGATCCTGGACTCTGCTCAAGCGAAGGTCTTCCTGCCGGAAGACAAGCTCCGGACGCTTCAGGACGCAGTCCAGTCCCTCAGGGACAATCAGTGCTCGTCCCTCCGGACGTGTATGAGGTGTCTGGGTTTGATGGTCTCGGCCTTCGAGGCGATCCCTTTTGCCCAGTTTCACACGCGGGGTCTCCAGGCGGAGATTCTGGCCGAGTGGGACGGGCGACGGCAATCTTTGGATCTACAGATCTCATTGAGTCATCTTACCAGAAGGGATCTTCTGTGGTGGCTCCGGTCCCCAGCGGTGTCGGGGGGGGAGTCTTTTCGCCCTTTCTCGTGGACGGTGATCACCACGGATGCCAGCCTGTCGGGCTGGGGTGGTGTTCTGGGCGTTCTGTCCGCCCAGGGAACTTGGTCGGAGGAGGAACGATCAACATTCTGGAATTGCGAGCAATAAATCTCTGCCTTCTGCGTTGGACGGACAGGCTTCAAGGCCGTCCGGTTCGGGTGCAGACGGACAATGCCACAGCGGTGGCCTACATCAACCACCAAGGGGGCACCAGGAGTGCCCGAGCGGCTCGGGAAGTAGCTGACATTCTGTCTTGGGCCGAGACGCACGTCCCGGCGATAACGGCAGTTCACATTCCGGGGGTGGAGAACTGGCAGGCGGATTATCTGAGTCGCCAGACCCAGGACCAGGGAGAATGGTCCCTTCACCCGGATGTCTTTCAGATGCTGTGCGCAAAGTGGGGGTCCCCAGATGTGGACCTGTTCGCGTCTCGTCTAAACAACAAGGTGAAAAGGTTCGTAGCAAGGACGCGCGATCCTCGGGCAGACGCCTCAGACGCGTTAGTGGCGCCCTGGCGTCAGTATCGTCTGATGTATGCCTTTCCACCGATTCAGCTGCTGTCCAGGCTCCTTCGCAGGTTGGCCTCGGAACCGCACACGGTGATTCTGGTGGCGCCGGACTGGCCTCGCCGGTCTTGGTACGCAGACCTCGTGAATCTGGCGGTCGACGCTCCGTGGCGTCTACCTCTTCGAGAAGACCTCCTGTCTCAAGGACCGATATTCCATCCTGCTTTACAGTCGCTGGCTTTAACGGCCTGGCTGTTGAAAGCCAGGTCCTGAAGGATAGGGGTCTTTCCCCTGAGGTCATTCCCACTTTGATCAAGGCCAGGAAGGCCTCTTCGGGGAAGATTTACTACCGTACTTGGAATGCGTATTTTGCCTGGTGTGAGTCCAGGGGGTATTCCCCTCGCTCATACTCGGTATCGAGAGTGTTGGCTTTCCTTCAAGCGGGCGTAGACCAGCGTTTGGCGTTGGCCACGATTAAGGGTCAGATTTCTGCGCTGGCCGTTCTCTTTCAACGCCCTGTGGCGTCTAATTCTTTGGTTAGCACCTTTGTTCAAGGGGTGCGACACTTGGCCCCTCCTCGGAGGGATCCTTTACCTCCATGGGATTTGAACCTTGTTCTGTCCGTGTTACAGCATGCTCCCTTTGAAAAGATCAGGGAGATCTCGTTGTCTCTGTTGTCCAAGAAGGTTGCCTTTTTGGTAGCGATCACTTCGGCTCGCAGGGTGTCGGAGCTGGCGGCCTTGTCCTGCAGCTCTCCCTACTTGGTGATTCACTTGGATAAGGTGGTCTTACGACCTAACCCTTCTTTTCTTCCGAAGAGGATCTCGGACTTTCACCTCAATGAGGACATTGTTTTGCCTTCCCTTTGCGCGAAGCCTAAGCATCCAAAGGAGGTGGCTTTGCATTCCTTGGATGTTGTTCGGGCGATCAAGGTTTACCTGTCATCGACGAAATCCTTTCGCAAGTCGGATTCTCTATTTGTCCTTCCAGAGGGTCCTCGGAAGGGCATGGCGGCGTCGGCTGCGACCATCGCCAAATGGATCAGACAGACCATTGTGCAAGCCTATGCTTTGAAGGGGAAGGTTCCTCCTTTCCCTGTGAAGGCGCACTCTACCAGGTCTTTGAGTACGTCTTGGGCCTATCGTCATCAGGCTTCTGTGGCCCAGGTGTGTAAGGCGGCGACTTGGTCGTCCGTTCACACATTCTAGAAAATTTTACAAGGTGGATGTTCAGGCATCGGCAGATGCTTCCTTTGGACGCAAAGTTCTTAGTGCGGCAGTGCCTTAGGGTCCCTTGTTTTGGGTCCTTGGCTGTTGGGATGTCTTTATCCCTAGGTTACTTGTTTTCCTGGGTTGTTGCTCCTGTTGAGCACGTTTTTTTTTTTTCCTGTTGCCCAGTTGGTTTTCTTACTTTGGTAAGGTTCCTTTCTCTGATGTGGGTACTGCGTTGCTTTAGGCGCGGCTGCGTTTTTTCCCACCCCTCATGTCTACACTGCTATGGGACGTCCCCATTAGTGATGAATATGAAGTGGCGGCGACTGTCGGAGGACGTAAGAGAAAACGGAATTTTTGTAAAATCTTACCTGTAAAATTCCTTTCTCTGAGTCCTCCGACAGTCGCCGCCCCCGCCCCTCTTTTGGGGTTTGTTTATGTACTCTACTGTTATGCTACTGAAACTGAGTTGGGAATGCAGGAAGCAGGGAGGTATTGACTGAGGGGACCACCCCCTAGGGGTGGGATATGCTAAAAGCTTTGATATTAATAAATTTTGTTGCCTAGCTACTCCTGCGGAGCAAAGGTCAATAACCCCATTAGTGATGAATATGAAGTGGCGGCGACTGTCGGAGGACTCAGAGAAAGGAATTTTACAGGTAAGATTTTACAAAAATTCAGTTTTTTGCTTGCACATGAATGGAAGTCAGCAGAGCTTCTGTTCATGTACTAAGCGCTGGAGCAATTGCACTTGCAAAGTGCACAGACTTTTTGCTTTTAGTAAACCAACCCCATTAAAAATCTCCCAAACTTTTGCAGAGAACAGGCAACCCACATAAAGCACCTGCATGGAGTCAGACCTCTAAATACTTCTGTGTGTCTAAGCACTGCAAATAATTAAAAATGGCAGTGATAAGTGTCACAGGGAAAACTGTATTTAGGAAATTGTGGAACACTTAATCCATCATATGTAAAGGAGAGACTCAAAGTTGTACAAAATGTAAAAGAATATACATACTATGTATATAATTATGTATAATTGATATATATATATATATATATATATATATATATATATATATATATATATATATATATATATATATATATATATATATATATATATATATATATATATATTTATATATATAATTATTATTTTACAGGATTTACTGTATATAGTGCCAACAGTTTGCGCAGCGCTTTACAACATGAGGGCAAACAGTACAGTTACAATACAATTTATTACAGGAGGAATCAGAGGGCCCCGCTCCTTACAGCTTACAATCTAGAAAGGAGGGTCAAGTGATACAAAAGGTAATAACTGGAAGGGATGAGCTGATGGAGAAAATTAAAGTACAGTTGTTAGGTAGAGGCAGGATAGGTTGCTCTGAAGAGAAAAGTTTTTTTTAGAGATCGCCAAAAAGTGGATAGAGTAGGAGGTCAAACAGATTGGGGTAGGGAATTCTGAAGGATGGGAGAGGCTCGGGAGAAGTCCTGGAGGTGAGTATGGGAGGGGGTGACGAGGGAGCTAAAGAGCAGGAGGTCTTGGAAGGAGTGAAGAGGACGACTGGGTTGATATTTTTACAGTATATGACTTTACAATTGTGTATTTTATATATATATATATATATATATATATATATATTCTGTTAAATATATATATATATATATATATATATATATATATATATATATATATATATATATATATATATATATATATATATATGTGTGTGTGTGTGTATTTATGTACTATGATTATGTACAACATATATTATGTATTAATATTAATATATTATGTATAATATTATGTTTAATGCTTAATGGATGTATGTATGAAATAGATAGATAGATAGATAGATAGATAGATAGATAGATAGATAGATAGATAGATAGATAGATAGATAGATAGATAGATAGATAGATAGATAGATAGATAGATAGATAGATAGATAGATAGATAGATAGATAGATAGAAGCATTGGGAAAGAAACAGTGGTATATGGTTCCAGAAAATGCAGGAAATAAAATAGATTGCTGCATGGGGTAATGAATGAAACACTGAATTAATCCTATTAGCATCCTACATGTAACCAATTAACTTGTCCCAATCAGTCCATGCCTGTGAGCCGTGAGGACTGGAGCTGAACACTGCGGTCCTCCATGTGGAGAATGCAAGAGATTATCGCCACTAATGAAATCCCCACTAGCAGCTTCTAATGACATTAAACTGGAAAATGGCTGCTTTTCTAGGATTAGAAGTGTTGCAGTGCCCTGTGCCATGTGCAGGAAGAGGCGGCTGCGCGAGCTCAACTAGTAATTACGGTATAAAGTTAAAGGTGACACGCTGACTGTTCCTTTAAAATGTTAGAACTGTCAAAGTGTTAGACTAATTATTAATACAATATATATATATATATATATATATATATATATATATATATATATATAAAACTAAAGATATTCAAATTAATACCAGCATAATTACATTTATACATCTTATATTAAGTTTTCCTCCCAACTTTTTGAACAGATACTCTCTCTCTCTCTCTCTCTCTCTCTGTATATATATATATATATATATATATGTATGTGTATATATATATATATAAATAAATATATATATATATATATATATATATATATATATATATATATATATATATATATATATATATATATATATAATACATTGGAATTTAGTTTTGTGATCTATCATCTTGATTAGCAAGTCATTCTAGTTTTCCATTGTGTGAGTGTAAAAGTTGTGTTAGTTTGTGTTAGTTTGTATTAGTCTAGATTAGAAGAGGAGGGGAAAAAAAGAAAAGACTTTTGGTGCTAATGTTCAAGGAAGTGGAAAATCGGGAACACTTGTCCTTAAACCGTTTCTACACAAGGCTCTGACTTTCTGGGTGAATTTCCAACGTAATGAGGCTAAAATATTCAAAGAGCTAATAGTCTTCTCTGCATATCAATGGCATGTTCTAATTGGCATGCGAAAATTTAGATCAGTCATTTGCATATGCCTAGTGCTATTTCAAGGAATGCTTTATTAATTTTATTAAGATCAACAGAATCCTAATTAAATGTTTGTTAAATCGTATTTATTTCATGAGCATAATAAAATAAACTGGCGGTTTTATATAGGTAAAAAGTTTAACCATTTCTAAATTCCTACTAGAAGCACTACTTGTTTATATACATTGTTTAAGTGCTACAAATATGGGGTGGGATGACATGTTTTGAATTTAATATTACAAGGGGAGATAAGGACAAAACAAATTCAATTTCTCATTAAGATCACTAAAGAAGATTAGTAAAATTAGTAGATGTGATTCATCTTGCAAATGTTTAGGAACATTTATTAATGTTTTCACACAAAATTTTCACCCAGAATTCACACAATTTCCCAATTAAATCTCATTTGAAAATAGGTGAATATTGTATAAAAAATGCGTTAAAACTTTTACAACTAGATGAAGACTGAAACTTACAGAGTTCCAGGATTTGAATTTTCTGTAGGTGTCTGGTGTTATAAAATACTGGATATAGCCATGTTCTGAAAGAATGACTGATACAATGAATAAATATATTTTATCTCTGTATACATATAAATATATTAAATTGCATATAGATATATGTAAATATACCAGTATGCTTTGAAAAGTAGCCCTGCATGGTTAATGCAAGAACTACTATTGGCAAGGAAGTGGATTGCAAGTTCAACATACACATTTCCATAACTAAACAAGGTCACATGGGTCAGCTCCTAGATTCTATATATCAAGGGGCTGAAATTGAAATACCCAACTACCCTTCAAGAGTGCTCTACAATGAAGTCTATAGGAGGGCGCCCCTTGCGGAGAAATGTGAGGAGGTAATGGAACAATCAGAAATCATTTCATTGAATTGCTACAAACATAAGTGTTTAATTACAAATCGCAGTCATTATTCGTAAATATGTATGTATTATTGAAATAACATGTTGTACAACATATTTGGCTTTTTTATAGAGTGAGGAACAGATCAAACAACATAGAATAAATATGTCAAACTAATTGCAGTTTTCAGGGGTTGTCTACTTGTATAAGGCATCAAAGTCTGTCACTATTGCCTACCTATCCTAGATTATTTAGCTGGTATCTATATAACAGGAGACGTGCCTGCCTTAGAACTGTCAGTGATCATCATTCAGGTGGTATTGGAAAGTTCAGGCATACTAATATACATGAATACATAGTATATTTTATACATAATCATAGAAATTACATATATATATATATATATATATATATATATATATATATATATATATATATGTATGTGTGTGTATGTGTCTGTGTATGTGTGTGTGTGTATATATATATATATATATATATATATATATATATATGTATGTGTGTGTATGTGTATGTGTGTATATATATATATATATATATATATATATATATATATATATATATATATATATATATATATATATATATATATATATATATATATATATTTGTTTGTTTTAAAATGTATATAATTATGTATAATATATGTATGTGTGAAACAGGTATTTATTGGGTGGAGTATAGAAGTAAAAAGGTAGCCAAAGAAGAAAAAATGTAGCTAATATAAATAATTCTTTAAAAAAATACATAAATACATCATTTAAAAAAAAATATATGGCCACAATAAAAGTCATCATGGCCTGTTATCTCCAATAAAAATGAAGGGGTGAAGAATCTCGTACCAGTTGGGTGCATGAACTGGGTGGCAGTGGCACCATCTGGGAGGAGTGACAGTCAGTGGCTGCCACATAACTTTGGACCATCCAGCAGTCCTACAGAGTCCTGTTGGACTTTTTCTTTTTTGTCCTGTACACTCTTCTACCTCTCAATCCCATCAATAACACCACTTGGCACAGAGAAATAGACGATGACTCCTAGAAAGTTTGACAGACGCCTAATAGGGCTGCCCATTGGAATAATAAAGAGAGTGACCTATGACACAAATCGGATTAGTGCAGAGGAGAAGGGACATGTGACAATGGAACAGACATACACAGTACCTGAGCAATCTAAGTGCTCCAGGGATGTCCTTGCCAGGCAGGAAGGCATGTGCTGAGTCAGCCTAGAGTATTGGCCTGGATTGGACACATACAGGTCTCATGCAGGTAGCGTACTGTCAGTATAGAGAGCTGAGCACTGCCTGAGTATAGGGAGGCTCATTAATATCCAGGCTAGTGACGTCACGCTCCTCCAGCAGTGGGGAAGAGCAGGGCAGCTCTCAGTGGGCACAGGGAGCACTTCTCTCCTCCCCAGTGTCCTGTCACTTTCTGCTGTCCCCGTTTTATTCTAAGGGCTATAGCCTGCGGCTCAAAGCACAAAGTCATTCAGTGCGCTCAACTTCTGCAAAGCCTGCCTTGTCTCCATAGAACTGCCTAGTGTGCACCTCTCCCTGCTCCTTCACCCACCTAGCTGGAAGCCTGCCCAAGGCAATCAAGACTTCTGTCTTCCACCTGACACTGACAGCTCAGTCCCTGCTTCTTCCAAGGAGTCTAACAAAACTTTTTTTTCCTATCCCTCATCTGGGAACACTCGCTGGGGTGTCGGAGTCGGGGAAGAGCCGGTTCAACTGGCAGAACACTTCTGACACTCAGATAAAAGTTTGCCCTGCTGATTCCCAAAGTGTGAGAAGACCACGATGCTTGGAGGGCTGGGAGAGCTGTGAGTGCTGGACTGGACCTGTCATCACTGGACTGCAACACAAGGACCTGGACCAACTTCTGGGGACAATCAGCACTATGAGCAAACCTGCCGGATCAACAAGTGCGTATCGGGGTCACTTTATTCTGGGGTGTACATCAACAGCTGTAAGGATGTCACTACACACCGAGATAGGCAACATACATATACTATACATAGATGGATTGAGAGAAAAAAAGAGAAAGAGATAGATAGATAGATAGATAGATAGATAGATAGATAGATAGATAGATAGATAGATAGATAGATAGATAGATAGATAGATAGATAGATAGATAGATACTTTATATAATATATTGATATATGTAAATCATGGATAGATAGATAGATAGATAGATAGATAGATAGATAGATAGATAGATAGATAGATAGATAGATAGATAGATAGATAGATAGATAGATAGATAGATCCTTTATATATAACAGATTGATATATCTATATTATGCAGATAGATAGATAGACAGATAGACAGATAGATAGATAGATAGATAGATAGATAGATATAGCCATATTATCTAGATATATGTAAATTGATGATGATGATAAATAGATAGATAGATAGATAGATAGATAGATAGATAGATAGATAGATAGATAGATAGATAGATAGATAGATAGTTCTATATTATATAGATAGATAGATAGATAGATAGATAGATAGATAGATAGATAGATAGATAGATAGATAGATAGATAGATAGATAGATATAGCCATATTATCTATATATATGTAAATTGATGATGATGATAAATAGATAGATAGATAGATAGATAGATAGATAGATAGATAGATAGATAGATAGATAGATAGATAGATAGATAGATAGATAGATAGATCAAGATAATAGACATATATCTATATCATACATATGTAAATAGACAGATGATTGCTAGATAGATAGATTGACTGAGTAGAGATAATTGATAAATCGATAGTATGCATAGGTAAATAGAGATAGATAAAGTAAATGCGAAATGTTTCACTGACAAAACATAACAAGTTTATAAACTACTGTAAAATACTTTCTTTGCCCCTTCTACAACTATATTTGAGTGTTATTTGTGTGACTTGTTTGTGGCAGGGCTTCTATAAAAGTAGGAAAAAGTTTAAACCTGCTCACATAATCAAGTTGAAATCGGATTTCAGTGCAATCTACAGCACAAGGCATCCCTAATTATGGCAAATAATCCGAGAAAGGAGGGATGAGGAAAATAAAACCAACTTTAAAGTCACATTCCTGATAATCCTGAATCTAGGCACTTTAGCTGTGGGAAGGTCTGTGTGCGGGTTATTGTTTGCTGCAAAAGTCGCTGCTAATCCTAGCAAGGTTTCTGCGGACACTAAAGAGGGAAATAAGGATTACATTATTCCATAGCCTCTGACTCACTCATCAAGCCCTACTAAAGTTTTCACTCTGGAGAAAGTTGCCACAATGACCCATATCAAGTCAGGAGTGCCTGGTAATATAGAACAAATGTATTACTTCTCATTACAATGAGCGCTATGCGGTAAATGAGTTTTTATGTACACCAAAATTCTTCTTTTTTAATTTTAAGAAAGCGCACATACCTAAAAAGAATTAATGATACAACCCATTATACACAGCACACAGTTCAATTGTATTTATAAAGCAGCATATAAAACGTACAGCAAATTCTAAAATGATGAAATAATAGAATATTCTGGGTGATATATAAATATATTTGAGTAATCATTCGTCTCCCTCCTGGGGTAGAGACTGGCCTGTGATTTTTTTTTTTTATTACAGACGTAGCGATATGGCTAAAATCTCAAATTATATTATCATTAATTTATAGCTAAATGGTAGAAAAATATATGAGATGATAGATAGATAGATAGATAGATAGATAGATAGATAGATAGATAGATAGATAGATAGATAGATAGATAGATAGATAGATAGATAGATAGATAGATATCAATAAGAAGAAAGAAAGGAAGAAGGAAAAGAAGAAAGAAAGAAAGAAATACAGAAATAAAGAAAGAAAGAAAAAAAGAAAGAAAGAAAGAAAGAAAGAAAGAAAGAAAGAAAGAAAGAAAGAAAGAAAGAAAGAAAGAAAGAAAAAGATATGAGATAGCTAGATAGATAGATAGATAGATAGATAGATAGATAGATAGATAGATAGATAGATAGATAGATAGATAGATAGATAGATAGATAGATAGATTGAAAGAAATAATCACAACTTTTAATGATGTAGCTAAAATCCAGCTGTCAGTCTGATTACAGTTGTTACACTTGTGAATGGATTATCTTTGCCCTCTCTGTGTATGCCATAAACCTGGTATATGGTCCTGACTTTGAGCTGGTGACTGTCCTGTGCTCGGTATCTTTATTGTAGTACACTTTACACTGGATATTTCAAAAAAATGAAATGTCAGAAAGAAAGAACTAGATGAATAATTCTGTATATAGGTATGGAGACAAATTGATGATAGATAGATAGATAGATAGATAGATAGATAGATAGATAGATAGATAGATAGATAGATAGATAGATAGATAGATAGATAGATAGATAGATAGATAGATGATTTCTGTTTCCATCTAGACAAGCATGGAGATAAATGAATAATATATTGATGTTAGATATAGATAAATAGATCATTTATAGATGATCAGACAGACAGATAGATAGATAGATAGATAGATAGATAGATAGATAGATAGATAGATAGATAGATAGATAGATAGATAGATAGATAGATAGATAGATAGATAGATAGATAGATAGATAGATCATTTATGTTGCTATCTAGACAGGTATGGATATATATGAATAATGTATACATGTTATAAAGATACAACTAGATCATGTATAGAAGATAGATCCTTTCCTGTTTCTATCTCAGGCATGGAGATAAATGAATAATGTATAGATGTTGGATAGAGATTAATAGATAATGTATAGATAGATTGATAGATAGATAGATAGATAGATAGATAGATAGATAGATAGATAGATAGATAGATAGATAGATAGATAGACAGACAGACAGACAGACAGACAGATAGACAGACAGACAGACAGATAGATAGATAGATAGATAGATAGATAGATAGATAGATAGATAGATAGATAGATAGATAGATAGATAGATAGATAGATAGATAGATAGATAGATAGATAGATAGATAGATAGATCAATCATAGCATATAGGTCAAGGTCTGTTGATGTAAAAATGCACATATCTTTCTATTACCTTTTCTTGGTTCAAATTAGCCCTTTTAAAAAAGGAACATTTTACAACTTTGAGTAGTTTGTGGTGTAGTAAGCATTTTCATTTTTTGTTGGTATCCAGGTTGGCACTGAGATAGATAGATAGATAGATAGATAGATAGATAGATAGATAGATAGATAGATAGATAGATAGATAGATAGATAGATAGATAGATAGATAGATAGATAGATAGATAGATAGATAGATAGATAGATAGATGTTGCTGGTTGGGTGATTGGTGGAAGAATAGTATGAGTATGGATGGGGTTTGTGCGGTAAGTCCATTACCTAGCACACAGGTGCAGTAAGTAATTGGTGTGCCCCAATAGCGGTGGTTGGATGAGTGTAGAGCTATGTGAACCGATCTCTGCCTGGGTGGTAATAGGAACCCAAGCAGCAGTCCCTTAGACTCCGACTAACTTCTTTCAACAGCCTCTGATGGTAATTACAGTAATCTAAGCTGCCATATATCTTTAAGCAATTATAACACACAAAAAGTCCCAAAGCCCCCCCCGCTGTGGGATGTTAAAAACGGTTTCCCAGTTCAATAAAAAAGTGTTTTCTGTGTCTGTACTGTCAGGAGCAGGAAAGCCAGGGGCTCCTCCGACCCTAATTAATCAGTTGTCCTCACTTGCTTGTGTCTGGCAGCATTGCTGTCATATTTGGATTAGAATTCCATATCACAGGCAGCAGTGGTAGTATGGCAGTGGCAGGCAGGCAGGCTGGCAGCATCTTGTTGGTCCCTGCAGGCTATGATATGACATTGATGAGTGGGAGCCATGCAGGACAAGCTGTAATGATGTCGTAGGGTGAGTGTGGGGTTCAGAAGGTGGAGTTTGTATCGGTGGAAGCTAAGCCTGCAGGAGGGGGTGAGTGCTCTCCCTGTTACCATTGTTTCATACCAGAATTCCCATGCTACTCTTTTTGACGGGTCACTGGTGAATCAATAGGTAGGTGGCAAAAAGACCTTGTAATTACACAGGAATATAAACACAACACAAGCATTTCTCTTTCCAGTCTCCATGTACACAGTCTACCTGTCAAAGTGGGCATTAAACTCTGTCATTGGCAGTATGATTCCTAGCTGCATGATATTCTTATGACTTGTATGAGACTTTCCATTTATTGACTTCACAGCCCCCTTCACTCCCACCCAAGCTTAATCCCCCTTTTCCCTAGCCCTGTTGTATGCAGCAGCTGTCCACTTTCATTTAGCTGGAAATGTGGCAGCTTGTGCTGGTTGGAGGCAGTCAAACGGAGGAATCATTAAGTTAACACTTCATCTAATGTCTCCTGTCTTGCTTAGAGCATTGTCTTAATTAGTAACTGCTAAAGGGAAAAAGGGGGCTTCTCATGGCATGCCACTTTATTTGTAGTAATGCCACTACAGGTCCATCCAGTCTGTATAATGCACAAAGTGACCACATACCAGCTGTATGCCAGCCAACTAAACAATGGGCCTGATTTGCTAAAGTAGTTGAGAATCTTTGCTTACATAGTTACATAGGGGTTGATTTACTAAACTGGAGAGTGCTGAAATCTGGTGCAGCTCTTCATAGAGATACAACCAGCTCCAATTTTGTTTCTTGTCAAAGTTTAATTGAACAAGCTGAAGTTAGAAGCTCATTGGCTACCATGCACAGCTGCACCAGATTTTGCACTCTCCAGTTTTAGTAAATCAACCCCCTATGAAAAAAAAAAATACAAGTCCACCTAGTTAAACCAATAGAAAACCAATATAAAAAAAAAATATTACAATTAATAGAAACCCTCTATACTCAAAACCCTATACCCACAGTTGTTCCAAAGGAAGGAAAACAAACTATAAAGTATGGTCCTATTTACAGCAGAAGAATAATGTCCTTCATGATCCCCCAAGAAGCCAATTATTTATTCCCTGGACTAACAATCTCTGATGTTTTTACTTATACATGTTAACATCCAGTTTTATGCTGTGCCACATACCAGCATGCCAACCTACATACCCGCTGCATACCAGACAGCCCCACACTGAGGCTGATTTGCTACATGAGATGAGAAAATTCACTTACATAGCTTTATATGAAGAAAAAAGTTCACTTAATTCAACCAATAGAATAAAATGTATTACCTAATAGAAAACATTTATATATAGAACTCTATACTCACAGTTGATCCAGAAGAAGGCAAACGAATCCCAATAAGGCATGACCCAATTTGCTTCAACAGGGGAAAAATATTTCCTGATCCCTCAAGGCAATGGTATATTCCCTGGATCAACAATCTCTGGTGTTAAAACCTATAAATGTTAATACCCAGAAATATGCTGTGCATAATCTTTAATTACCTAATTAATGTAAAAATAAAATTCCTGTTTACTTATTTCATCTGCACAGGGTTCCATAATTTAAGTAATAACACCAGGGATCAACAGTTGCTGGTTTTATTACCTATAAATCTTAATATCCAATAATCTGTGCAAAATATTCAATTATCCAATAATTAAAAAAAATAAATAAATGTTTACTTATTTCATCTGCACAGGATTGCATCATTTAAGTAATAACACCAAGGATCAACAATTTCTGGTGTTAATACCTATACATGTTAATCCACATATATAGTCTGTGCATAATTTTTAACTAATTGATGTAAACATATTCTGTTTACTTATTATCTGCACAGAATTCCACAATATTCACACCATTTATTATGTTAAGATTCTGAATCAGCCTCCAATTTCTGCTCTATCAGAAATTTATTTATATATGGCTATCCTGTATGTGTGGCTGGATGGCATGACCTTTTTTTTTTTTAAGAATTTTGTATAAATTTATATCTTGACTCCTTAGAACAGCATATCGCCCTTCAGACACTGCTATGTACAAAGAATAGCCACTAATAAGATTTCAGGTTACAGTAAACGATAAACTCTAATGTGTTGATTAACTACTTTTTGCACGTTTTTATTATAGAAGCTCAGATGAGAGCTAAATATATAACATTTGTTGGCATAAACTGCTGAATACATTATTAAAGTCATAGCAATAAAATCACATAGTCACTTGCAGTTAAGTGCTGCTGATATTGTTAAGCTGATTTACTAAAGAAACTGATAAGCTTCATTTATTAAATTATAGCTGTGTTCACTTTTAATACCCAGATGACATAAATAATCAGGAATTTTCTTGTTAATTGGAGTGAGTTTATTGAGTGTAGATCCTCAACTCCTTTAGTAAATCAGCCCCCGTTGCAATATATGGTTAAGGGAAGGGATTTTTTGACTTTTAATGGAAGTATGTCTAGTATGTAAGGAAATGCCTTATACACATTTATGGTGACAGATTTAATACGATTTAGATTATAGGTGCGTTTTTATTAAACTATAAAAACTCAATTCACATTGAATTATAATGTGTAGATAATTTATTACAAATTAGGATATAAGAGCATACTCTGTATTTCTGCACCACAGCCCGGATCATCTACCTGTATGCATGTCACATCACTATACAAATATATTTCTAGTCTCATGACAGATCATGTCAAATCATAATTACAGCTATAAAAACATAACGCTCTACATAGTAACAAAAATTTAACCTTGATCAGTGTTACACAAAAAAGTAAAGTTTTGATTTACTTTTACAAATTCTTTTTGTATGGAACCACACGGGTATCAATCAGAAATCAGCTATAAAACTAAAGGGGTTTTATTTTTTATTTTTATTTTTATTTTTTTTTTATATTAAATGACACCTGTTACCCACACTTTGTAGGAATTCAGAATAAAATGTATGCAGTGAAACGAAGTGTAGGAAAAATTAGAAGAGATTAAGATTTGTGACAGTGAACTGGGGTATACATAGTCAGGATTCCCCCTGGCATTAGCCCAGTTAGTGGGTATGCTACATACCAGCCCATAAAAGCAGGGCAAACTGGGTGCACCCCATCAATGGTAGGTTATGGAGAAAAGTTAGGAAAACTTTGCCATACACCATAGGGGCAGAGGTGACAGCCCTGCTACAAATAAGCTAGGATTACATCTTTTTGTACAAGCATTAACTTTTACATAATCACTGCAGTATATAATGGTTCATTTATTGCTCTTAGTAACAAAAAATTAACAGTTGGATTTTTATTTTATTTTAATTTTATACATCAAACTTCTTCTATACAATGTGAAGACATTTTATAACATTTCACCAATCTCTGTCATGTATCAGCCTTTATTCAGATTTGCCCTTTTTTACTTTATTTACTTTAAATTTTACTTAAAATTTATTTTAAAATAAATGCTCTTGTCTAATTGTTTCTAGTTAAAGGGTTTATGAAAATACCTGAAAGGGTACCCAATAAAAAACTGTATTTGTTATTAAGGTCACAGCTTCAGTGGAAGCTTCTTTTTTTACCATAGACATGCTGTATGGGTCTCAGAAATAACCAAAAACACTGGCAATAGTTATTATTTATATTGAATTACTGATTGGCATTGAACCTGCAAGATTTTTTTTTTAGGCCCCCATCTAACCCCCCCCCCTCCCCCATTGAAAGCCTATAGAAAATCATGTGCATTTTTTTTTTAGATTTGAATAGAACTGTGAGGGGTTAGAACCATTGTCAGGTTTTTATTGCTGTCTGTGTTCTTGTAAGGGAGATTTCCTCTTTTTATTTGTCCTGATCACCAACATCACAGGTAATGACAAATAATAAGTTAAGGTCACAGCTTCAGTGGAAGCTTCTTTTTTTATATTTTATTTATTTATTATTTAGGTGATTGTAGCCATTGGCATGGAATCTGCAAGATTTGTTTAGGCCCCCATCTAACCCCCCCCCCTCCCCCATTGAAAGCCTATAGAAAATCATGTGCATTTTTTTTAAAATTTGAATAGAATTGTGAGGGGTTAGAACCTTTGTCAGGTTTTTATTGCTGTCTGTGTTCTTGTAAGGGAGATTTCCTCTCTTTATTTTCTTTATCCTGATCACCAACATCACAAGTAATGACAAATAATAAGTTAAGGTCACAGTTTCAGTGGAAGCTTCTTTTTTTTATACTTTATTTATTTTTTATTTAGGTGATTGTAGCCATGTTCATGAATTTATATGGTTGAGTATTGTAGATGTTTTTTTTTTTTTTTGTTTGTTTTTTTTTTTTTTATTTGTACAGTTTATTTACACTTGTGGCAGTCCTTATCCCAGGTTATAATTTTTGCTACATTTGTGACATGTGTTATAATTTTTGATACATTTGTGACATGTGTTATAATTTTTGCTACATTTGTGACATGTGTTATAATTTTTGCTACATTTGTGACATGTGTTATCATTTTTGCTACATTTGTGACATGTGTTATCATTTTTGCTACATTTTGTGACATGTGTACAAATCCCTGCCCCTCTGAATTTCGACCCACAGTGGATCACTTATCTGAGGGCGGTTGATGCAGGGGCGTAACTACAGGGGTTGCAGGGGTTGCAATCGCTACCGGGCCCCATGCTCCAGGGGGCCCGGTAGCAAAACAGTGGGTGAACCTCTAGGATCTCAAAGGTCACACTTGCGACCGGGCCCTGGCATTTCACCACTGTGGGGAGGCCCCAAGATTGCAGGAAGGGGGCCCACTTCAGAACTTGTGAAAGGATCCTGATGCGGGACCATAATAAAAGGCCATGCAATGAGAGTAAAGAGCCCCAGGATTAGTGGGAAGAGCCCCGGGCTTGAAGGGAAGGGCCCCGGCCAGGGGTCTGGGGGGCCCTTCATGGTTTCTTGCATCGGGGCCCTGAAGGCTCTAGTTACGCCTCTGGGTTGATGGGTGGCTGGGAGGCAATTTGCCTCCTCCCTACAACCAGTTTTAACCCTGAAAAGCCCACACCAAGGCACCACAACCATATGTGATGCAGGGCAGTTGCTGCACAGCCACATTTACAATCAGCAGTGGTTTAGCCCACAAAACGTGACCCGTGGTACCATTTTTGCTACAGCTGTGGCATGTGTACAAAACCCCCGCCCTCTGTGGTAGGTTAAGGGGATGGTAAAACTGCAGCTCAAACTCCTATTTTTACCAGCCTCATGTGTGAATGAGCCTTTGGGTTCTTTTTTTTTTGGGCAGGCTTTCAGAGGTCAGTTTACCCCCCCCCCCCCCCTTCTTCTGTCCCAAGCAGTACTGATAACACAGAGTATAAGCAAAATATGATACTGTGTACCAGTACAACTTGGACAGGAAGAAGAGGAAAAAAAAAAAAAAAACTTTAAGAGCTTGTTCTGAAAAAAGACCTGTTCAAATAAAATAAAGTGCAGGTGCAAATAAATTATTACCTGCAGTACTCAACTTACGCTCCATGCACACTGGGTTAAAAATCGCTGCTACTACAGGAGTTTTGTATTTTGCCTGTAGAAGCAGATCAGTGTTATGCTTTGTGTCCATGCACATTAGGACGATTACTGGTATATTTTGAGCTCAACATTTAGAGGCAGGATAAAAAAATGCTTCTGGTTTGTGTTTCTGATTGGAGCTTTCTGGCAGAAAAAACGCTAAACTCCTCTAAACTCTCTAAAAATCTATATGAGCGTTTTTTGTTTTTTCTGCCAAGGTATCCTTTTTTTAAGTGTGCATAGAGCCTTAGGCTGGCAATACACGTTTCATTTTCTTGTACAATTTTCTGTTAGATTTACCAAAAACCATATAATATGAGGTCAGAACTAAACAACATTTTCTATTGTATCCAATTAGGCAGGCCCGTGTACTACATAGTTGAAGGTAAATTTAAAGAAAATTGTAAGAAAATTGGAAACTCTGACATTCACAGACATGACTAGGCATGATGGGAATTGTAGTTCCTGAACAACTGCAGGGCTGTAGTTTGGGAATCCCTAGTATAATGTATGGCCAGCCTTAAGCCTCGTACACACGCACCGATTGTTGGCCGTGAATTTTCGGCCAACGTCCGATCGGCCGATTGTCGGCTTGTTAGTATGATGCTTCCGACAACCGACTGCGACTTTTCGGCCGAACAAAATCTGGTGTGCATGCTATAAAATTTTTGTTGGCCGTCACCAGAACGGCCAATTGTTCAATACAGATTTCGGCAGACAAAAATCAGATGAGCAAGACTGGGCATGCTCAGAGAAGAAAAAACACATGGAAAGTTAACCAGAACATGACATCACTTCTGCAGTTGGTTGTTGTTGGCCGAGAAAATTTGTGTGCAGTCTAGAGCACATTTCAACCAACACAACAACACTGGACAAAAGACGGCCGATCGGTCGGCCAACAATCGGTGCGTGTGTACGAGGCTTTAGGCTTAATTTCACACTACTGTCATGTGCTTTGGATGTGGTTTTCAGTGCAATTATGTAGTGCGACTTTGGACGTGGTTAGCATTTTCTATGGAGCAAAATCGCACCAAAATAGCACAGGAACTTTTCCCGAAACTGCACATCACAGAGTCGCATTGATGTGAATGGGCTCCACTGAAAATTAAGTGAGTTCCCTTGTCACAGAGTCGCATTGATGTGAATGGGCTCCACTGAAAATTAAGTGAGTTCCCTTGTCACAGAGTCGCATTGATGTGAATGGGCTCCACTGAAAATAGAGTGAGTTCCCTTGTCACAGAGTCGCATTGATGTGAATGGGCTCCACTGAAAATAGAGTGAGTTCCCTTGTCACAGAGTTGCATTGATGTGAATGGGCTCCACTGAATATAAAGTGATTTCCCTTGTCACAGAGTCGCATTGATGTGAATGGGCTTCACTGAAAATAAAGTGAGTTCCCTTGTCACAGAGTCGCATTGATGTGAATGGGCTCCACTGAAAATAAAGTGATTTCCCTTGTCACAGAGTCGCATTGATGTGAATGGGCTCCACTGAAAATAAAGTGAGTTCCCTTGTCACAGAGTTGCATTGATGTGAATGGGCTCTACTGAAAATAAAGTGAGTTCCCTTGTCACAGAGTCGCATTGATGTGAATGGGCTCCACTGAAAATAAAGTGAGTTCCCTTGTCACAGAGTTGCATTGATGTGAATGGGCTCCACTGAAAATAGAGTGAGTTCCCTTGTCACAGAGTCGCATTGATGTGAATGGGCTCCACTGAAAATAAAGTGAGTTCCCTTGTCACAGAGTCGCATTGATGTGAATGGGCTCCACTGAAAATAGAGTGAGTTCCCTTGTCACAGAGTTGCATTGATGTGAATGGGCTCCACTGGAAATAAAGTGAGTTCCCTTGTCACAGAGTCGCATTGATGTGAATGGGCTCCACTAAAAATAGAGTGAGTTCCCTTGTCACAGAGTCGCATTGATGTGAATGGGCTCCACTGAAAATGAAGTGAGTTCCCTTGTCACAGAGTCGCATTGATGTGAATGGGCTCCACTGAAAATAAAGTGAGTTCCCTTGTCACAGAGTCGCATTGATGTGAATGGGCTCCACTGAAAATAGAGTGAGTTCCCTTGTCACAGAGTCGCATTGATGTGAATGGGCTCCACTGAAAATAGAGTGAGTTCCCTTGTCACAGAGTTGCATTGAGGTGAATGGGCTCCACTGAAAATAAAGTGATTTCCCTTGTCACAGAGTTGCATTGAGGTGAATGGGCTCCACTAAAAATAGAGTGAGTTCCCTTGTCACAGAGTCGCATTGATGTGAATGGGCTCCACTGAAAATAGAGTGAGTTCCCTTGTCACAGAGTTGCATTGATGTGAATGGGCTCCACTGGAAATAAAGTGAGTTCCCTTGTCACAGAGTCGCATTGATGTGAATGGGCTCCACTAAAAATAGAGTGAGTTCCCTTGTCACAGAGTCGCATTGATGTGAATGGGCTCCACTGAAAATGAAGTGAGTTCCCTTGTCACAGAGTCGCATTGATGTGAATGGGCTCCACTGAAAATAAAGTGAGTTCCCTTGTCACAGAGTCGCATTGATGTGAATGGGCTCCACTGAAAATAGAGTGAGTTCCCTTGTCACAGAGTCGCATTGATGTGAATGGGCTCCACTGAAAATAGAGTGAGTTCCCTTGTCACAGAGTTGCATTGAGGTGAATGGGCTCCACTAAAAATAGAGTGAGTTCCCTTGTCACAGAGTCGCATTGATGTGAATGGGCTCCACTAAAAATAGAGTGAGTTCCCTTGTCACAGAGTCGCATTGATGTGAATGGGCTCCACTGAAAATGAAGTGAGTTCCCTTGTCACAGAGTCGCATTGATGTGAATGGGCTCCACTGAAAATAAAGTGATTTCCCTTGTCGTGCAATGCTGTGAGACTCAAGTCACATCAGAAATCACTTATTTTCAAGGTTTCCAGGAGAATCTGTCAATTTTTGTGCCTATTAGGAATCACTGTGTGACATTGCAAAACTTGGATGTTTTCCTAAGGGAACCTGTAGTGAGAGAAGTACAAGACTTGACCTCCTTCTAAGAATACTAGTTACCTGACTATCTCAGGCGTCATTATTTTCGGGGTCGCTGACCCAGAACAAGCAAAGGGATTAGAAAGTCAGTCAGCAACAGCAGCCTTCATGTCCAATCAGTATACGTTTTCTTACTATACAGTATATCTAAAGCCAAATCTTTTTCTCTTATTTTGAAAATAGGGATTTTTTTTTTCATTTTTGTACCATTGGGGAGATTTTCCTTCACTTCCTGACACAACAGGAAGTGACAGAAAATCTCTACAAAATGAAAAAAAATCCTCTCTTAGACATTTGTTACTGGATCAAGTGTCCCCACTGGAAGATTTCCCTGCTCTTCTTGTTCTGGTGATCATGCAAAACGTTTGATTCCTCCTCACTTTCACTCGCAATGACAATGGTCACTAGGACCAACAGGGTGAACCTTTCAAGGACACAGCAACAAAAAGCTGACAGGGGTTCTAATTTTTCCACCCTCAAACCCACTTTAACCCCCACCCCCCAATGAAAGCCTATAGACAATTGTGCACACTTTTTTTTTTAGATTTGAATAGAGCAGTGAGGGGTTAGAATCATTAATTAGTATGTGTGTCCAGGTTGGTAGGTGACTGATCGAGGAAAGGGGAAAAAAAGGACGGAATGGGATAAATCCTACCAAACCCTGGAAACGGGGATTTGAGTGTGCCAAAAATACAAAGAAAAATAAAATAAAAAGGAAATTATATAGTCTGTTTATTAAAAATGTATTACAATACAATATATATATATATATATATATATATATATATATATATATATATATATATATATATATATATATATATATATATATATATGTCAATTTTCAACAATAATATTACTAAAACAATGTGTTCTGGAATGCATCACATATAACGTTTGTGGATCAACACGTTTCGCTACATTAGCTTCCTCAGGATCCAAACAATATGAGCAAATAAACAATCCAGATATCATGATATCTATAATGAAATAATACAATTCAGTATATAGCATATACAACACTTCAAAATAATACAATTCGGTATACAGCATATACAATACTTCAAATAAACACTAATCATACCTGGAATAAGGCAATACATCGGGTTAGAATCATTGTCGGGTTCTTATTGCGGTCTGTGTTCTCGTTATCGAGATTTCCTCTCTTTATTTGTCCTGATAGCCAACATCACAAGTAATGAAGGTAAGGGTTAATCCAGGATTTTGGGTTGCCACCAGAGCAGGAATAGAGGGGAAATCTTCCAATGGGCACAGTTGTTTCAGTGACAGCTGTCTAAAAGGAGAGATTTCCATCACATTGGTAAGATATTCTCTCACTTCCTGGTGAGTCCACAGAATAGGAAGTGAAGGGAAATCTCCCTAATGAGACACAGATGGCAAGCAAAAGGCTTGTTCACATAGGGGACAACCCTTGTTGCCCCTCTGAAAAAGGATAAGTGGTGGATTGCTTTTAAGAGAGCAGTACAGCAGTGGCTGCCAGGCCATACTGCTGCCTTCCAAATGCATGTTGTTTGTTTTTTAAAAGGGGGTGGTTTGGCAGCTGAACAGGAATTTTGATTAGGAATACCATGCTAAGTTCTAGACTCGCAGTTTCAGTGCAGCCCCATTCCCTTGAATGGGTTTTGATTTGTGGCAGTACTGCCTGGCGAACATAACATGTGGTTTAATTTTATGCCATGGCAACGAAGCAAAGCATTGTGACCATGGTATGTGAACAACCCCTTATTAACCACTTCTGGACCGGAAGGTATTCCCCCTTAATGACCAGGCCATTTTTTGCGATACGGCCCTGCATTATTTTAACTAAAATTGCGCAGTCATGTGACGCTGTACCCAAAAAAAATTGATGTCCTTTTTTTCCCACAAATAGAGCTTTCTTTTGGTGGTATTTGATCACCTCTGCGATTTTTATTCTATGCGCTATAAACACAAAAATGAGTGACAATTCTGAAAAAAAATATATATATATATATATATATTTTTTAATTTCTGCTTTATAACATTCCCAATAAAAAAAAAAAAAAAAATGTAAAATACATTTTTTATTATTTTAGGCCAATTTGTATTCTGCTACATATTTTTGGTAAAAAAAAAAAAATCCCAATAAATGTATTTTGATTGGTTTGCATAAAAGTTATTACATCTACAAACTAGGGGAAACATTTATCTCATTTTTATTTATTTATTTATTTACTAGTAATGGCGGGGATCTGCAATTTTTAGCGGGACTGCGACATTGCGGCGGACAGATCGGACCCCTAACTGACATTTTTGACACTTTTGGGGGGGACCAGTGACATTACTACAGTAATCAGTGATAAAAATATGCACTGTTACTGTAATAATGACACTGGCAGGGAAGGGGTTAACCTAGTGGGTTATCAAGGGGTTAAATGTGAGCCTAGGCGAGTGTTTACTAACTGTGGGGGGAGGGGCTTGTGGAATGATCATAGAGACCTGTGATCCTATATAGAAGGATCACAGGCACTCTGTGATCATTCCAGAAAAAGGAATGGTTAGCTGTGTTTACAACAGCTGACCGTCCTTCTCTCTGAGCAGGGAGTGTTCGCGAGTGGCCGGCGGCAATCGCGGCCGCGGGCCTCGTGCATCAGCGTCCCTGCTACCTAGTGGGGGGCAGGAGCGCTACGCCGGTTCGCGCAGTCGAGCCAGGAAAAAACCGCAGTAAAACTGTGGCGAGCGGTCGACAAGTGGATAATATGGTATAAAATGGCAGCTTACCAGCTAGATGAGACCTTCTGTGAAGGAAGGTCAAAAACGCTTGTGGCTTAACACCCAGCTCAGGCCTTTCTGTAGCGTTCCTATAGAGTCCCCTTAAGACTGAGGTGAAGATCTTCCAGATATTATCTCCATGACTTCATCTCCAGAAATATAAAGATGCTCCACATAGAGTTAAAACCTTTATGGTACGTTTATTAAAACATAAGATTGCACTTGCATCAATGTAGTCATAAAAACTGCCTAAAAACACTCTCGGGCAGCATAAAACAAGCAACCCACACTTCTTGGAACCAAGGTATGCTTTGAGCACGTTCCCCTCCCCCCCCCCATTACGCATTTTGCCACATAATGACATCATCTGGGGCCCCGGTGTGTGTACAACCCCATTTTACCACTGGTGCATCTTATAAGGGGGCTGTCGGGGATGGGGCAGAGCAGTAAAACGATGGCTCAACCTCCTATTTTTACTGCTGTCCACACACACACACACAAATAGATTAATGCTCCATATGTCTAGCAGATTGCAAAACAGGCTCTAGCAATTACCCAATTCCTTGCTCAAGCAGGTTCCAGCGCTCTCCTACTTCTCATAAGCTCTAGTCTATGGGCAGAGCCTCAGTGTCCTCACATACAATACAGGGACATTAACCCTGTTTTGGATGCTTGGGAGGCTGAAGTGCAATTGGAGTTGGTCGCAGATTACAGAGGAACTGATAGGGACATTCACAGCATTGAAGGGAGCCTGCTGGAGCAAGGAATAGGGTAAATATTTTCTCCTTAATTTTGTGCCCCAATCCAAGCTCTTGCAGTGTGGCGGAGGGGTGGGGGCATAGGTGTGCGCAGCCTATAGCATTTGGGTGTGCACCACAAAGCTCAGACACACATGACTTTCTCTGCAGCCTCAGCTGCACTGGACAGTGCAGGAATGGGAAGTGCTCTGTGCTGAGTGGCTTCCTGTTCATTCACAAAATGAAGGATAGTAAAAAAATATTTACTATGCTTCCCTTTTAAATCAACACAGTGAGTGAGTGTGTTCACTATGTTCATTTACAAAAGGAAGGGGCCGGTAAATGACATATTGACTATCCCTTTCCCCCACTCTCCATCCTGAAACATCCCCCGCAGAAGCTGAGGGGAGAGGAGAGGAGGGAAGCCAGCAGCACTGCAGTGGGGGGGGGCAACATGGGGGATGATGGGGCAGTAGGGGGAATCGGCACCACACAGAGTGATTAGGGTGTGCCCAGGCACACCCCCTGCGCATGCCTTTGGGTGGGGGTAGGGGCACTGCAAGGGTGGATTGTCTAATTTTCCTGGAGTAGGAACAATATGTTACAGGTGTTCATAGATGCACAGATATCTCTCCAAAAATAATAAATGGTGTCATGCTGGCTCGTCTTCACTATCTTCACTCTGTAGCAAGCTGCTTGCTTTGGGGGCACTGGACAGGAGGGAGGGGCCAGGAGCTCTGGCGAGGGATCAGAGCAGAGGAGGATCCGGGCTTCTCTGTGCAAAACCAACTGCGCAGAGTGGATAAGTATAACATGTTTGTTAATTTAAAGAAAAATAAAGCAAGACTTTAGTATCACTTTAACCTTCCTAGCGGTATTCCCGAGTGTGGCTTGGGGTTAAATTTCAGTGCCAAAAGCGGTAACCCCGAGCCACACTCGGGGTACCGCTAGGAAGATCGCTGGATCCTGGTAGAGGGGTTACTTACCTTATCACCGGGATCCAGCGATGTATCCCGGCGGTGTGTGGCGGCTGGATCTTCCTCCCGATGCTCTGTGTGCCCCGGCTTCCGTCTCCTGCAACGTGACATTCGCAGGGGGGTGGAACCGGCGGCAAATTCAAATGTAAAACACACCAAACACACTAATACAATTCAAAATAAAATTAATTCACATTAGTTTGCCCCCCAGTGCCCTTTCCTGCAGTTTTACTGTACTTTTTATGTATATATATATATATATATATACAGGGGTTGACAAATTTTCTTTGAATCTAGGAGCCAGCTAAAAAAGTTAGGAGCCAGTTTTTTAAAAAAAAATCTGCCCCGCGCCCAGAAAAAAAAAGAAAGAAAGAAATAAAGGGAAATAAAGGGAAAGAAGGGGAGGGGTGAGAGAGAGAGAAGGAGAGAGAGGGAGGGAGAGAGTGAAAGTCTCAGGCAGATGTGTATATGTACAGCTCTATGGTGTGTACAGAAGAATTCTCCAGAAGTGTGGCACTACATCACCTCCACCTTCCTCCTATACACTCAGAAAATGGCCTGCTCTGCTCCCCCACACACGTCTATGCATTTTAAAGCAGATTTATAGAGTGTATATAACAATGTGCAATGTATGTATTGTGTGCTGATTTTTAATGCGGATTGATTTGTTTATTTTCCCTGCTTAGTAGGGAGAAGAAACAAAGCAACCATTCCCTTTGTACAGAGCCCTCCCAGGGGAGTTGACGGGTGAGGGCATGCGCCTTAAACAGGCAGCGATGTATGGGTACACTGCAGGTCCTGTAGTTACAGCCCTGTTGCAGTATATGTACTGCGGCAGGTGGGCAAGTGGTTA
Organism: Pelophylax lessonae; assembly: GCF_965119305.1. Classification (NCBI taxonomy): domain Eukaryota; kingdom Metazoa; phylum Chordata; class Amphibia; order Anura; family Ranidae; genus Pelophylax; species Pelophylax lessonae. Next base: position 394,017,744 of record NC_138770.1, read on the forward strand.
ATTACCAATGGTATTTGTAAAATGCAGCATGAAGGGGGTTAATGTATTGCTACTGGTCACTAATGCATTAGTGACCAGTGTCAGAAAATTAACCCCTTTGTGCTGCATTAGTGGCAGTGTTTATAAACCCCTACATGCTGCAGCATAAATGAACACCGATACTAATGCCACTAATGCAGCACAAAGGGGTTTATTTTCTGACACTGGTCACTAATGCATTAGTGACCAGTGGCAATACATTAACCCCCTCATGCTGCATATTACCATTGGTAATTATATAACCTCTGCCCCCCCCCCCCCAGAGTATGCCAATTCAACTGTAGATGCAAATCTGCTTACTTTTCGGATGCGCTGGCTGGCTGATTCCTTCCCGGCGGCTCTCTATGGTGCTCTCCGATCCCGCCTCCCGGTGACGTCGCGCCTTGCCGGGACTCGTAAGCATCTGTCAGGCGGAGATTACCCTGCGGCTCTGCCTGACAGGGAAGTGAAATCCGGGTCCTAGGCTTGTGCCGAATGCAGGAGTGCACTCGGCACATCCTCCTTACAGCTCTGCAGTGTTGTAGCGCGACCGGCGCCCGGCGTCACTTGTTGCCCAGAAAGTAACACACTGTCAGCACTTCACCTGCTCTGCGCCCCCCTTTCTAAAATAAATTGATCCGCCCACCCCTTGTACCGGGCGGCCCTGCTCACACACCGCTCAGCTGCGGACCCAGCACTCTTACCTGATGTGCCGGGTGACCGCAACGAGGAGGGCTGACAGTGGAGACTGGAGAAGAGGCAGCCGGTTCTGATTGGTCAGCGCCGTCCATGTGACGATGCTGACCAATTAAAATGCCTTGTCAGGACACAGAGATAGGAGCCGCGGGGATTTCAAATCTCTGCATCACAGAGCGGCGTCCCGATGCCTGACAGGAGATGGCTGAAATCCTAGGCGCCCGGACTAAGTTTCTAGTCGCCAATGCGACCTGGCGCCCGGGAATTGTCGAGCCCTGTATATATATATATATATATATATATATATATATATATATATACATAATATAATATACATATATATAATATATGTATACAGTATATATATATATATATATATATATATATATATATATATATATATATATATATATATATATATACATACATACACACATACTTTAACTTATTTATAGTTTTTTACTATATTATAATTTATGATTTTGTTTTTTAAACTTTATCGTACCTGAGATGTTATAAAGAAGAACGCACAGTAAAAAAAAATCATATGTAAATAGTTGGTTTGGGCTGCTCATTCTTAAGAATTACATGCAAAATAATGGTACCGCTTTCAGCACCTAAAATCCAAAAGAATCATACCGCCAGGGAGGTTAACTGAACAAGCTGAAGATGCAAGCTGATTGGCTACCATGCACAGCTGCACCAGATTCTGCGTGCTCCAGTTTTAGTAAATCTGTGTATAGGTATGTTCTGCGTGGTCCAGTTATTGTTGATTATCATAAGCAGAACTCAGATTGGAAACATCATTTTACACAGCTTGGGCCAATAATGGATTGGGCTAAACTCAAGTAATCTACTCAAATGAGAAGATAGATGATAACCTTTGCTCACTTCAAATATCTAATCATGTGCAAGGAATTTGAAAATGGAACTTCCGATGCAGGTGACTGGATGCTCAAAGTAAAGAGGTTTCCATCACTTTATTTCAATTGCAGTGACACCTCCTTATTAAATGTCAGAACTACACTTTATGGGTCTCAGAATTACCATAGACGCAGGCAATAGTTATTATTTTTATTGAATTACTGATTCGCATAGAACCTGCAAGATTTTTTACGCCCCATCTTGAAAGTCCAAAGTGGGCTTAAAACAGGCCTGTTTTCATAGGGGGGAACTTACTAAAACTGGAGCGTGCAAAATCTGTTGCAGCTGTGCATGGTAGCCAATCATCTAACTTAAGCCTGTTCAATTAAAGCGTAACTCCACTTTTGTTGAGAAAAAAACATTCCCCTTTGGTGATCCCTGTACATTACAAGGATCTTAACAAACTTTGTTGCAGATTCCTACCTTTTGTTATTCTGAAGAAATCATTGTTTGTTCCTCTGTGCCCATGTGCTGAGTGGGTCAAATGGGAGTGGTTTCATAATTATCTATCAGCTGTGGCAGCTGCAGAGCTATAATGAGGAAAGCTGCTGGGCCTGCATCCCTTTAGATGTGTTCCTATTGGGAGTATCTCACCAAATATGACATTTTTGTTGCAGGGGATGCCAGACATCTGACTTGTATCTTAGACAGACTTCTGGGAAAATTGATGAGCCAATCACACAAGCAGGAAACGATGCTTCTGGGGTGTGGTCAGTACACATTCTGTATACAGAACAGCTCCAGGTAGCCATATTGCATTGCATTTTCAGAAAATTACAACAGCTGCAGATTGAAAAGGAAAGGTGGTTTCAATAACATTCAATTACAATATGATTTGTGTCGCAATTGTATACTCTTTATTGTTTTTTCTTTATTTGCTAATTACTTTTCCCACGAAAGTGGAGTTACCCTTTAAGCTTTGACAAAAAACAAACAAACTGGAAGCTGATTGGTTTCTTTGCAGAGCTGCACCAGATTCTGCACTCTCCACTTTTAATAAATCAACCCCATGTTCCAGGCAAGGTGCAACTGCCTAGACACTTTTGGTATACAGATTCATATTAAAAATAATTAAAATGATGAGTGCTGGAAGTGAGAACAGGCTTATAGAGCTAGAAATAAAAATTAATATGTCTTGTTACAGCGAGGTGCCCACAAATAAAAAGTAAATTAGATCCCTACCCTAAGATTCTGTAAGGTATGGCTATCAGTGTATCTAAGTTTGTTTTAGGCCCCTTTTCACACTTGTGTGACTTGTCCTGCGATTTGGGGCTGCAAAGTCCATGATTTCCAATGAGTACCGTTCATATCTGTGTGACTTCAAGTTGCAACGACTTCAAAGTAGTCCCTGCACTACTTTGGTCCTACTTTGATGCTATTGGAGATCCATAGATACAGGCATTGCTTCAAGTCAAGTCAAAATTACGGCAAAAAAAATTGCGGCAAAATTGCACGACTTTTAGGTCGCACAAGTGTGAAAGGGGTCTTACTGCAGAAACACAGCCACAAAATGATAGATTTATTTATTTCAACTTACACACGGCTGTTTCAGGCTGATTAGTCCTCATTAATGCTAGATATGGAAAGGTCTGTGGACTGAAGCTTGTGAGTAAAGCAATTAATAAATCAGTCTGGTTATGGTCAGGTGACTTAAAGGTATAATGCTCATCTATACTAATATACTGTGAAGTAAAAAATTGCTAAAAACAAACTATTTACTTGTCATTATTGATTCACAAAAAAACAAATGTCACATTGTAGGACACTGCACCAAACTTCTAAAAGAGTATGTAAACCCAGATTTCATATTCCTGATATGTGAATGCTATACCATGTACTTGTATGAGAAAGTATCCTGTTCTCTTTGTATTGCTTCCTTTATGTGAAATCCATGACCACATTAATGCCCCGTACACACGTGCAGATTATCTGAAGACTTTTGTCTGCAGACTTACCAAAACCATATAATATGAGGTCAAACCTAAACACTTTCAATTTGTATGCAATCCGGCAGGCCCTTGCACTACATAGAAAAGGTAAATCTGAAGACAAAAGTCTTCAGATAATCTGCACGTGTGTATGGGGCATAACACACTGTGTCAGTTCTCTAGCTGTGCTGGAAGCTTAGCCTGCTCTCCTCCAATGATCAGACTTGTCCTGGCAAGCCCCCTCCTGCACAGCCATTCACTGGGGAGAAAAGTGTACTGCTGTTTCTTCTCCCCCCAGCTCTTATTCAGCTGAAAACAGAGGGAATGTAATCACTTACAAAAAAGGGGAAAATGTGTATTAAGAATGTATTTTTATATTTATATACACATGTTTTGCCTTTCATTTCTTTTTTAATTTGAATGGGTTGTTTTACAAGGTGAGGGTTTACAATCACTTTAAGGCTCCTTTCACACACTATGTCCATCAAACGGACTCCGCTTTTCTCAGCGGGGGATCGAGCCGCCGATCCACCGCTGAGCATAACGATGACAGCTGTGTCTCCGCTCTGTGTGCGGAGACACAGCTGTCAGTTCCCCATACATCTCTATGGGGGAAATCGGATGGGAATGGACCATCGGTCCATTCTCATCCAATCCCATCCGATCCGATCCGCTGCCATCCGATGCTCCATAGGAATGCATGGGGGGACCGTTCAAAAACGAACAGGCGGATCTGAACGGTCTGCCTGTGTGAAAGGGGCCTAAGGGGTTTTAACCATAGGCATTAGTCTGTTATACTGCTGTATTTAAAATGGTACTCACTTCCTAAATCCTTCCTCTTAACTGACGTCATTACTGTCTGTATGAAGCACCATTGTTTTAATTGAACAAATTACCTTTTTTAACAAAATTTCACTAACTAAATTTAACAATTTAGAAAATAGACACCTTACTTGTCCCTAACTTCTGAATCGCCAATGTGTTTTCTGAAGCTATATTATAATTTAGGTCACATATTATTGAAGAGATAAGCAAGCATTCAGGGGCTGTTTAATAAAAACACATAAATTCAGCAAACGTGCTTACATCAAACTTCCATAATGAAAAAAAAAGAAAAACATTCAATTACTCCAATGTGTCACAGCTCATGAAGAGCCTTGGAAATATAATCTAGTTTATTCAATGTGCACAGTAATCCAGAAATCTTCAGAATAAGAAAAGCACAGAACGATCAAATTTTGTCAGTTTACCTGTATAGACTCCGGCCATATACACTATATTACCAAAAGTATTGGAACGCCTGTCTTTACATGCACATGAACTTTAATGGCATCCCAGTCTTAGTCATTAGGATTCAATATTGAGTTGACCCACCCTTTTCAGCTATAACAGCTTCAACTCTTCTGGGAAGGCTGTCCACAAGGTTTAGGAGTGTGCCTATGGGAATGTTTGACCATTCTTCCAGAAGCGCATTTGTGAGGTCAGGCACTGATGTTGGATAAGAAACCCTGGCTCGCAGTCTCTGCTCAAATTCATCCCAAAGGTGTTCAAATGGGTTGAGGTCAGGACTGTGCAGACCAGTCAAGTTCCTCCACCCCAAACTCGCTCATCCATGTCTTTATAGATCTTGCATTGTACACTGGTTCAAATAAGGGAGGATTATGGTGTGGGGTTGTCTTTCAGGGGTTGGGCTTGGCCCATTAGTTGCAGAGTAGGGACCTTTTTAAAGCGTCAGCGTACTAAGATATTTTGGACAATTTCATGCTCCTAACTTTGTGGGAACATTTTAGGTTTGGCCCCTTCCTGTTCCAAAATGACTGCGAATCAGTGCAGAAAACAAGGATAGACCATTTTAACCATTCTCAGAGAGTATGCATCTGTTTGAATAAATAGACACTTTCCCGTTTGCCACAGATGACTTAATGTCAATTATGAAAAGTTCCGTTAAATTTTCTTCAGTGAAAAATGGCATGTCAGGTTGATCAGTAGAAATAAAGGTGGCCAAGAACATATGTGTATAAATATATATATATATATATATATATATATATATATATATATATATATATAAATGTATTGTGTTTGTGGATAGATAGATAGATAGATAGATAGATAGATAGATAGATAGATAGATAGATAGATAGATAGATAGATAGATAGATAGATAGATAGATAAAAAAAATAGAAGATAGATAGATAGATAGATAGATAGATAGATAGATAGATAGATAGATAGATAGATAGATAGATAGATAGATAGATAGATAGATAGATAGATAGATAGATAGATAGATAGATAGATAGATAGATAGATAGATAGATAGATATTTTTGGTTCCGGGTCACCAGCCGACTGATTTTGTAAAAGCAAAGAGTCTTTTTATTTTTCAAAGCAGGAAAATAAAAAAAGCTTCCTTTAGCGTACAAAACAGAAGCAGCCCATAAACCCTAGAACAATATAAAAACTTTGACTCACTGCCAGTAAAGCTTGTCCCTTACCAGCGTTTTAAATTCCCCACCAGCTTCCAAAGGGTCCAAATGAAAGGACACCACAACTCAGTCATTTCTTAGTTACAAACAGCCCTCTTCCTCATAGGCATGTCCTGTTCCACATCACACGTCACTCACACCTGCTGGTTGCTTCCTACCAATTCAGTCCTCTTCTGCTGGTGAGTCAACTCTGTCATGACCACCCATCGTCAGGGTTACAGGCTCTTTCCCACCCAAAATCTCCCTGAGGTTCCAAATTCCGGGTCTCCAATGGGTACTTAATAATCCTGGGAAAACTGCAAATCAGCTTTCCCTCTCTATCGGATCACCCCAGAACCCCTCACCCTGCTTGGATGAGACCCACTGAATAATTTAACTGTGCATATTTGCGTTCCTCCACAAAAGGGCTACAATCCAAAAATGGGGATACATATCTGCCTTCCAGGACCCGTCCCTGGCATTTTATATATATATATATATATATATATATATATATATATATATATAGGCAATAAGATGTAAATACAGTTTTTTTAGAAATTTGGTTTCTGGCTAATAGACACAGTTCTGTAAAACTCGCATGTAACTGAATATACCTCCTAAATTATTAATGGTTTATGATATCGCCTATGATAATAAGTGCTACAAACCTGTTTTAGTCATATGGATATACATATAGAATATAGTTAAAATAAAATTCAGTAGTGTCGTTTTAGTGTGGTTTAGAAGTTATTTTCTTCAATTTAAAATGACTTCAATGCAGACTCGAACTAATAAGTTGTTGGAATCTTTGGAATATTAAACTTAAAATTTTTTTTGCATTTGATTTAAACATTGAAAACATAGTAAGCTCCATTTCCAAAAGCAGATCGCGTGCGGTATTTAGGTGTTTTCCCTAATACCGTTTGTGATGCTGAAAATGTAAATTAGCTATTGCTTTATAAAAAAATGCTAAATAAATTAAGGGGCGTGGCGCTCAATGACATCCCTGGATGGTCCTGCCCCTTTGTGACATCACTGACCAGGGGCATGCTGGGTCGGGGAAGTGGTGTAGCTGGCAGATGGCAAAAGTCTACATCGGGAGTGGAGCCTTTTTTTCAGGGGACATTTCTTTTTATATTTGTTGTCAAAAACTGCCTCCTGTGTTTTTTTACACCACACTTTTTTTTGGGTGAATGAGTAGTGGTACTCTGTACCCCACACCCATTCACATAGGGGGGCTGGGATCTGGGGGCCCCCTTTTTAAAGGGGGTTTCCAGATTTCAATAAACCCTTTGCCCGCAGACCCCTACAGCCACTGGCCAGGGTTGCAGGGAAGAGGCTCTTGTCCCCATCAACACAGGGACAAGGTGTATTGGGGGACCAGAGCCCCCCCCTGCCCAAAAGCACCTCCCCATGTTAATGGCATGTGGCATGGTATGGTTCAGGAATGAAGGGTGGGTGGATGCTTATTCATTCTCCTCTTTCCTGACCTGCTGGGCTGCATGCTGAGATATGGGTCTGGCATAGATTTTGGGGGGATCCCACACCATTTTTAAAACATTTTTTGAGTGGGGGTTCCCTTCAAAATCCTTACCATAACCGAAGAGACTGGTGTGGATTATGGAGGGAATATATGCCATTTTTATTTTTGAATGCCGGCAATTCTTTTTTTTACATTCAGCTGTCAGCAGGGAACCCCACTGACAGGTGATGACTCATCAGTTGTTAAGGACGCAGCGGCCACCCGATCTTTTACAACCATGTGGTTTACTGGTTGTTAAAGCAGCTCTTCAGTCATTTTTTCATCTTTCTATCTACTAAATCCTCTGTCCTTGTTGGTTTAACTTTGGATAGTGAATCATTTTTTTTCTGCCAGTAAATACCTTATACAGCCAACTTCCTCTTTCTTGTCTGGTAATTAGTCTAGGCTAATGACATCATGCACAGCTCTCTCTCTAACTCTCCTGAGAGTTTGCCAGCAAGGAAGGAAGGAGGGATGAGTCATAGGACAGCCAATGAGAGCTGCAAAGCTGGAGGGGGCTGGATGAGGGTGGAGATAACAGGAAACTGTAGAGATCCATGAGGAGAAATGTGCAGGCAAGCAGTGGTGTGAGTGTGTCTGTCTGTATGTATATATATATATATATATATATATATATATATATATATATATATATATATATATATATATATATATATGTGTGTGTGTGTGTGTGTGTGCCTCTTTGGAAGTGAACAGGCAGCAGCTTCAGCTGCCCATATTTAAAATGGCTGCAGCCAGACATAGTATTGGGAATTTTCTGCAGCAAATTTAGCAAGTACAGAATCACAGTATATACTGTATAAAACAACATGCAAAGTGGTTAGAGGGTAGCTTCAGAATGGCAAAGATGTTTTTATTACAATTTATGTGAGCAAACTGCAGTTCCTTTTTAAGGACGCGGGTGGCCGCCCGCTCCTAACAACTAGCTATTTATAGTGTTTGTTAAGGACGCCAGCTACTGCAGACAATAAATTACTGCAGGCTTTCACTACTTAAATACCACATGACTTCATAAAATAGCGCATGCGGTAGTTTAGTAGCGTGTTTTTTTTTTAGTGAATGTCCAAAAAAGTTTTGAAAAAAGCTGTGCGGTATCTTACTGCATATTGGATGCGGTGAGATACTGCTTTGTGAATGGAGCCCAGTGAGAGGAATTTGCAAAGTCAAAATTTCACTAAATACACTAGAACTAAATGTACTAAATTCTCCCTCAATGTTATGTGCACATTTTTTTATCGGACAACAATTTTAGGTTTCAATACAGTAGGAAAGAATGGACAGGTGTGATCACAATATACCAAAAGGCTTGTGCCTTTTGAATTCAAGTTACACGGCTAATATTTATAAGGTTGCAACCATTAGGATACCATATCAAAGCACCACCTATTTAGGATCACTTAAGTTCTCTTTTTACCCCATTAATGGTATTAATAATCAGTAATGCACTTTAATCAAGGGTTACTTGAGGATTCAGTTACACTGGTCTCTATGAAGTCTTCTGACCATTTGCTTTAAGTCCCGTTAATAAAAGGAAGAATGTAATAAAAACAGTGACATTGATTTATTAAAGAAGTAGTGAATGCTCGTTTATTGGCCAAAGCGTTGTTCATTTTAAATTCTCAATATAGCATGGGTGAATAAAAAGACAGGATTTTGCCTTGGGCATGACTGGGTGATTAAAATCAAGACATCTTTACCTTATTAGCCAAGTTAAGTGAAATATCTTCACTGCTTTACTAAAATAAATCCCATTGTGTACTAACTTTGCTAAACAATCACACTTTGAGAGATTTCTGTCAGTGTGTTTTATCTAACTGGAAAATAAGTTCACTAAGCTAAAGTGTGACTGATTATATGTGCATTTGTAAACCATTAAAGCATAGTTCCACCCAAAAGTGGAACTTCCCCTGACCTGCTTCTTCCCGTCCTCCGGTGCCACATTTGGCACCTTTCAGGGAGTTTTTGACAGGTACTCTTCCCCACTTCCGAGAGACGGCGACACCGCGCTGTCCCTCAGAAGTTTGGCCCGCCTCCTCCTTCCCCCGCCCCTGTTCCAATTAAAAAGCAAAAAGCATACTCTGTAGGGAACCGGCTCTGAATCCGAAAGGCTCCACTGCCCGTTTCCCTTACAACGAATGGTGGCGGCAGCATCCGGCAGCCGATCCGAAAATCAGCTGGGGTGCCGACATCGCGGGCTCCCAGGACCGGTAAGTGTCTATAAATTACAAGTCAGCAGCTACAGTATTTGTAGCAACTGACTTTGTTTTTTTTCCCGAGCTGGAACACCTCTTTAAATGTGTTTTTAATTACTCCTAGTATAGTTATCTGAAATTGCTGTGCATATTAACAGCCTATATTTCTCTGTATACCAGAAAACAGACAGTGTGGGGTTTATTTACTGAAGCTAGAGAGGGCAAAATGAGTCACAAATCTGCAGAGAAACCAACCAGCTTCCAGGTTTTATTGCTGAAGCTTAATTAAAGTCCCTGTGGGACCAGAAATGTGGGCCAATCAAGTTCTTTTATTAATGACATCCTAACTTGTTTTAGACTATGAGAGCTGCAGGGGAGGTGTGCAGGTAAGCTTCATGGCATAACAGGGGAGCACAAAAACCTGGATAGTGATACTCTTCATAGCTCATTGAGAACAGACAATGCAAACAAAGGTGCAAAGCTGCAGGCTCCAAAAAGGCTCACTTATCTCAAATACACTCTATAGCCAATAATTGTGGTTTTTGATAACTTTATAAAGTGAACCAATCGCTAGTCAACTTGCTAAACATGGGGGTGAAATTTACCCCTTAGCCACCCTATTATGGCACGGAAAACTAAAGTCCTTAATAGTAGCACACATAAAATGTATAGCTAAAGGCTTTAAAAGTAACACACATAAAATGTATAGCTAAAGCCTTTAAAAGTAACACACATAAAATGTATAGCTAAAGGCTTTAAAAGTAACACACATAAAATGTGTCTAAAATGAATCAAATAGACACCATGCCAAAAACACACTGCAGTCCTCAGTTATTTTACTGTAGACAAATACACTATAATAAAACAGAAATAATTTAAAAGAAAACTACATACACATACTCCACACCAGCAAACACTCATATTGGGGTTGCAGTAGAGACTGTTTACTAGCCACATAAATTATAGTATATAAAGTGAATTTGTTTTCACATTTAATACTCAATCATGTCAGGGAAATAAAAAAATAATAATTTTGGAAGCAAATTGATTGGTGGACTAACAGGAACACAGCTTACTCTTTCTTAAGTACACAGGCTGTACACCTTTGCAAATCAATCCTAATTAATACATATACACACAATTAAAATGCACAGATGCTGTAAATATCTTGCAATATAGTTCAAATATATATATAATTAAGATATACTGTATGCTATCTGTTTGACTAAATTCCCCTTTTAGGTAATGTAAATACTGTCAAAGTACAAACAATGCATCACAACTACATTAGGTCCACTTGCAAAGCTGCACTATTTAGGACGGTCTCACTAGCAGGTATTTCAGTTCATGTTAATAACTATTTTAGTTCATGTTAATAATATATATATATATATATTACATATATTACATACAAGTCTATGACTAACTAAAGCATGAGAAAATATATACTTCCTATTTTCACAATGAAAAACAGTTTTGATGTCCATACTGTATCATTGGTACATTCTTGTGCCATCTAATTCACCATGCATACCTTTAATCAGTTTGCTGAGTGAAATGCTCCAGATCCACATTGTAAATCTTGCCTAATGAGCCCTTGCCTTCCTAGTAAGGTTACAATATCGGGTTTTAAAGTTACATCTTCCCAATGAGTAACACTCTCTTTATCTGATATGACCCAGCTGCACATAAGACAATCATGAAATAAAAAAGATCACATAAACAGAGGTGGAAGAGAATACAACAGTGCATTATTCTGACAATATAAGGAAAATCTTTTGTGTGTGTGTGTGTGTATATATATATATATATATATTCGTGATCAACCGATATCTGTTTTCCGTTGCTGATACCGATATTTTGGTCAATGCATATCGGTATCGGCCGATATGGGCCAATATTTTTGTACATTTAAAAAAAAATTGTATATTTTTTTTTTTACTTGACAGGTACTCTTGTGGAGGGATCTAGGGGTCTAAAATACCCCAAACCCCCCTCTGCACTTAAAAGCATTCAAAATGCCAAGTTTGGCTGTTTTGAATGATGTCATTTTTTTTTAATCTGGCTCCAGACAGTACCTGGAAGTGATGTCACTCATGACATCACTTCCGGGTTTTCGCATGGAGACCCGATCAGAGCTGAATGCAGCTTTGATCGTGTCTTCGGCGGCCGTGCAGGCTTGTTGCCCGGGTCTCCCGGTGGGGCTGGAGACCCGGGTGAGCAGCGGAAGGTGGCGGGAGGGGGGGGGGACGTCCTCTCCCGCTCCTTGTAATGACAGCCGAGCAGCTTCTCAGCCACATCGGTTGTCATTAAAAGACAGCAGACCGTCGGCTATGGACACCAGTACCGGGGTGATGCCTCTAGCTGCAGGCATCACTCCGGTACAAGCACTTTCCCGAAATATTGGCAATATCGGTCACCTTGGTGGCCGATTCCGATGTATCGGGGAAAGTGCATATCGGCTTTGCCGATAATCGGTCAATCTCTAATATATATAGATATATATACATTATTATATACTGTATATATGCACGTAAGCAAAGAACTTATACCAAAGATTTAAAATGCTAAATTTTGTGTACATATTCTTATATTTTACAGTATGGGGCTATACTTCTGCACTAGCAGAAACCTAAAAAAAAAAAAAACATGCGATGCATACATGAGCATTTTATGGCAGCTATGTGCATTTTTCTTTATTTTTTGGCTAATCAGAGCTGTGAAATTTCTTTTTTACTGCTTTAGATGAGCTGTCATCATTCTGGCTCTTATATGATGAAAATATTTGGATAAGATGACTTTGGTATGGTTCTGGCTGTTATAGAGTGGTATTACCCTAATTCCTATAATTAACCTCAGTTAAAATGGCACTAATTTATTTATTATAAAACAACACCATATTATATCTGATTAGAAGCCTGGTTCAGTAAAGAAGTGATTTAACATTATTATGACATATATGAGGAATGAACATGTGTAAGTATCTGAATCTCTGCAACTTGGGGAAAGAGGAAGGGGATTTCAGCATATATAGTTTTATATAGTTCAGCATATATTTCAGCATATATAGCATATATATATAGTTCAGGCATTTAGATGTGGATTCATGTCTGCAGCAGTCACCCTTCACTGTAACAGTTAATTCCAATGCCATTCTGACAGGAAAAGCTTCAGAACTTAGGCAATAGTAATACGTGGAGACAAGAATCAGCAGTAACTCCCCACCACTATCCAAAAGGGTAAGAACTTTGCCTGACAGAATGGCATTGTGGCGATAGCAGATCCAGCCTGTTCTGTCAAAAATCAAATTTCATTTTCTACTTTAAAAAAAATCTTTTATTTTAAACAGCATTTTTGCATTTTTATACAAATCCAATATACAAAAAGAAAAAAAGAAAAACATAAAAGTTACACTTTCCACAGACAGTATAACAGCTGTAAGCATAATTTCAAAACAATAGGAATGTTACATAGTGTATATATAGTGTATATATAGTATATATATATATAGTATATAGTATATATAGTATATAGTGTATATCCAATGTCTGCACTTGTACAAAAACCATATCGTGAAACTTGAAAGGGTGGAGGGAAAAAAATTAATGAACTAACTTAATTTGCCTAGTGTCTACTATAATTCCATCATAATGTCAGTTAACGAAGTAAGCTGTTTTTCAGTGAAGATGTCTTAACCTTATGCCTGTGGTTAGGTGTCCGAGTTAATAAAATGTATCCATACTTCATAGGGTTTGTAAATGTTGTCATATTTATATTTCAGTTCATGTGCCCATTCTTCAGTTTACAATATTTGATGTACTTTGGTCAAACATTCCATTGTGGCTGGTGCTCTATGTTATTTCCCTGGTATAGGAATTCAGATTTTCCTTGCATTTAACAGTTGTGTCAGGATTGATTCCTTGTGAGTACCAATAGTGGCAGGAAGTGCATAGAACAGAACCACCATTGGGTCATCGGGAACTTGCTGCTGTCACTTTTTGAAATATTTCCCATCAAAAAAGGTTTTATGACTGGTCAATAACACCAAAGGTGTAGAAAAGTTACTATTTGACCAGTAGAAGTCTGGAGGACTGTGGGGGTAAATCTTTCAGGCATGCTGTACCATTTTGAATGTAATTTATAATGAGTTTCCGGCATTTTAGAGTGCAATGGGCAGGTATAAGCCAGTTGAGTAATTTTGTACATTAGGGTGTCTGGAAAACGTAGAGAAATCAGTTTGAGAGATGGGTAACTTTGCTTGCACAAGGATTTAAATGGAGTAAGGGTGCCACAAGACCTAACTGGACTTCCAAAACTTCAGAATAAGTTAAGAAGCTGTGTATGTTTCCAGGCATCTAGGGGGGAGGGTCTCTATTGTTGTTATTGATTTCAAGTATGTACCCTCCATGTGGTGGAAACATCAGATTTTCTTATGCCCCCATTTTTTGAAAAAGTCTAATTTCTCTCCCACTTGAAAGCTTTTCAGAGCCAATAGTTGAGAGTCAAAAGCAGCCCATGTTCCTTCACTATTCATTGAGTCCCAGGCTTCTAGGGTGTTAAGTGACAGGGGATGATGGTGTCCATCAGGCCCCTGTGCTGTTTTGTGAGCCATGTGGCATTGGATAAATTATGACCTGCCTATGGTTTTCCAAAGGTACCCATAATGTACCCATAATTTCTCCATGATAAGGTATTAACCTTATAGTAAAAATGTAAATCTGGAAGGCACAAACCCCCCTGTCTTTCATGATTTTCCGCTTTGAGTAGAACAAACTTGTTTTTTTTTTTGGTACTCTTCTATACAAATAGGACAAAATGTTAGCAATTTAAAAAGTAGGTTTTTGGTATTGCTATGGGGAGCATTTGGACAACAAAATAGAATTCTGGACGGTATATTCATTTTTAGAATATGGATTTTTCCAAATACATTGTAGTTTACCTCACTCTAAGAGATCTTTAGGCTCAGAATAAGGATTGCTACGTTTTCTGGGAATAAATCACTTACCCCGGTGGCTAATTTTATTCCTAAGCATGTGGTATGGGTTTGCCTTTTGAATGAAAAATAACTTTCCAAATTCCCTTTGTGCTCCACTGAGATGGTAATTGGCAAGATCTCAGATTTTTCCAAATTAATTTAAAACTAGAAAAGTTTGGGAACCTGTTAAGTTCCTTCATACTGTTAGATGGGGATATGTGGGGCTAAGTCACAAAGAACAGGACATTGTCTGCAAAAGTAAGTCAATCAGAGAGGAGCCTACCATTATATTAGATATACCTGGGTTCTGTCTAATCCTCCAAAGCAATATTTCAAAGATAAATAAAAGATTTGCCATACAAGGTGGAAGATGGTGGAAGACTTTAGCTTTAATAGCCCAGTCTATCCTATCAAATATATTTTCAGTGTCTTTTGATAAGACCGGGCATTGTATGTTCTGGTGTTTTATGCAATGAAGAAGTGATATTGCTCTTTGAGAGATGTCCCTGCCTTCTCTTTGTGGGATAAATCCTATCTGATCTTGGTGGATAATGTCTCCTAAGTATAGCTTTAACTGATCAGCTAGGTTTTTTTTTGCCAGAACCTTAATGGTCACATTTAACAATTAAATGGGATTGAAAATTTGACAGAGAGAGAGAGAGGGAAATTGATCCTTACCCTCCTTTGAGCAGCAAAGTTATATGAGCCTTCTTAACATCTGTTGGAATAACTTTGGCAGAGGTCAGGGAAAAAATTAAGTGGTCAAATGTGGAAGAGAGTTTTGCATGTTTTAAGAAGTAGTCCCTACTCTCTAGTGTGATCACCTGGTCCCACATACGTTGTCATTGCTATCTCAGAAGTTATACTGTTCTAACACCTGGGGATCTAGGCTAAGGTAGTCAGGCAGGTATTGTTGAATTTTCTTTTACCATTTAGTCCTAGTCTTTTCTGTTTCTTCTCTTGGTAATGTTATTGATATTTAAGGACATGCAGTAGTTTTGGAACAGATTAGCTAACTGGCAGCAGGTCTTCTCCCCATGGTAAATGAATATAGCCCTTGTCATCTTTCTTCTTGAAGGCTCCTGCTAGCAAGCCACCATACTCAATACCATGCTCCTAACTCTACTAACTCTGGTCTACCATCATCAAGTCTAACCTTGAGTTGGACTGGGTTACTGTTAAGTAATATATGCAGTCTTTCTCAGCAGTATAAGTGAGTCTCCAGCAATCCACTAGTTGAACCTGTTGCAGTAATTTCTGATAATGCTTAAGGGTTTCACCAGAGATTGCAGAAGAGGGTCAGTGTGGGGCTGACAATGAAATCTAGACATTGAAGGAGTCAAATTCCTGAACAAAAATTTCTAAACTGTTCCTTGGATCCCATCCATGAATTGGATCTGTTGAGGGTTTGGAGCATATGATGTGAATTTATTGACTGATTGTCCATACGGGGATCTTTTCACAAAGACATACCTGATCCCTGGATCAGCCAAGTGTTCTGTTGGGAAAAATTAAAATTGTTTATGGATAGCAATACCTATCCCTTTAGGTTTTCTATTGTAAAAAGTGCTAAAGAGCCAATTGTTACATTCATAGGTAGGCAGTCCAGGCACAGAGCTAGGACTGAAATGCAAGGTGAGAACTTTCAACTTTGCCATTGTGGTGAGAAAAATGAGCTTGAACACAAGCTTAGATAGACTGGTGGCAAGTGATGAAAAAACTCAACAACTAACTGAAAACAATGTTACATAAACTACCTGGTCTAGTATATCATCTGGCAATGTGAACAAACCTATAGAAGCAAAACTAGTATAATCATCCCTTAACCAGGTTAACTATTGAAGTCCTGAACTGTCACTTACAATATAAGGCGCATATTATATATCAACCGTTAGGAAAAGTCGTACATGTTTTGGGTGCTAAAATACCCACATAGCCTTTCCCATGTTAAGAAACAGTGACTAAAAGATACTCCTCTGATTAGCTTGGGTCAAAGGCCTCTTGTGAGTTTCAGGAGATAGAGCTAATAATGTATAGAACACAGTTCCCATAAAGTGACAGTTATAAGTTGGCAAACAGTGAAAAAGCATTGTAGTAAGTAATAATATGACAATCAATTAGAAAGCATTTTAGTAGGCATCCACAAATTGGTGTGAATTCAGGAAGTATAAAGACCTGGCAAGCCCAGCAACCTCCTAGGCAGTGGGCCTGCAGACTGTTGGAGATAACTTTGCTTGTTTTGGACCACTTTACATCCCTCAGAAGTCTGTGGGATCAGGATGTCATCCATAGATCTCCAGTTTGAAATATCTACATCTGGAAGTTTCAGGGCTTCCAAAAAGCCCTAGAGTTCCCCTCTGCCCCGCCGAGTAGCAGTTGTGTCGTCCTTGGTTGCTATGATACAAAAGGATCACAATCCCTTATTTCTTAAGTAGATCCAGTAGGAGGGCCCTCCACATAGTGAGTATGCAATAGGATAAGTCTGGGAAGAAATACAGTTTGGCATCGTCAAAGTCAAGAAAGAGTCGTTCATGCAGAATTGTGTTGCATAATGGCTTCTTTATCTTTGTAATGGAGTAATTACCTGTTCCTAGGGTTATTCTCATTTCTCGGCATTAGAGCCCTTTGACCCTGTTCCACTTGTAGGGGCTGATCATGCAATCTTTCAAGAATTTGGTAAAGATGCCCAGGAAGATCGGCAAAAGATCTTTGGTCCCAGTAGCCTTCAGTAACCCCCGATTCTTATGGTTTTCCTCTAACTTCTATTTTCACAGTCTAAACTAAGTGATGAGAACCTCAATTTTATGATAATATTGCAGGACTTGCAGGGTTTGGGTAGTTCCCCCCACACATTTCCCCAAATTCACACACCCTTAGCTAAGAGTTTCAGCCTTATTTAAACTCCACATATATGTGGATTCTACATTGTGGAGGAAGGCATCCAGGTGTGCTTTAATTGGGGGTCACTGAGGCATTGTTTATTGTTTCAGCAGATATTTCCAAGCATATCTTATCCCCTGATTTCATGGCCCCAGCTCTGTGCACAGTGAATGTGAGGGAGAACTCATTAGAAACTCACTGTGTATGTGTATGGAGACCAGGGTTTATTCTCACCCAGCGGTGTTAGAATGTCAACTGCTGTCCCCAGCATTTCTACATCCCCCATACTTGGCCTGCATTCTGGTGTCTGTGATAAAAGACTTATGTCTCTATCCCTGCACACCAAGATTTGCCAGTTTCCTCAGGGGTATCTGGGTGTCATCTCTTTTTATCATGATTTACTTGGTGGTTTGGGTGCAATTTATTGGATTGCTAAAGCTTTAGGGGGGTGATAAGTGGGGCAGCCAGAATCAGCATGTTCGCGTGCACATGGTGAGTCCACATTCCTTATTATATTCTACTTTTATAACCATTTGCCGACCGTATAATTTACATATACGGCAGCAAGGTGGCTCTGCTGCACAAGATCACATACCTAGTACGGGATCCTGCACTTCTGGCTCTGGGACACGCATGTGCGCTGTAGCCGGCCCACTCCTGCTGTGATTATACACAGTGAGAGCTGATCTGTGGACTCAATGTCTGCCAGCACCCACTGATTGTTCAGTACAGCAATCTGCCTATGTAAACAAAAGCAGATCACCTTTCTGTCAGTAGGGAAGGCATGGATCCTGTGTTCCTGCAAAGCAGGAAGATGGATCAATGCCTTACCCTAGTAAAAGCACCTCCCACACAGTACACAAACACTGGCTAGGCACACAGTTAACCCTTTGATCGCCCCGATGTTAACCCTTCCCAACCAGTGTCATTAGTACAGTGGCAATGCATATTTTTTTAGCACTGATCACTGTATTAGTGTCACTGGTCCTCAAAAAGTGTCAAAAGTGTCAGTTAGTGTCCAGTTTGTCATTTGCAACAATTGCAGTCCCACTATAAGTCGCTGCCAATACTACTAAAAAAAAAAATAAATAAATAGAAAATTCCATAAATATATCCCATAGTTTGTAAATGCTATAACTTTTGTGCAAACCAATTAACTACTTCCGGTCCGCGCTATAGCCGAAAGACGGCTGCAGCGCGGACCCACATTTTCGGGAGGCCGTCTTTAAACGGCCTCCCAGACACAGGCTCCCCGCGCGCTCCCGTGAGCGCGCATCGGGGAAAATCTGTGTTGGCCGTGTCCCTTGGACACAGCCAATCACAGATCGTGGTAAAGAGCTGCTCAGCCGCCGGGGACACAGACAAATGTAATCAGGGCACCGATCACCAGTGCCCTGATTACTAGAGGTAAAAAACATACACAGTGCCCACCATCAGTGCCTGCCATCATTGCCCCCCATCAGTGCCCACAATCAGTGCCCATAGTGCCGCCAGTCAGTGCCCATCAGTGCCTGCTCATCTAGGCACTGATGAGCACTGACTGGCAGCACTATGGGCACTGAGTGTGGGCACTGATGGTGCTGCCCATCAGTGCTCATCAGTGCCACCCATCAATGCTTATCAGTGCCACCCGTCAGTGTCCATCAGTGCCATCTGCCAGTGCCCATCAGTGCCCATCAGTGCCGCCCATCAGTGCCGCCTCTCAGTGCCCAGCAGTGCCACCTCTCAGTGCCCAGCAGTGCCACCTCTCAGTGCCCAGCAGTGCCGCCTATCAGTGCTCATCAGTGCCGCCTATCAGTGCTCATCAGTGCCGCCTATCAGTGCTGCCTATCAGTGCTCATCAGTGCGGCATATTAGTACCTCTTCATCAGCGCCCATAAGTGCCACCTCATCAGTGCCCATAAGTGCCACCTCATCAGTGCCCATCAGTGCAGCCTATCAGTGCCCATCAGTGCCGCCTCATCAGCGCACATCAGTGAAGGAGAAAAATTTATTTATTTTCAAAATTTACTCGCAGAAAATAAGAAAAACTTTTTTTTTTCAAAATTTTCTGTCTTTTTTCTTTTTTTTTGTAAAAAATAAAAACCCCAGAGGTGATTAAATACCACCAAAAGAAAGCTCTATTTGTGTGAAAAAGATGATAAAAATATCATATGGGTACAGTGTAGCATGACCGCGCAATTGTCATTAAAAGTGTAAGAGCGCTGAAGGCTAAAAATTGGTCTGGATGGGAAGGGGGTTTAAGTGCACAGTAGGCAAGTGGTTAATATACACTTTTTTGGATTTATTTATTTTTTTATTTTTACCAAAAACATGTAGCAGAATACATATTGGCCTAAATTAATGAAGAAGTTTGATTTTCTATTTTTTAACCTCCATTATCTGATCACTTTTGGTCTGTAAAATACACTATTAACCACTCCCGGACTGCCCGCTGCAGTTTTACGTCGGTACGTTGATGTTAAATACCGGTGTTATGGCAGCAGATAGCTGCCATAACCCCAGTATTTTCTTAATGGGCGGGCAGTCCTCTTTCACATAAAAGTGGTCCCAGCAGTGGATTCATTAGGGGATCACTTTTATGGGCAGCGGGAAAGGTGCCCCCCCCCCCTTCCCGCTGCTTCCCGGTCGTTTTCCCTGCTTACCGGAGCCGTCGATAGCAGGGAAAACAATGCGGTCCATCCATGTCCTAGGCAGGAAGTCGAGTGGGGACATAATGGCCCCCACTCGACTCTATGGCCTTGGAGGACCAGAGCAACGTCATATGTCTTGCTGAAAAAAAATTGGGTAGATGTGAGATCTGAGGTCTTTTTGACCCCAGATCATACAAAATAAAGAGGACCTGTCCTGCTTATTTCTATTATAAGGGATGTTACATTCCTTGTAATAGGAATAAAAGTGATCAAAAACTTTGTAAAAATTAAAAAAAATGAAAAATTAAAAATAAAAGGTAAAGTTAATAGGAATTTTTTTTTTTTTTAAGCACCCCGTCCCTCCGAGCTTGCGCGCAGAAACGAACGCATACGCAAGTCGCGCCCACATATGTAAACAGTGTTCAAACCACACATGTGAGACATTGTCGCGATCATTAAAGCAAGAGCAATAATTATAGCCCTAGACCTCCTCTGTAACTCTAAACTGGTAACCTGTAGAAAGCGTCGCCTATGGAGATTTGTAAATACCAATGTTTGTCGCCATTCCATGAATTTTGAAGCATGACATGTTGGGTATCTATTTACTCGGCATAACATTCTCTTTCACATTATAGAAAACAATTGTTTTCTGTTTTCTTATTTTCTAATTCAAAAAAGTGTATTTTTTAAAAAAAATTGTGTTTTAAGACCGCTGCGCAAATACGGAGGGAAATAAAGTATTGCAACGATCTCCATTTTATTCTCTAGGGTCTCTGCTAAAAACAAATATAAATGTTTGGGGGTTCTAAGTAATTTTCTAGCAAAAAATACTGAATTTATCTTGTAAACAACAAGTGTTAGAAATAGGCCTGCTCATTAATTGGTTAAAAGCATTTTGTTACACAGTATCTATATAAGTGCATAAACAACCTGTTGTTAATATCTGAAATTCAAAGCTGTCCTGTGTTCTGCGCTATCTTTTGTGTGTTATCTCAAGAAGAGTAATTATAATAATAATAAACTTTATTTTATAAAGCGCCTTTAAAGGTAGCGTCTCAAATCGCTTTATAAGGAAACCACAAGGAATACACAGGATAACATAAAGTAAAAATTGGACAATTAAAGCGGAGTTCCGGGCACAAAAACGATATTTTTTTTTTGTGCCCGTCCGCTAGTTCAGCCTAACCTGAAAAGGAATTGGATAGTTAGATTTTTTTTTTTTAAAAACTCACCTTGTAATTGACGATCGTAAATACTCACCTATGACAGCTTCCTCCCTCGGAGCCGCGGCTCACCCCGTCACTTCCTGTCTCGCTATGATTCCTGGGAGCTGAACGTCATAGCTCCCAGGAATCAATGCGCCGCACCGGCCCCGCTCGTCATTTCCGGGCGACGCCGCATTCCCCTGCTAAACAGCTTCTGGGCATGCCCAGAAGCTGTTTAGGAATGCGGCGCCGCGCCGGAAGTGACGAGAGGGGCCGGTGCAGTGCATTCTGGGACACGAAGACGCGGAAGAAGACGGAGAAGAGGACCGCGCCGGCTTCAGCTGCCCACAACCGAGATGGAAACGCTGTGGAAGAAAACTTCTAAGTAAGTATTTCTTCTAAAAGGTAAGTGCGAACCGGGACAGATCAGAGGCTAGCCATTGTGGAATGTGCTAGCCCTGACTGTCCCGGGGGTATGTTCAAAAAAAAAACGATTCTCTGCCCGGAACTCCGCTTTAAGCTTGTCTAAAAAAATTTTTTGGTTTGGTTTGAGTGAGTTTAGAGAAGATGACTCTCTGATGGTCTTTGGAAGTAATTCCAGAGATTTGGAGCATAGCAGGAAAAGGGTCAGTCTCCCATCAAGTGTAGGTAAGTAGAGGAGACACACATAGGACCAGAATTTGAGAAGCGGAGGTTACGAGGGGGGTAGGTTGATAAAAGTTCAGAGAAATAATGGGGTGCCAAACCATGAAGAGTCTTATAGGTGAGCATTAGGATCTCAAAGTTTATTTAAAACCTGATGGTAAGCCAGTGCAAAGACTCCAGGACAGGGGAGGACTGGGCCAGGGGGAAGGGGGGGCGATTTCCCCCTGGGCCGCTCTGATACCCCTTAAAAAGGCTGCACTCGTTATTGCCACAGACATTTCTAAAGGATTCCCAGTGAAGAGAAGCGAGAAGTCCCTGCCGCTGACCTACTGAATGCGGGTTGAAGACAAGGACAGGGCGCAGGCCTCCCCCCTCCCTCAGCATGGATGGTGTAAACTGTGTCTGAGCAAAGGTTTTATGCCTCACTGGAGACTCTCCTTCCCTGGCCAGCCCCAACCGAGCTGTCCCAGCTGCCCCTAACCGCCCCCTGCTGGCCAGATCGGGAACCCGGATTCGGCCTGTGAGTAGAGAGTACCTGGAGCTGAGCTTCAGCCTGGAATGGGGGTCAGAAGGAGGCCGGAAATAGCTTAAGTGGGAGGGGGCTAAGTCGCTGCACCATTGACCTCTGGTTTGCACTTGCCCCCTAGGCCGAAGGTTGCCAGTCAGCCCCTGCTCCAGAATAAGGGTAAAATGATCACTTGTACCAGACCTAGTCAATATTCTGGCTGCAGAATTTTGAACATAGTCAGGTCAATAAATAGTGGATTTAGGTACACCAGCGAGTAAGTAGAGCATTGCAGTAGTCAAGTCGGGGGAGAACACATATGTATGGATCAGCTTTTCAGCTACAGTGTAGGATAACATAGGATGCAGCCGAGCAATGTTTCTCAAGTGGAAAAAAAATGTTCTGACAACATTTTGTACATGTTGTCAAAGACTAAATTAGCATCAAATATCACCCCTAGATGTTTGATGTATAGATAGTACAGTGCTATCTATAGATAAGCTATTAGGACTGGCCTTACATAATTGATGGGGGTGCCAATAAGCATGACTTCAGTCTTGTCACTGTTTAATTGAAGGAAATGATGGGCCATCAAAGTTTTTATATCACAAATATAGTTAGATAGGAGAGAAGTAATTAGTGCTCCTAGTCCTTATCTTGGGACTACGAAATGATTAGTCTTTATGTTGTGCAGATGAGAGAATAGGTGGGTCTAAATCCTGCAGTTTGGCAAAGAAAACTGGACAGGGCTAACAACACATAGTCCATAAAAACACACTGTAACAGGTCCGGCATGCCACGTTAAAGCTGAACTTAACCCTCCTATCCTTTACAGCCAAGAAAGCTGTTATCTTAGCCTCTGTTTGATCTGCAGTTGCCATAGTGCTGCAAATGTGATCAGATATGACACAAGCCATTTGATGACCTGACAGTTTGATTGGGAGCACAAGCAGCTGTGACAGATATTTAACTGTACTAAATTATTAAAATCCCAACTACAGAAAAAAATTCAGACTAGAATTTTACAATGGCTTTATGGCCTCGTCAGCATGGCATTTTATGATTTTAGTGCCAACTGTGGCAAGAATCCAGTGTATCCATGTGCCTGGATTTATAGGTGGATGCAGACAGGCTGATAGTGAGTGCAGCCGTCCGCAGGAGTTTACATGTAATCACACATGGAGCGATTACCAGCAGTTAGGAAAAGGAGATCATGTGCAATTACATTTGAAAGTTTGTGGGCAGCTAAGGCAGCTTTCAAACTGTCATTTCTTTTTCGAGTGTCTGCAAGAATCCACCTCTCATGTGAACGAGGCCTAAAAGTCATTATTACATGTTATGAGAATAAATAATGAGTTAGTTCCACTTTTCCATACTGCAGGGCACAGTAGACATACCACCTATTGTCCTAACACTACAGGTGTCTAATATCAATAAGTATTTAGAGAGAGCACCTGATAGAGAGGGGGCTGCAGGGGTGAAGGAACAGCCATGCATAAACATAACCTTACTGTTTTAATAAGCTTAGCATATGGTCACATAAACAGATGTGGGCTGTTATGCTTTATATACCACACCTACATAACAAAAGGTAGTCTGTGTTTGATCTCGGGTTGTCAAATGCCAACAATGGAAGCTTATATTAAAAATTGCAGTCTAATTCACAGGTGCAGCTTCTTTTAGAGTATCCAAGAGTGGTTAAGCAAAGCCAATACACGTTTTGGTATACAAGCATGTTTGACATTGTGAAAGTGCTGGAGACAGTGATGGGCTGACCATTTGGTCCTGATAGGTGTGTTAGAGATATGCAGCCATACATTGCTGGGCAATACTAAACCCAAATCAATAATTTATTCAAAGCTAAACTTTTACCAAGTAAGCTAACTGGGCATTGAAGAACTGGTCAAAATATAACTGAGCATTGCAGTACTGGTCTAAATATAACTGAGTATTGAGCTCCTGGTCTAAATACACTGCTCAAAAAAATTAAAGGAACACTTAGAAAACACATCAGATCTCAATGGGGAAAAATATCATGCTGGATATCTATACTTATATGAACTGGGTAATGTGTTAGGAATGAAAGGATGCCACGTCGTTTGATGGAAATGAAAATTATCAACCTACAGAGGGCTGAATTCAAAGACACCCCAAAAACCAAAGTGAAAAAATGATGCAGCAGGCTAGTTAATTTTGCTGAAACTTCATTGCAGCAACCAAAATGGTAGTTTGTATGGCCTTCACGTGCTTGTATGCATGCCTGACAACGTTTGGGCATGCTCCTAATGAGATGACGGATGGTGCCCTGGGATATTTCCTCCCAGATCTGGACCAGGGCATCACTGAGCTCCTGAACAGACTGAGGTGCAATTTGGTGGCGTGAGATGGATCGAAACATAATGTACCAGAGTTTTATTGGATTTAGGTCAGGCGCAAGGGGGCCATTCAATGGTATCATTCCTTCATCCTCCAAGAACTGGCCACATGAGGCCAGACATTGTCATGCACCAGGAGGAATCCAGGACCCACTGAAACAGCGTAGGGTCTGATTACATACTAGGACAATGGGTCCAAGGATTTATTTTCGATACCTAATGGCAGTCAGGGTGCCATTGTCTAACCTGTAAAGGTCTGTGCGTCCCTCCATAGTTATGCCTTCCCAGACCATCACTGACCCACTACTAAACCGGTCATGCTGAACAATTTTACAGGGAGCATAGTGTTCTCCACGGCTTCTCCAGTCCGAAAAGCACAGGGCACCAGTGGCGGTAAAGTGGCGATCAATTCTAGTGTTCAATGGCAAATGCCAATTGAGCTCCACAGTGCCGGGCAGTGAGCACAGGGCCCACTAGAGAACGCCGGGCCCTCATGCCACCCTTGCCCCTTGTTTGGTCATAGACATTCACCCAGGTATCGCCTCATGCTAGTGACACTGACCCTAGCCAAATTCAAAACTATTGAAAAACAGTCAGAAAAGATGAGTAGGGAAAAAAAAATTTCACCTAATTCTTCTAAAAGTCAACTAGTATGCAATCAATTTCTATGGGCCAACATTGTCATAATCAATGTCCTTACATAAGATTGGGATTAAATCTTAAGTTTACTTAATTACTAAAGGCAAAACATTTTAATTGAAGAAATTTAGAATACCTGTCAGGTTTTTATTGCTGTCAGTGTCTCAATTAGGTATATTCACCCTCTCTATTTGTCCCATTATCAACAAGCATGAAAGTGAAATAAAATCCCAAGTTTTGGGTTGACACAGGCATAGAGTGAAAATCATCCAGTTGGGTAACAGTTCTAGTGACCCTGGTGACAACCAGGCATTCCATCACTTTGGAGGAATTTCCTCTCACTTCCTGTTTTGTCCCCCGTATATTTATTATAACCTGTGTACTTAGCTGTTTGCTTTGAGTTCAGATTTAACAAATAATGCTGTAGCCTGGTTTCAGAGACTCAGAATGATGAAACTTGATCATGAAAAATGCTCTTGTATAAAACACTCCGGGTTTTGTGTATCATCATTTAAAGAATTCACAATGATTCTAGCAATGAACATTATGAGAGAAACAAAATTTTCCTCAATTTCTGATAATATTATTGTATCTGCATACAGGTCGAATCTTGGACATTCCCTGTAAAGTGTGTGGGGACCGCAGCTCAGGAAAACACTACGGAGTTTATGCTTGTGATGGGTGTTCTGGCTTCTTCAAGAGAAGCATTCGAAGGAACAGGACTTACGTGTGCAAATCTGGAAATCAGGTGAGCACCTGTTATGATTCAATCAATGCATGTAGATATATGTGCAATATGTAATTAGAAATATGACTAGAATAACATACAGTATGTTCCTTAAAGTGTTACTAAACCCAGGACCCTGCATTCACAATATCTGATCTCCCACAGCACCCAGAACATGGAAATGCAATTATTTTAGTTAATATAAACTGCTAAATACCTTTTCCCATCAGCAGTATATAGCAGTCTTGTGACTTCTATCAGTGTCTGGTTATAGCTTGTAGCAGGAATTTTTATTCTTATCTGACTGTCCTATGAGGCTGCAGGACCCCTCACTCTCTGTCTGGACAATGCTGATTGGCCCTGTGCTGATCACATGCACTCTCCCAAGAAAAAAAAAACTCTCTAGCAATACACACCAAACTGAGCATGCGCAAAGTGCCCCAGGGCTCTGTACTATCAGCAGATAGATTGGGGACAGTGGAAGAAAGGGAGGATTAGGAAAGAGTATCAAACAGCCTTTTACTCAATGCACAAGATTAACCTCTTAGGTTCCACAGTAAGTATAATAAGCTTGCTTTACTGCATATACAGACTGATTTTACTGTTGTGGGTTTAGTAACACTTTAACATTTAGTAGGTTTAAGAACCTACTGTAACGCTGAGCGCTCCGGTCCCTGCTTCTGGACCGGAGCGCTCGCAGCGTTCATTCCAGATCCACTCACCTGTGCCCGCTCCGGCTCCCTCCTCCGCTCCCCGATCACATGGTTCCCGGAGTGCGCGCCCCTGCACCATAGGGCGCGCGCGCGCAGGTCGTTTGAAATTTAAGGGGCCTGTGCACCAGTAATTGGTGCCTGGTCCAAACCTCCCTTCCTGTTTCCTGTGACCTGTTTCCTGTTTCCTGTGACCTGTGACCTGTTTCCTGTTTCCTGTGACCTGTTTCCTGTGACATGTTTCCTGTGACCTGTTTCCTGTGACCTGTTTCCTATATAAGTGACCTGCCCCTTCCAGCCATTGCCGGATCTTTGTTGCCTTGTTGCCTTAGTGAAAGCGTTATTTGTGTAATCCTTTGCCTGTTGCTGAACCCTTTGCTAACGACTATCGCCTCTGAACCTGTGCTGCCTGCCCTGACCTTTGCTACGTCTGACTACGCCTCTGCCTGTCCCTTTTGTACTACGCCTATATCAGCAGTCGGTGAGGTTGAGCCGCTACCAGAGGACACGACCTGGTAGTTACCGCCGCAGCAAGCCCATCCCGCCTTGCGGCGGGCTCTGGTGAATACCAGTAACTACTTAGAACCGATCCTCCGCACCGATCCACGCCAATCCCTCACTGACACAGCGGATCCACTCCCTGCACCGCTCCTGCTACCAGTCCGGACCCTGACAGTAAGATCCGGCCATGGATCCCGCTGATGTGCCTCTGCCTAGTATCGCGGACCTTACTACAGTTGTGGCCCAGCAGTCGCAGCAGATCGCTCAGCAAGGTCAACAGCTGGCACAGTTGACCGCCATGCTGCAGCAGCTTCTTCCAGCACAGCAGCAGCCGCCTCCACCGCCTGCATCTGCTTCACCACCGCAGCCTGTGCCCTCCGCCACTTCTAGAGTCCGTCTGTCCATGCCGGCCAAGTACGACGGTGATCCCAAGTTGTGCCGCGGATTCTTATCCCAATGCTCCCTTCACCTGGAGATGTCGGCTGACCAGTTCCCCTCGGAGCGAGCCAAGGTGGCATTTGTCGTTAGCCTGCTTTCAGGGAAGGCCCTGGCCTGGGCTACACCACTTTGAGACCGCAACGATCCTGCCACTGCCAGTGTCCAGAGTTTCTTTGTGGAATTCCGGAGTGTTTTTGAGGAGCCAGCCCGGGCTGCCTCAGCAGAGACTGCGTTATTGAACTTGTCCCAGGGGAGTTCCTCTGTCAGAGACTATGCTATCCGTTTCCGCACCCTGGCTTCGGAACTCTCCTGAAATAACGAGGCGCTCTGTGCTACCTTTAAGAAAGGCTTGTCCAGCGCCATAAAGGACGTCCTGGCCGCACGAGAAGTCCCTACCAACCTGAGTGACCTCATCCATTTGGCCACCAGGATTGACCTGCGTTTTGCTGAGCGACGAGAGGAACTGCTACAGGAAAAGGGAAGTGCTCATCCCAGACGCTTTCCTCGTCTGGCGCCTATCTTCCAGCCTCCACCGCAACCCTCTTCTGGGCCTCCCGCCGAGGAAGCCATGCAGGTGGATCGGTCTCGCCTGACCACGCATGAAAGGAACCGCCGTAGAGACGAGAACCTCTGTTTGTACTGTGCCAGTACTGAGCACTTTCTAAAGGACTGTCCTCTCCGTCCACCGCGTCAGGGAAACGCTCGCACCTAGTCAACGTGGGAGAGGCGTTGCTAGGTGTGAATACCTCCTCTCCACGCATTACGGTACCCGTGCGGATTTCCGTGTCCGCCAAGATCTCCTTTGCTGCCTCTGCCTTTCTGGATTCCGGTTCAGCCGGTAACTTCATCGACGCCTCGCTGGTGAACAAGTTCCACATCCCTGTGGTTCGTTTACTGAAGCCCATCTTCATCTCCACAGTTAATGGAGAGAGACTCGACGGTATGGTGCAGTTCCGTACAGAACCCCTCCAGATGGACATCGGAGTCCTGCATTCTGAGCGATTGGAGTTTTTTGTGTTACCCCATTGCACCTCAGAACTCCTCTTGGGTCTGCCCTGGCTCCAGCGCCATTGTCCAGTTCTGGATTGGACCTCCGGAGAGGTTCGAAGCTGGGGTTCGGCTTGTTTCGGCAGATGTCTCAAGTCGGTACGAGTCAAGTCTGCACCTGTTTTTTCTCCTCCTCCCGGTCTGCCTGAACCATATGCGGATTTTCCAGACGTTTTTTGCAAGAAACAGGCGGAGGTGTTGCCTCCACATAGGCCATATGACTGCCCCATTGACTTGCAACCTGGCACTACACCGCCTAGGGGAAGAATCTATCCTCTCTCCCCTCCAGAGACTCTAGCCATGTCAGAGTATATCCAGGAGAACCTGCAGAGAGGGTTTATCAGGAAATCCTCTTCTCCTGCCGGAGCAGGATTCTTCTTTGTTGCGAAGAAGGACGGTACCCTTAGGCCTTGCATAGACTTTCGGGGTCTCAACAGCATTACTGTAAAGAACCGTTACCCTCTTCCCCTGATTACGGAACTCTTTGACCGGTTACAAGGCGCCAAGTACTTCACCAAGTTGGATCTCAGAGGGGCCTATAACCTTATTCGCATCCGAGAGGGTGACGAGTGGAAGACGGCTTTTAACACCCGAGACGGGCATTTTGAGTACTTAGTCATGCCTTTCGGGCTCTGTAACGCTCCAGCGGTCTTCCAGGAGTTCGTTAACGACATTTTCCGAGACCTGCTCTATACCTGTGTCGTGGTCTATTTGGATGACATCCTCATCTTCTCTACTAACTTGGATCAACACCGTGCTCATGTCCGCTTAGTACTCTCCCGTCTCAGAAAGAACCGTCTCTACGCTAAATTTGAAAAGTGTTTGTTCGACCGTACCAGCCTTCCCTTCCTGGGCTACATCATTTCTGCCAAGGGACTACAAATGGATCCTGCCAAACTGTCTGCCATCCTGGACTGGCCTCGTCCCTCTGGCCTTAAGGCCATCCAGCGATTCCTCGGATTCGCAAACTATTATAGACAGTTCATCCCGCATTACTCCACCCTTGTGGCACCAATTGTAGCCCTAACCAAGAAGGGGGCTAACCCGAAATCTTGGCCGCCCCAGGCCGAGAAGGCCTTCAGCGCTCTTAAGTCTGCCTTTGCCACCGCCCCAGTTCTGTCCAGACCGGATCCTACTAAGCCGTTCTACCTGGAAGTAGACGCTTCCTCTGTTGGTGCTGGTGCTTTGCTCATGCAAAAGACTACAAGAGGCAAGTCGGTTACTTGCGGGTTTTTCTCTAAGACTTTCTCTCCCGCTGAAAGAAATTATTCTATTGGGGATAGAGAATTACTCGCCATCAAGCTGGCCTTGGAAGAGTGGCGGCATTTACTGGAAGGATCGGTACATCCCGTGAACATCTACACGGATCATAAAAATTTATCTTACCTCCAGTCTGCTCAGAGACTAAATCCCCGCCAAGCTCGCTGGTCTCTATTTTTTGCCAGATTTAACTTCCGGATCCACTTTCGTCCAGCGAGCAAGAACCTCAGGGCCGATGCCCTCTCTCGTTCGTCTGATGTCACAGGAGAGGAAGTCAAGCCACAGCACATTGTGCCCCCAGAATGTCTGGTCACCGTGGCACCTATAGACTTGCGTAACCTCCCTCCCGGAAAGACCTATGTTTCTCCCCGTCTTCGCCTAAAGGTTCTTAAGTGGGGACATTCTTCTCTTCTCGCAGGACATCCTGGCGTCCGAAAGACTCTACAACTTATCTCCAGGAGATATTGGTGGCCATCCTTGGAGAAGGACATCTCTGAATTTGTACAGTCCTGCTCTGTATGTGCCAGAGACAAAACCCCTCGCCAAAGACCCGCCGGCTTTCTCCAGCCACTTCCCATACCAGAGACCCCTTGGTCCAATATCGCGATGGACTTTGTTACGGACCTACCACCATCTCACGGGAAAACGATAATTTGGGTCGTCGTAGATCGCTTCTCGAAGATGGCGCACTTCATCCCGTTGCCAGCCTTACCATCCGCACCTCAGTTGGCCAAGCATTTCCTCCGACACATCTTCCGGTTACACGGCCTGCCTTCACATATTGTCTCCGATAGAGGAGTCCAGTTTGTGTCCAAGTTCTGGAGGGCTCTCTGTGGACGGCTTAAAATCAAGCTGGATTTCTCTTCTTCATACCACCCCCAAACCAACGGACAAGTAGAGCGGGTCAATCAAATCTTGGGCGACTACCTTCGCCACTTCGTTTCCTCCCGTCAAGACGATTGGGTCGATCTCCTCCCATGGGCGGAGTTCTCCTATAACCACAAAGACTCTTCCGCCACCAACAAGTCTCCCTTCTTCGTGGTTTACGGTCGTCATCCTCTGCCTCCTCTGCCGTTATCCTCCTCCTCCGGTGTACCTGCAGTGGATGACCTGGTGCAAGACTTTTCTGCCATCTGGCGTGAGACGCGCCTGTCCCTCTTACAGGCCTCATCCCGCATGAAAATCCAAGCGGACAAGAAACGTCGGTCTCCTCCTGTCCTGGTTCCTGGGGACAGAGTTTGGCTCTCCTCCAAGTACGTCCGCTTCAGGGTTCCTAGTTACAAGCTTGGTCCTCGTTATTTGGGACCCTACAAGGTCAAGAAGAGGATCAATCCTGTGTGTTACCAACTCCATCTCCCTCCCTCCCTTAAAATTCCCAACTGTTTTCATGTCTCCCTCCTCAAGCCTGCGGTCTTTAATCGCTTTTCCCCCAAGAATCTTCCTCCCACGCCTGTATCCGGTACCTCGGATGTCTTCTCCGTTCAGGAGATATTGGCCTCTAAATTGGTCAGGGGGAGAAGATATTTTTTGGTGGACTGGGAGGGCTGCGGTCCTGAAGAGAGATCCTGGGAGCCAGAGGAGAATATCTTGGACCGTAATCTCATCCTCAGGTTTCTGGGTACCAAAAAGAGGGGGAGACCAAAGGGGGGGGTACTGTAACGCTGAGCACTCCGGTCCCTGCTTCTGGACCGGAGCGCTCGCAGCGTTCATTCCAGATCCACTCACCTGTGCCCGCTCCGGCTCCCTCCTCCGCTCCCCGCTCACATGGTTCCCGGAGTGCGCGCCCCTGCACCATAGGGCGCGCGCGCGCAGGTCGTTTGAAATTTAAGGGGCCTGTGCACCAGTAATTGGTGCCTGGTCCAAACCTCCCTTCCTGTTTCCTGTGACCTGTTTCCTGTTTCCTGTTTCCTGTGACCTGTGACCTGTTTCCTGTTTCCTGTGACCTGTTTCCTGTGACCTGTTTCCTGTGACCTGTTTCCTGTTTCCTATATAAGTGACCTGCCCCTTCCAGCCATTGCCGGATCTTTGTTACCTTGTTGCCTTAGTGAAAGCGTTATTTGTGTAATCCTTTGCCTGTTGCTGAACCCTTTGCTAACGACTATCGCCTCTGAACCTGTGCTGCCTGCCCTGACCTTTGCTACGTCTGACTACGCCTCTGCCTGTCCCTTTTGTACTACGCCTATATCAGCAGTCGGTGAGGTTGAGCCGCTACCAGAGGACACGACCTGGTAGTTACCGCCGCAGCAAGCCCATCCCGCCTTGCGGCGGGCTCTGGTGAATACCAGTAACTACTTAGAACCGATCCTCCGGACCGATCCATGCCAATCCCTCACTGACACAGCGGATCCACTCCCTGCACCGCTCCTGCTACCAGTCCGGACCCTGACACCTACTAATACATTTCAGTGGTTAAAGTAGGCACGGGATACAGTTAGGACACAAAGTCACATGGCAAGTTGCAGCCCTTTAGGGGGGCAGAAGTCTATGGGGGGTTTCCTTCACTTCCTATTTCCCACTTCAATTTCCCTTCTCTGACATAAAGGGAAACACAGAAAACTAATAGGGTAATCATGCCCTACCTTATCCAAAACGAAATAAAAGTTTTGGCTTTAGATAAACTTTAACTTAAATGACCATCAACATAGTGCACCATAAAAAATGAAAACATTTGTAAGATAAGCATAAGGTATACAGTAGAGTCTTATTAGCTAGTTATAGACATTTGGCGTGCTACACCTGCCCAAAATAACTTCATCTAAATGCTCCGAGCATGTGTAGCACATCCACCCCTCTTCCTGCCTGAAGTTCATTGGCTGCATTTACTGGCAATACCCAGATGTCATTTTGATACCCGAGGCTTGTTTTATTTATAAAAGAGCAGATCTTCCTGCTCCGCCATAAACTGACACTCACAGAACAGCATCCACAGTGTCAAGAAGAGTTAGTGCCAGTTTACACTGGTGCGATGTGGGAATCCTGCAAATCCACTGTGGGTTTCCGCATCGCACCCGACACGCAGGCAGTTCACCTTGCCATATGCAAACTGCTGGGAGTGTCAATACAAAGTTAATGGCACCCCCAGATTAGTTTGCATATTGTAGTGCGAACTGTCAATTCGGACAGGAATTGAATTGCAGAGATGTAAACACCCATGCAATCTGAATCTGGTGCAGATAAAAAAAGGGTCCTGCACGACTTTGGTCCAAATGCGATGCAAATTCAGCCATACAATCTGTATGGCTGAATTTGCATCCCACAGACATCGCATGTGACTTGCAGAGCAATGAGGTGCAAATCACATGCGATGTCTGACATTGCTATAGTGTGAACAGGCACTTATAATGAAGCAAACCTATTATTTTCTCATTGTAACTCTCTGGTTCTTTCATGGTAGTTCAGAGGGGAGAGGTTTGATTTGTACATGATGTAAGATAAAGCAACATTACAAGTAAAAAAAAAAAATTAAATAAGCTTCTATGTACCTCTTAGTTTACCCTAATGACCCCTAGTTACCCTTCTTTCCTTACTTTTTATTTTGCTGTCCATTTATTTTTTCAATTTTTCCCATTAACATTTGAACTTTTAACATTTTCATTTGTTAGTTTCTTTTTTAGCCATGCATGTCAAAAAAGCACACAAAAAAAAAGTTTATCTACTTTATAAATTTGCATTGTTTTGTAATATATACAAAATTTTAAAATCATTATACATAGGGGGATTTATAGAACAAATGTGCACATAACTGGCAGGAACACTTGTTTTAAAAGTAACACTAGTCAAACTATGTAAATGTTTTGCTACATCTTTTGTCGATAGATTTCATAAAAAATAAAACACCTTTTCTTCTAGGCAATAAGGCTTTATTAACACAGTTGTTAAAAAAAAAAAAAAAGAAGCATTTAAAAGCTTTTTTTTATTTACGGATTTGAAGGCAGCTGCATTGTTTTCAATAAAGACATTCACACGGGTGCATAAACATGCACTGTGTTCAGTTCTGTAACAGAAAATTTAAAAAATCGGAGTCTAAGGACATTCATATACACGTATGCCAGATGCAAGTATTGGGGAAAAAAAAAAAAAACAGGATAGTTCTAAGCAATTAATTACTGATTATTACACAGATATTATGTGCTAGAAAAAAATATACGTAATAAGATAAGAAAAAAAATTTATGTCCATGTGAATGTAGCCTAAAAAGCCTTGTTTGTAATGAAAAAAAAAAAAACAATATATGTATTACTTTGTTATCTTAAAGTGGTTGTTACCCTAAAAAATAAAAAATTCTCCTGTTCCTTTAAAGCATGATCAATAGCATAGTGGTGTTGCATTGCCATTTGTCCTGTTGTACCTAAAATATCTGGTTAATCCTGCCAGTTCCTGTGTCCCCCTCTGTGTGCTGCTGACCATGGTAATCATGGCTGCTGAGCCTGATTACCGTGGTCAGCCTCCATGCCTCCATCATCCGCAGTGTTCTGAGTGTCTCTTGCTCTCCCCTCTCCCCCTCCCTCCTTGGCTGTCAGCTCCAGTCTGTGTCTGCAAAACCGAGCCCCTCCCCTTTCCTCCTGCCTCTATTCCAATGCATTACATAACACAATGCCTTGTATCTTCTCTGTTTTAGCAATTTATTCACTCCAGTATGTCAGGTTTTTTTTTTTTTTTAATTATAATCCTAAATACCTTTTTGCACAACTCCTCTGTGTGGTCACATAATCTGCCTCTGCTGGCTGGCTGACATTAATGGGGAATCTCAGCCCCTCCCACTGCTGTTCTTAGATCGAGGAAGCAGAGCAGAGGGGGATCATGTGACTGCACAGAGGAGCTGTGAAAAAAGGAATTTAGAATTATCATTTATAAGAAACACAAACACTGCACTTTATATCTTGCAAAAAACAGAGATGTTACAAGTAATTGTGTTATGTGAGTTTGCAACCTCTTTAAGTAATGACAACGTTTTACTGAATTAATAGGCCCATAGTAAAAATGTAAATACCGCCATCAGGGGTATACAGGTGTGGGAGCTAAATGGGTTCATTTACTGTCATTCTTTCTCAGCCACTTATTCGTAATTTGGAGTTGTACCAGAACTCACGTTGGATTCTCTTACACGCCAAACACATTGGGATGATATTTGGTATAACAGTATAGACCAGATTTTTAGGACTGGCCCTTCTCAGGTTAGGATGTGTGTTTTTTTTTTGCAGTAATTATAACAGGGTGAACAGGACCTTGGTAAATTGAAACATATTTTTAATGCATAGAGTGGTGTGAGCCTAACTTACCAATCACTTAATGAAATAAATTTGTTTTACTGAGCAGAGTGTCTCAATGACCCAAATGCCATTGCCAAATGATCTTGGAACATTTATCCACCAGGGAAAGCAATAGGTTGTGTGATACATGTGCTCAGAACTATGCTTTTTACTTTGCTGTACATTCAATAGGTTTGTCTCATGTTTCAGGCACAGTGAATGTGGTTAATAGTGAAAGAAAAGCATCATGATATGATAGTCAGCCTTTTACTTCCACGAGTGACTGCACAAAAGGACAAGTGTGGTGACTCATTTTTCATTATGGGTGTATACAAATATACTTGAGAACCTATAAAAAGATAACTATATTGCACATAAGAAAATGTTTTTTTTACAGAAGCTTCCACATTTTTATCTTTCTCTAACAGAGGCTGTTTTATTGACTGCTAAAGGAAGATTCCATGATCTCTTTAGCCAGTATATACATAATGGTTGTATATTAGTTCATGATCTTTCCTAAATAACATTTTATTGACATTTTATCTATACGCAAAACAGAACATATATCAAAGATAATGTAGTTTCATAAATTAAAACATAAGAGCAAGATAATATTACAGGTCTTACATACAATGCAAGCAATATATTAAAATAGGAAAGGTACACATAAAGGAAGGAAAATACAATAGCGATTTTTGATCTCTGTGTTATGCCGACCATACTTGGAGCCAAATCGGGCCAGTTTAACAAGTACCGTCTGAATTTTGATCCATCTATTGCTATTCCTGTTCATAGAAGTCAATCTATTGTTTGACTTCTCATGAATGGTCCTGCTGGAAAATTACCAATCGATCAGCACTGGCAGGCAACTGCCTGCAGGGCTGATCAGTGTATTCTGAAAGCGGGGGAGTTTCACCATCAGAATACAACAAAGCAGGGAAGAAATCTGCATCCACGTCGAAAGTGTGTGGATAGGGCAATCTGGTCAATTTTTTTTGTTCAACCCGCTGGCTGAATGAAAAAACTGACCCATGTATGGCCATCCTAACCCTTTTGCTGCCTCTGACGTAAGAGTTATGGCAGAACAGAAATGCTTCCAGCTGACCAGCTCCATAAATCTTACAGCAATTAAATTCCCATAGGCTATCATCTCATAGTTGCTTCAGTGACAGTTATCTTATAGTAGTAGAGTCCCCCCAGACCCTGCTAAATTATGAATAGCTGTGATCAGCATCTGTCAAGTCATCAATCCATTCCTATGGTTCCTCCAACATTGTTCACCTTGATTTAAGTTCTGCTTTTTTATTTGATTTAACATATTGTTATGTAATATCACTTGTATATTAGCGCTACACTTTATTTTATATTTATAATCCATTCCTTTACAAATGTGGTGCATCAACACTCTAAAGGCCCATGTACACTGGCAGGGATACACATGCCAGTGTACCTAGTGCATGTACTCTGTAGTGGTTTGTTACAACACATCACAGTGTTTTCCCTTTTTTAAAGGCTTGATTGGACAGTACCACATGACATAACTGTGAAGCCAACCTCCAGATTTTTATTAGTATTTATTTTTTATTTACAGCTTTGCGTACTTACAATTTTCACCATTTCACAGAAAGGCAATATTTGAAACTTACAACTATGTGTTATTTTTTAAACTCAATAGATATTAATCTTTGAAAGGAATTTTGTTATGTTGTATTGTATTTTTATAGAAAATATTGTTTCGATAAATATTTATGCAACTAATGCGGAATGACCAAATTCAACAGCGCCTTTATTTATTCTACCAGTCCTATGTTTCATAAAATATATGATTTGTTGGTATTTTATAAACTTTCAAAGTTGTAAGTAAAAACAACTAAACATGTTAAAAAAAGGGAAAAATAGCAAAAATGGTCTGGACACCTGGGGTTAACAAGTAGAGAGCAGAGCAAGGGCTGGTTCTCCAGTTGTGCTATGGCCCTTGTGTAGTGGGCTGTGAAGAAGTTATTTCAGAAGGTATATAATATAATACATTTTACTGTAAAAAAAAGATCTGAGGCCGTCTACTGGAATCTTGAGTATTAAAATGTAGCCGGCTTGCCCAGGTTTTATAATAGTTTATTTGCTTTAAGATAGAGATTTCCTCCATGGGGTGTCTTTAGGTCACTTGCAATATCTATTCAGCCACAGGTGGTAGTCTAGTGGCCCTCCAATACTTCAGGATTAGACTTGTGATTGCATTTAGGAGGTAAGGCATTCTTCATTTTTTACATTTGGGAACAGACATGGGAGTACTGTTGTATAAAAATAACCCCAGGGTCATGTAGAAGAGTCACAATAATGATCATTGCTATTAAATTAACAATCTTTACCCAAAAAATAGTTTGTTTTATTAGTGAGCAGTTCCACCAGATATGGGAAAGGGTGCCCAGGTCTAGGGAGCGTCAGCACAAAAAAGAGGTCTGAAAGTCCCATCTACTTAGCCTACTGGGTCTCTGTTCATGATCTAACCACTAAGAGACCAGAGACCCAATACAACTAATTTAGTCATACAGGGTCTTTGTACATTAGTTCAAAAAACATCTTAAAGCTTGACTTCATGAGAGCTGTTTTACCTACCAAAGGCTTGGAGTTTTTGTCCATCCAGTTCTGAGATTTACACAGTTTTGCTATACAGCACAGTTCTGCCTGGCAGGGAAGGGATCCCTCCATCTACATTCCCTGTTACTGCTTCTGTCAGCATTTACCCTGTACTTCAGCACACCTATTTGGCTCTTTTTGCTGCTATTGCCTCTCCTTTCTCTGAGCAGTGCTGTGCAATAGACTGCAAGAAGCCTACACCATATCAAATTTAGGTACTTACACTGCTTGCATTAAAAAATAAACGTAATAATGTATTAATAAATAGAGAATTGCATTGATGTGTTTATTTTATTTATGCCAGGAGCTCAGCTTTAAAACATTTATTGTCATTAGACTGCCAGACTATCTTTCCCAATCTTTTACAATTAAAGGTAAAGTGTAATAGTTTTTGAGCAAATGGTTAAAAATGCTTGTAACTAATACAAATCATCCCAAAAACGGTTCTGGGATACATAGCATTTTACTAAATAAATATAGCCATGACTGGGTAAAGAGCAGCCTGAAGTACCCCTATGTAGCTTTGCAGAGCCAGAGACTCGAGAAAAAAACTGCAGTGCTTTTCCACTGGTAACTACTTTCAATGGAAGAATGGCGTGTAAAAAGTTAAAAAGATTTCTCCATTGGTATGAACTGCTCCACAACAGTGAGATCTTGCTTCATATGAGAATAATTTGGCTAGGTAACAAAATGTATAGAGCTTTCCTAATTTAGGGTGTGCCTGAAAAGCAAAAGCTGCACATTTATTGTACATACAAGTGATATGTTATTGCCAATGGATGCCTTCACTCAAAGCAGAACTGCAAGAAAAGAGAAAAAGGTAAATTTAGTCCAATTATGTATTTATTAAGAAGGTAAAGGTGCCTTTAATAAATAGGCATTAGGCAGCCTGCTTGGCTGCAATAATTCTAGAATAGTTCCTAAAATATTCAAATGTTCTACACCTTCAAATTCGGCAGCCGCAGAGAAAAACAGATAAAAGGAACTTAATGAAAATGTTTTAACAAATATATTCCTGGATATGTAAAATATATACAGCAACACTTTTAGACATAATCAAGAAAATACTATTGATATTTTAGCCTATATTAAAACTGCTGGTATATGGTCATTTCAAATAGATATAAAAAATAAATAATTAAAAATGTGAATGTACATAGGAAAGTGTATAGTGTGGTCGACTTACTTAACAAATAGGGCTTGTTTAACTAGCAAAGAGAATGTTTAATTAGTAAAAAAAACGTAAATCAATTCAATCACATGCAAGTGAAAATCCTGTTTTTACCATTTTTACATGATTGGGTGTTCAAGGTGAACAGACTTTTACCTTATTAACAAACCTAAGTTAACAATCTCTATTCCTTTAACAATTTATTCGTTCTGATTGTAAATATTCTGTATCTGTGCACCCATAAGTTTAATGTTCTAATGTGTGTATGTGGTCAGTCCATGATAATTGTGTATTATTACTGTGTTGTTAACTTCATACAATAAGTATGTATCTTGTCTTTACAGGGTGGCTGTCCGGTGGACAAGACACACAGAAATCAATGTAGGGCATGCCGTCTGAAGAAATGTTTAGAAGTCAACATGAATAAAGATGGTAATTAACATAAGAGTTCACTAAATGTCTCATTCTTATTAATAGGACCGTGTGATCATTTCTGTCCTAAATATACAATCATCTATTGTCACTCATATTAGAAAAAGAAAAAAAAATCCAATTATAAGATTTTCTTAGCAATCAGCGAGACAGTCATTGGTATTTTTTTAACATAAGCAAAATCAAAAGCATTATGCTTAAGAACAGAAGCCTACATTAAAATGATTGACATAGCTCTGGTAAAATATAGATTAATGTCGTTATTTAGAAAGGGAAAATCATAAGGAAGAAATGTTCTCTCAAGGACACAGTATGAGGGAAGATTTTCATGATTTTAACCTTTTAATGAAATGAAGTATCTAAGAGCCTGCT
The DNA here is from genome assembly GCF_965119305.1 of Pelophylax lessonae. NCBI lineage: Eukaryota > Metazoa > Chordata > Amphibia > Anura > Ranidae > Pelophylax > Pelophylax lessonae. The sequence continues at coordinate 394,057,914 of NC_138770.1, forward strand.
CTTTGCATCAATTTTCCAAATGAGTTTGATTAGTACTGAGATGATTACTGGATTGATTTCAGCTGTTCAACATGAAAGGGGACCAAGAACATCCACCATAAGGAAGCAAGTGGCTCTATATTTCAGAGGACATAAAGATGTCAATGGAACCACGCCTCACTTTCCTTCAGCAGCCTTACCAACACCTACCTTCTTCACCACTGTTAGTCAGCTGGAGCCACATAACCTAGAGCTGGCAGCAGTATCCACCACTCCTGAGAGACAGACATTGATTGGCCTAGCACAGCCAACCCCAAAGGTAAGTCACACTCTATCTCAAATGCAATTCCATGCAGCATGTTAAATCATTCAGTGACATATAAACACTCTGAAGAAAACACTGCAGCTGGGCTAAAATAGGAAAGTCATTTGTTTTATCATAAAGCGTATCTAAACACAAAAACACAACTTTAAAATATTATAGCCTACTAGTCCTTAAACATGGTGACTGCATTAGTTGTCTTTTCAGGCTTGGTGATCCTACAAAAAGCATGCTTCCTGTTCCTTCATTTTTACATTCATTTCTCCAGTGTACCTATGGAGGGAGCCACTGTTTTCACACAGGCTGAACTTCAATATGTCTGTCTTTTTATCTCCATTACATGGTGGATTTATGGGACTAGCAGTTTACACATGAATAATAAGGATGCTTGTGCTTTGTTTTCAAGATCAACAGATATTTCCTGAGAGCTACATAGCAGCATTCTGATGGGGTAGTCTCCACCCCCTTTCCTCTCATAGGACATTTATCTACAAATTAGTACCCCTTTAAACCATAGTGTTCACATTTTTTCCTCTTCTTAAACTCTCATTGGACGCATTTGAACGTTTTTTCTTGCCTTGCCAGCAAATCCCTGGTGGTCCACCCATGTTTTGAGTAAGGTTCTCCCAAATGGTCTTCTAAATGAAATGCTGATACAAGAGTTCCAATGCTGGTCTCCTGTGACATGCTTTATGAATTGGTACCTTAGGAAGGTGCAATGAGATGTGGCAGGCAATAAACACACAGAGCCCCGATTTGCAAAGAACATTGCATTGAACAGTCAGCAGCACAACAGGCCTGGTGAGAAGCTCACCCATCCAGAGCCACTTACAAGTATGCTGGGAATTAACAGCAGTCAGAAGACTCAGGGATGCTGACAGCATCTGCCACAAGAAGCAAAGTGTGTCCTAGCTATTGCAACTCAAATGGGAAGTTTCCTGAAGAGGTAGACGTAGACCCTGCTCTCTCCCTACTCCACTGTAACCTTTCCCTAGTGCTGATACTGTCTCTGTCAAGCAGGGAACCTGTCCCTAACCTGCCAACTTGCATAAAGCACCAAACACAGGGGTCAGAGTCTTAAATAGTCTCTGCCTAACCTAAGATGGCCCCCAAGGTCACATGGGGTCTGTGCATCCAATCGAATCACTACCCGCGTGACCAAGGAAATCATAGCGAAACATAGCTTCTCTCAACTTCCTCTCCCACCTGCAGTGGGGAATATAGATTGTCCCTTCCCACAGATATCTCTCAGTAAATCTAGGAGGGCTTGATAGGTAGAGGTGTGCTGGTTGCTGTATCTTATGATAGGTGGAACACTGTTTCCAGTTAGAGTTTGGCCCCTCGGAATGTATGTTTGTATTCCAAATTGGGCAGCTGAATCCCATGCAGGCACATTTCCTCCTGTGTTTGTTTTTCAGCAGATGCTGACAGTCGTTGCATGCGTTGTGTTCCCCCTGCACCAGAGACAGGGTATTGTCTGATTGGCCACAGCTTTTAAACACTGTGGTGGCACCCTGTGATGAACCTTCCACCATTACAAGCCCACTGCCTGCCAGTGTCTACAGTCCCATCTTGCTGGGGACCAGCTGCCCCAGTTTCCATGCTTCTCCCACCAGGTAGGCATTTTCCTGCCACTCTTCGTTATATTATTTATTAGGTTGTAAATGTAGCATAGTAATAGTATGCCTTGTTACCTTTTGTTTTTCAAAAAAATCCAGCCATACCGATCCCTCCAAAAGACTGGCTAGTTTAGAAATGGTAGGTGAGGGCTCCCATTATACCTCAAGCAGTGAAGCCTGTTCTCCTGTTCAGCTGTCTCCCTTTTTTCGAGTGCATCCTCAGCACTTTAGGGAAGATCGAATATTTCCTTCCTCTTCCTGAAACAGATGTAAAACTTCGAAAGACACAGATCTTCACCCAGAGAAAGAAGTTCCTTTAGCCATCATTACAGAAACCAAAGATCAAGGTTTCCTTTCACACATTATCACTCTCCACATGAATCTTATAAGAGAGCCTACCATCGTCAACCCTCTCCTGATGGGTATTGGGCCTGTCATAACATAGTCATGCTGGGAAATATAAATTGTGAAAGTTGCTTTATGGAAGCAACCAGGTTCAAAGAGGCCAATAAGCACCAGGTGGTTTCCCTAATGAAACAAATGTTCCAGGATACCTTAAAGTCTTACACCTGTACCTTACTGTTTAACAGTCTAGCAGTCCACAGGTACCAACTCTGTGTCCAGAAAAGTCAACACCAGCATCTCAGGAAGATGGCAAGTCTGAAGGTTCTTATTAATCCTCATTAGATGAGGGAGAGCTGGGGGGTTTCAACTTTATCTTACTGCAGCCCTTCGTTAAGTCATTCAAACAGGACATTCTGTAGGAGGATCTGGCAGAGAAGTTCCAAAAGAAGAAAACATTATGCATATGAAGAAGGAAGTTACAGCCTTCCCTCTCATAGAAAAATTTAAATAAATAATTACAGATTAGTTAAATCAAGTTGACAAAAAAAAAATCATTTTATAATCGATTTGTGAAATTATAGAAGATTTAAAAACCCTTGACAACAAGGCAAAACTCATCATGCCCATCCCACTATACTTGGATGGTGCAATTTCTCTTGCAGGGATGTCCTGCATAGGTGTGGTGACATGGATTTAAAAATATATATATATTTGACAATGGCATGTAAGCTGGAGGTGGCCTTAGATTTGGTCTCAAGGGCCCTTGGAGTCAGTGTTGAAAATGTTGAATCAGCTGTCTCCAACGATCTCAGTAAAACCGAGATTCTCACTACAGTGAGAGACATAATGCTTGGCTGCTGGATTCTTACTGGAAGCATCCCTTGACATCAGCAAGTTAGTGGCAAGTTAGTGGCAAGAGTAATATTATGGTTAGTCACAGGGAAGAGAGGACTTCACCGGCTATAGGTGTCTCAAACCAAGGGTGGCGCAAGATCCCCTTTCAGGGTCAATCATTATTTGGCAACAAGCTGGATGTGCTAAGGCGAATACTTCAGAATAGGCAGAAGAAGAAAAAGCCCCAATTTATGCATCTACTGTACCTTCAAATACAGCAACAGAGGTTCACAATCAATAGCCAGGCCTCTAGAGGACAAAAGACCCAGTAGTTATGTTTGGAAAGTTTTGCCTACCTAAATTTGCCACATGGAAGTACAAGTTTCTAGGAAGTTTGGGCAGATAAAATAAGAGACCAGTAAGTAATAAAGACAATCTCAGGGGGTTACTCATGTGAGTTTCTGGAAAAAAAAACTCTAAAATTCATATTGACCTACATTCAAACTTGAATTTGAAGTCGTCTTTGTAAAAACCCTACTAGAACAGCAGTGATTGCAGTACCAGAGCAAGAGCTCTTCCTGGGATGTATTCATCTGGTCAAGAAGAAGACAGGGGACTGGAGACCAGTGGTAGTTTTTTAGTTGTAGGTTTCAACCAAAACACATCCAGATGGAGACTATTTAGCTGAGAGATTGGCTTCTTTCAATAGATGTAAAAGACACATATCCATATCCTGGTACATTCAGAGAGTCAAAAATGTTTCCAGTTTGTTTGCCTTCCTTCTGGCCTGCCAGTGTCTTCCACAGTTTTCGTCTCACAGTTGTAACTTTGCGTCGAATGATAAGGTGGCTATCTGGTCCTTAATGCATACCTTTTATGTCCCATTACTGTGTTGAACCTACCTCTTTTACAACTGTAAATTTTGGTCAGAAGGTGTTTTGCTACATAAATTATGTTTTGCAACTAAATGCTTTCAGCACTCCCTCCCTGTGTCATCAAATGATGTCCCATTAGTATATTGACATGGAGCTGTTAGGAAAATTGAATTGCATACTTAAAGTAATGTTGCTTTTCAGACAAGCTTTATGGCAGCATAGTATCCCTCCAAATCAGAGTTTACTAGTTACACAAAAATATGGTTGAAGTAGGGTAAAAATTTGTGGGTTTACTGTCCCATGAGGGGAGAAGGTCAGAGGTTATCCCATTAGTATGGTGCAATGGCGCTTGTCAGGAAAGGAAAATTACAATAAGCATTAAATTACATTTTCAGATTTTTCTGTACTTGCTGAAAATGTTTGGAGCCTGAACATTTTAAACTAATGCAGGCAGTGCAGGCAGTGCACCTAAGGACTGGCAGGCTGCAAAACACTTGTGCGACTTTTCCTGCGACTTGGGACTGGAAAGTCGCATGACAAGTCGTACTCCATGATTTCCAATGAGTACCGTTCATATCTGTGCGACTTCAAGTCGCAACGAGTTCAAAGTAGTCCCTGCACTAATTTGGGCAGACTTTGATGCGTTTTGAGGTCCATGGATATAGGCATTGCTTCAAGTACAGTAAAAATTGCAGCAAAATCGTAGCAGCAAAATTGCGGTAAATTTGCGCGACTTTTAGGTCGCATAAGTGTGAAAGGGGTCTTAAGCAGTTTTTCACACGTAGTGTGGGTAGGTCTGTGCTGTATAACTTTCTCTCTCTTCCTCATGTAATGGTAGTCAGATTCTGACTTCCAAGGCAGATGTGAAATTGATTTGTGGCTGTGAGAAGCTCATAATGCTGACCCTTAAGCAATGATCTTGTGGTGTGGTGAATTTTTGAGCCTAATGGAAGCATTAAAAACATATGTAAATTAAATTTCCAGATAACCAGTTTATTGTCAAAAGGAGAGGAATTTAAAGGTGCAATACAGCAATGCTTGTATGAAAAACAAAATTACTGAGCAAGCAGGCTGTGCTTTCTGTAGTTATTTTAAGGCTTAGATGTGTAGTTATACTGAAGAGCAGGGCCGGCCCTACCATGGGTCCCGCTGGGTCCATTGGACCCAGGAAGCACTTGGAGAGGGGAAGCAAATTCACTCTAAAGATTTTTTTTTCCAGCAGTTTTATGTGTCATCAGTTTGTGGCGCGTTACAGGCGGCATTTTCCCATCTCATCCTGCTTCCTGCAGTGCAAACTGATGAGGATGAGGAGGCAAATGGTCTCCTCTGGGGAATGTCACTCATGTGATCGTGGTGTGCGCAATGACAGACATCAGTGCACTCCATCTCATGCAGGGCAGTCTGGATCTTCTAGGGCAGTGGGCGCAACAGACACAGGAATGACAGGAGGACTGAGGACAGACAGTGGGTGTTTGGTGGAACGGTCCGGTGGTGAGTTATGAAAGAAGATAACAGTATATATAATATTTTCTACATTTTATATTTATATAAAATAATGGATGTGGGGGCCTTTTGTTGGGTTTAATTTTTATTTTATTTTTTAAGGGGGGGGGGAGCAGCATTTTATTCTTTTATTCTTGGACCCAGGCAGCACAATGTCTTGGGCCAGCCTCGCTGAAGTGTAAAGTTTGTTTGGATTTTGTAATGTCCTATCTAAAAACAGATGTTTGAGTTTCGTACAGCTGTTTCCAAGTTATACTTATGTTACCTCTTAGAAAATCCGGCAATAAGATTCCTGCTATGAACTTTACAAACATACTTGCCTATTACAATCATTACATGAGGATCTGCAATATGCAGCAAAAAGCAGAAACAAGATTCCGTCAGCTGCAACAAATGACTCCCCCTAAGATGAGAGGACAGAGTTAGGAACTCAGCTAAAGAGATCATATCACTCCAGTCCCTAGGACATATGTGAATCAAGTGAGTGAACACCCAGGCCTGATCCTCCCTGGAAAACACTTGTAAGGACATCACCTGGGCTTTGTTTTACTTCATCTTGGGTTCCAAATTGACAGAGTAAAGTGAGCAGTTATGTTTAAATAGCCCTTTTACCACTTAAGCCCCAGAGGATTTGGCTGCTAAAAGACCAGGGGTTTTTTTGCGATTTTTTACTGCGTGACTTTAACGGACAATTGCGCGGTCGTGCGACGCTGTACCTAAACGAATTTGATGTCCTTTTTTTCCCACAAACAGAGCTTTCTTTTGGTGGTATTTGATCACCTGTGAGATTTTTTGATCATGCGCTATAAACAAAAAAAGAGCGTCAATTTTGCAAAAATAACAATATTTTTCAAATTTTTTTATATGAAATTCCCCCCCAAAAAAATGTAAAAATCAAAATTTTTTAACATTTTCGGCCAATTTGTTTTATGCTACATATGTTTGGTAAAAAAAATCGCAAAAAGCGTATTTTGATTGGTTTGCGCAAAAGTTATCGCGTTTACTAACAAAGGGAAAGATTTTTGTAATTTTTGGTGGTTTTTTTTTAACGCGTAATGGAGGCGATCTGCGATTTTTTTTGCGGTACTGCGACATTGCGGCGGACAGATCGGACCCTTGACTGACATTTTTGACACTTTTGGGGTTACCAGTGACATTACTGCAGTAATCAGTGCTATACATATGCACTGTTACTGTAAAAATGACACCGGCAGGGAAGGGGTTAACTTTATTGGAGAGGGAGGGGTTAAGTGTGTCCTAGGGGCGTGTTTCTAATTGTAAAGGGACATGGCTATTGGTGTAAAAACAAAGATCAACGGTCCTACATAGTAGAACCGTCTGATCTTCATTTTTACATAGGGAACAATGACAGACGGCTTGTTTACATAAGCCGTCCGCCTTTCTCCCTTCACCAGAGCGATCGTGAGTGACCGGCGGACGATCGGGTCCGCCGGTCACACGCACTGACTTGTCAGTGAACGAGCCGGGGCGGGCGCGCGCCTCGGTGGGCGGGCACGCGCCCACCCGCAATTGGCTCGCGAGTCAGTGACAGGCGAGTGACGTACCCCTACGTCACTCTGCCTGGCCGGGGCTGACCGCCGCAGTATATAGTCGTGCGGCGGTCGGCAACCGGTTAAAGACAGTAAGAGTGTTCCTGACATTGCCATCCAAATGAGGTTGTTCTTTGTTTGCAACTCCATACTCAGGACTTTGATAGATCAAAAAGTGGACCCTGTTGAAAAATCCATGTCCAGTTTTTTTCCTTCTGCCTCTTTGGAGGTCCATTGAAAGGGACAAATTGGACAGCTCCATCCCCTATAATTGGCACACTCCCTGGTATTACTTGGACACTTTTAAGCTTACCAAGGAGCAGGGCTACAAGGAGTTATGCCCAACTTGTGGTAGTGAATGGTTGTCTACAAGTTGACCAGAGACAAGAACATTTCGGTGTCTTTTCCTGGCCTACCTCTAGCCACTTGTAAGATGATCTGGAGGAATGTTTCTTCAAAGAGACTCACCAACAGGCACAAAGATCTGGAATGGATGGAAATCCAGGGGGGGTTGCCTTTGAGGACAATTATAGATGCAAAAACCTGAGCAGATACAGACTCTGCCCCTTTTTCATAATCCAGTAGGAAACTGCTTTGCATGTTTTCTGGAAATGTCCCTTTGCTCAGAACCTGCTGATGGCCCAGGAACCAGAACTCAAAACTTTGTAATTTAAATAGCCACCACACCCTTTGGGATGCTATGCAAACTATTTTGTGATGCATTTGAACAGGAGGACATTGATGGCACCTGTTGAATGATGTGTTGCTTTAAGGATGCTTTGTGGTGCACCAGAAAGCACGCCATCCTTCAGAGGGAGAGGATGTCCTTTGAAGAGTGTCACAGACTGGTCCACAGTCTGCTCAAAAACTATAACTTTTTTGGACTTGAAGGAGATAAAGGACGTCTGAAGATTTCCCCTTCCTCCAATCTCCCTAATGTTGCTTTGTCCTTCAATAAAAGCTTTGGGCCCGTAAAATTCTTTTCCTCTCCCTTATGCCTCTTTCCTGTCCTCTATCACACCTGTTGCTTGCTGAAATATGTTGAAATGCTTTTGAACAGTTTATACTTTATGTTGTGGTGCCATGTAGGACATGCAGGGCAGGTATCTAACATCTGTCAATGCGCCTCTAGGTATTTTGGTGGTACCTTAGGGGTTACATAATGCATATGAGGTAAGGCGGCTTCATGCATGATGTGATGGTTCAGAAAACTGTGCTCTGCACAACACGTTAGGCATCATCATGAGTGAGTATAGTTTATTGCGTAATTGGAACTGTATTGCAATTTAGTGTATTCAGGGCAGGGCTGGCAGCCTTAGGCCTGGGGGGCAAGTCCAGTCAAGTGGCCCATTGAACCATCGAATCAGCTCACTATCCATGCCCACTTGGTTTTATAACGGATATTGATGTTATGAAGCAAGACAAACATGATGCAATGTGGTAACATAATTTAATGTTAATAGCAACAAAGGAGGTGTAATAAAAATACATGACATTACGCCAGGCGAGGCCTAGGAAGCTCCTGTTGGGGGGAGATCACTCTGCCTGACAGGGAAGTATTGTGCCAGCTGTGTGCAGGAGTGTACTCTGCACACTCATACCGCTCCGCTGCAGCTCTGCAAATACAACATTGTGTAGTGGCGACCAGCAGCTGTCTGGCATTAATACATTAATCCAGCCCTTAGTGTGGCCTTTTTACCCGGCACCAGAGCGGCCCGGGGTAAGGGGGGGCTATTGCCTCCCTGCCCCCCTTCCCAGTCCTCCCCTGAGTGTATTTATGCACTGCATTGCAGTACAGGGTGGAATGTCCTCCAATTATGTATTCTGTTTTTATATATTTTTTATATAAATAAAGTATACTTTACTTTATATAGTCTATCCAAGACTATATACTGTATCAATTTTGAGTGACTTGTTTTTAATGACTGAACTACTTATCCTACATATCCTACAACATGGATCAGTTGTGCTATTGAAAACTCTCCTCTCTAAGATATAAATGTTAACATATGAATGCTTGAAATGTATGCAATAATAATAGTTAAATTACCCACCAGCTTCATACATTAGAGATCTCTAAGGGAGATCTCTGTATGTTTTTCCTGTTCCACCTGCATCGTAGTCTTCAGACACCATTTCCTGAACCCAATCATTAGAGATTTAGGATGAAAAAGCATCTGTAAAAGGTTAACAATCATCCTCCTACCTTGGAAAGTGGAGGTGCACATTCATGCAGTGAAAGGCTACTCTATAAATAGGGCAATTGCGCAGTCTGAACCGTAGGCTTCTTCCCCTGATTCTGGGAGTGCTTTTGCCACCAGTAGTGTGACTAACTAGAGAACTTTCCAGAATTTCTATATCCCTTTCTGAATCCATCAGTAGCTGGAGAAGATTGGAGAAACTTCCAAAAATGCAGGGCTGTCTCAGAGAGATCACTAGAGAACTATAGTATAAAACTGGCGAATCCCTGTGAATCTAACCTGTGAGGTTCCTGTAATTTGCCCATCAATAGCCAGGATTAGAATCTCAGGCCTAAAGTCTGAACCTTTAATAAACCTCAATACTGTATGGCCATCTTTAGGCATAATACCTGCTCACTGATAATGCAGATTGGTCTACTTGGGCATACTCATTTTTAAAGATTTAAGAAACATTTACAGTTCAGGAATTGCTTTCTTACTTTTACTTCTTTTATTGGCAATATTTTAAATTAGTTGTGGGGTAGAAGATACTAAATTGTCCTGGGGGGTGGGGGTAAATCAGCGTGGTTTAGTATTAAAGATGAATGATTAATGTAGTGTTAGCCATATACTGTCTTTTTAATACGTAACTGAAATGTCTGTTTTCCTTTTTAATCTAGTACCCACATGAAGTGAATGGAGCTCCATTGTATCTCTATGAAGTGGCCACTGAATCTGTCTGTGAATCCGCAGCCCGACTCCTATTCATGAGCATTAAATGGGCAAAGAGTGTGCCAGCTTTTTCTACACTGTCTCTACAAGATCAAGTGAGTTTAGAGTCATAAAACCGTATTTTCAAAATGACTGATCTCTTATGTTTCTGTTTTACATTGCTTTTGTATATGGTGTTAAAGGAAACCAGTAATTAACCAAATAAGCTGCCCTTGCAGATCGTTGGCTAGTTGCCTAGGTGTCATACAGACCCTCAATATTTTCCGAGTCACTGGAAAAGATATTTAGACTAGGAGTTCTTTTTTTTACACCAACTACTAGCTTAACCTCATTACCTAATGAAGCTAGAGACAGAATACAATTACAAATTTTATACTGCACCTTCACTATATATATATATATATATATATATATATATATATATACACACACACACACACACACACACAACTAATGACAACTTTGTCATAACATATATATCAGACGTCACTCACAGAAACACCATGCAGGTCTATCATTATTGCATTTAACACTGAGTTCCACAACCTACAGGATATGTATTGTAAATGATAACTAAACTATCAAAGATCAGTGATCTACTATGCACTGTAGGCATACAATCTTGCATCAATACAACTTAGCATTATACTATTAAGTATGAAAAAAAAAAATTAGTAAATATAGAGCTTTTAAAGAATTGAGCTTAAACTTAATAAATAAACACTCAGACAAAGCATAGGAGCCCATTCATCTATGGAATATATGGTTTTAAAAAGTATATACAAGAGACAGCCCTGAAGAATCCCTATGATAGCGTGAAACCTGTTGATGTCTTGATTTTACCTAGGAACAGCTGGCATCGCTTTGCAACCATTTACATATGGAGACACAGCTTGACAGAGCAAGCCCCACATTGTAGGCATACAATCCTGCATCAATACAACTTAGCATTATATTGTTAGGTATGAAAAAAATTGTCCATTAACTATGGAGCTTTTAAAGGAATGAGCCCAAACAATAAATAAACAAGCAGGCATATATTCCTAACACGGTATATTCCATACACGGAATATATGGTTTTATAAAATATCTTCAAGAGATTGTTTGTAATACACCACAGTATAATCCTCTTTTCAGTTCTATCTACACAATGCATAATTTGCAAAGGGGAAATTTAGTGTTGCAGCATCAGGGCCGCCATGGGGGGGGGGCAGCCCATACACATGTTGGGGGCCACAATTGCACTCCAGCATGTAAACAACCCCTTGGGTTTGACACGTAATCAATTCCCTAATTGGGTAAATCTTACCCGTGTCTGCTGCCACGAGTTCCTTACGTTTCTTCAGGTTGCATTTGGAGTGTTTACAGGCTCGACAGCGTCCACAGGCATAAAACGCTGACATAAAAGAAAAAAGACTGTTAACCCTCGGAGCAGGGTGATCCACCACTCCGGGGGCTATCATATCTCTCAGGGTTTTAGCCTTCCTATAAATGAAACAAGGTCGGGGGGGTAATACTGGCCCCAAAACGTTGTCCCTCAGTAGAATAACCCAATGTCTAGAGATGATCCTTTCAACGTACTTATATTGCACATTTTAATCCAGGATCATCCTAAACTCTTGGGAATTCTCTTTAATTCGCTTAGACCCTGACACAAGAGTGGTCCTATGAAGACTCGCCACCCTCTCAACTTCCAACTCAAGGTCACCCTTCTGATATCCTTTTTGAATGAACCTTTTGGATAATTGAGCCGACTGGGAAAGAAAATTAGCCTCAGAGAAACAATTTCTCCTTAGACGGACAAACTGTCCCCTGGGAATATTACAGAGCCACAATTTATGGTGTACCCATTCCGCTCAGTCGGCTTAAAATAAATCCGGGTCTTAAGGGAATCACCTTCCCTAAAGATCTCCAAATCCAGAAAAAACATTCTATCAGAATCAGTGTTCTAAGTGAGGACAATGTTTCTGGTGTTAAAATTTAACTTGTCCATGAATAACCTCAAACTGTCTAGATCCCCCTTCCAGATCAGGAACACATCGTCAATGTACCTTCGGTAGCATACAAGTTGGTCTGGGCGCTGATGGAAAACCACACCTTCCTCCCAGTGGGCCATAAACAAGTTGGCCACACTCCTGGGAGCAAAGCGGCTCCCATCCATCTCCTCCTTATAATAGAATTTTGACATGACGACTACCCCCCTCCCCTGTGATTTAGTTATAGGCCCTGCCGATAAGGGGGGGGGTTTAGTCATCATGTCAAAATTCTATTATAAGGAGGAGATGGGGCGGTTACTGGGGGACCAAGAAACTTACCAACTTCTGAGGAAAGACCCTGTCTTTGACTTTCATAAAGACCTGCATTCTTTGGTCAAGAAGGGGAAGGACATGGGTATCCTTAACAAAAAAGAATCCCTGTTTCTTGATCCAGTTACATGTCGCACTCCCATCACTTACTTCCTCCCTGGTAAACACAGTCGACAGTTCTGCTCCCTACAATGATCACAGAGCTCCTGTGATCCTGCTATATAGGATCGCATGTCTCTATGATCATTTCACAAGTCCAACTCCCCCATAGTTAGAATCACTCCCTTAGGGTCACATTTAACCCCTTGATCACCTATACTGTTAACCCCTTTCCTGCCAGTGTCATTATTACAGTAACAGTGCATTTTTTTAGCACTGATTACTGTAGTAATGTCACTGGTACCCCCAAAAGTGTCAAAAATGTCAGTTAGGGGTCCGCAAAATGTTGCAGTCCCACAAGAAATCGCAGATTGCCGCTATTACTAGTAAAAAAAGAAAATAAAAACATTAAAAATGACATAAATCTTTCCCGTAGTTAGTAGACCAGTAAACTTTTGCGCAAACCAATCAAATTACCCTTATTGCGATTTTTTTTACCAAAAAATATGTAGCAGAAAACAAACTGGCCTAAAATGTTACAACATTTTAATTTTTACATTTTTTTTTGAGAATGTCATATAGCAGAATGTGAAAAATATTGTTTTTTTTTTTTTCAAAATCGTCGCTCTTTTTTGTTTAGAGCGCAAAAAAATAAAAATCATAGAGGTGATCAAATACCATCAAAAGAAATCTCTATTTGTGGGGAAAAAAAAGAAGAAATGTAAATTTCGTTTGGGTACAGTATCGCACGACTGCGCAATTGTTCATTATAGTCACGCAGTGCCGAATCGCAAAATAGGGTCTGGTCATTAAGGGGGCAAATCGTCCGGTCCAGAACTGGTTAAAAGCTCCATATTTACTAAATTATTTTTTTTCATATTTAATTGTATAATGCTAAGTTGTATTGATGCAGGATTGTATGCCTACAATGCATGGTAGATCACTGATCTTTGATATGATAGTTTAGTCATCATTTATCACCATTGTGCAATTTGCCAGGCACTGTGACAATACATATCCTGTAGGTTGTGGAGCTCAGTGGTAAATGTATTAATGTTAGACCTCTATGGTATGGCTGTGGGTGACGTGGACGTTTGATTTATGTTATGACAATATTGTCATTACTTGTGAGTATATATAAGGTGGAGGGTGAAGGTGCAGTAAAAATGTTTAATTTTTAATCCTGAATTCATAAAATAAAGGATTTGTCTCATATTTTTTAAAAGGCTCCATAAAACCCATTAATAACTTTATTAATGGTCTGTCACATTCATTTCTCTACAGCCAGGAATCTAGCATTTCCAGAGAGCAACAGTAGCAGAACCCATTGCTTTAAAACTAACAAAACTAGTCAAAATTGATTTGATATATGGAAAAAAAAAATATTTATTTGAAGACAATTACTTTGGTGTGATATGCAATGGCAAATTTATTGGCAAATTATTAGGCGGAAATTTCAGAAAGGTTTCTGGTTTGTAAAGGGTATAATTGACAAGTTTTCTGAAACATCCTATTGTCCAGTTCTGGGTGAAACATGGTCATATTATTTTCTCATTTTTATGTATTAAATAAAAAATTATATTTTATTTTCATTGAGCTCATATTTCAAATTCACTGTTTGCGCAAAAGAAAGCCTTGATAATAACATTTCTACAAGCTTTCTGTTCCATATTTTGGAATTGTGTTAAAGGAGAAATTTAGGGTTTGCAAAAAAATATAATCATACATACTCACCTCAATCTTGCAGCTGTCCCTTTTCGGTTCTAAGACCGAGAACTGAGAGATCACATAACTGCTGATCACTCAGTTCTCAGTTTGCTTGGAGTGGAGAGCAGTGACTGTCAGTCACAGAGTTTTACTCTGCTCCTGTCAGAGATGGGGGTGGTAGCAGCATGCTTTGGCTCTCAGCCATGCGCTGAGAGTTGGGGCCAGCTGTCAATCAGGCAGCTGTGTGGTTCCTGACAAAATTGTCAGGATCTTTCCAGAGCCCTGAGCAGTTCTGCTACATCAGCAGGAGAGAAAATCTAAGTGCACTCCTGTGACCCACAAGAGAAGTATGGCCACATATTCTTTGGCCATACTTCTCTTTTAAATATAGAGGTTTGTAGATTAGTCACTAGAGGGGGCTAGGATGCAATTCCTCTTCTCTAGCAACTGTAACTGAGCTAAAAAATGACCCTCAAAGTTACCTTGTTTGCAAAGTAATAGCTGACTCATAGACCTATATTGTAAGAAAAGACATGGCTGCCCACATGTGAAGATATAAATACAAATTAAACTAAAAAAAAAAAAAAAAAAATCTAACTTCAAAGGTAACTCTTCATGAAAGAAACATGGAAACTGCTGCTTTGCCTTTTAATTCTGTAACTCTCAGTTGCCTGGCTGTCATGCAGATACCTTCTGCTTAAACACTTTTGGGTTGATTTGCTAAAACTGGAGAGTGCACAATCTTTTATAGCTGTGCATGGTAGCCAATCAGCTTCTAACTTCAGCTTGTTCAATTAAAGTGTTTGTTACCCCAGCATTTTGTATTCCTGATATGTGCCTACTGTATCATATACTTGTATGAAAAAGTATCCTGTTCTTGTTGTATTGCTTCCTTTGTGTGAAATCCCTGGTGTTCCTGCCAGTCCCTCTGCTTCCCTTGCCGGATCATTAGTAAGCAGCTTTCGAGAGCCGATCAGGACAGTTCATCCGATGTTATCCAATCGGAGGAGCGCGAAAACTTTTCTTATACAATATCAGATCGTACAAATTTTGTTTAATCAGTACACTTGTCGCCCGAAAATGCAGTACAAATGCACTACAAAACATTACATCACTTTCCATTTTTGATTCTGTTGTACAAGAATTTTCGTAACTTTAGTAACCTCTCCATTTTCGATATGCGACTAGGATGCAAAAAATCTGTTGTCTGATCGTGTGCACGGGCCATTAGCAGTAGAGCACACCGTGGTCAGTTCTCTAGCTATGCTGGGAACTCAGCCCGCTTTACTCCAATGGTCAGAATTGTCCTGACACGCCCCCCAAAACCCCCATCCCCCCCCCTCCACCACACAGCCTTTCTCTGGAAAGAGCAGTGTGCTGCAGCTTCTCCTCCCCCAGCTCTTATGAAGCTGAGAGTAGAGGGAGCAGAAGGAATGTGATTGTTTATATAACAGGGAAGAAAGGTATTTAGATATTTTTTTTATATCTATACACAAATGTTTTGGCCTTCATTTCTATTTTAAACTAAATAGGTTGTTTTTAAAGGTGAGGGTTTATAGTCACTTTACGCTTTGAACAAAAAAAAAATTGCTAATTTGTTCCTGTGCAGAGCTGCACCCGATTTTGCACTTCCCAGTTTTAATAAATCAACCCCTTTGAGACACTGTTGTAGAAGAAGGAGCTATAGAAGAATATTTGGCTTTACTGACTGATCTGCATACTTGTTTGGAGTAAGTCATTTCAAAATGAGTGAAGCCAGTGGGTCTACAAAACAGCCAGGCAATGAGCAATTTCAGAAGGAATTTGGCAAAGTCAGACTCCATGTTTCCCTCAGCGAAAGTTTACTTTTCCACATAATGATAAGTTTTTACACCAATGTGATCTCTTTTGCATGTTTATCTAAAAAAACATAAAATTAGACATGGCATTTAATGTCAGGGTTTTGTGTTTAGGTCTTCTACATAATCTGTGTCGCAAAACTGTTAGCTTATTCACAACAAAGGATTTTGACTAAATGATCATTTCAAATGAATACAGATTATCACTACTAGGTATGCAAACTGTTCTTAAAGCGGAGCTCCACCCAAAATGGGAAGCTCTGCTTATTTGCCTCCCCCCCCTTCCAGTGCCACATTTGGCACCCCCGAAAGGTGGGGGGGAACGGTTACCTGGTTTTAACCAGAAGTTCGGTCCCCTCCTCCTTCTGCCGCCGCCGGACCATTCACAAAGTGCAGCGCGCTTCACAGTATAGAACCGGCTGTGAAGCTGCAAGGCTTCACTTCCAGTTTCCCTACAGGCAACGGCGGGAGCAGCACCCAAGAGCCGATGGATACGTTGGCTGGGGTGCCGAAATCGCTGCATTCCAGGACAGGTTAATTATCTAATATTAAATATTAATATTAAGTATTTGTAGCTGCTGACCTTTAATTTTTTTTCGTGGGGGGGGGGGGGGGCTGGACCTCCTCGTTAATGAAGAAAAAACTATAAGGAAAAGTATGCTACTTACACGTTTTAGAAAAAGATTTTACATATTCAAAGTTAAAAGTGATAAACCCAATTAAGCTTGAAAAACATATTTTGTAAATATTAAATAAATTGAGCAAATAGCATCCTAAGGGTTCAAGTATTATTGCACAGTGGATCCTGTGATTTTTCAATTTTATACTTTAGTTTCAAGCAGTGCTCTCACATACTGTATATAAGCCATTCTAGTCTAAAGAATAGAGCATAAAAAACTCAATTCATTCCTAAGTGTCATTGGCAATGCGCAAATGAGAAAATGCTCAGATGTAAAGTGTTCTATATAGCAGTCAAAGCAGCCGTGAATTTGGAGAGGGATGCATAGCTTATGTGCTTGTAAACCTATCATTCATTTACTGTATGGCAGCTGATGCTCCTGGAAGATGCATGGCGAGAGCTATTTGTTCTGGGAATAGCACAATGGGCCATCCCGGTTGATGCAAACACACTACTGGCTGTATCTGGTAAGTACTGCTCAATTTAATGACTTTATTGTAGAAATTAACATTAAAATACATAGCAGGGAATATGAACAACATGTGAAGAATAACAAATCCCATGTGAACAATAGCCCATACCTGTCATTTATAAATCTATATTTAAATGCAAATAGTGTTGTTTTGTTGTATTCATAACTGCCTGCATCATCATTGAAATGCTAATCACTGTGTTTGTTATCATCCAAAGGAGTACTTTATTATCATTTTCATAATATCGACGCAGACATAGTTTAGACCACGATGACAGATCCATGTTAAATGGAGTAGACTTGCTTGAATTACAAATGATAGGTATAAAAACTATATTATCTATGATATGTTTGGATTTTAGGAATGAACAACGATAACACTGACTCGCAGAAGCTGAATAAAATTATTGCTGAGATTCAAGCTTTACAGGAAGTCGTGGCCAGATTTAGACAGTTACGGTTAGACGCGACTGAATTTGCTTGCCTGAAATGCATTGTTACCTTTAAAGCTGGTAAGTAATTGTAAGCAAATGTAAAATTTTAATTTTAATCTACATAATTAAACATTTGCTTTAAAGACATTCTCTGGGCTCACCTTAGCTTTTAAGTTGGCCATAGCTCTATACAGCAGGCACCTCCAAGGAATTCTCAAAACTCAGGAGCTCTATTTTACAAATTTCGACCACTGCTTTCAATCCTGGATTCCTACCTACCCCCTTCCGGAACTTGAACCTTTTTGCATTTAGTGGCCAATAGGAAATCACGGAGGGGGCGTTGATCAGAAAGTATTGTCTTGACAGTGACATTTGCCATTTATTTTTAATAGTGCACCCAATTTAGCTTAAATAATCTTTTTAACATAAGTGAACCTGTTCTTGATTTTAAACTTTTACCAGCTTGCAGTGGGGAAAATATGTATTTGATTCCCTGCAGATTTTGTAAGTTTGACTACTTACAAAGAAATGAAGGGTCTATCATTTTTATTATAGGTGTATTTTAAACAATAGAGACAGAATATCAACCAAAAATCCAGAAAAAACACAAAATAAATGCTATAAATTAGGTTGTAGTTCAGTGAGTAAAATAAGTATTTGATCCCCAAGCAAGATATGATTTAGTTCCTAGTGGAGAAAACCTTTGTGGCAAGCACAAAAGGTAAGACGTTTATTGTAGTTTGTTACCAGGTTTGCACACATCTCAGGAGGGATTTTGGTCCACTCTTCCTTATAGATCTTCTCTAAATCCTGAAGGTTTATTGGCTGTCTCTTGGTAACCTAAAGTTTCAGCTTCCTCCATATATTATTTTATAGGATTAACAGCAAACACACACACACACATCATAGGTTGAAATGGATTGGACTGATGTCTTTTTTCAAACCTCACAAACTATGCAACTATGTAAGGATTAAGGTCTGGAGACTGACTAGGCCACTCCATGACCTTAATGTGCTTCGCCTTGAGCCACTCCTTTGTTGTCTTGGCAGTATGTTTTGGGTCATTGTCATGCTGAAAGACCAATCCATGACCCATCTTCAGTGTTCTGGCTGAGGAAAGAAGGTTCTCACCTAAGATTTTACAATACATGGCCCTGTCCATTGGCCCCTCAATGCAGCAAAGTCAGCCTGTACCTTTAGCTGAGAAACAGCCCCAAAGCATAATGTTTTTACTTCTGTGCTTGAATGTAGGGATGGTATTCTTAGGGTCATAGTCAGCATTTTTCTCCTCCAAACCTCTGCTCCTCTCCTCCTGCAAACACAGCGAGTCGATTTCAATGCCAATAAGGCTCAATTTTGGTCTCATCTGACCACAGCACTTTTCCCAATTATTCTCTGAATCATTTAGCTGTTTGTTGGCATGACTGTACATGTGCCTTCTTGAGTAGAGGGACCCACAGTGTTTGAAGAAAGAAAAAATTATGACTATGACCCTAAGAACATTATCTCTACAGTCAAGCACGGAGGAGGAAACATTATGCTTTGGGGCCTATTCTCTGCTAAAGGTACTGGCCAACTGTAGTGCATTGAGGGGACAATAGATGGAGCCATGATTTGTAAAATATTGGATGAGTACCTTCTTCCCCCAGCCAGAACACTGGAGATGGGTCATTGATGGGTCTTCCAGCATGACAATGACCCAAAACATACCGCCAAGGCAACAAAGGAGTGGCTCAAGAAGAAGCACATTAAGGTCATGGAGTGGCTTAGCCAGTCTCTAGACCATAATCCTATAGAAAATATACGGAGGGAGCTTATACTTCGAGTTGCCAAGTGACAGCCAAGAAACCTTAAGGATTTAGAGAAGATCTGTAAAGAAGAGTGGACCTAAATCCCTTTTGAGATGTGTGCAAACCTGGTAACCAAATACAAGAATCATCTTACCTCTGTGCTTGCCAAAAATGGTTTCTCCACCAAGTACGAAGTCATGTTTTGCTTGGGAATTAAACACTTATATCTTTCACTGCACTGCAACTCAATTTAGCATTTGTATCCTGTGTTTTTCTAGATTTTTGGTTGATATTCTATCTCTATAATTCAAAATACACTTATGATAAAATGTGGACCCTTCATTTCTTTGTAAGTTCACAAACTTACAAAATCTACAGGGGACTAAATAATCATTTTGCCCAATGTACAATCTGCCCAACAGCTGAGCCCACAAGATGGCTTTAACCACTTGACCTCCGGAAGATTTACCCCCATTCATGACCAGGCCGATTTTTGCGAAAAGGCACTGCATTACTTTGACAGATTTAAGATTTATATAATTTTTTCCCACAAATAGAGCTTTCTTTTGGTGGTACAGTGCCTTTACAATTTTTAGCTAGAAAACCTTTTTCTGCGCTCCTCGATTTAGTCTCACATTGTTACTAGGGCCTGACTTTCTCTGATTACATTACTTATATTTCCCTGTCCAGTGTGCATCAATGATCAGTAAGTGCACTCTAATTGGACAGTGGAATGGCTGTTTTTTGCGATTAGCCACAAAAACTGGAACCATCAGGCCCCAGTAATAGAGTGAAAGGAATAATGACTCTGTCATGTAGAAAAACATTCAATACCACAAGAGAGTGTAGGAGCTTCGATGATTTGAACAGCCTTTGCTTTGGGGCACTGCAGATATGTTGCACTTGCAATTTTTACACGATTTTAACTAAATTGATTCTCTGTCCAGAATTACAGTCTGCACCAGAGTCCAATCTTTACTATCTTGTAAGCTAGAGGTACGATTAGAGTTTTCTACATCCAACACTTCCGGGTGTGTCAGATGCCCGTGTCTTACCTGCTGCAGAACTGTGGTTCCACCTGCTGGTTGCTACATCTCTAGTAAGTCCTTGAAGCTTTGTGAGGACAGGACCAAGTCTGCTAGTGGTGATTGAAAATGTATGGAAGCACTATGCCCCCAAAAAAGTTGTTTTTGTTTCAAATAAATTATCATATTTCATGTAAAATAGTTTAAATATAAAAGTAAAAAAAAAATGCAATTATCAAATACAGTTTCCACATCAATTACTAAAGTGGCCCTGCCACACTGTGATATATGAGTAATTCTCTGCACCGGACTGTGCATCTTTAGCTCAACATTACTAGGGCAAGGAACACTGTAAATAGGACACTACTGCACATTTTTTTTTAAAACTACACTGAATTTCCAGAGAAAAACCAACAAAATGTATTGCTGTAAGGAGGACTCATCCATCATGCCGTATACAATAAACGTGCATCATTTTTTGTTGTGTTATAATACATTATGTAATCATTCAATGCTTTTACTGTGATTTGCATTGATAAATTATTTCTCTTCTGCAGTACCGACACACAGTGGCTCTGAACTGAGAAGTTTGAGAAATGCTGCAGCCATTGCAGCCCTACAAGATGAGGCCCAGCTCACTCTTAACAGCTACATACATACTAGGTAAATACATTACTTACCTTTACTAAATGAAAATTAATCTTTACTTGATTATCTGTTGTGGTCTCTGTAACAACGGCTCCTGTGAATGGGAACAAAAATATCTGCAACATTTATATTACACTTTCATTTATATTTCACAGCAATGTGCTGTGTATGCTAGCAAAAATATTATAGGGAAAATAAAAGGTACTAATGACTGAGTCAAAGATGTAGCAGAGTTTAAATTGATATTACCCAAACCAAAAGGGTAACATATTGCAGCTTACCAGTCATTAGATATGGTGGCTGCATCAGTTTATTCCAGAACTGAAGAGAAAAAGGGGATTAAAGAAGGTGTGTGTGTGTGTACACATAGGCAGCATACAATGACACACTGCGTTTAGCAACAATGCATGAGGCTCTGGTGTTTAGGAGAGGGCCCACTGCCAGCAGGTTATCAAACTCTATGAGAGGCTGAAAGCCGCTGAATCTGGATGATATACCCAGAGCAATCCTGGCCTTTGTCCCTGGGTGCATACTGCACTAAACAAACGTACTGCTCAGGTGCACCATCCAGCTGCAGCAGCTGTCAGCCTCTCACATAATATGACAGTCTGCCTGCATTGGGGCTGGATGGTTCGCCTGTAACTAACACCCGCAACTAAACTCCAGATTCTCAAACACTGGGGCTAAATGCCCATTGCCTAATAGGGATGGACTGGATGTTTGAACATAAGTTCGACTCGAACACCTGGGCGATCAGCGGCAAGTTTGTCTGCCGATGAGCGCCTCATGATGCTTTGCGCGATTGCAGTGCATTAAGCGCTTGTGATTGGCCAAAGCATGCACCTGGCCTGTATGCTTTGGCCAACACAGCACAATGTCCTGTCAGAGCCTTGATTGGACAAAGGCAGGGTGCCTTTAACCAATCATGACTCAGGGGCTAAGTCCACGCCCCACACTATATAAGGCTGCTGCTGACACAGCAGCCGTGTATAGTGTGTGATAATAGAGATTAGGCAGGTAGTAAGTATATAGGGAGTTGAATTAGTTTAGTGCAGTAAGTGTAGTGTACAGACATACCCCACTTTTAAAATGTATAGATATGTTGTAGTCCTGGGTCCCCTCAATGTGCTTCCCAAGTTTTGTATCCCTGTCACTTATAGTTTGTGAGCAGTGCCATGCCAAGCTGACCAAGATTTCCCATAGACGCCAATGTTAAAGACAGGGAGCAGTGCCATGCTAAGCTGACCAATATTTCCCATAGATGCCAATGAGCACTGAAAGCTGAAAATTGGTCTAGGCAGGAAGGGGGTAAGAGTTCCCTGTATTTAAGTGGTTAAGAGGAACCCTATGACAGAATTAAACCCCCCCCCAAATCTATACCAGGCCCGTTTGGTCTGGTATAGATTTTAAGGGGAACTCCACGCCAAAAAAAAAAAAACCGGCGTGGGCCCCCCCCCCCCCAAAATTCATACCAGGCTCTTTGGGTCTGGAACAGATTTTAAGTGGGACTCCACGCCAAAATGTAAAAAGAAAACGGCGCGGGGCCCCCCCCAAAATCCATACTAGACCCTTATCTGAGCATGCAGCCTCGTAGGCCAGGGTGGGGGGGAAGGAGCCCCCTCCTGAACCATACCAGGCTGCTTGCTCTCAAAGGATCTTGTCCCCATGTTGATGGGGACAAGGGCCTCTTCCCGACAACATTGGGCTGTGGTTCTGGGGGTGGGGGGGGCTTATCGGAAGGGGGCCCCCAGATCCCGGCTTCCCCCCTATGTGAATGGGTATTGGGTACATCGTACCCCTACTAATTCACCAAAAATTTAAAAAAAATAAAAAAATAAATACAAAAGACAGTTTTTGACAAGTTCTTTATTAAAAGAAAAAAAAAATAGTGTCCCTCGATGTAAATCGATCGTCAATCACGACGCTCGCTGCACCTGTCTTTTGTATATATTTTTTTTTGTACACTTATTTGGTGAATTGGTAGGGGTACAATGTACCTGATATCCATTCACATAGGGGGGGCTGGGATCTGGGGGCCCCCTTGTTAAAAGGGGCTTCCAGACTCTGATAAGCCCCCCACCCGCAGACCCCCACAACCACAGCCCAGGGTTGTCGGGAAGAGACCCTATCTGGGCCTGTCAAGCTGCATGCTCGGATAATGGTCTGGCATGGATTTTGAGGGGGACCCGACGTGTTTTTTTTTCTTTTTTAATTGGGGTGGGGTTTTCCTTAACCACTTTACGACCAGCCACATAGACCTATGTCAGCTGACTTTGCTTGGTTGTAGCGGGGTGATGAGGCATCATCCCGGTACCGTTTTTTAGAGCCGGCGGTCGGCTTTTCGGCAGTAACAACCGATGCGGCTCAGGAGCCTCTCTATTGTTACCCTGGCGAGCGGGAGGGGACGTCCCCCCTGCCGCCTTCCGCAGCTCTGCCAAGGGTCTCCCGTCCCACCGGGAAACCCAAGCAACCAGCCGGCGTGTCCTGATCAAAGCCGGAAGCAGCTTTGATTGAGTCTTCGATGACGTAACCCGGAAGCAGCGTCCATGACGTCACATCTGGGTTACTCGGCTGCTAAAGGCGGAAGTTTTAAAAAGTGAATGTATTCAAAAATGCCATTTTCAGTGTTTTGAATACATGGAAGTGTAGTGGCGGGGTCTAGGGTCTTTTAGACCCTCGATCCCTCCATAAAGAGTACCTGTCACTGCATATTGCTGTCACAAGGGATGTTTACATTGCTTGTGACAGCAATAAAAGTGATCAGATTTTTTATTTTTTTTTAAAAAAACCTGTGTTCAAATTTAAAAAAAAATAAATAAATAGAGGAAAAAATAAAAAATTTTAGCCTCCCCGTCGCCGTTAGCTCATGCACAAAACAAAACGTATACTGAAGTCGGGCCGCAAATGAAATCGCTGTTCAAACCACACATGTGAGGTATCGCTGCGATCGCCAGAGCATGAGCAATAATTTAAAAAAAAGACCTACACTCTAACTCTAAACTGGTAACCGTTAAAAAATGTTTAATGCGTCACCTATGGAGATTTTTATTGACTGTAGTTTGTCGTCATTATGCGGGTGTGCGCAATTTTAAACCGTAACATGTTGGGTATCTATTTACTCGGAGTGACATCATCTTTCACAATATACAAAAAAATGGGCTAACTTTACTGGTTAGTTTTTTTGACTGCAGTGAAATGTGATTTTTCGTAATTTTTCCAAAAAAATGGCGTTTGAAAGACCGCTGCGCAAACACCACGTGACAAAAAATATTGCAATGACCGCCATTTTATTCTCCAGAGTCCTATAATATTTGGGGGTTTTAAGTCGTTTTCTAGTAAAAATTACTGATTTTAACTTGTAAACAAAAAGTGTCAAAAATAGGCTTGGGGCTAAAGTGGTTAAAATTCATACCAGACCCGAAGGGCCTAGTATGGACTGGGGGGTACCCTACGCTGTTTTTTTTTCATGTTTTTTTATCTGTATTGCCAGGACCCAACAATAAATTACAGCCAGGAGCAAGTTTAAATGACATTTTTTCCTTTAGAAATGTTTGCATTGCTGCAGCAGGCTCCATACATTGTACAGATGCGCTACTTTACAGGCACATTAAGGGGACCCCCCAGGCATGATATTTAGAGGAATGTTTCATTTTTATCGTTTAAGCATTATTACAATCACTGCTCCTGTAAAAACAATCATTTAAAAAAAAATGTTTTTGCATTGATACATGTCCCCAGGGCAGTACAGGGGTCCCCATACAATTTTTATGGCAATAACTTGCATATAAGCCTTTAAAAGGAGGACCTTTGATTTTTCATGTTCGTGTTCGTGTCCCATAGACTTTAATAGAGTTGGCATGTTTGCTAGAACTTTTTCTCTGTTCAAGATGTTCTGGTGCGAACCGAACGGGGGGTGTTCGGCCCATCACTAATGCCTAATAGAGCACCAAAATAAATAACTAGTTAATGAAAAGTAGCAGTTGGTTATAAACTGTGTTATAAGGAGAGAGGGGGCAATATTACTAAGGGGTATCTAATTATAAAATAATACAATTTAGAGCATAATTTAGAATGCGGTTACTGGTTTTTGGGGTTATAAAAATTCACCTGAAGGGATTTGCAAAGGATTATTGTGATGGATTTTTGACTATGGACTACTTTTCATCAACTAGTTTTTACTTTTGGCTACCTCCTACCAGTTGTTATCCTTACAGTGGCTACAGAAGAGTTCAATTGCCGATGTACATTTGATCCGCTAGGTTATTAATAGGACTGAAATGAATGGGGCTTATAAGATCCCTGTGTTAAACAACTTTAAATATGTTCCAATAACATGTAACTTTTGCCAAGCTCTAGATATTGATGGGGGTGTAATATTACTTTTTGTGTTACATAAAAGAAAATGTGAACGACTTTATACATTAGTTTGTCTGTTGAGGTTGTTTTGAGGGTGGGATGCCAAGGATATTGTTTCAGTGTACCCTTTGTTTTTTTTTTTTCGTTTCTTTTCTGTGAAAAACAAACATTTCAATAAAAAGCATTGAAAGGATTAAAAAAATTGACTTTTGCCAATTATTGCCAAATCCTAACGTTTAGTCTGCTTATATTTTGCCTTTTCTGGTTCCTCCTTCCACCCATGATCAATATGTTAATTACATTTTTTAATAAACCGTTCTGTTTTAATTTCTGTGGTAATAATTTCATACTGCTTCTAATGCCTCTTTAAAAATATATATTTTTTTATTGTTGTTGCATATTTGCTTTTGGATTGAATTGGGGAGTTGCACCTGAAGCTTTCTTTTTTGACATTTTGATTGTCAGGGTCTATATAACCCTTTTTTCTTTCAGAGTTTTGCCTCTCCAGAAAAAAAAGCTCTTCTATAATAACAACTATTGATTTATTTTTTGCTGAATACATTTAAAACCTGAACAAAAAAAAAAAAAAAAGCAACTATCAACTAGTCTTTGATTTTTTTTCCACAGGTATCCAACCCAGCCCTGCCGTTTTGGAAAACTCCTACTGCTTCTACCAGCATTACGGTCTATCAGCCCATCAACAATAGAAGAAGTATTTTTCAAGAAAACAATAGGCAATGTACCAATCACAAGACTGCTCTCAGATATGTACAAATCCAGTGATATCTGAAGGGGAAAAAATGCTCTCAAGCTTTAGACTTTGCAGAATACTGTTTCAATCACTAATGCGTTCCAAGAGTAATGAGACTTGAGAAGACAAAATATTAAGGGGACCTTCTTTTATTAAAACAGCCATCATATTGATGTGCATAATTTTAAAATACAATTTGCCACATGGAACACTCAAAACCATTTTGGTTCTACAAGCCCAACAGAAAAGGATGAATGCTATCTTCAAGATTTCCTGTGATAACTCAGTGGCAATGTACAAAATCAACTAAATGTTCAACAAGCATTTCTATCCTTTCTTTGTACTATAAAATATTACACATTTTTTTCCATGCTGTAGTTTCAGAGATAGAAAAAAAAATCACCCAAATAGAACAGTATGTGATCAGAATTGTTATTACTATGGACACTTTGGACTAGATTTTATAAAAAGGCAAGATGCATCTTTGGCTCCACCTGTGTGACCTATCGACAAACCATGTCATTGCGTGCAACCACATCAATGTTACAACTTGACTCAAGCACCGATTTCTACTTTGTAGGACACCATGAAATACTTGATTGCCACAAGATGATATGAATCAGTTAAGTACTGCAAGTATGTGACAACATCCATGATTTGTTTACAACAAAAAGAGGTTAGCTTTCACCATTATAGTAGTTCAGTGGTCAGATCATCTTATAAAATCATTTTTTACTCTGGTCTGCTGGTAAAACAAGTCACTACTGAAATTACTTATTTCAAAACAATTGCTCCTACACAGTATATATATATATATATATATACACACACACACTATAATGTCAAAAGTATTGCAGCCATAACAGCTTCAACTCTTCTGGGAAGGCTGTCCACAAGGTTTAGGAGTGTGTCTATGAGAATGCTTGACCATTCTTTCATAAGCGCATTTATGAGGTCAGGCACTGATGTTGGACGTGAAGGGCTGGCTCGCACTCTCTGCACTAATTCATCCCAAAAAAGTGTTCCATCGGGTTGAGGTACAGGCCAGTCAAATTCCTCCACCCCAAACTTGCTTATCCATGTCTTTATGGACCTTGTTTTGTGCATTGGGGCGCAGTCATGTTGGAATAGGAAGGGGCCAGCCCAAAACTGTTCCCACAAAGTTTGGAGCATGAAATTGTCCAAAATGTCTTGGTATGCTGATGCCTTAAGAGTTCCACTGGAGCTAAGGGGCCAAGTCCAACCCCTGAAAAACAACCCCACACACCAAAAACATAAAAACAATCCCCCCTCCACCAAATTATTTGGATCAGTGGCCAAAGCAAGGTCCATAAAAACATGGATGAGCAAGTTTGGGGTGGGGGAACTTGACTGGCCTGCACAGAGTCCTGACCTCAACCCGATAGAACACCTTTGGGATGAATTTGAGCGGAGACTGCAAGCCAGGCCTTCTCATCCAACATCAATGTCTGACCTCACAAATGAGCTTTTGGAAGAATGGTCAAATACCCATAGACACACTCCTAAACCTTGTGGACAGCATTCTCAGAAGAGTTGAAGCTGTTTTAGCCACAAACTGTGGGCCCATTTAATATTGAACCCTACAGACCAAGACTGGGATGCCATTAAAGTTCATGTGCGTGTAAAGGCAGGCCTCTTAATACTTTTGACAATATAGTGTGTATAAATATATACAGTGCCTTGCGAAAGTATTCGGCCCCCTTGAACTTTTCGACCTTTTGCCACATTTCAGGCTTCAAACAAAAAGATATAAAACTGTAATTTTTTTGTGAAGAATCAACTACAAGTGGGACACAATCATGAAGTGGAACGAAATTTATTGGATATTTCAAACTTTTTTAACAAATAAAAAACGGAAAATTGGACATGCAAAATTATTCAGCCCCCTTAAGTTAATACTTTGTAGCGCCACCTTTTGCTGCGATTACAGCTTTAATTCGCTTGGGGTATGTCTCTATTAGTTTTGCACATCAAGAGACTGAAATTTTTGCCCATTCCTCCTTACAAACAGCTCGAGCTCAGTGAGGTTGGATGGAGAGCGTTTGTGAACAGCAGTTTTCAGTTCTTTCCACAGATTGTCGATTGGATTCAGGTCTGGACTTTGACTTGGCCATTCTAACACCTGGATATGTTTATTTGTGAACCATTCCATTGTAGATTTTGCTTTATGTTTTGGATCTTTGTCTTGTTTGAAGACAAATCTCCGTCCCAGTCTCAGGTCTTTTGCAGACTCCATCAGGTTTTCTTCCAGAATGGTCCTGTATTTGGCTCCATCCATCTTCCCATCAATTTTAACCATCTTCCCTGTCCCTGCTGAAGAAAAGCAGGCCCAAACCATGATTCTGCCATCACCATGTTTGACAGTGGGGATGGTGTGTTCAGGGTGATGAGCTGTGTTGCTTTTACGCCAAACATAACGTTTTGCATTGTTGCCAAAAAGTTTGATTTTGGTTTCATCTGACCAGAGCACCTTCTTCCACATGTTTGGTGTGTCTCCCAGGTGGCTTGTGGCAAACTTTAAACAACACTTTTTATGGATATCTTTAAGAAATTGCTTTCTTCTTGCCACTCTTCCATAAAGGCCAGATTTGTGTAGTATAGGACTGATTGTTGTCCTATGGACAGAGTCTCCCACCTCAGCTGTAGATCTCTGCAGTTCATCCAGAGTGATCATGGGCCTCTTGGCTGCATCTCTGATCAGTCTTCTCCTGGTATGAGCTGAAAGTTTAGAGGGACTGCCAGGTCTTCATAGATTTGCAGTGGTCTGATACTCCTTCCATTTCAATATTATCGCTTGCACAGTGCTCCTTGGGATGTTTAAAGCTTGGGGAATCTTTTTGTATCCAAATCTGGCTTTAAGCTTCTCCACAACAGTATCTCGGATCTGTCTAGTGTTTTCCTTGTTCTTCAAGATGCTCTCTGGGCTTTAAACGGACCTCTGAGACTATCACAGTGCAGGTGCATTTATACGGAGACTTGATTACACACAGGTGGATTCTATTTATCATCATTAGTCATTTAGGTCAACATTGGATCATTCAGAGATCCTCACTGAACTTCTGGAGAGAGTTTGCTGCACTGAAAGTAAAGGGGCTGAATAATTTTGCACGCCCGATTTTTCAGTTTTTTATTTGTTAACAAAGTTTGAAATATCCAATAAATTTCATTCCACTTCATGATTGTGTCCCACTTGTTGTTGATTCTTCACAAAAAATTACAGTTTTATATCTTTATGTTTGAAGCCTGAAATGTGGCAAAAGGTCGAAAAGTTCAAGGGGGCCGAATACTTTCGCAATGCACTGTGTATATATATATATACATATACACATACAGTCAATATGCAGTATTTGGGTTCGTTTACATGACACTGTGCAATTAAGTTTTGGAAAAAGGCTTTTTTTGAGATCTAAAAGATTATGTGGATCTGGTTCACTAATCAACTAAGTTAAGGACAGTCAATGGATGATTATAATTTTCTTTAGGTTCCTGGTAAAACCTCCTAATTCGTAAATACTTTACTTATTATAACCCCAACTGAAGTCACCAAAATATGAAATTCAGTCAAACATTGTACTAACCACCTCCATTGTTATAGTTCTACCTTTACTTTCCTGGTAAAGAAGTTGTAAAGTATGTCTAAGTACAATTGCAAAGTCCATAAGCACCATTGATGTCCAGTGCACATTTGCAGACCTGATCAGATACACCTATTCTCCTTCTTTGCATTACAAGTGTGCATGAGGATATTTATTATGTGGAGAGTGTTGGATTTTCTATGCCAGCACAAAGTACTAGAGTAAAAGGGCTGGAAGCACATTTCCTTTAGGAGACTAAATTATTTTAAGATATTTCTAGGTGAAAACCATGGTAAGACTTTAATTGAGCTTTAAGGTTATCAGATCAGCTTTCATAATTTGATAACATAAGCAACATTATAGGTCTTCAAACATTTTAGAAGGAATGCAGGAAAGCCAGAGGAATTCCATGCGAGGAATTAAATATTTAAATCAATGGACATATTTGTTACAGATTCCTGAACATATAATACATTCCACAATTAGCAGACCATTTTACAGAGCAGTACATTTTAGTAGCAGACTATGAAAAACCAAACTCCAGGCAAACAGCTAAATATATGGTTTAAATACATATATTTGAGTGTTTTTATGCCAAAATATTTGTAATTCTATGCAGCCATTCTTGTGATTTTAACACTTCTGCTAGACTGCAAAAAAAGTGACACCCCTATTCTGACACAATTTTGTAATTATCTGTCATCTGCTTGGTCGCTTGAAAATAAATGACCATGATCACTTTGCTAAGTAAAGAACCTCAAATTGTCAGTATGACTTTTGTTGTGCAGTTTGAATTGTATGTAGATAATATATTTCAGACAGTTACGCTAGCAGAATGCTAAAATAATTAAATAAATATGTAACACCCTCTTTTTTATATTTGCCTGGAGTTCCACTTTAACTGAATTTTTCCAAATGCAAGCAAAATGTCATTGGTCTGTAGAGCAAACATGCACCAATTACTTACTGACATACCCTAAGAGTAGGGAAACTCTACATTTAGTACAGATTAATAGCAGTTTTTTTGTTCAATGTTTTCAGTGTATGATTAGGTTCTAGCACTAAGGAAATCAGCACTTCAACTATTATAGACAAATAAAAATGTTTCTTGTACAGTGTCATCTAATTGTGACTCTAAAGTTGTTTTCATTTCTTTACAGAGAATAAAATATATTGAACTTGGGTTCTTTCAATTATTCTTTTTCCATAAATATTCGTATAATGAATAATATTCAAGCTTTTTGTACACAAAAGTATTTATATATTTTGAACAAGCAGTAAAAGCAGTTTAATACAAGTTCAAGTACATCCCTGCAGCTATAGGCATTGTGGAGAAATGTGTCTTGAAAGTATGCAACATAAGATTTTTTTCCCTTTTACTGTAATTTGCTACAGAATCTTGGTGGCCTTGCCGAAAACTGTTAGAACTAAACTGAAACAGATCTAGTTATAAAGTGTACTAAACTGTGAAAAAACAGCGATAAGCAGTGGTAACACTCCTTACAGCTTAGTAAGTTCCTAGTAAGATGTTTCATAAATGCTCTTTACTCAGGTAGGAAATAAAAATCAGGGAATTGCTCGTCCCTTCTCTTCACCGTGAATTCTTGGTAATATGTACATTACATAAGTAATAGGAATGCACCTGTTTAATAAATTATGAAAGTTGTGCCTTATAACTGTGATAAATATGGAGAAAAGCACTCTAGATTTATGAACAAGTCAGACTTGGTGATTACTTTTTAGGGTGAAACCCTGAGAAAAGGGCTAGGAAGTTACCATTTGACACATTATCAAGCATACTTGTTGGATTGCATAAATAGGTGTATTTTAAATGATAATAGATAATATCAACCAAAAATCCAGAAAAAAACACATTATACAAATGTTATGAATTGGGTGGCAGTTCAGTGAGTAAAATAAGTAATTGATCTCAGGGCTGGTGCAAGAATTTTTGAAACCTGCTCCCTTGGCTCTGCCCATGACTCCACCCTTTTTGCCCTGCCCATGTATACAATGCAGGTGGCGGGGTGGAGATTTTTGCGGCACCTCTCTGTCTATTTCTTCAGCTGTGGTCCACAGGCCCGCACCCGTGCCTCTGGACTCGGCCTGAAGACAAATAGTGGCAATATAGCACCCCTTTACAATACAGTGCCTGCTTTACATCACAGACCTCTTTGCATCCAAGTCCCCTTTACATCAATACCCTCTTTCCCCTTCACACCACAGACCTTCCCCCTTTTACATCAGTGTCCTCAGCCCCCTTCCTTGCATCCAAGTGTAACGCTCCTGCGTTTCTTATATGGTGTGGATTTTCAGCTGCAGAAATAGTTCCACGTCAGTAGTCATGTAAGAGATATGCTGAGATACCATTCCCAACCTCAATGACTCATCATGTGTGGAAGGTCTTATTTCAGCCAGTAAATACACACAATTAGCAAGCTGGTTCCTAGAATGACTTTATGTATGTGGTAACACAATGATGAAGGTTGAGGGATAGGTTGAGTGGAGGTGGTAGGTGATAGACACTTGAAGGTGAGACAGTAGCAGATGGATGCAGGAAGGTTTAGCAATGTTGTATGATAGCAGATGACAGAATAGCAGGTGGACATACAAAAGAGATCAACCCAGTGCAGAAAAGTAGCAGTAGTCTCAAGAGCTAGCAATCTAGTTATGCAGATGTGATAAACAGTCTTTACTATGCAGAGCTAGATAGTGTAAGCTTAGTATAAGTTTATAGAGAATTCCCCTGCGGGGTACTTAGCACTATTAGCGATACAGCCGAAGGGTGGTTCAGGAGAGGCGGATGATCCAGTAGCGGGATACAGGGATCAGCGCGGCGAGGTTCCGTCAGCGAGGTAAGCTTGCAAGCATGGAAGCTTCAAGCAAGGTTAGCATCCAGGTAAGGGTGTTTGAACGAACACATGTGAGTGAGAACCGGCGCTTTAAATAGCCATCTAGTCCGGCGCTGGGTGATGACAGCTCCAGTCTTAAAGGTGTATGCGCACCTTTCCAAAAGTAAATGGTGGGGCGCATACACTTGTGGAAAGTGTAATTTAGGGTACCAAAGGTACCGGAACATTACAATACCCCCCCCTTAAGGCCTGCTCCTGAAGGCCTCTGGAGCTGGTTTGTCTGGGTATCTCGCATGAAAATTGCAGATTAATCTAGGGGCATGTATGTCAGAGGTGTTTAGCCAGGTGTCGTCTTGGGGCCCATAGTTCTTCCATCTAACCAAGTACTGAAGTCTTCTTCTGTAGATACGAGAATCCAGAATCTCATTTATCTCGTATTCTTCTCCACCTTAAACTTGTACAGGAGGGGGAGGTGGAATATTAGGCCTTATTCCTTGGTCCGGAACATGGGGTTTTAGTAGCGACACATGGAAAATGGGATGGATTTTTAGGTCCATTGGCAATGTAAGCTGCACTGCAGCTTTTCCAATAAGTTTCTTGATTGGGAAAGGTCCCAAGAACAGAGGTCCAAGCTTTTTGCTAGGGATCTTCAGTCTCAAGTTTTTTGTTGAGAGCCAAACGAGGTCCCCGATAGTATACTGTGGAGAAGGTCTTCTACGAAGATCATAGTACTTCTTTTGTTGACTGTGAGCGTGTGCAATGGTAGTATTTAGTAAACCCAGAGAATCCTTTATTTGGGTAAGATAGTCTGAGGCTACTGGGTTATTTGAAGGAAGGATGCTTGGAGGGAGAATAGAGGGATGGAACCCATAGTTCAAGTAGAACGGACTCTGCTTGGTTGTACTGTGAGTTGCGTTGTTGTAGGCAAATTCTGCCAGGGGGAGAAGATCCAACCAATCATTCTGTTGGTAAGAAGTGTAACAACGTAAATACTGCTCGATGCATTGGTTGACTCTCTCAGTCTGTCCGTTGGTCTGCGGATGGTAAGGAGAAGTGAGCTTCCGCTCAATCCGTAGTATGTGACATAGTTCTTGCCAGAATTTAGAAATAAATTGGGATCCACGGTCAGACAGGAGAGTTTTTGGGATACCATGTAATCTGAAGACATGTTTCATCAGGAGTTCTGCCGTTTGTTTGGACGAAGGTAGTCTGCGAATAGCAATGAAATGTGCCATCTTTGTCAGATGGTCCACTGACACCAAGATGGTATTAAATCCTTTGGAAGGAGGCAATTCTACGATGAAGTCCAATGACAAAACCTCCCATGGAGTTTGGGGTATTGGTAGACTGCATAGTAGACCGGATGGTCTCGTAGTGTCAATTTTGGACCTGGCACAGACATTGCATGAAGAGACGAATTTTTGTATAGATGTTTTCATGTCAGGCCACCAGAATTGCCGAGAAATCAAATTGAAAGTCTTTGTCATACCCATATGTCCTGCCATAGGCACATCATGCGATAATTCCAAGATCTTGGTGCGTAGGGTAGGTGGTATGTAAAGTTTGTCGTTGTAGTAGAGGAAGCCCTCTGCATCAGTATTTAGTTGTGGTGGGGGTGAATCCAAACTTATACCATGCAGAACCTCTTCCTTCAAGGAACGGACAACTCCAATAATGCGTTTGTGAGGTATTATAGGAACGGAAGGGATTTCAAAGTAGTTTTCTTCAGTTAGTCGTGATAGTGCATCCGCCTTTTTGTTCTTATCTGCAGGTGTGTAGGTCACTAGGAAGTTAAACCTTAGAAAGAATAGTGACCATCGTACCTGTCGATGCGAGAGAGTTATGCTAGTCTGAAGATATTGGAGGTTTTTATGGTCCGTGTATATAATTATTGGTAATTGGGTGCCTTCGAGTAAATGTCGCCAATTCTCCAGAGCCAATTTTATAGCAAGCAGTTCCTTTTCACCCACGGGGTAATTTATCTCGGGACTGCTCAGGGATTTAGAAAAAAAAGCGACTGGATGAAGTGGTGAAGTGTGGGTAGGTCGTTGGGAGAGTATTGCTCCTACTGCCATGTTTGACGCATCTACCTCCAGAATGTATTGGAGGGATGGGTCTGGATGGCGTAATATGGGAGCGGAAGTAAACCTTGTCTTTAACAAGTGGAAAGCCTTATTTGCTTCTTCTGACCATTTAAATGGTATTTTTATGCTAGTGAGCTGTGTGAGGGGTCTCACAATAGCAGAAAAGTTTTTTATGAACTTCCTGTAGAAATTTGAAAATCCCAGGAATCGCTGTAGCGTCTTGCGTGTAGTTGGTGTAGGCCAATCCTGAATGCAGGATATTTTACTCATGTCCATCTCGATTCCTGTTTTGGATATGATGTAGCCTAGAAAGAGTACCTCATCTTTATGGAACAAGCATTTCTTCAGCTTCACATAAAGATTATGTGCAAGCAATCTCGATAATACAAGTCTTACATGTCTTATGTGTTCAGACAGGGTCCGTGAATATATAAGTATATCGTCCAGATATACCACAACACAGACATCTAGTAAGTCTTTAAAAATATTGTTTATAAATCGTTGGAAAACTGCAGGGGCATTGCATAGGCCGAATGGCATCACAAGATATTCGAACAATCGGTATCTAGTTCTGAATGCAGTCTTCCACTCGTGTCCATCACGGATTCGAATGAGATTGTATGCTCCTTTCAGGTCTAATTTTGAAAAATAGGTAGCTCCACGCACCTGCTCAATGAGCTCAGGGATAAGCGGTAGAGGATAACGATCTTTTATTGTGATAGCATTCAATTTCCTGTAGTCGATGATAGGTCTGAGACTTGAATCTTTATTGCGAACAAAAAAGAGTCCTGCTGCTGTGGAAGAAGTGGAAGGTCTAATAAAACCTTTTTCCAAGTTCTCATCCAAATAGGTTTTGAGATGGGCAAGTTCATCCTGTGAAAGAGGATAAACATGACCGAACGGCAATTTGCTATTTGGGAGTAGATCAATGCTACAATCATAGTCTCGATGAGGAGGTAATGCTTGAGCATTTTTCTCAAGAAAAACCTCAGAAAGATCCTGATAACATAGTGGTGCAATCTCATCTGTCACCACAGACAGAATCTTCCCGGAAAACGGGAGGTTACACGTTTCCTCGCAATAACAAGAAGGGAAGGTCAAGGACCGTTTCTTCCAATCTATGGTTGGTTGGTGTGTGTGCAACCAGGGAAGTCCCAACACAATGGGAAAGTGGGGTGAAGGTATTAAATCGAAGGTAGAAGTCTCCCTATGAGACTCGTTAATAGTGACTAGAAGTGCTTGTGTCTGATCGGTGATCGGACCAGAGGATAACGGAACACCGGTAATAAGACTTACTGAGACAGGTTTGAGTTTAGAAATAATAGGAATTTTATTTAAAGCAGCAAAACATATATCCATATAATTTCCACAAGATCCTGTGTCAATCATGGCCTTAGTAGTAATCCTGTTCTGGTCCCACTGTAATGTCAAAAAAACAGAAATGTAGGGGTTAGTGAATGAAGTTGTCAATCCTCCTAGAGAGACATGTGAACACTCACCCTTCTTTTTGTTGACTAGGGGACAGACGTTTATCTTGTGATCCGGGGATGCACAGTACAAGCAGAGATTTTCATTTAGTCTTTTGGCTTTTTCCATAGTTGATAGCGGTGGGCGTATGGTTCCTACCTCCATAGGAATGGCCAGACTCCGAGAGGAAACGGATAATGGCATTCCCATCTTTTCAGCCTTTCTTTCTCGTAGTCTTCTATCTATGGTAATACTGAGTTGTATTAATGCATCCAGGGTTTTTGGCAGATCCGCTCGGGCGAGCTCGTCCTTAACGGCTTCTGATAGGCCAAGCCTAAATTGGGTTTTCAGAGATGCATCATTCCATTCTGAATCAAGGGTCCATCTCTTGAACTCTGCGACAAAGTCTTCTACAGGCCTCCTTCCTTGTTTCAAGGATCTTAACTGAAGATCAGCAGTACTCTGCCTATTGGGGTCATCATATAGGCTAGTGAGCTCTGCCAGGAACAAGGCATAGGAGTTGAGAAGCTGGTCGTTTTTCTCAAAAAGAGAATCTGCCCAGGCTCGAGGATCGCTTGATAGGTAAGAAATAATAGTACAAACCTTAATGTGATCAGTAAGGTAGGTAGGAGGTTTTAGCAAAAAAAGTAACTCACATGCGTTTTTAAATTCGCGAAATTTTTTGCGATCGCCTGTAAATACCAAAGGGGGATTTATCTTGGGTTCAGGGGACTGAGCAGAGGTAAGTTGTGTCAGTCTAATTACCTGCTGCGACAGAGCCTGATTGTCTTCTTTTAATTCAGCAAGTGCGTGTATTAACGCAGATACTTGCTGTTTTAATTGTGTCACCTGAGTGGTTATTTCTGCTGAATCCATTTTTGGTTCGTTCAATCTGTAACGCTCCTGCGTTTCTTATATGGTGTGGATTTTCAGCTGCAGAAATAGTTCCACGTCAGTAGTCATGTAAGAGATATGCTGAGATACCATTCCCAACCTCAATGACTCATCATGTGTGGAAGGTCTTATTTCAGCCAGTAAATACACACAATTAGCAAGCTGGTTCCTAGAATGACTTTATGTATGTGGTAACACAATGATGAAGGTTGAGGGATAGGTTGAGTGGAGGTGGTAGGTGATAGACACTTGAAGGTGAGACAGTAGCAGATGGATGCAGGAAGGTTTAGCAATGTTGTATGATAGCAGATGACAGAATAGCAGGTGGACATACAAAAGAGATCAACCCAGTGCAGAAAAGTAGCAGTAGTCTCAAGAGCTAGCAATCTAGTTATGCAGATGTGATAAACAGTCTTTACTATGCAGAGCTAGATAGTGTAAGCTTAGTATAAGTTTATAGAGAATTCCCCTGCGGGGTACTTAGCACTATTAGCGATACAGACGAAGGGTGGTTCAGGAGAGGCGGATGATCCAGTAGCGGGATACAGGGATCAGCGCGGCGAGGTTCCGTCAGCGAGGTAAGCTTGCAAGCATGGAAGCTTCAAGCAAGGTTAGCATCTAGGTAAGGGTGTTTGAACGAACACATGTGAGTGAGAACCGGCGCTTTAAATAGCCATCTAGTCCGGCGCTGGGTGATGACAGCTCCAGTCTTAAAGGTGTATGCGCACCTTTCCAAAAGTAAATGGTGGGGCGCATACACTTGTGGAAAGTGTAATTTAGGGTACCAAAGGTACCGGAACATTACACCAAGTCCCCTTCACATCCCCCTTTCTTTGCACCTTAGTCCCCTTCACCACCCCCCTCTTGTACTCCAGTCCCCTTCACTTGTACCCCTGTCCCTTTTACTGCACCCTCTTACTTGCACCCCAGTCACCTTCACAGCTGCCCCCATTACTTGCACCAGAGAACCCTGAAAAGCCCCATTTCTTGTATCCCAGTTTTGTTTACAGCCCCCCTTGCTTGAACCCCTAGTCCCCTCCACAGCCTCCCCCCCCCTTGCATTCCAGCCGCTCCTTCTGTGTATCTCAATTCCCTCCATAGTCCCCCTCCTTGCATTCTTGCCCCCCCTTCTGTGTATCTCAGTTTCCTCCACAGTACCCCTCATTGTATCCCAGTCCCCTTCAAAGCTCCCCTCCTTGAATTCTAGTCCCCTCCACCGTCCCCCTCTTTGTATCCAAGTCTCCCCCCACAGCCCCTCTCCTTATATCCCAAGTTCTTTCCACAGTCCCCCTCCTTGTATACCAGTCCCTTCCACAACCCCTCTCCTTGTATTCCAGTCTCTCCTACAGCTGTCCCATCTTACAGTTCACTCATTTTCACAGTCCCCACCTTTCTGGAATCCTGGTCCCCTTTACAGCTGCCTTGCTTACATTCAGTCCCCTTTATGTGACTGCCCCCCCCCTACCTTATACAGCAGGTAGAACACAGAGGATGTGGCATGTCCAGGCAGAGGGCAGGGGCTGTCCAACTTTCCATTTAACAGGCAGGTGATTGGTTGCTAGGACTGCCCCATACCAACTTTTTAACTTGAAAAGTTGGACAGCTCCCGTCTTCAGCTCAGACATTCTGTCTTCTACCTGCTGTGTGAAATCGGGGGCAGGAGAAGGAGGAGCCACATGGGAGAGGACACATAGGCAGTCAGCCATTTAGTGATACCACAGCACTACTTTTCACCTGCACATACCCCCCCCCCCCCACACTCACCCCCTCCAGCCTTAGGTACCTGATCAGGGCGGGCCGGGGCAGTCATCCTGGAGGTGGAAGCACCTTCTCCCCTGCTGGGGGTGGAGGTAGGGGCTGGGAAGGAGTTCTCTGTGTCATTTTAGGCAGTTCATCTGGCAGCACAGCTGAAGTGCTCACTACTCACCGCCGCATGCAGCCAGCAGGACGCAAGCGTGGCGCTCCTGACTGATGTGCGCTCTAGGCCAGCGCCTACCTTGCCTATAGGTAGGGCAGGCCCTGTTTGATTCCCAAGCAAAACATGACTTAGTACATGGTGGAGGAATCCTTGTTAGCAAGCACAGAGGTAAGACGTTTCATGTTACTGGTGAACAGGTTTGCACACATCTCAGGAGGGATTTTAATCAACTCTTTTTTTACAGATCTTCTCTAAATCCTTAAGGTTTCTTGGCTGTTGCTTAGCAACTCAAAGTTTGAGCTCCCTCCATAAATTTTCTATAGGATTAAGGTCTGAAGACCACTCTATGACCTTAGTGCGCTTCTTCTTGAGCCACTCCTTTGTTGCCTTGGCGGTATGTTTTGGGTCATTGTCATGCTGAAAAAATCATCCATCACCCATCTTCAGTGTCCTGGTTGAGGGAAGAAGGTTCTCATCCATGGTTTTTACATTACATGGCCACATCCATTGGCCCCTCAATGCAACAAAGTCGGCCAGTACCTTTAGCAGAGAAACAGCCCCAAAGCATAATGTTTCTACCTCTGTGCTTGACTGTAGGAATGGTGCAGTTTCACACGGGACTAGAGTTGCCAAGAAATCTTAAGGATTTCGAGAAGATCTGCATAGAAGAGTGGACCAAAATCCCCCGAGATGTGTGAAAACCTGGTCACTACAAGAAACGTCTAACCTCTGTGCTTGCCAACACGGGTTTCTCCACCAAGTACTAAGTCATGTTTTGCTTGGGGATCAAATACTTATTTTACTCGCTGAACTGCAACTTAATTTATAGCATTTGGTTTATGTGGTTTCTTTTCTGGAGTTTTTGGTTGATATTCTGTCTCTCTCATTTAGAATACACCTATGATAAAAAAAAATAGGAGACCCTTCATTTCTTTGTAAATGGACAAACTTACAAAATCTGCAGGGGATCAAATAAATATTTTCCCCACTGTATTGGAAGAAAGTAGCCAGCGAGTGATTTAAGTTTGGTTGGTGGAAAGTGGACTGTGAGTGATGTAAGGTCGTGGGGTGGAAAGTGGGCAATGAGTAATGTAACATACAGTATATGTAAAAGGCAAAGGAAAGAGAAAAAGTGCCAAAGTACAGTAGTTTATTAGCTCTCATAAAAACAAAGATAATATTCACTCACAAAAGTAGCAAGTAATGCAATTCCAGTAGATGGCAACCTTTCCCCCTCACAGGCACTTCCTCATGAAGATAGCCTCTTGCCAGGAACCAGAAAGACCGCTGTGGACCGCATGGAGATAATCTGGGTGGAATCAGGGCACCAGAATGTGAATAATGATGTCAGAGATGGCATGGCAACATGTTTCGGGGCATTCCTGCCCCTTTTCAGCTTTAGCTTAAGGTGGCAGTATAAATGCAGTTTAACCGCCTATTATTACTTCTCAACCACAAGTGTAAAAACCCCAAATCATTTCCCTTCTTTCTCAGCAGCTACATAAAAGGTTATGTAAGGAGGGGAAGGGAGGAGCAGAGGGGGGCAAAGCTGGGGAACTGACACCTCCCATAGCCGTCAAATTTTCTAGCATGTTCAAGGGCACATTGCAAGTGAATAAAAAAATAATTTATTGAAAGGAAAAATATTTGATTTTTATGTGTCTGCCATTTTATGCGGTTTTTCAGGTAGGTGACAGGGTCTCTTAAACAAGCATCAGCGCATTAAAAAAAAAAAAAAAAAAACACCTGTATTTTTTTAAAGGAAACCAGAGCACAACAGTACATTCATACCTGTCATTGATAGCGGGTGCATTTTTTCATACTGCATATGTGTGTTGAAGAGTGTATTGCAGTACTGCTTGTAGTTCACATACAATAACACACATCATAACTCATCTGCAAAGGTGTAAATAGAGCATTAAACCTAATGGGTTCATTATAGAACCTCTTACTTTTGTCAGCTGATTGTAAGAAGGATATTAATATGAATCTATTTGCAATTTGGCAAACTGGCCATAATTGTTTTTTGTCACCCACCTGAACCCCTGGCTTGTGTTTGTGAACAAACATCAGTCGGAAGTATCATTTTGTAGAGGTACCACTATGCCTTAAAATTACCATTTTTTTCCAGCTTCTGTTTGTGTACAAACCAGCAGGGATCCATATTTTAGTAATGATATCACTGAGCAACCCTGGCTGCTAGGTTGCCATACAGCAGCCAGCCAAAATGAGTAATCTGCAACAGGAGCAGCGGCAGATGAACAAGGGGAGACACTGGAGTTTATTTACTAAAGCTGGACAGTTCAAAATCAGGCTCACTTCTGCATAGAAATATATATGGACAAGGTCACCCAGGATTCCCAGTCGGTTTGTGATTGACAGATTTACATGCGGGAACATTTTACTTCTAATTAAGGACATTTGTCATGGTGTTTGTGTTTTCTTTATTTACAATTTCCATTTTTTGTAAAGATGAAACATAGGGAAACTATGTGACCTGTACTCATTCACCTGGTGGGAGGGGGGGGGGGGGGCAGAAATGTATTCTAAAGTGGGCTTCCTGAAGATGAGTTCTCTATTCCCCCAACAGACCCCCACATTCTCATGGTCATTTAATTTGGAGTTGAGGTTCTTGTTCCCATCAACAGTGGATGTTGTGCCTTGCAACAGAGGAGACCTTTGCTTCCCCTTTCTAGGTATCCTCCCAATGTTTAGGGTATGTGGTCTGGTATTGCTTGAGGGAGGCTCATCCTCGCTGTCCCCTTTCCTGACCAGACGGGCTGCACACCAGAAATGTAGTTTGGATGGCCCAATGGTTTGTTTGTAAACAAAACAACTGCCCCTTCCTTAACTATACCAGGCCACATGCTCTTAACGCTGTGAGGCTATCTAGTGGAGGACAAACATGATGACCTGATGCTCCTTGCCCACAGCTGCTCTCGTTGAAAATGACAGATCCCCAGCTGGATTCTGTATGTTAATAAGAGGGCCAGGGATGCTGAGTGATGTGATGGCCAAATATTTTCTGCCCCAGTCACTTTTAAATTAGTGCATCATACTGTTCAGCAACTTCACATGCAGGTTTTAGGCATTCTTAACCCCTTTTTCTACCAGGGTAAGTCTATCAACAACAGATTGGCAGCCATTTACCCAGTTCCATTTATGAAAGGAACTGGATAAATAAATGTTGGGCGGCTGACCTGCCTGGTGATCACTATGTTCCGTCTTGAAAGCACCAGCCTGTTTCTTCGTTTTCAATAAATTGTACTAAAAACAAGGTGGTGCCTTCTTTCAAAAAAAAAAAGGGCCTCTTGTAGGTAAAATGGGTGCTTTTTACTATGCTGGCATTTTTATTTTAACAGAAAGTAAGGAAAACTTTTTTTTTCTTCAAGTTTTTGGTCCTTTTTGCTTTTTATAGAAAAAAAAAAAAAAAAAGGAATAAAAATAAAAAAAAAGGAATAAAAAAAATAAAAAAAAGCAATAAAAAAAAAAACTCATTGGTTATTAAATACCACTAAAAGAACGCTCTAAAAAAAATTATATAAAATTAATTTGAGTACAGCGTTGCATGATAAGGTAACTGACAAATTATCACTATGCTGAAAAATGGCCTGATAATGAAGGCATATTACAGGTCGGTACTCAAAGTTTGTTCCTGAAAGTAGAACTCAAGCCAGACATATATTTTTTTCAAATTTGGATAGAGCAAGGGAAGATTATAACCCCTGTCAGTTTTTTGCCATCTGTGTCCAATTGGGAAACATTTTCCCTTACTTTCCATCTCATATAAACAATAGAACGTGAGAGGAAATACCTTTGAAGTGAAGAAATCATCAGCAATAGTGTCCCTATTGGCAGATTCCCCTCTTTTCCTGTTCTGGTGACCATTTAAAATCTGGAACTTCCCGTAAAATCAGTTTCTCTGAAGTCCATTGACAGACACAGCTTCCATACTTCTTATTCATTGGGTTATGCTGCCCCATGCAGGGGTAGTTCTAGGCAGGAGAAAAGTAATTCTCCACGCCCACTGGGCTGTCCCCACAGACATAACCCCACACCCTCTGCTCCTGCAAACCAGTTTCGTTGTAAGCAATAAAGATAAAGATTAAAGTAAATAAGCCTGAGCAACTATCTGCCTGATCCATCTGGATATGGTCGCAGCAGATGCAGCCAAACCTTTTCGAGGTCCTTCAGTAAGCACAAAAAGAGAGTCCGATTTTCTAAAAGACTCAGTTACCATCAGATAAAACCTTATCGCCTGAACCACATCCAGAGAATGCAAGGCAATTTCCTTGGGATGCTTAGGGCATAAGGAAGGCAACACAATGTCTTCATTGAGATGAAAATCCGACACCACCTTTGTGAGGAATGACCGATTTGGACGGAGAACCACTTTATCTCTGTGGACCACCAAATAAGGCGAACGACAGGACAGCGCTGCCAAATCAGACACACTGCGAGCAGAAGTAATAGCCACCAGCAAGGCAACCTTCTGTGACAAAGAAAGCAGATAAATCTCCCTAATATTCTCAAAGGGAGGTTTTGAAGAACAGACAGAACTAGATTGGGATCCTACCAAGACAACGGAGATCTCCTTGGAGGAACCAGATGACACACCCCCTGAATAAAGGTGCGAATCAAGCTATTAGTAGCCAACGGACGTTTGAAGTAAATAGCCAAGGCCAACACTTGGCCCTTGATAGTGCCCAAAGCCAAATGCTGCTCAACCCCTTTTTGTTAAAAGGCCAGAACCCTAGTTATAGAAAAAAAGTGAGGGTGCAGCTGCAGCGATTCACACCATGAAATGTACGATAATAGATCTTCCTGGACGTCGATTTCCTGGCCTTCAAAAGTGTAGGAATCACTGAATCAGAAAGGCCTTAATCCGTCAACCCCTTGCTTTCAACAGCCAAGCCATTGAAGCCAGCGACCGTAAAGCAGGATGAAACATCAATCCCTGAGCCAGCAGATCCTCCCGCAGAGGAAGTCTCCTTGGAGAATCTACGATCATTTTTACCAGGTCGGCGTACCAAGACCGCTGAGGCCAGTCTGGTGCTAACAGAACGACCGGAATTCCTTCCACCGCCACCCTGCAAAGAAACCTCGGCATGGGTACGAGCGGAGGGAATGCATAAACAAACTAGTTTGCTGGAGCAGAGGGTGTGGGGTTATGCCTGTGGGGACAGCACCGTGGGCGTGGAGAATAACTTTTTTTTCGTGCCTAGAACTACTCCTGCAGGAGGGCAGCATAACCCAATGGATAAGAAGTATGGAAGCTGCGTCTTTCAATGGACGATAGAGAAATTTGGGATTTTCTTTCATTTTTGGTGAGAATGTTCACTAGGACAAAGAGTGGGTGATTCTCTCAAACAGAGAAGCAGTCAGCGATAAAATCCCCAATTCTGTCCATTCCAAATTAAAAAAAAAAAGTTTTGCCTTCAGTTGTTCTTTAAGGTGGTTGTAAACCTCAGACATGAAATATGAACAAAGCATATCTCTATAGTGTGTACGTATCTCAATCCAGAGCACTACGTGTAATTTCTGTCCACTATCCCATTCCTCTAAGCTATAAGCTATAAGCATGAGGCACTTCTGACTAATTTTCTTGGGGAGGGACCCAAATCAGATTGACAACCTCCTCATCTTGTTCCTGTTTGCTGTGTAAAGGGGCTGTGTCCCTTCCTTACAATCAGCTCTGAGAACTCCCCCCCCCCCCCTTTTCAGAGCTGAAATATTTTGCACTTTGAATGGATGTAGGGGAGAGATCGCAGCAGATAAACAGGTACAACCTATGTAGAAGGATTTGTATCCACATTACATTTTTATCATTTTTTCACAGAAATAGAGCTTTCTTTTGGTGGTATTTAATTACCACAGTTTTTTTTTTATTTTGTTGCTAAACAAAAAAAAAAAAAAAGACCACTAATTGTGAAAAAACGCATTTTCTTTTATAACATTTGCAAATAAATCATTTTTCTTCTAAAATTTAGGCCAAACTGTATTCTG
The DNA here is from genome assembly GCF_965119305.1 of Pelophylax lessonae. NCBI lineage: Eukaryota > Metazoa > Chordata > Amphibia > Anura > Ranidae > Pelophylax > Pelophylax lessonae. The sequence continues at coordinate 394,102,775 of NC_138770.1, forward strand.
CTATTCTATACCCCAAATCAGTGTATATTATTTAGTCTGTAGAAAAGGTATAGAGTCCACAATTTATGGTATACTGTATATATCTGAACATTAATCAGTCATATTGTACTGGCAGCCTAATTCATTTCTTGAGGCCCAAAAACACTGGGGCAGTAGGAATATCCCACAAATTACCCATTTTTGGAAAGAAGATAGTCCAAGGTATTTTAGTAAGAGATCTGGTGAGTTTTTGGAAGCTGTAATTTTTTGTCACAACTTTGTGGAAAATGAAAAAACCAAACAAACAAACCAAACCAAACCAAACCAAACCAAAAAATATGTTTTACATACTGTTCCTAGTGCACTACAGCATCATCATATGACTAGTGACAGGATGTGAAAAAAAAATTATATAATTTTGTTTCAGCCTCCTAAGGTTGTTTAATTAAGCTTTGGCAACAAAATCTGGAAGCTGATTGGTTTCTCTGCAGAAGTGTGACTGATTTTGCACTCTCTCTAGGTTGCTTAGTGTAAATTTCACTGTTATAAGCAACCATTTGTACTAAATGAAATCGATTAATTCAGTGTTTACTATTGTGGTTAGCTGTGATTAGCCACAGATAATCAGATACGCTGTGATTGGCCCTGTCTGTACCATGTGATCACTGTGACCGCTCACAGAGTTCAACACAATAGTACACAATGAATGGCATGAATGAAAGCCATCCATTGTCATGTGATCTGCTGTAATTGGCCAGTGATCACATGGTACCGGTAGAGGCCAGTACACTGATGAGTCATCCACAGTGTCAGCAGGTGAGAGATCGCCCTGTAGCATGGCTGTGAGGGGTGTTCCAGGGAGGACGTCAAATCAAATGTCCTGCCCAGATGTCATTTGTCTATAGGCTGGCCAGGAACCTGTTAGGGATTTGTGTATTTTTAATGTTGACCTTTAGGCAGCATTAAAAGACCCTCTCCCTGCAGAACTGTTTAAAGGAAATGTTCAGGTTTAGCAGACCTTTACTGGGTTCACTAAACCTCCTGCAAACTGAACTTGCTCAGTTTGCTCATCCCTTAACAAATGTTCAGAGAGCTTAGTAAATAAGATGAAACTGTGTCTATGTCAATAATGCCTTTCTGTGATTGATAAAAGGTGCCTTTAGTACTCCTTTAGTAAATTAACCCCAGTGTCTTATTTTAACTTCAAAAGACTCTTTACCCAAACCCTGGGTTATTATTAAATAGGTATTTAGCTTTAAAGGCTTAGAAAAATTACATGTCTTTTGATAGGTCATACCATACTCTGATACAACCCTCCTGCATTTTGCGGTCATAGCCTCAACCCCTCCTCTCCTGCACACACTTCCAGCGGCCATACCTTTCACACTCCTCACCTGCACCCATTACTCAATGTTACACTTTCCGGCCCTCCTCTCCTGCAGAAAGTTATGGTTGTTTTGTCCTTGCTACACATTTCCCCGGTGCATAACTCGGCACGCAGCTAAACCCTCCTAATCTGCAATAAACCAGACTAAATATAATGTCGAAGCTTTGACAAAAACAGGGGGGTGTGAAAGTAATGGGGAAAAACAGATGAGAAAAATACTGTACAATCAATGTATGAAAACGTACACAATCACAATGAAATAACTAGGCTTCAGATGGCAATAAGTCCATGCTCACCAGCGATGCCGTCTGTATGGAATGTAGGTTTTAGTCCAGCAACATGTGTTGCAGGGATGATGACTGGTTTCCTCTCCCTCAGTTCTTAAAATTAAGTCTGAGCTCCTGAGATGCACCGGTTTCCCTTTTTCAGAATGAGGGATGATGGGAGCTCCGATAAAAAAACCAACCAGTATCTTGTTCGGTGTTTTTCAACCTTTTTTCAGCCTAGGCACCCGGTAAATGTGGCAGAATCTCGGGCCACACCAGTCAGTAACTGGTACATTTATTTCTGGCTCCATCTAGAGACCAAATTTACAATTGCAGGGAGAACAATAAACTTCCCTGCTGAAGATTGAATTTCCCTGCTTAAGATAGAGCACTCCCCATCTAGTATCAAAGGATACCACTATTTGGGTCAAATAGTGACCAAAAACAAGACCAGATCAGAGGTCTAAGGAACAACTTTGCTTCCTTGTTCCGGTGAACTTTAACTTCAACCTTTATGGCTCTCTCATCCTCGAATGATTAAGTGTCAAGTTTTTGCAGTGCACTGTCATTTCTTGTTTAGGATATAGTCACTCTCCCTGGCATAAGTTTCATATTGCACAGAGCAGATGATGAAATCTTGAGACTGCTGGAGTTCTATTGCTGAACTAATCTTTTGACAGTGGTGCCAGCCTTTAGCCAGCCATTTACATGAGTGGCATTTATAGGAATGTGTAAAGTGCAGAGAGAGGTTGTAAACGGCGCTACCTTTGTGCAATTAAAAGAGATAAAGTGCATACATTTGCTATCAAAGAAATATTATAAAAGGGGTGTCCCATAAAACCAAAAAAAAGAATAAATAATATATATGCTATATATCAAGTGGGTTCAAGTCAGAAAAGATCAAATATCCTAATCTGTGATAAGTAAAACCCAGAAAGTGCTGAAGTGCAATAAATAAATTTAATAACATAGACAGTGTTTTTATTGTGATGTACAAATAATGAAAATCAATCCAGTGTAGAAATAAGCTCAAGTATTAGTGACATTCCTGGCACTGTTTACTGCTGAAAGTGCAACATGCCAGTAGAGAACAAATAAGTGAGGTAGAAGTGATAAGTGAAACCAGGGAAAAATCCCTTAGAATGAAAAAAATGAAATAAAATGTCAGCTGCAATCACCCGTGTGACCACTAGGTGTCGCGCTGTAAATACAACCTGCCTTGTACGGAAGTTTAGGCAAGAATGGATCTCCAAGGGTCCCCCTCCACAATCAAAGCACCAGTTGGCGTGTTTCCATATGGAGAGAAAGAAGAGGGGAGCCTCATGAAGTATCAAATCGTGCAAATAAAGAAAGAACGTAGCATCCACTCACTGTGTAAAACTGTGATAGCTGCCTCGGATCAGTAGTACTCGCCAGGAAGCTTCCGCGTTCCACGGCGGTAGAATCTCAAAACCGGAAGTGACGCTGTGACGCAATGGACCCGTCACAGCGTCACTTCCGGTTTTGAGATTCTACCGCCGTGGAACGCAGAAGCTTCCTGGCGAGTACTACTGATCCGAGGCAGCTATCACATTTTTACACAGTGAGTGGATGCTACGTTCTTTCTTTATTTGCACGATTTGATACTTCATGAGGCTCCCCTCTTCTTTCTCTCCATATGGAAACACGCCAACTGGTGCTTTGATTGTGGAGGGGGACCCTTGGAGATCCATTCTTGCCTAAACTTCCGTACAAGGCAGGTTGTATTTACAGCGCGACACCTAGTGGTCACACGGGTGATTGCAGCTGACATTTTATTTCATTTTTTTCTTTTTTTCATTCTAAGGGATTTTTCCCTGGTTTCACTTATCACTTCTACCTCACTTATTTGTTCTCTACTGGCATGTTGCACTTTCAGCAGTAAACAGTGCCAGGAATGTCACTAATACTTGAGCTTATTTCTACACTGGATTGATTTTCATTATTTGTACATCACAATAAAAACACTGTCTATGTTATTAAATTTATTTATTGCACTTCAGCACTTTCTGGGTTTTACTTATCACAGATTAGGATATTTGATCTTTTCTGACTTGAACCCACTTGATATATAGCATATATATTTTTTATTCTTTTTTTTGGTTTTATGGGACACCCCTTTTATAATATTTCTTTGATAGCAAATGTATGCACTTTATCTCTTTTAATTGCACAAAGGTAGCGCCGTTTACAACCTCTCTCTGCACTTTACACATATCCTGACCCCTCTTGGGGTTTTGGTTGTTGGCCGCTTACACCTGTCAGTCTCTCACGCTTCACCGCACACTCCATAGCGCTGGTCATTTTTTGCCTTTACATTTATAGGAATGAGCTATATGGACGAGGCAAGTGAGAGATCAAACTAGTGATTTCCACATTGGGAATCTGTAAAATCTGTGGGATTTAAGCTGACTTTCTGAAGTGTGGAGGTCTCAGGGTGGATTTCAAACATCTGAGTCTGGATTTACTAGCTTAATTGTATGGTGTGTTCAGGATGTGGAGCCAGTTTTGTTTTACCTTGAATGGTGAGAGGGGGCTTCAAAATTCTAATGAATCAGAGGCAGATTTTTTTCCCTCTGTGCTAATTTGGAAGATAACAGAATCCGATTTCAAGTCCCATAGCAGACCAAGACTGCATTGTACAGGTTAAGAACTGGTCCTTAAACCCAAGTCTTAGATCATTAGAGTGATCTCGGAAAGGCAAAGTTCCCTTTACTTCCTAATTTTTGGAAGCAATCATGTAAAAATGGGATTTTTGACTTACTGTAAAATCTATTTTTTGATGTTCATGGACACAACTCCTGATCTTCTTAGTCATTGGGTTATACCACCCCCTACAGGAGTAGGACACCGACAGAAAAAAAAAAAAAAAAAAGTCTGGCTACGCCTATGGACAGTGCCAGGGGGTATGCTCCCTCTCTCTGCTATAGGTACTCAGTTTTGTTACAAGCAGTGTCAGAAGAAATACAACTCCACAGAGGGGTGGGTGCTGTGTCCGTTATTGAACATCAGAGAAATGGATTTTATGGTAAATCAAAAATCCCATATTCTCTTTCGTTCATTGACGGACGCAGCGCCTGATCTTCTTAACCATTGGGATGTCCCAAAGCAGTGTTAAACATGAGGGGTGGGAGCAGCAAAAAAATTCTCAAGGCTAAACTATAGCCAACCAGGTAAACTGGAGCTCAACCAAAACTGGAGCCCACCTGAAAAGAACAATATATCCTCAAAGAGAACCAGGTCCTCTAAACGGCAGCCTGCAAAATCTTGCAGCCAAAAAAGGAAGCATCCGCAGATGTCAACACATACACTTTATAGAACCTTGTGAAAGTGTGCACCGACAATCAGGTGGCCACCTTGCAAATTTGCGTCACTGATGCCTGATGATGGAAGGCTCAGGAGGCACTGAGAGCCCAAGTAGAGTGCTCCTTGACAGGAAAAAGGAGGTACCTGACAATTGAGGGAATAGGCCTGAATCACCATCTGTCTAATCCATCTGAAAATGGTCGCAGAGAATGCGTACAACCCTTTCCAAGGCCCATCCATGAATACAAATAGTGATTCTGATTACCTAAAAGACTCCATTGCTGCCAGATACACCCTAATTTCCCAGACCACATCCAAGGCATGCAAGGCAATATCCTTCGGATGTTTTGGCCTGGGACACAGGGAAGGCAACACGTCGTCATTAAAATTAAAATGAGAGACAATCTTTGGAAGGAATGACTGACGGGCATATAAATGTGTGAAGCTTGTATACAAAACAAAAGTCCATGTATGCCTCACCACACTATTTTTGGGCAGTTTCTCCCATTCCTCTTTGCAGTGACCACTCAAGCTTCAGGTAGGATAGGGAGTGTTGGTGCACTGCGATTTTCAGAGCTCTCCAGAGATGTTCAAATCGGGTTCAAGTCTGGGTTCTGGCTGGGCCACTCAAGACCATTCATTCACAGTTGTCCCATAGCCACACCTTTGTTATTGTGGCTGTGTGATTAGGGTCGTTGTCCTGTTGGAAGTTGAACCTTCAAAGTCTGAGGTCCAGAGAACTCTAGAGCAGGTTTTTACCAAGGATATCTTTGTACATTGCTGCATTCATCTTTCCCTCGACCCTGGCTAGTTTCACAGTTCCTGCTGATGAAAAACATCCCCACAGCATTATGCTACCCCCACCATGCTTTACTGCAGGGATGGTATTGGCCAGGTGATGAACGGTGCCTGGTTCCCTCCAGACATGAATCTTGTCATTTAGGCCAAAGAGTTCAATTTTTGTTTGATCAGACCAGAGAACTTTTGGCAAACTCCAGGTGGGCCACCATGTGCCTTTTACTAAGGAATGGCTTCCATCTGGCTACTCTACCATACAGGCCTGATTGGTGGAGTGCTGAAGAGATGGTCCTTCTGGAAGGTTCTCCGCCTCCCCAAACAGAAAGCTGGAGCTCGGTCAGTGACCATCGGGTTCTTGGTCACTTCCCTGAATAAGGACCTTCTCCCCAGATCGCTCAGTTTGGCCGGGTGGCCCGCTCTAGGAAGAGTCCTGGTGGTTCCAAACTTCTTCCATTTATGGATGATGGAGGCCACTGTGCACATTGGGGCCTTCAAAGCTGCAAAAATGTTTCTGTACCCTTCCCCAGATCTGTGCCTCAACACAATCCTGTCTCAGAGGTCTACAGACAATTCCTTGGACTTAATGGCTTGGTTTGTTCTCTGACATGGACTGTTAACTGTTACATAGTGAGGTTGAAAAAAAGACATCAGTCCATCCAGTTCAACCCATGGTGTGTGTGTTAACCATGCTTTGTATACCCCTTTATGTTGTGGTCTTTAAGGTGCCCATCTAACAGTTTTTTGAAATTATCGACGCTACCTGCTACCACTGCTTGTGGAAGAGAAATCCACATCCCCACTGCTCTGACAGTAAAGAACCCCCTATGTATTTTAAGGTTAAACAGTTTTTCCTCTAGTTTTAGTGAGTGGCCCTGTGTCTTATTGTATTCCCTTTCTCTGAAAAGTTTGTTCCTTATGCTAGGGTCACCAGTACAGTATTTGTACATTGATATATCCCCTCTCAAGCATCTGTTCTCCAGAGAGAATAAGTTCAATGCTTCAAGTCTTTCCTCATAGCTGATGTCCTCCATTCCCCTAATTATTTTTGTTGCCCTTCTCTGGACTCTCTCCAGTTCTAGCACATCCTTCCTGAGGACTGGTGCCCAGAACTGGACGGCATATTCCAGATGTGGCTGGACCAGTGTCTTGTACAGTGGGAGAATTTCTGGAGTGAATCCCCTTTTTTATACATGCCAGTATTCTGTTGGCTTTGCTTGCAGCGGCTTGGCATTGCATGCCACTACCAAGCCTGTTGCCCACTAGGACCCCATGTCCTTTTCCATCTTAAATTCACTCAGGGGTTCCCCCCCTAGCGAGTAACTTGCGTTTGTGTTTCTGACACCCAAGTGCATTACCTTACATTTTTCAAAATTAAACCTCATCTGCCATGTAGTCACCGACCCCATTATTTTGTTCAGGTCTGCTCGTAAGGTTTCCACATCCTGCATAGAAGATATTGGCATGCTAAGTTAAGTATCATCCGCAAATACAGAGATTGTGCTAGATATCCCCTCCTCTAGATCATTCATGAATTAAACAGGATTGGTCCAAGAAAAGATCCCTGGGGGACCCCACTTTCCACACCCGCCTAATCCGAGTGCTCCCCACTTATCACCACCCTCTGGACTCGTCCCTGGAGCCAGTTCTCTATCCAGGTACTCACCTTATGGTCCATACCTACCTTCCTTAGTTTGAACAGTAAGCGTTTGTGGGGAACTCTGTCAAATACCTTTGCAAAGTCCAGATACACCACATCCACAGGCCTTCCTTTATCTAGATGGCAACTCACTTCATCGTAGAAGGTTAGATTGGTCTGGCAAGAAGGATCTTTCATGAATTCATGCCGATTACTACTACCAATACCGTTTTTATTACTCAAGTCTTGTATATAGTCCTTTAACATCCCCTCCAAAATCTTGCAGACTACGGAGGTTAGGCTGACCGGTCTATAGTTACCCAGGATATATCTCTGCCCCTTTTTTAAATATTGGTACCACGTTGGCTTTTTTTCCAATCAGCTGGCACCATTCCCGTCTGTATACTACAAGTAAAGATCAAGAATAACGATCTGGTTATCACCTGGCTGAGTTCTTTAAGAACCCTCAGGTGCAAGCCACCCGGTCCCAGTGATTTATGTTAAGTTTCTCTAGTTTAGTTCTAAGTCTATCTTCTGTTAACCATGGGGGTTCTTCCTGAGGTGTATTTAATTTAACATTACTAGTGGGTTAGTGTAGCCCCCCAATTCTTTTGTGAAGACTGAAGAGAAGAAATTTAGCACTTTCACCTTCTCTCTTTCCTCTGTGGCCAGATTCCCTTTGTCGTCTTATGGGGCCAAGGTGTTCTGGTCTCGCTTTCTTACAATTTATATACTTAAAGAATTTTGCGGGTTTTTTTTATTCTCTTCCACTATTTGTCACATGAGTTCTATTTTAGCCACCTTAATTTCGCATGTACATTTATTATTGCACCCTTTGTAATGTTGGAATGCTGCCAATGCCCTTCAGCCTTGTATTTTTTGAAGGCCTTTTCTTTCCTATGTCTTTTTATGTTGGAGTTTAGCCACCTAGGTTTACTTCTGCACTTTTAAAATTTATTCCCCTTTGTAATGCACTAGCCAATCCCTTTGTTTAGTATGTTCTTGAAGCACTCCCTTGTTTAGTATGTTCTTGAAGCACTCCAATTTTTCCTCCGTGTTCTTTGTTCCCAGGGTTCTATCCCATTTGATATTGTCTAGCAAAGAGCGCAGTTTAGGGAAGTTGGCTCTTTTGAAATTCAGTGTCCTTATCTTACCCTTGTGTTTCCCATTTCTATGATTTAGTGCCCATTCACACTACCGCGACTTGTCAGCCTGACAAGTCGTGGTCCATGCACTGCTACGGGAACCGCTCTAATAGGAGCGACTCAAGTCGCTCCGACTTAGAAAGTAGTTCCTGTACTACTTCGGGGCGACATTGGAGCGACTTGCATTGACATTATATGAAGTCCGTGCAAGTCGCAGTGCACGCGACTTCACAGGTTGCCCCCGAAGCCGTGCTGCGTTAGTGTGAACCGGCACTAATACTGAAACTAATTGACCTATGCTCACTGATAACTGTGGGACCTTAAATAGACAGGTGTGTGCCTTTCCAAATCATGTCTAACTGAATTTATCACAGGTGAACTTCAATCCAGTTGTAGAAACATCTCAAGAACGATCAGTGGAAGCAGGATGCATCAGAGTTAAATTTTGAGTGTCATGGCAAAGGGTGTTAATACTTATGTACATAAGATTTTTTTCATTTTTTATTTTTAATAAATTTGCAAAGAATTCAAACTAACTTTATTCACGTTGTCATCATGGGGTATTGTTTGCAGAATTTTGAGGAAAATATTACATTTAATCCAGTTTGGAATAAGGCTGTAACATAATGTGAAAAAAAAGTGAAGTTCTGTAAATACTTTCTGGATGCACTGTAAAAAGCCAAAGTACTGTACAATTAAAGGGCTAGTAAAAAGAAAAAAAAACTTCCCTTTGCAAGTTATGAGCATAATGTACTAGTATGCATCGCATACTAGCACATTACAAAAGACTTACCTAAAAAAAAAAAAAAAAAAAAAAAAAAACACACTTTCACCGCTGAGAGGGCCTCCATCTTCACAGGCTCTGGCCATTTGAATGACCAAGCTGTGATGACGCAGGAGTCCTGGCAGTGGCACAGCTCTCTCAATGGCCTGCATGCCATCCACTGACAGCACAGTGACATTAACAGCTGCTACTAAAAGTAAACATTTCCTGTACGTTTAGGAGATATATTTACTGTACTTACAGGTAAGCCTCATTTATAGGCCTACCTGTAGGTATAAATAAAAAAGGACTTTTTTTTCTTGCATCTTCCAGCGTTAGACAAAATTATGGCCATAAGACAACAGAATTATTTTAGTCTCATACTTTTATTTCAAAAATTTCAGCAATTCATATAAATGTGTTTTATACTTGTATAAAGTAATTTCCCCATATAATATAAAGTCTTTTGCAAGCATTGACATAAATGTGTAGAGATTACACATTAGGAAAAGCTGAAAACACAGTGGTAGAGGTTAGCACAGTAATGGAACACAAATGAGGATATGCAGGGGAAAAAAAGGATTCAAGGTTAGTGCTAGTTAGCTGCCAAAATTGATTCTACATACATATGAGCAAGACAATTCCAATGACTCGTGACAAGTGTTCCTTAGTTAAAAACAGACATCACATGAGCGGCATCACTGTCAAGGTAAAGTAGCCTTTACAGAAAAAAAAAAAAAAAAAAAAAAAAAAAAAAGAAGGAAGGCAACTAAAGTGTTATTCAAAGTGTTACAATCAATCATTAGTGAAACAAAATCTTTATCCTCAGTAGAAACAGTACTTCCTCCAGGTCCTCGGCAATAAAATGCAAAAGCAATTTTAGCAGTTATTTAAATATTACTCCAATTAACACAGAAATGGCAAAAATGACTAAAAAGCAATTTGAAGGACCTCCAATACAAGCCTAGTTACAAAAAAGGTGGGCACTTCTAACTGTCAGAAGCTATGGAAGCTCCATTGCCCACAAAAATGTGCTTTTCCTGGAAGACCTGTAAACAACTGAATACAACTCAGCTAACATTGCTGTCATTCCTTGGACCATGAACTGCTCTTCTATATGCAAGTAAGCAATTGTGAACACAGGGCTCTGATCACAGTTCAAATTCAGTATCTCAAAAAGAACATAAAGTAATGTCAAAAGACAAAACGGGGTTGATTTACTAAAACTGGAGAAAGCTACATTTGGTGCAGCTGTGCATGGCAGCCAATCAGCTTCTAACTTCAGGTTTTTCAATTAAGCTTTGACAAAAAACCTGGAAGCTGATTGGTTGCTCTACAGAGCTGCATCAGATTTTACACTCTTCAGTTTTAGTAAATCATCCCCATTGTGTGCAACATGGACCTATCTGGATTTGGTTCACAGCAAAGAAAAACATACTTAGGGCAGAATATAGCAGAGTCCAGTACGCTCCTGCTGTTGTACAGCATTGGAGTTTGAGAGAACTAATTTGTGTGCTTTAATAAAAACAAAAATTTAACACTGAAAAGAGAAGCAACAAATTAAAAGAAAAAGGTTAGTTTGTTACATGTATAACAGATTGTAACATGCAGAGGATATAATGAATAAAACCATGTTGGACAGTCACAAGAAATTAAATGTTGATCCTTTTGCTAAGCATGTCTTATTTTAGATGGTGTGTAGTTCTTATCTATATGTTCATCTTGAAGAAACATGTGAAGGCATCGTTCATTCTGTGCCAAAGGGTGTCCAGCAACTCTGGAAGTTAAAAGTAAACAGAATATATTTAAGAAGCTGACAGTGAAAGACATATAGTGTTGATACTTTATAAATTAAAAAAAAAAAAAAACCCCACATAACAGCATATATCTTTTTCTAGTAACATATTGGGCAATTCAAAGCCAGACCTTTTTGCACTGTTTTAAAATATGAAATTTCTCAAATGCTACACTTTTATACAAAGCCAAATGAGAAAAAAAAAAAAACAAAAAACAACAACAAATATGCCAAACACGAAGCACTTGCACAAGAAACCACCTAGCAAGTTTAGTAGCAAATACATTTTAGCACATCAAACCTTGTTCTATAAGACTACAATCAGCAATCAAAGTAAATGAGTATCCCAGAATTGTGAACTGCATTGTTTCAGCAGCAGGGCATACGTCGAACCCGGCATTAGCCATGGCATACCATGTAACGGTTTGTTTCAGCACCATCAATTTCAAAGGCAATCTGCATAAATTAGCTATACACAACAAATAGAAGGTCAACAATAAGGAGGACTTGTTTTAACTCATTCAGTACAAGGTGTTTTACAATGCAATCTGTTTATATGTTACATGATAATTTCCTGGCAATTGAAAAGGATCATACTCACTTGTTTATAAATTGTTCAAGCCCTTGCTTTCTTTCCTCTATGAAAGAGTCATCAAAGATGCCTTCATCTCCTCTGAAAGGAAGCTGTCTAAAAAGAGCTTTTCCAGGTAAGGGGGGCACCACAACCTGAATGATACAGAGCGGGGGGGGGGGGGGGGATAAAATAAAAAAGGAGGTTACTAACTATCCTTTTAGAATGATCATATTTTAAGCCAAACTCATCTTATGCAAGTGTACCACTGACGCTAAAGCAATGGTGTACCTTCTGAATTACAGTTTACAGTGTTAGATTTCAGCACACAGGGATGGACGTGCAACCCTGAACACAGACACTTGGAGTCCAGGTGCCCTCATCTGTCCCTGAACAAAAGTAAATGATTGGATGTAGAGATAAGAGTGTACACCAAAAACTGTCTGATATGTATATATCAGTTCTGGGAGCCCATGTGAATGAGACCTCATACGAACATGCTCTTGTGTAACACATGCGGTTATATTCCAAAAGTCGTGTAATGTTGAAATTTAATACTGTAACATACCAACAATGAAATACTATATCATATCTGTTTGGTAAGTTAAGACACACAATAAATATTTTTGTAATGGGCAGAAAGTCATGCAGGTTACAGTACTGTAATGCTCAGTTTGGATTAAGATACTTAATGCATAACACCATTATAATTTCTTTCCCAGTACAAGAACAAACCTAAACAAATAATCAAGGTAGCCTTCTGATTTTATCAAATCCATTTGGATATCAACAGCACACCACATAGAAGTAAACATGAAACTGCATCAAAAGTCAAACTAAGTGCCGGTTCACATTTGTGTGATGCGGGAACGCTGCGAATATACAGCGTGTTCCCGCTTCGCATCCGCATCCCTGGCAGTTCACACTGCCATATGTGATACGCTGGGGGTGTCAATTAAAGTTAACGACACCCCCAGATCAGATCGCATATCGCAGTGCGATCTGTAAGTTCGCATCGAATCGCACTAGTGTGAACCACCATGCGATCCGATACTGCTGCGGACCAAAAAAAAAGGGTCCTGTGCCACTTAGTGCGATTGCGGTGCAAATTCAGCCATACAAACTGACAGATCGCATTTAATTTTAGGAGCAGTGCGCTCCGAATTACATGCGATCTCTGTCATCGCACTAATGTGAACCAGCACTAAAAGGGTCTACCTGTAAACAGACTGCCACCAGTCCAAGCAATGTACAGTGCCTTAAAAAGTATTCATACTCCTTAACATTTTGACACGTTACAACCGAAAATAAAATATAAAAAAAAATTTTACCGGGAATTTATGGGATATAGACCAACACAAAAGTGGCACATAATTGTGAAGTGGAAGGAAATTGATGAACTGTTTTTAATTTTTTTTTTGCAAATAAATATCTGAAAAGTGTGGCATGTATTGGTATTCAGCCCCCTTTACTCTGATACCCCTAACTAAAATCTAATGGAACCAATTACCTTCAGAAGTCCCCTAATTAGCAAATAGAGCCCACCTGTGTGTAATTTAATCTCAGTATACAGTGCATCCGGAAAGTATTCACAGTGCTTCACTTTTTCCACATTTTATGTGTTACAGCCTTATTCAAAAATGGATTGAAAAAAGGGGTGAATCCGCGCTAAGGATAGGGGTAACTGGCTGCTGCCTACCTCCAAAGTATAGCTCTGAAGAGATATACGAGAAATGGAAAGGGAATAATAGGAGGTAGATGGCACTGCCTAAAATTAATGATAATTTATATGGACAAAATCGGGTGCGACAGGGCACCATGCAGGGTAGATCATAAAACCATATAAATCTCTCACTATATCATAACATAAGATCAAATATTGAAATAAATACGTGAAAGTTCCGATAGTGATATGATGCAGTAAATTCAGGGATACGAGAATGAAAAGGTGATAATGGGGAAATGTTCACTAATGGCAAGTCCCTAAATTGGTGAGACAACCACAGTAACAAAAATAGAGTGACTATAGGTCAAAGTGGCACAATGTGCAATATGAGGTAGTGGAATACTTCGTTAATAATATCAAATGATAAATAAATAACATTAAATATAGAATCCAAAGTGCAAAGTGGTCTCCAATAGTAACAATTGATGTAATACCAATTAATAAAGTGACTAGTGCTATGATAACCAATGTGCAAATCACTGTTTGAAATATAATAATGGCAAATAAATTGGTGACGATAGTGATAGAATCAATTCTGGCAAAAGGTCCATAAAGTGATATTTGGTGTTGAGTCCAAAAATTAGGTGGGTCTTGGGGTGATCCAATCCGGACATACAGGTGAGGAACCAAAGTGCTCCCCTCTCAGTAAAGCCCGCACTCACCGGAACAATGTACCCCTACAGGGGTAGAGAGGGTTGTACCCTCCTGGGGTGTAATCTTGTTTAGGTAAGGGGCCCTGTATTCAATATTTTAGGTCATCCGGTTGGGTCCTCCCTCCAGGTCAAGGGATATACTCAAATGGTATTACTTGATATGGCTCCAAGGGGCGTCAATACCAGATCAATAGGGTAAGAGGGATCCGGACCATAAATGGAAGAAGAGCCTCACATAGCGAAGTATTGCAAATATTAACACTTTATTGAATAAACGAAAGGTACTCACAATATTGAAATGGTAAACGAGCGTGATAAAGGAAAAAATGGGACCGCAGCTATCCTGTGTGGCGAGCCTTCCGGAACACCATGCGCTCCAACCACCGGAAGTGCGTCCCAACGACAGCGGAAGGGACGTGATTCAACTTACACATTTCGTAAGACGTCATCAGAGGCAGCGGGCCTCTGATGACGTCTGACTGACAAAATGCGTAAGTTGTAATCGCATCACTTCCGCTGTCGTTGGGACACACGGCATTCCGGAAGCCTCGCCACACACACAGGATAGCTGCGGTTCTGTTTTTTTCCTTTATCACGCTTGTTTACCATTTCCTATATTGTGAGTACCTTTCGTTTATTCAAAGTCTCCCAGTTCCAGCCGCTGAAAAACATCCCCACAGCAGGATGCTGCCACCACCATGATTCACTGTAGGGATGTGATTGGCCAGGTGATGAGCAGTGCCTGGTTTCCTCCAGACATGACACTTGCCCTTCAGGCCAAAGAGTTCAATCACACCAGGGAATTTTGTTTCTCATGGTCAGAGTCCCTCAGGTGCCTTTTGGCAAACTCCAGGCAGGTTGTCATGTGCCTTTTACTGAGTAGCTTTCATCTGACCACTCTACCATACAGGCCTGATTGGCAGGTGGCCTGCTCTAAGAAGAATTCTGGTGGTTCCAAACTTCTTCCATTTACAGATGGAGGCCACTGTGCTCATTGGGACCTTCGATGCTGCAGAACTTTCTGTAGCCTTCCCCAGAACTGTGCCTCCTGTCTTGGAGGTCTACAGACAATTCCTTGGCCTTCATGGCTGGGTTTGTGCTCTGACATGCACTGTTAATTGTGGAACCTTATATCTACAGGTGTGTGTGCGCGCCTTTCCAAACAACTGAACTTACCACAGGTGGACACCGATCAAATTGTAGAAACAGCTCAAGGATGGATCAGTGAAAACAGAATGCACCTGAGCTCAGTTTTGAGTGTCATGGCAAAGGCTATAAATACTTAACGTACATGTGGTTTTGTTTATTATTTTTTTTAAATTTGCAAAGATTTCAAAACAAACTTCTATCACGTTGTTAAGGGGTATTGTTTGTATAATTTTGGGGAAAATAATGAATTGAATCCATTTTGGAATAAGACTAACAAAATGTGGAAAAAGCAAATGCTGTGAATACTTTCCCAATGCACTGTAAAATAAAGCTGTTCTGTGAAGCCTCAAGAGGTTTGTTGGAGAACAAACAGCATAATGAAGGCCAAGTAACACCAGACAAGTCAAGGATAAAGTTGGAGAAGTTTAATTAAAGCAGGGTAGGTAAGATTATAAAAAAAATGCTCAGATGTGAACAGGGGCCATTGAGCCCCGGTTCACACTTCTGCGTGTGCGGGGTTCGCATGTAATGTCGGAGCGCACTGCTCCGACATTACATGCGATCAGCTGTGCGGTGCGAGTTTAGCCATACAGTTTGTATGGCTAAATTCGCATCGCACCCGCAGCAAACACGCACAGGAGGCATTTTTGCTGCCGCATCAGGATCGGATCGCACAGCGGTTCACACTTGTGCGATCCGATCCTGTGCGAACTGCACGATCGCACTGCGATATGCGATCAAACTGGGGGTGTCGTTAAGATTACATTGACACCCCCAGCGTATCGCATATGGCAGTGTGAACTGCCGGGGGTGCGTGTGCGATGCGGGAACAGGCTGCGAATTCGCAGCCTTCCCGCATCGCATAAGTGTGAACCGGCACTTAAATAAAGGGATTTTGCTTGTTGGGTGTTTTGAGACTTCAGAGACGAGCGTTTTACGAGCTGAAATACACTCAGGTGTGAACAGGGCCTTATGGTTTTTAAATTTATTTTAAGAAATAAACTGCAATGTTTAAAACACAACGATGATTTTAGAGTGATAATTTAAGTTGTGAAGATATATTAGAATTTGTTGCTTAGCTTCAGGTTTTAGAATACGGCACTGATTTGAAATAAAGTGTACTGAAATTATTGGGATCTTCATGAACAGCAATATCAGAATTGTTACTTTAAATAAGCTATTCATCCAAATTACTTACCTTGCTTTCCCGTTCAAGCTCAGTCCTTAGCCATTCAAAGTCACTGTATCTTCTGCGGACACTAGATTCTTTCAACTTAAAAATTGGGAGGTTTGTCTGCAAAAGCAAGATGGGAGATTTTGAGGTACATTTTTTTCAAGCAATATATTGTAAACAATCTTATTACAATCTCCAAGCAGCATTTAAAGCTTAAAAGCTAAATATACCGTTGCAAAACATGTATGTGAACTCTTTGCCTGCTAAAGAATTTATAGATCTGTTGAGAAGTTTGGGATTTTTAAATTTAGAAATCATATACTTACCAAGGTGGATACAGCATTGGTTCCCCGCCGGCTCCAAGACTGAGAACTGAGCGATCAGTGCTCCGTGAGCAGAGCGCTGGTGACAGTGAGCAGCTCTCTTCTCTGCCCCCCGCACTCACTGAAGCGCTGGGCTGTGGGAGGGGGAGGGAGCGACTGGCTTAGACTCTCAGCTGCTCACAGAGAGGCTGAGCCCGGTACCAGTCCAGGCTCTATGACATCAGCCGACAGCAGACTTCAGCTACACTCCTGTGATCCACAGGAGTACAGCCAAAACAAGCTTTGGCTGTACTTCTCCTTTAAGGTAATTCTGGAATCCAGATCCAGGCATTATTAGCTCTTGAACCTCCACTGCACTCACACAGTAGAGCTTAATCCAGAAAGAGCTAGTTGACTGAGCAAGCATCAATCTGCTCTCTCCTGTGAGTAAGTTCCCACCATCGCAGACAGCACTATATTAGAGCTTCACTGGCTCCCACTGCTGGTCTTTACATGCCTTGTGCAGCTTAATATTACACATTGCAAAAAAAAAATTTAAAAAAATGTAAATTCTGGGTATTGATAAAAGATCTGACTACAGCTGCCACCAACAGACAGCAGAAGACAAAGGAACTTTGCCAGCTGCCACATAAAACAGCATCAAGTTCAAATACTTTACTTTGTAACCATTAAACTTTTCCTACAAGAACTGGTGGTTCTCATAACAGGAGAGTCACAGGTTAAAAGTGAGAGTACTGCTATGATTTTAGTACTGCTAAAGCACTTATCAGCCTTTGCCTTTTAGCATTCTCCTGGCATTACACAAATGTACCCAATCAGAAGAGAACAGGCATGTTTTAAATGTACCTTACAGTCTAATGTAACTTTAAATGTGAGAATAATGTGACACGAGTGCACTTTCTGCAAATGGTACGCTTTAAGCAAAACAAGGCTGTGTGTTTTTCTTTATCTACAAGGCAGGAGCAAAGTGGTCATGAAGACGGTATTAAGAACGGTTATCAGCTGGCTTTTTACCCGACTTCAACTCTACATGTTTGGTGTCAGAGAAAAGTGGAGAAGATAGTCTTTACAGCTTAGCGTTTTCTGCAGGTGATATTTTGCATTTCAAAGTCCCTCCTCTCAAATTACTTTACAAAAGGGGATTAGCTGCTCTCTTCTAGTGACCCTGTAAAGATCAAGTTTGGGAAGACTGTTTAGAAGAATTTTCATACACTGAGTACGGAAGTCTATAAAGTTAATCTCTGAAATAACAGATCAAGTTTACATATACAATACAAAGAGTAGAAGTGCCAATTCATCTCATTTTACCATGCATTTTCCTCATTCTGAACTTTTGACATAATTATGGGTGTGAAAAAGAAAGAGGAAAAAAAAAAAAAAAAAGCACACCCAATTCCTGCGTAGGTCTAAAGGGAATTTCAGTTTTTTTTTTCTTCACAAAACCATTAAAACCCTGGAAATTCCCCACTTTTATTTTTTTTCAAAAGTCACATCTGTAAAGTGCAAACTTTAGGGATAGGGAAGTCCCAGGACATCAATTAGATTAGGTCTTAACCACTTGCCTACCGCCAAGACAAGACGGCTCTGTCCTGCAAGACGACGTAACTGTACGTCGTTTTGTGGGACCGCTAGTGGTCCAACAAGCAATCTTAGGAGGACCGAGGGCCGGCGAACCGGAAATGTGGCATCAGTACGTAGGCTCCTCCCAAACACATTTCGTGCACATGCATGTCTTCGGGGGTAGGCCTTTTGTTTTTGTTGGGCAGTGGAGGGGAGTGTTAACTAGAGTAGTAAATTGAGACACACCAACTAACAAATTGAAGCCAAAATCCAGCTCACACTGCAGTTACACAAAATTCCCTTTAAG
This sequence comes from Pelophylax lessonae, assembly GCF_965119305.1. Taxonomy (NCBI): domain Eukaryota; kingdom Metazoa; phylum Chordata; class Amphibia; order Anura; family Ranidae; genus Pelophylax; species Pelophylax lessonae. The sequence continues at coordinate 394,121,331 of NC_138770.1, forward strand.
GCCCGTACACACGAGTAGAAATTTGGCCGGGAATTTTCGTCCGACGACCGATCTGCCGATTTTTGGCTTGTTAGTATGGTGCTCTCGACAACGGACTCCGACTTTCCGGCCGAAAAAATCCTGGAGTGCAGGCTATAAAATTTTAGTCCTCCCTCACGTCCGATTTTCGTGCAGTCAGTACAGATTTCGAAGGGGAAAAATCTTATGAGCAAGACTAGGCATGCTCAGAGATGAAAGAACACATACAAAGCAATCCAAAGGAATTTTTTTTTTTTTAGGCACCCAAGAGAGACAAGAAAAGTAAATAATGACTTTTTACAAATTTTATTGCAAAGACTAGGGACGCACCGATACCAGTTTTTTTTAAGACCAAGCATGAGTACCAATTTGTGGTGCACCGAAATTTCGACAACCAAAATTTTCGGCCGAAAATAGGCTTATTCCATTTCGGCCGAAAATGGGTTAAAGATAAGGATATTAAATGATGGCCACCATGGGTGCAGCGCGGGTTTCAAAAGACCCGCCTCTGGCCGGGGGCCCGCCTCCCGGTGATGTCACTACTACGATGTGCATGAATGAACTAACACATCGGGCGGGCGAGCAGCCGCTAATAGCTGTAACTAAGTGAGCGCTTCACTTCCCTATCAGGCGGGTATCTCCGGTGACAGGGTAGGGCTCAATTAATTATAGCTATTAGCGGCCGCTCGCCCGCCCGCCGTGTTAGTTCATTCATGCACATCGTAGTAGTAACAACCGGGAGGCGGGCCGCCGGCCAGAGGCACGTCTTTTGAAAGGAAGGACACAGGAGGAGCTGAGAGTAAGGAGATTGCATCCTTGGGATGGGGAGGGACGCTGAGGCGGGGGGGACGGGACGCTGAGGCAGTTGGGGGGGGGGGGAGCTGAGGCAAGCTTACCAATGGTATTAGTATTATGCAGCATGAGGGGGTTAATGTATTGCCACTGCTGGTCACTGATGCATTAGTGACCGACCAGTGGCAGTTAATTAACCCCTTTGTGCTGAATTGGTGCAACCAGTATCAGTGTTAATTAACACTGGTTGCATTAATGCAGCACAAAGGGGTTAATTAACTGCCACTGGTCGGTCACTAATGCATCAGTGACCAGCAGTGGCAATACATTAACCCCCTCATGCTGCATAATACAAATACCATTGGTAATTAAATTAACCACTTGCCAACAAGTCACAGTACATATACTGTGACAGGGTGGCAGTGACAAGTGCCTGTTTTTGGTGTATGCCCCTGTTCTATTTTAAACTCATTTGGGGGAAAAAAAAAAGTCATTTTCAGTTTTCGGCCAAGGGCATCCTGCATTTTCGGTTTCAGCCTAGAATTTTCATTTCGGTGCATCCCTAGTACCAATACTTTTCAAATAATCACTAATACCAATGACCGATACCTATTTTTTTGTGTTATGGAAGTTTTTTTCGACTAATAAAAAAAACTACTTAACCGGCAGTTAGCCCCGGTTCACATATAGAATACTGAATGCATTTTGAACCACATACAAATTTTGCATGAAATGTGAACCAAACCGGCTTTCTATGGAGCTGGTTCACATGTGTAGAACTCTGCAGACCCCAGCAGAACTCTCAGTCTAAAAAGGTACATAGGGTGGTTCATGAAGGCTTGAGACTGAAAGCTGCAAAGCCAAGGTAGACCATGTAAGCGGATGTTGGCTGAAGAGTAAACAAGCAATTTAGCACTCTTCTCCAACCATGGGTGGGGTAAATAAACACAGAAGACTTAAATATGGGGGGGGGGGGGTTGTAAGGCAGATGCATTAGTAAATCCTCCTTCAGGCACAGCGAGTGGAGCGCTGTCTGGGGTTTTTAGCGTGGCTACACACACACCTGCAGGACTGCACATGTTCCAGCAGCCACAACCACCCACGCACCGGAAAAGGCAGCGCGGTTTCCCTGTATTGGAAACCACACTGTTCTATGTGGTTTGCCTGCGACCACATTTTCTCCAAGTTGACAGGGACTTTTCCCGCATTTCCAGTGGATACAAATGAATGGGCTACTGTGCATGACCAACACAGCCACAGGTAAACCTGGCCTAAAGCCTTAAAGCGTGCTTCACATGAATTGTCTCTGAGTGTAATAACCATGTACAAGAAGCCTTGGTCTTTAACTAGATCCCTGTGCCCCTGTGGACTCGGAGCCCTAGTGATTTTAGGCCAAGGCTATACCTAAATTATCAACTTCTGCCAGGATTGAGATTAACCCATTCCCTCAAAAAAAAAAAAAAAAAAAATTAAAAAAATAAACCCAGGACAAGGGGGCAAGACTTGATTCAGCTTAGGCAGATGTTAAAACTACATTCATAGCCGAGGCATGGAAACCAAGGGGGCTTTACAGAGTAGGTTTAAAAGCTTACATAGGTACTTACGGGTACCACAAGGCATGTACCTAAGCACTGTTACCTTAGAAACCACTTAGGCCAGGTCAGATTCACTTTAAATGTAACTGTGAGCCTCGTGTTTTAGACTGTCCATTGAGGAAAATGGTGGGAGTTGAGGACCCATACTTGTAGAATGCTTTAGAACTGGGTAAAAAATATGAGACTGTGGGAAACAACTGCCCAAGAACAATGAAGCAAGGATTACACAGCTATTTGGTATCGGAGCTCTTTTCTGAAGCCCTCTTCATAAAACATCTTGTTAGGGCATTCTTTGTTTTGCTCAGATGCACAATGAACTCACCATCTAAATCCACAAAGAGTTTGCGGCTTGATTTTATTTTAAAATATGTACCTGCAAATTCATAAAGACATAACAGTACATATGCCAGAGACAGCAACTAAATACAGATTTGAATGATATTTTTAATTTGCAGGAAGTCGCTGCGAATTACATTTCCCCCCAAATCCTACCCTCCCAGCCTCTTTAACCTCAGGAAAACAGAGTAAAGACACTGGAAATTAGAAGAGAGTCAAGTACCACTTTATGTTGTCGCTAGATGCTTTTTAGAAGCCAATGAACATAATGAATAATACTGCGGGACTTCTTTCATCCTGCTTTACTAGGCATAGACATAAACATAAAGCTGCCTTGTTGCCATGGAGCCTACTTTTATGCTGCCATTTCAAGTAGGCCAAGGTAGCCTTGATACAGCTGGGTTTACATTTCCATTAAAATAGTTGTTTGAAAGTTTAAAAAGAATCTATTCACTTTGGCTTACTGTTTATTGCTTATGTTAATATCCAATTAACTTTCAAAAGGGCATCTCAATGCTGTGAGCATCAGAAGTGAGCTTGGGAAAACAAACAGAAGAGGTGGAATATATGAAGCAAGAAGCAGTGTTACAGCTGCGCAACCTCCTAGCAGCACTCATTGAAAATGCACTGCAAGGAAAACACTGGACCATGCAATGCCCTAATCCAGAACAAATAGTACCAACACACAAACTTACTGTGTGTTTCATACAAAGTGCCAAAACAGGCTATCGGCTAAGTCAAATTCATTCACAATCTAGAACAAGTCACTTGAACCTGGGAGCCAGGAGGCACTTTTGAAGAACTAGAGGAGTTGTACTTTCATTCGCACCAATAAAACAAAAAATAAATAAAATAAAAAAAAAAAATGGGATTTTTGTACTTACTGTAAAATCCATTTCTCTGAGTTAATCGATAGCACTCCATAAACCTTAACTACTGGGTTATATTGTCTCCTCCTGGAGTAAAAGTAGGTAGAACCAAAAAAACACCCGGCTACGCCCAAGGGCTGTCCTCAGCTTGGTATATAACCTCCTCTCTGCTCTAGGTAATTAGCTTAGTAGCAAGCAGTATTAGCTTAGTAGCAAGCAGTATTCGAAGTAGAACTACAGAGGGGTGGGTGCTTTGTCTGTCAATGAACCCCAGAGAAAGATTTTACGGCAAGTACAAAAATCAAATTTTCTCTTTCGTTGACGGACACAGCGCTCCATAAATCATAACTACTGGAACATCCAAAAGTAGTGCCAAAAGGAAAATTAGGGTGGGGAAAATAACCCAAGGCTAAACATAAATGCCCTTAACCAGGACCCAGGAGCCTTAATCTGGTCACAAAAAAAAAAAAAAAAAAAAAAAAAAGGTATTTTTGACTGTTAAATCCATTTCTCTGATGTTAATTTACAATTTGTTACAAGCAGTGTCAAGCAGAATTACAACTCCACAGAGGGGGTAGGTGCTGTGTGTCAATGAACATCAGCGAAATTTAATTTACGGTAAGTCAAAAATCCTATTTTCTCTTTCATTCATTGACGGACACAGCTGCTGATCTTCATAACCATTGGAACATCCCAAGGCAATGTTAAACATGAGGGGTGGGAACAGCGAAAAAAATTCCCAAGGCTAAACAGTAGCCAGCCAGGCATCAGGAGCTCAACCAACACAACTGGAGCCCACCTGAAAAAACAATACACCCTCAAAAGAGGATCAAGTCCTCTAAATAGCAGCCTGCAAAACCTTCGCCAAAAACATCCACTTTCTAGAATTTGTGAAAGTGAGCAAGGACGACCAGGTGGCCGCCTTGCAAACCTGCGTCACTTACGCCTGATGACTGAAGGACCAAGAGGCACTGAGCGCCAGATTAGAGTGCGCCTCAACAGGGAAAGGAGGAACCTGGCCCTTGAGGAACTAGGCCTGAATCACCGTCTGTCTGACCCATCTGGAAATGCTCGCAGAGGAAGCGGACAACCCTTTCTGAGGCCCATCCGTAAGCACAAATAGTGAGTCTTGATTTCCTAAAAAGACTCCGTAGCTACCAGGTGCACCCTAATTGCCCGGACCACATCAAAGACATGCAAGGCAATTTCCTTTGGATGTTTCGGCCAGGGACACAGGGAAGGTAACTCAATGTCTTCATTTAAATGAAAATCAGAAACAACCTTTGGGAGAGACGATAGACAGGGGCAAAGAAACACCTTATCTCTGTGAATCACCAAGTAAGGTGAACGACAGGCTAACGCCGCCAGTTCCAACACCATGCGCACAGAGGTGATAGTCCCCAAAAAAAGCCACCTTCTGAGACTGCGTAAGCAAGGGAATCTCCTGAAGATTCTCAAAGGAGGCTTTTAGAGGACCAAAAGCACCAAATTGAGGTCCCAAGGGAGGCACCAGGGAGCGTGTGGCTAAGAATCGTTGGAAGACGACCATCAAAGCCGACACCTGGCCTTTGATGGTACTCAAGGGCATCTTCTGTCCCCCCCCCCCCCCCATCCCTGTTGAAAGAAGGTCAAGATCCAAGCCACCGAGAAGGAGCAAGGATGAACCCCAAGAGACCGCGCAATGCACGTCTTACACGTACGAGGATAGATCCTTCTAGAAGTAGATTTCCTAGCTTTTAAAAGCGTTGGAATCACTGACAAACCTCTATCCATCAAGCACCTGGCATTAAACAGCCAAGCTGTCAAAGCCAGAGACTGTAAAGCAGAATAGAAGATTGACCCTTGGAAGCTTCCTCTCAGGGAGGATCTAGTCATAAGGAATGTAGGCAACCAGCTGCACCAGATCGGCGTACCAAGCCCAGCGAGGCCAGTCCAGAGCCACTAAGATGACCTGAATGCCTTCTGCCTCAATCCTGCCTGGAAGTCTTGGCAGACGCTTGAGAGGAGGGAAGGCGTAAATCAAATGATCCTGACCCCATGGGGCCACCAGCACGTCTGAGGCATCTGCCAGGGGATCCCGTGACCGAGCCACAAACCTCTGCACCTTTCTGTTGAGCCGAGACACCAACATATCTACCTCTGGGATGCCCCACTGGAGACAACTGATAAAACACCTCCGGATGAAGGGACCACTCCCCTTGTTCCAACACCTGCCGACTAAAGTAATCCACCTGCCAGGTTTTCCACCCCAGGAATGTGTACGGCGGAGAGGGCTGGAACTAACTGATCTGCCCACCTTAGAATGCCAGCTACCTCCAGAGCTGCCAGGACACTTCTTGTGCCCCCTTGGTGATTGACATAAGCCACAGGCGTGGCATTGTCCGATTAAATGCGCAATGGACATCCCGGAAGATCTGTCCAATGGTCTAGGCACAGTCTGGTCGCTCGTTGTTCCAAGATATTGATCGGTAATCTGGACTCTTCCAGTGTCGAGATCCCCCAAGCAGAATTTTTGTAGAGGACACCTCCCCAGCCAGATAGGCTGGCATCCATGGGGACCACTGTCCAATACAGGTGGAGGAAGGATTTGCCCAGCCGAAGCACGAAACCACCATATCAGGGACTCCTTCATTCCCTGGCTCAGTCGGATCCGATTTTCCAGAGATAGCAGTCTTGTCCCATTTGGCCAGAATCTCCCTTTGCAGAGACCTCACATGGAACTGTGCAAACGAAACCGCCTCAAAGGTTGACTCCATGTGGCCCATTGGTCCAATGCAAGTCTGGAGTGATGACCAGAATTTTGTCCAGAGTTAAGAGTACTCTGGCTAAGGCGAAGTCCAGAGTTGGACCCAGATAGTCCAGCTTTGTGGACTGAACCAGAGCAGACGTCTGAAAACTCAGAATCCACCTGAACTCCCTCAGTTCGTATGGTATTTTCCAGGTTTTCTAGCAGAGCAGTAGGGGACTCCCCTCGCAGAAGGAGGTAGTCCAAGTAGCCCAGTACCGCGATTCCCCGTTGGCATAACATTGCTAGCACCGGGGCTAACACTTTTGTGAAGACCCGAGGAACAGAGGAGAGACCAAAAGGTCACAAATGGATAATGCTCCTCTCCCACGGCAAAGCGGAGGAAGCGCAGGATTGACTCCATCCTGAACTTCTGCACCTGCACAAAGCAGTTCAGCCCCTTGATGTCTAAGATTGGACGCACCTTGCCTTCCTTCCTGGGAACTGTAAACAGGTTTGAGTAAAAACCCTGAAAACATTCCAAAGTCGGAACCAGGACAATCACCCCTTTAAACAACAGGTCTTGTACTGCCCCAAACAGACCCTGTAAACCATGGGTGTCCAACCTTTTGGCTTCTCTGGGCCACATTGAATGTGTGGAGAAATTTTCTCGGGCCGCATATAAAATATATACTATAGTTAAGATATACAAGTACTAAAACGCTGCCGTGGCCTTCCCGCGCTGCCGCGCCCCGTCCCCCAGCACTAATTTAACACAACTAGAGGATAAACAAATTAAATGGAATCAGTATACAGAGGTTTACTTCTGAGAGATATTAAAGGAACACTAACCACCATCACCACTTCAGTGATTTGAAGTGGTAATGTGGTAGGAGTCAGAAACACTGCACATGCTGGGATATTTACAGTTATGTGCTGGGGGATAGTTGCACCCCTAGCACATGTGACTTAGGCAGCCAGAAAAGGGTGTCCTTATTCATACATGTATGAACAAGGACATGACAAAACACAACTAGTTATTAAAAAACATATTGCAACAATTTACACACGCTAAAGCACATACCTTTTCTACTTATTTTGCAGACTGCCGGCGGTTACTGCTGTCGGGTACTGCTGGTGCGGTTACTGCTGGCAGGTAATGCTGGTCATGCGGGTACTGCTAGAGGAAGCAGCGGCTGCAGTAGAGAGCAGAGCCGCTGCTTCCTGTATGGCTGCTGTCACAGGCGGAGGAGGAGTGCATTTCATATCACTTTGCCTGTGACACAGCCGGAACTATACCGGAAGCAGCAGCTCTGTCACTGACTGAAGACATCCTAAGTCTCTCGCAGCAGCCAGGAGATCGCACGGGACTTGCAGTCTAGTGCGTGCCCAGCCAATGCAGCCTCACCAGCTGGTGCCCAGCCAATGCAGCCTCACCAGCTGGTGCCCAGCCAATGCAGCCTCACCAGCTGGTGCCCAGCCAATGCAGTCTGCAATGAAGAGATTGAGCCGCTGGATTACACAGAGCAGGGAACTCTGACAGCGACCGCTGTCATACGAAGTCCTGCCTCCTGGACGGGCTCCTATGATAGACATCACCAATGTGCTGTCTATAATAGAAGCCAGTCCAGGAGGCGGGGCTTCATATGGCAGCTCTGTTTGTAATCCGGCGGTGCTTGCCCCCCCCTCCTCCCCTCAAAGGCAGCCTCTGCCTACAGTCAGTCGGAAGCCACTGTGGCCGCGCCCCCGACTTAACCAAACAGGCGACCTCCTTGAAAGGGAATATCAGTCAAGGTCTTTTTAGAAGTTTGGTCTGCAGACCAGCCAAAAAAACCACTGCCGAAACAGAAAACCGAGCCACTAGGGGAGCCGCATCCAAAGAGGCATCACAGATATAAACTGCAGCCCCTGAACCAGCTCGTCCGCGAGCTCAGCAAAGGCAGAGGGGAGCAGTTCTCCCTCCAGGTCACGGCAAAAGCTTAACCCATTCGGTCAGAGTTCGCAACACCAGGAGAATGGTGAATACCGGCCTTAGTGCTGAACCAGCCAGAGTGTACATTTTGCGGGCCACAGCCTCTGCCTGTCAGCCGGACCCTTAAAGACCGGGGACTCAACCAGAATCATGGTTGCCTTGTTTAATCTGGAAACCGGAGGGTCAACCACCGGTGGAACAGTCCATTTCCTAATAAGGTACATAGGGGTAACACCTAGTAAATCGCTTATTGACCCCAAGGGGACGCTTTGGGCGTCCCCACTCTAGCAAAAATTCTGTCAAAATAGGTGGGGAAAGGAAACACCTTTGCCAATCTGGATGGCAAAGGGAACCTGCACCTCCGTCGCAGTTGCATCCTCCAGCTTTAAAGGTATCACGCACTGATACAATCAGTGCTTCCACCAGTGCCTTTTCGTGCGCGGTTGCAGATGTGGAGGAATCAACCTCACTATCTGAGGATTCCGGGCGCATGGTCGCAGACCCAGCAGGGTGACCCACGTCCGCAGCGGCCGAATCAGATTCACGCTCAGATGCACCGCACCCCCCCACCCCCTGCCCCTATCACCAGCATAGCGCCCTGCCCCCACCCCAGGAGGTGGACCAGACCACCCACACAGCCCCAGCATAAGTGGAAGGGGGGGGGGGGGGGTTGGATGGGGGATAGATGAAGGTGACCGTCAAAAGGAGGGGCCCACGTCCACCCCAAAACCCTCCAGAGGGAGGGGGGGGGGACAGCTACCCACCATACCAGGAACAAAGCAGGCACCGCTCCAGACAGAAACCCTTGGCATCGAAATGGGGGGGGCTGTCAGCCAGGAGGAACGCTGCGTCTCCGGCCGAGACCCAGCCAAAAGCGCCATCGCGAGACATTTAACTCGCAGACCCCGTCTAGTGGAGCTATGTCGCGGTCAACCTAGGTCTGCGTGCGCTCGCTGGCCAGACTGGGGTGACCACTGGATCTAGATTATCCAGTCCGTCCCCCAGTCTGACAGTTGATTGTAGATCTCACAAGAAAAAAAAAAAAAAAATTGCCAGGACCAGAGATCCCAGCAAGGAACTAAGTCCTTACTCCTGACTAGGCAGAGAAAAAAAAAAAAACTCAGTACCTATATAGTATAGTGGCCACCTTGCAAACTTGCGATATTGATGCCTGACTGAAGGCCCAAGAAGCACTCAGCGCCCGAGTAGAATGCGCCGTGACCGAGAAAGGTAGAACCTGACCTTTAATGGAATAGGCCTGAGTCACCGTCTGTCTGATCCATCTGGAAATGGTAGCCAAAGAAGCGACAAGCCCTTTTCTTGGTCTGTCCATAACCACAAAAAGCGAGTCTGACTTCCAAAAGGACTCCATAGCTGCCAGATACACCCAAATCGCAGGAACCAGATCCAAGGTATGCAAAAAAAATTCCTTGGGATAAGCGGGCTTGGGACACAAGGCAACACAATGTCCTTATTCAAATGGAAGTCAGAGACAACTTTGTGCAGGAATGGCCAGGGACGAAGAACCATTCATCCCTATGGACCACCAAATAGGGACTGCGACAGGATAATGCCGCCAATTCCAATACCCTGTGGCCCAAGGTAAAAGCCACTAAGAATGTCACCTTCTGGGATAACGTAGACAAGGGAATCTCCCGAATATTCTCGAACTGAGGTTTCTGGAGAACCGAAAGCACCAACATTTAAATCCCATGGCGGCAAAAGACCATACAGGTGGAACCACGTCGAACCCCCTGAATGAAGGTACGATCTAAAGTGTGCGTGGCTAGGGGGTCGCTGAAAGCAGATTGCCAAGGCAGACACCTGGCCCTTGATGATACTCTGGGCCAACTTCTGATCAACGCCCCGTTTAAGGGCGGTTGAGATCCGAGCCACAGAAAAGTATTGAGGATGAGCGCCAATCGACTCACACCAAGAAATGTATGCTTTCCACGAATAATGGTAAATCTTGCTGGAAGACTATTTCCTTGTCTTCAACATAGTAGGGATCGCCGATCCAGACAGACCTCTATCCCTCAGTACTTGGCTTTCAATAGCTAGGCCATTAAAACCAGCGACTAAAGCAGAATGGTAAATTCGCCCTTGGGACAACTGGTCTTCTCTGAGAGGAAGCCCACAAGGGATGTTTACGGCCACCAGGATGATTGGAAGATCCTTGCCGAGGATGATACTGGCCTTACTGTGGCCTTTGGACGCCTGCGGCATTTGCCAGAGGAACCCAGTGATCTCGCCACAAATTTTGGTATCCTCCTGTGGAGCCGAACCTGTATGTAGGACTGTGCAAACGGAACTGTTTTGAATGTGGATACCACCAGACTCAGAACCTGTATGCAAATCGGGAGAAAGAACTATCTGTCAACAACAGCCAGTGAATCACGGCCTGTAGTTTGTCCAGAGGAAGTTTGTCCAGAAGAAGGACCACCCTGGTCAGAATTAAAATCAGAAATAGGTAATTCCATTACCTGGAACAGCGAAAGGCGGGACCTTAAGTAGTTCATACCTGAACCTTTGCAGGAAAAAAACCTGAAAAGAACATTCTGGGTATCCCCAAAATAATCATTTTTCAGATCTCCTTGAGGCTCACAAAAGAAGCCCACGGGGCCGGAAACCAGCGAAGATGTCCACCCACCCCAATAATGGGTGGGTATAAAGTCGGGGGGTTCCAAGTAATTTTCTAGCGAAAAATACAGATTTTAACTTGTAAACAAGTGTCCGAAAGAGGCCTGGTCCTTAAGTGGTTAAAGTAGTTCTAAAATCAACAGTAAGTTTTTTTTGTTTTTTTCTACTTTAATGCATTCCCTGCAGTAAGGTAAGTCTCGGCCAGCAACCCCACTCTCCTCTCTCCCTTGACTCACAAGCTTTATTGAGAACAGTGGGAGCCATAGACTCCTGCTGCGGTCAGACAAATCCTGTGAGGACGTAGCAGAGAGCGCAGCCAAGCCTTGCTGTATGTCTGGACACAGCCTGGATCGAAAATGCACCCACATGGGTACCCTTAGAACACGGCTTGCTATGGGGGCATTCCGATAAGAGGATAGTGCAGGCAGGGGATCACCAAAGGAAAGGTAAGGGATCGCGCTGTACAATATGGCTGCACAGAGCAGGTAAGTATATCATGTTTTATTACGATAAAGATTTTAAATATTATTTTAGGTTGCATTATCGGTCCAATATTGTGATGAGAGATCAACAAAAGTCTTCTAATGCAGGAGAGAGTGGGGTCAAGTTCTTGACTGACTGGTCCAGGAAGCATGTCCAAATCTCAGAACCCAAGCGAAATCAAGTACATTATGCCACAGATTTGATTTTAAGGGATAGACACCAGAGCAACGAAAAAAAACGGCAGACTTATTTTTGAAAGCTCTGCCAATAAATTGTGATAATTTATAGTGAATAGGAATGGTTATTCATGACAGCCCACAACTAGTGACATCAATAAAGAGTTGAAAGTGGAATTAAACATTACTAATACGGTACTTTTAAATCAACATACGTAAATAAACCGAACCATTTTCTGTACCATTTTCCATGACAAAAGAAAAGTGCTAGTGCACTAGGCTGTGGAGGGGCAAGTTTAGGCTCTCAGCATCTGTCTGAGCTGGGTGCTGCTCCTGGGTTCTGGGCAGATCCCGACCATCACGATTGAAGGATTACTAGGAAGTCCCTATCTAATGCTGTCACCTTACAGCAGTAAGGTAAGGGTGTAGCACACCTGGAAGATATATCCTTTGATTATCTCACCGTTCACCTTTGGTGTTGAAATCACCCCCCTGATTCAATCAAAAGACCTTACTTTGTCACATTTTGCTGCTATTATTTATTCATTGAGATTAATTTATTTATGGACTTTTGAATTAATTTCACTTATGGCTTTTTTATTGTAATTTAAATTTTATTTATTGATGTTACTCAGTCACTATCTACACTGTAGCCACGGTGTATATTTAATCTGCACTACAAGTGTTTTACGATTTATTTCACTGCTATTTATTGGTGTTACTCAGTTGTCATTTGACTGACTTTAAAATCACAGTATTCATTTGTATCTGGCTTTTGCACTACTAGCACTTTATATTGCCATTCTGTTTACAGCACTGAAGTCACATTATATTTAATTAATTTGCACCTACTAGTGATATTTACCTTACTACTAAATTTTCTACTGGATCAGCGCAGCTTCACAGGTGGAGTGCACCACTAGCACTTTATATTGCCATTTTGTTTACAGCATTGAAGTCACACTATATCTATTTTGCACATACTAGTGTTATTTACCCAACTACTGCGTTTTTCTACTCGATAAGCGCAGCTTCATTACTATACTGGTCCAGGGACAATGTCTCTTTAAAAGCCACAGTGTTTGATAATTACTGCTTCAGCTTTTCACTTTCGAGTTCTGTGGAAATGAGGAAAAAAAATGTTAATTTCCTGTGAGCATATCAGCACTAGTAACTTATTGCATAAACATTTTTTTGCTCATTTCCACAGAACTAGAAAGCGAAAAAGCTGAAGCAGTGATTATAGCTCTAGCACTGGGAGGGGTTGGGGGGGCACGGTATGGGCAGAGCAGAGAGTGGGCAGCCACCAGCTCTCTGTTTAGGAGCCCTTAAGAACCAAGCAATCAGAGTTTGATCCCACGGTTCTCAGTGTTTGAGTCAGCGGGGGACGGATGCTGCATTCACCTGCCAGAATTTTTACCAGCAAGGAATATGGTTCTGGCCCGAGTGAAAGGGGCCTTAACCACTTGCCGACCTGAGCTGGTACTGCGGCAAAGTGCGTCGTTATCGTTCAGCGACGTAGACCTACGTCACTGGACAACGCCCCCTCTTGGCAGCGGGCCGCCGGAGGCTTGCTCCCGCTCTATTCAGACACAGAGGGAGTCGGGCCAGGGGAGGAGAGGCGGTGATCAGCGCCGTTCTTCCCCGATTGTCGGGGGATCGAGTGAGGAAATCCACCCACTTGTGTAAACAAAGAGGGCGGATCTCCTCTGTGACAGACAGTCACAGATTACAGGATCCAGCATAGCTGAACCTGCGATCTGTGTCTGTGTCACACAATCCCCTCCCCCCACACACGTCAGTAAGCATGAGGCATAACGCCTTGATCACCAATAAAGTTAACCCCTTCCCTGCCCATGTCATTATTACAGTAACAGTGCATATTTTTAGCACTGATTACTGTAGTAACGTCACTGGTACCCCCAAAAGTGTCAAAAATGTCAGTTAGGGGTCCGATCTGTCCGCCACAATGTCGCAATCTAGGGGAAAAAAAATAAAAAATTAGCAGATCGCCGCCATTACAAGTAAAAATAAATAAAAATGACAAATCTTTCCCGTAGTTAGTAAACGCGATAACTTTTGCGCAAACCAATCAAAATACGCTTAGGATTTTTTCTTTTACCAAAAATATGTAGCAGAAAACAAATTGGCCTAAAACATTTTTGGGAATGTTATACATCAGAATGTAAAAAATATATTTTTTTTTTCAAAATTGTCGCTAAAAAAAAAAAAAAAAAAAAAAAAAAAAAAAAAAAAATTGCACAGTTGCTCAAATACCACCAAAAGAAAGCTCCATTTGTGGGGAAAAAAAAAAAAAAAAGAAAAGGACATAAAATTTAATTTGGGTACAGCGTCGCACTACCACGTAATTGTCCGTTAAAGTAACGCAGTGCCGAATTGCAAAATAGGCCCTGGTCAGGAAGGGGGTAAAATCTTCCAGTCTTAAAGCAGTTAAAAATATGCTCATTGAGGATTTTTTTTTGTCAAAGGCATGTAGCTAAATACATTTTGGCATAAATATATGACAAAAATTTAATATATTGGATATTTTTAAACTGTCAAAGTAGAACATGTCACTTTTTTCGCAAAATTTTCGCTCTTTTTTTATTAATATCGCAAAAAAATGAAAAGCGCAGGGGTGATCAAATACCACCAAAAGGAAGCTCTGTTTGTGGGAAAAAAGGACATATATTTGGTTTAGATACAGGGTTGCATGACCGCGCAATTGTCAGTTAAAGTCACGCAGTGCCAAGTCTGGTGGTAAAGTGGTTAAAATAGAAGTATGGTTTGAGCTTTTTGTTTTTTCTTCATACTTACCCAGGTGAATGCAGCATCTGTCCCCCCGCTGGCTCAAACACTGAACTAAGGGATCAAACACCACCGATCGCTTGGTTCCCAAGCAGCTCTGCTCTATGAGCAGTCAAATGTAAATGGCACGGCTGGCTGTTTTACACCCAACTGCCCTCCGAGCCGATCAGCCAGAGAGGAACAAATCTCTTCCTTTTTTTTTTGCTGGATCGGAGGTAGCCCGCTGTAAAGGGACACAAGTGGTCATGGCCAATAGATAGTCAGCACTCACATACAATAAAAGGAGACTTTTCAAGTCAGTTTATATTGGATTGTTAAAAAAAAAACTTTCGTTTGTATTGCTATTACAATGCTAATGTAACAAAATGAACGTGTATGGAGTGATTTTATATGCCCTTTATTTTTTATTGATGGCCTAAAAATTATTTTTCTTGCTATGGCATGCATGGCAATACCTAATGCGAGTCGCACAATCATGTTTTATGTAACGCTTACATATTTGCATGTATGCAAGGCAATAAAGAGTGGGAATATGTGAAAAAGGGGACTTAATCCAAAAAATAAAAACCTGAAATACAAAGGCATAATGAGCTAGTATGCTTCACATACTAGCGCATTATGAAATATTGACCTTAGAACAAAGCCCCTGCAGGGGCGCCCGCTAACCGCTGACTCGGCCGACACGTTCACCTGTCTTTCTTCTGGAATTTCGTCCTCCGGCCATCCGATTGGCCTGAGCTGCAATGACATCACGCGCGCAGGAGCTGACGTTCACAGCAGAGGGCTCTGCAGGAACGGCACTGGCAGTGCATGCGCCAGTGATGTCACTGGCTCTATTATGCAAAGTAAATATCTCTCCTAAACAGTGCATGCTTAGGAAATATTTACAACATCTATAGGTAAGCCTTATCATAGGTGTACCTTAACCACTTGCCGACCACCGCACGACTATCTACGTCGGCGGTCAGCCCCTCACAGGCAAACTAACGTAGGGCTACGTTGCTTGCTTGTGAGGGTCTAGGGAGCGAGCGCGCACCCCCGGAGGCGCGCTCCCGCTCCCGCGTGGTCACGGACCCCCCCGCGCGTGTGACCAACGGACCCGATGTCCGCCGGCCACTCGGCGATCGGCGGGGGAGAGGGAGAATGTCAGGCAGCTTGTGTAAACAAGCTGCCTGTCATTCTCCTCGCTGCAAAGACACTGATCACATGGATCTACTATGTAGATCCGTTGATCAGTGTCCTTACAGCTGAAGCCACAGCCAATCACAGTAGAAAGCATGCCCCTAGGGACAAACACAGCCCCTCCCTCCCAAATAAAGTTAACCCCTTCACTACCAGTGTATTTTTACAGTAACAGTGCATATATATAGCACTGATTATTACTGTAGAAATGTCACTGGTAACCCCAAAAGTGTCAAAAATGTCAGTCAAGGGTCCGATCTGTCCGCCGCAATGTCGCAGTACCGCAAAAAAAAAAAAAAAAAAAATCGCAGATCGCCGCCATTACGCGTTAAAAAAAAAACAACAACAAAAATGACAAAAATCTTTCCCTTTGTTAGTAAACGCGATAACTTTTGCGCAAACCAATCAAAATACGCTTTTTGCGATTTTTTTTTACCAAACATAGGTAGCATAAAACAAATTGGCCGAATATGTTAAAAAATTTTGATTTTTACATTTTTTTTGGGGGGAATTTCATATAAAAAAATTTTGAAAAATATTGTTATTTTTGCAAAATTGACGCTCTTTTTTTGTTTATAGCGCGTGATAAAAAAAAAAAAAAAATCGCACAGGTGACCAAATACCACCAAAAGAAAGCTCTGTTTGTGGGAAAAAAAGGACGCCAAATTCGGTTAGGTACAGCGTCGCACGACCGCGCAATTTTCCGTTAAAGTCACGCAGTGCCGAATCGCAAAATACCCCCTGGTCGGAATGGGGGTAAAATCTTCCGGGGCTTAAGTGGTTAAGGTACCAGTTACAGAGGAAGCTTCACTTCCTCTTAATTTTTTTCTTTTTTTGCAATACTTTTTAATTTGACTTTATTGCTATTACATGGGGGGCTAGAACTGTACGATTCTGGATAAAATAGGAATCATAATTTTTTTTGCTTAGAATAAAGATCACGATTCTCGGCGTAACATCATCTTTCACATAAATATTGTGCTAACTTTACTGGTTAGGTTTTTTTTTTTTTTGTATTAACTGAAGTGAATTTTTCCCAAAAAATTGTGTATGAAAGACCGCTGCGCAAATACAGCGTGAAATAAAATATTGCAATGACTACCATTTTATTCTCATGGGTCTCTGCTGAAAAAATATATATAATGTTTGGGGGGTTCTAGTTCATTTTCTAGCAAAAAATACTGATTTTAACTTATAAGCAACAAATGTCAGAAAAAGGCTATTGGGCCATACACACTAAGATTTTCTAAAGACTTTTTTTCCTTTAGACTTTAGACCAAAACCATATAATATGAGGTCAAACCTAAACACTTTCAATTTGTATGCAATCTGGCAGGCCCTTGCACTACATAGAAAAGGTAAATGTGAAGGAAATCTAACCACAAAAGTTGGATAGTGTGTATCCAGCTTTAGGCCCCTTTCATACGAGCGGTTAGATTTCAGCTTTTAGCGGCGGAAAGAGGAACTTATTTACCACAGCTAAATGCAGACAATGCATCCCTATGGCACCATTCACACACTGCGTTTAGCAACGTTTTCATAACATGCGGTTTTGTGCATTTAAGAAAAATAAAAGTTAACAGTGTCCAGAAGCGATGTACCGCAGCTATCTATATAAAACGCAGTTAATCGCAGTACAAAAAGAAAAATAAGTTAACAGTTACTATACAAAAGGCAAAAATTTACTACTGCAGCTAAACGCAGCCGCATGTAACCCAAGTAATCGCATGTAAACGCAGTGTACAAATGCGAGTAATTGTGCCAGGAGCCCTGGAATTTCAAAATACCAAAACATGCTTTTACCAACGGCAGAACAACCGCCATGTGAAAGGGGCCTTAGTCTTTAAGTCGTTAAACTGACCTCATATGCAGACCTAAGTTCATCCTTTTGATCTAAAAGAACAAAACAATACATTGCAAAACATGTTTATAGTCATCTCCCAGCACTTAGCAATGTTGATAAACCTTTGCTGGAGGCTCTTTTTTGACAGCTGTGAGTGAGCAGAGAATGGCTCTGCACTCTATGAATCGTGGAAATGTCAGAGATTAAGGCTCGGTTCACATTGGTGTGATGTGGGAAACCCTGTAAATCCACTGCATCGCACCCAACTCGCAGGCAGTTCCCACAGCCATATACGAACCGCTGGGAGTGTTAATACAGAGTTAATGACACCCCCAGATCAGTTCGCATATCGCAGTGCAAACTGTCAATTCGGACAGGAATAGGATCCCATGGGTGTTCACACCCATGCGATCAGTTTCTAGTGCAGACCAAGAAAAGGGTCCTGCACGACTTTGGTCCGAATGCAATGCAAATTCAGCCATACAATCTGTATGACTGAATTTGAATCGCACAGACATCACATGTAATTTGCATAGCAGTGCGAATCACGTGATGTCTTCCATCGCACCAATGTGAACCGAGCCTAAAGAACTTGTAAAAGGCAGAATGTTTTTTTATCTTAATGCATTAAGATAAAATGCCTTCTGTGTGTAGCAGCCTCCCCGGTACCCCCTAATACTTACATGTTCCCCATCTCTGTCCAGTGATGTCCACGAATCCCTAGGCCGTCTGGGACTCTCCCTCCCACCCGATTTGCTGAGACACAGCCACAGTGGCATTGGCTCCCGCGGCCATAATTGTCAGTTAGCCAATCAAGAGAGAGAAGGGGCAGGGCCGAACGGCAGCTCCATGTCTGAATGGACACAGAGCCGCAGCTCGGCTGCCCCTATAGCAAGCTGCTTGCTGTGGGGGCACTCGATAGGAGGAAAGAGCACCGAAGAGGGGCCCAAGAAGAGGAGGATCCAGGCTACCCTGTGCAAAACCATTACACAGAGCATGTTAGCATTTATTTTTTTAAAGGAGACCTTACAGTCTAAGATTGTGAGGGGTTTGAATAGAGATTGCAATTTTTTAACGATTAATCGTGCAGCTTTAATGGGGGCTGATACAAACCCCTTTGGGATACCATATGAGAAATGGCAGTTACTCTTTATGGAGCAGTGTTAATTTCGTCGACTAACACCGACTAAAACGTTTTCGTCGACTAAATTAACACAATTTTAGTCAACTAAAATACGACTAAAACTAAAACAATTCAGATGACTAAAATACGACTGAAACTAAAATGGCATTTTAGTCATAAGACTATAACTAAAACTAGATAAAAAATTAATATCTTTAAAATTAACACTCCTCTGCTGGCCATTTCTATATCGGCAACACAATTCCATCCAGAGCCTGTAATAATAGCACATTAAAGTTTAAACATGCATTGCACCACCGCATTCACAAACTAAGGAGCATCTACTAAGCTGCTGAAAACTAAACAATTAAGAAAAAGGCTTTTCTTATATTTTTCCCTAATATTTAATGTTGGTAATATATTCAGGTAATATGTGCAATGACATTACAGCCAATGGAGTTTACAGCAGTGTTAATTTCATCAACAAAAACGTTTTAGTCACCGCTGTCGTCACCGGCATTTTTCAACTGACGAAAACAAGATGCAAAGTATAGCACAATTTCGTCAAAGGACAACAACTATGACGAAAATCAAATCCGTTTTCATTAACGAACGAAAACCAAATGAGAATGTGAGGCAGGGACGTTTACCCAACTTCCGGTTTTCACGGAGCTCCGCCTGTGTGGCGTCTGGCGTGGCGTGGTCCGTGACGTCCGGCGTGGCGTGCCCCGTGACGTCCGAGGTGAGGAGTGGACTACTACAAGAGAGTTGACTTGAGACCAGTCACTTGACCTCACCAGAGCACTGCAGCACTACAGCCAGACGCGCCAGGCCCGACTCATCACACGGCACTGGCACCCGGCCACCACCACATCCAGAGCAGAGCACCCACTGTGAGTTAACAGCCAGGCCAGCTATTACTGCCTCCTTGAGTCCCCTCAGACCACTCACCAATCACCACTGGCATCCGATTCCGCCATCCATCCAGGACTGTGTGCGTGCATATAGGCCGCTAAGGCCCGCCCGGCCCATCCTGTTCAACAACTTCAGTTCAGAGTCAGACCAGAGAAATCCGAGACCCCCATCCAGCACTCTGAGTGCACTCACTGCACTGACTGCAGGCAGCAGCATTACAGGCCTCCTCTCTGACCTGACCATGACCATTTAGTCGACTAAAATGTACTGGAGTTTTAGTCGACTAAAATGTACTGGAGTTTTAGTCGACTAAAATGTACTGGAGTTTTAGTCGACTAAAATGTACTGGAGTTTTAGTCGACTAAAATGTACTGGAGTTTTAGTCGACTAAAATGTACTGGAGTTTTAGTCGACTAAAATGTACTGGAGTTTTAGTCGACTAAAATGTACTGGAGTTTTAGTCGACTAAAATGTACTGGAGTTTTAGTCGACTAAAATGTACTGGAGTTTTAGTCGACTAAAATGTACTGGAGTTTTAAGGCCCGTACACACGTACCGATCGTCGGCATACAAACGTCGGTGGACGAAGGATCTGCCGATTGTACGCGTGTTAGTATGGTGCCTCCGACAGATGTCTGCGCACAATCCGCGGACAAAAGTCTTTCGTGCAAACATGAAAATATTTGTATGCCGACACCAGAACGGACGATTGTTCGCCTGTCAGTACACAATTCGGCCGACAGACCGCAGATTTGCAAGACTGGGCATGCTCAGAAAATAGAAAACACAGGGAAAGTTAACCATTACATGACATCACTTCTGCAGTCGGCGGACAAAATTCTTGTGCTGTCCTTGTGCTGTCTTTGCACTTTTCAGCAGACACCGACATCCCGGGGAGAAAAGAGGAACATTTGTAAGCCGACCATCGGTACGTGTGTACGGGGCTTTAGTCGACTAAAATGTACTGGAGTTTTAGTCGACTAAAATGTACTGGAGTTTTAGTCGACTAAAATGTACTGGAGTTTTAGTCGACTAAAATGTACTGGAGTTTTAGTCGACTAAAATGTACTGGAGTTTTAGTCGACTAAAATGTACTGGAGTTTTAGTCGACTAAAATGTACTGGAGTTTTAGTCGACTAAAATGTACTGGAGTTTTAGTCGACTAAAATGTACTGGAGTTTTAGTCGACTAAAACAAAAACACTTGCAGAAGACTAAAATGGGACTAAAACTAAAATGCCATTTTAGTCATAAGACGAAGACTAAAACTAAATTAAAATTTGCTGCCAAAATTAACACTGTTATGGAGGCACCAGAGAACTCTTGGACCCCTAATGCCTTCTCTTCTCTGCTAAACTGAGCACTGATTTTATTCAATCATCTGTTTTCCTGGATGCCGTAGCCAGGATCTGACAGTTCTGAATTCAGCAGCACTTCTATGTTCACAGCTCAGGGTTGAGGAAAAAAAAAAAAACACAACACACCCTTGTGGTTTAATTGGTTTACATCCCAACACTGCTGTGCCATGACAATGGTGGAGGTAAAAGAGCGAATAACCACAAAGGATATAATATAAACATTGTGTGCACCAAATGTAACATTAGGTAATCGCTTTCTGCATACAGCCTGTGCAGATAAAGATATCAGTGGGATCAAGAAGGTCTACCCACTATAGGCTTTCCGCAGAAAACTACAAGGAGGATACAAGGCCAGTCACCCTACACAATAATAGAGAGCAGCTGGGATTGATCTTTACTACAGGAAACTCCTCCTAAGGGCTCTTTCACACAGCTTCCTGCAAATGAATGCCTACAAGTACTGTCAGCCATTGCAGCTGGCGGCTTGTAGTTTTCATTGAGCAGCGAGGGCACTGTTAAGCACCCTCAAAGTCTACTGATCTTCCAGCTCTCAGGTAGCTGCCAACCTGTACAGGCACAGAGAAAGATGTACACCGCTCAGGCAGTTTGGAACTTCACAGCCAGCAATGGGTGCAGGACCTCGGATTGCCACTGCAGACAGGATACAAGAGAAATGGCCGCACACCAGGCAATAGCTCACAATGAAAGGCTTTATTAAACAAGGATGCAAGGTACAGCAAAATGGATGGTAGACAAGTTTCACATGACTCACAGTGTGCTTGTTCACTACACAGAAACATGTCTACCATCCATTTTGCTGTACCTTGCATCCTTGTTCAATAAAGCCTTTCATCGTGAGCTATTGCCTGGTGCGCGGCCATTTCTCTTGATACTTGTATGAGCAGACAGCTGTCCTTAAGAGTATGCAAGAGCTGGTAATTGCACCTGTGATCTGCTGAAAATATATAATAAAAATGCACTTTTTTTACCTGTGAAAAAAATTTGCATTTTTTTCTTTATAAAAAGGTGAACTTATCCTGCAAGGGTCTGCAAGCAAGCGAAGTTTGTTTCAACCAGCACTGAATTCTGTAAACCACAGGTTGTAAGTCAGTTAACAATTTATGCAGGATTAACTGAACCATGCAGGGCAACTGCTGAGGCTTTCCATGCCAATCTACACAGAGGCCAATAGGTCAAACTGAGAACAACCAAGAGAAAAATATCAAGGATGCATCAGCACTTTCAACGTTAACACAAACACGGTTTGATATTTTTATAGGTTATCGTTTGCTAATATTTCAGATGACACTTGAACGAGCTGGCACTTACCACACTATACCACTAAGTGTATTAACAGTTACAAATTCTGCAGTTCTGGTTTCTTTCTGCTGGAAGGGGGATAAAAGTTTTACTCAAAAAAAAAAAAAAAAAAAAAAAAAACTGGGATTATAAGCACCCCTGTCAGCAGTAAATGTTTTTTCTCAACACTAACTGGTACATCTGCAAGTATGCTTGTTCTTTTGAAAAACAGACTTACTGGCTGGATCACAGGTGTAAATGAAAGGGAAAAAAACATTAAATTAAAAAGGATAAGTTTACCTTTCATAACATGT
Source organism: Pelophylax lessonae (assembly GCF_965119305.1). Classification (NCBI taxonomy): domain Eukaryota; kingdom Metazoa; phylum Chordata; class Amphibia; order Anura; family Ranidae; genus Pelophylax; species Pelophylax lessonae. Next base: position 394,143,778 of record NC_138770.1, read on the forward strand.
TACACCCACATTCAGGATAAAACATGTTAGGAAAGGACCAGCCCCCGTTCCAACACCTAGCGGGGGGATCTTCTCCTCCTGCAAGCTGTCACCACAAAAAGTCTGTGCGCCCACCCAGCTGCATCACTTATTCAGTGTTCTGTGTGTGGAAAACTACAAGTCCCAACAGCCTTATCGCCTGTCAGCTTGTAGTTCCCAATGATCTGTCATGATGCGCTGTGGTAGATCATTGATTCTTCCTGTCAGGGTGTATCGGCTTCCTTGTAAGAGGTATGAGCAAGCAGATACGTTGACAGGTCTGCTGATCGATGGGGCAATGCTCTACAATCCCCGGCAAAAAAAATAATAAAGGCACATTTTTACCTGCAAAAAAAAAAAAAAAAATGTGGATTAATTATTTTTTTAGTCAAAAGGTAAGTGCATCCTTTAATGCATCCATCACATCTAAAAAGCGGTAAGCTGCAACTTAATAAAAGGTTTTCTTTTGTGTTTTAACACCTTTTTTTCTGGAAGCAGAGGCCCTGGAGCATAAAATGGTAGCAGTTTCAATTTTTTTGGTGTCACATGATATTTGTGCAGCCAATTCTGACATGTAAATTTTCAGGAAAAAATACACTAAGGGCTCTTTCACACGGGCGTTCCGTATGTCCGTTTTTCATCCCATCCGTTTGCGGATGAAAAACGGACATAATGTATCTCTATGTAAATACGGATGTCAGAGGATGATCATCCTCTGACATCCGTTTTTTGTCAGTTCAGTTCAGTTTTTTTGAACGGAGGAGAACCCTATTTTTTCTTCCTTTCAAAAAACGGAACTGAAGCAAAAACGGATGTCAGTTGTGTCATCCGCAGACATCCGTATTTACATAGACATGCATTGTCAGTTTTTCATCCGCAAACGGATGGAATGAAAAACGGACATACGGACCGGATGACACAAGTGTCATCCGTGTCCGTTACAAAAAAAAAAAAAAAGGACCTGATCGGGCAAAAAAAAAGGAACGCCCGTGTGAAAGAGCTCTTTCACACGGAGCGGACCGTATTGCGATCCTCTCCGGCACTTTTTTTTTTTTCACGGACACGGATGACACTTGTGTCATCCGGTCCGTATGTCCGCATATCATCCCATCCGTTTGCGGATGATATACAGACATAATGTATGTCTATGGGCATTGCGGATGTCAGCAGATGACACCCGATTTTGCATCCGTTCCGTTTTTTAAATGGAACAAAAATAGGGTTCTGTTCCGTTCCAATAAACAGAACAGAACTGAAAGGACGAAAATCGGATGTCAGCGGATGTCATCCGCTGACATCCGCAATCCTATAGACATTCATTATGTCCGTATATCACCCGCAAACGGATGGGGTGATTTACGGACATACGGAACGTCCGTGTGAAAGAGCCCTTAACAATTTTAGTGCACACAAACAATAGAATGCCTCATTTTTTTGACAAATGTAAAATATGACGTTGCATTGAGTAGATTACAAAACATGTCAAGTTTTTTAAAATTGCGTATGCTTATAAAATGGCAAACTAGACAACGCTTTAAAATCCTTTACATATTATCAGTTTAGAGTTAAATGTGAGCTTTGGCACTAGAATTATTGCTCGGACGTTAGTGGCAACACCTGACATGCTTGGTGCAATCACAATTTAAATACTTGTTAAGGGCCTTCATGAATGTGAGCATGGGGAAACATGGGTTCTTTTAAACCTTTAGGCCCCTTTCACACACTCCGTCTGTCGGACGGAGTCCGTCTTCATCAGCGGGGGAATCGATCCTCCGATCCCCCCGCTGAGCAGGATGAAAGCTGTGCTCCGCGCTGTGTGCGGAGACAGCTGTCAGTTCCCCATGCATCTCTATGGGGGAAATCGGATGGGAACAGACCGTCGGTCCGTTCTCATCCGATCCGCTGGATGGATCGAAAATAGGGTTTCCATCCGTCCAGATTTGACGGATCAGATGTCAGCGGACATGTCTCCGCTGACATCCAAAGCCCCATAGGGATGCATGGGGGGACCGTTCAGATCCGCCAACAAAACGGACAGGCGGATCTGAACGGTCCGCCTGTGTGAAAGAGCCCTTAAGCTGGGTTCACACCTAATGCGACTCACAGCAGGGGTCCGATGCATCCCTATTCTGTTTCCGGGATGAATCAGGATTCAAAATGGAGCCCCAGATGCCCAGGACCCCTGTGCAATCTGCTACGCAGCAGCTACGGAGATGTGTGAACCGGCACTATTGAGAGACAATTACAATTTCTTGTCATGCGAGCTGGATGCAGGGAACCCAGCCTTTATTATTTTTATTTTACAATTCACACTTTATTTTCTTTACGTTATTGCCAACACAGGGGCTGAACAAGACCCCTTGTGATAACTTTGGGCAGTGACGATACTCTTTATGGAGACAAGGCAACTGATCAAACACAGATCTGTTTGATCAGCTGCATTCCTGGCTGTAACAGGCAGTTAAAAGTTATCACAGGGGGACTTGTTCACCCCTCATGATAGCAATAATGTTACATTTAAATAAAAAAAAAAAATAAGAGTTTACAACACTGAAACCGGAAGTAAAACAAATCTTCATTGCTTCCAGCTTCAATCATCACAGAGGAGATGAAGGAACAGATGTTCCTCCATCTCCTCTGTGAGCAGCCAACCCAACAACTTACAGCAGACCTGGGGTTCCCAGAACTTTAAAGAGGTTGTAAACTCGTTAAGTTTTTTTTTTTCTTTTGCAACCTGCAAGAGAAAGACATAATGAGCTAGTATGCATCGCATACTAGCTCATTATGAAATACTTACCTTAGAACGAGCCCCCGCCGTGCCGCTCTCTTACCTGTATGACGAGCGACATGTTCAGTCGCCCGTCTTCCGGGATCGCGGCATCCGGCCATCTGATTGGCCGGAGCCGCGGTGACGTCACTCCTGCGCACGTGCGCGGGAGCCGACGGTCACGGCACGGGGCTCTGAAGGAACGGCACGATCAGCCGTTCCTTCAGAGCGCATGCGCCAGTGACGTCACTGGCTGCATTAAAGGTAAATATCTCCTAAACCGTACATGTTTAGGAGATATTTACAGTACCTATAGGTAAGCCTTATCATAGGCTTACCTATAGGTACAACTTCCTGAGGAGGGTTTACTTCCTCTTTAAAGTAACTGAGCGGCTTTACAGGATCACTTTTTCAGCAAAGCCAATTGCTGGCACCAAAATACAGTTGCAGCCGTGAACCTGGTATAACCCCTTATATACATGTGCTGGACAGCAAGAGGCTAAAATAATTCCTAGCATTTATTTTGCATGATTAAATAAAAAGAAGTTAGAAATAAAATAAACATACACCAAAAACATACATATAAGCTGCTGCAAGCACACTAGTTTGATTTAAAATTAGAAAATAAATAATCAATGTGCATAGTGCTGTGTCATCTAAAAGTTACTTTCAAAACATAGGAGTGAAAGAAGGTTTAACAAATCAAGATAAACAATTTGTGAATCCTTGAGATACTTATAATCACAGAAATGATGTGTTCAAAAGGTCTGTAAAAGCTGCCCAAATCAATGTCCAAAAAACCAGTATGTGAAGTGAAATCCAGTCCCAAATCAATTGCGTGAAGACCACCACCAGGAACCCTCATCTCATGGATGGGGCCAGTGAAATGTTTAAATGCCTATGGGTTTGCAAACACTCCCTAATAAATGATCAGTGTGCTCAACATCAGACTGTCTCCAGCCAAAAGCCCAGCTGAAAAAGAAAAATGTCATAGTGTACACCGCTTTAGATCTCTTTTTTTTTTTATATAAAAATTCATATGTGCTCACATTTGCAAATAGTAATGAGCAGATCAAAGTACAGAGCCGCCACCTCCTCAGAAGCCAGCAGAAAGGGCTGATCATGCGACCGCTGTCAGAGGCAACCATAACTGTCACATAAAACACGCCTCCCAGACATTAAAGCCTGCTTAAAGGGATAATAGTTACCTATCCTGTGACCTTTGCAGCACATCTTTGTTCACTTTCAGAGCTTTTGTGGCTGGCCCCTGCATCACTACAGGGCACAGTAGTAAACCTGAGGCCTGCAGCTCAAACTACAAAACCTACCTGGAGACTAAGCCCCCATGCACACTGGACGTTTTTGGAGCTGCTGTCAGCAGCGTCACACGTTTTTTTTTGCAGCTGCAGAACGCCCATCCATGTTATTCTATGGACTCATGCACACAGAGCTTTTAGGAGCTCCAAGTGGCATAGGCGTTTTACAGCTCCAAAAAAAACCCAGGACCAGTGCGTTCTGGAGCTGCAGCGTCAAGCTGTAAAAACGTCTGACGCTGCTAAAGGCTGAATAATGTTGCTTAACCACTTAAGCCGCGGAGGATTTGGCTGCTAAAAGACCAGGGTTTTTTTTGCGATTTTTTACTGCGTGACTTTAACGGACAATTGCGTGGTCGTGCGACGCTGTACCTAAACAAATTTGACGTCCTTTTTTTCCCACAAACAGAGCTTTCTTTTGGTGGTATTTGATCACCTGTGCGATTTTTTGATCATGCGCTATAAACAAAAAAAAGAGCGTAAATTTTGCAAAAATAACAATATTTTTCACATTTTTTTATATGAAATTCCCCCAAAAAAAAAAATAATGTAAAAATCAAAATTTTTTAACATTTTCGGCCAATTTGTTTTATGCTACATATGTTTGGTAAAAATCGCAAAAAGCGTATTTTGATTGGTTTGCGCAAAAGTTATCGCGTTTACTAACAAAGGGAAAGATTTGTCATTTTTGGTGTTTTTTTTTTTTTAACGTGTAATGGTGGCGATCTGCGATTTTTTTTTCGGTACTGCGACATTGCGGCGGACAGATCGGACCCTTGACTGACATTTTTGACACTTTTGGGGGTACCAGTGACATTACTGCAGTAATCAGGGCTATACATATGCACTGTTACTGCAAAAATGACACTGGCAGGGAAGGGGTTAACTTTATTGGACAGGGAGGGGTTAAGTGTGTCCTAGGGGCATGTTTCTAACTGTGCAGGGACATTGCTATTGGTGTAAAAGCAAAGATCCACGGTTCTACATAGTAGAACGGTCAGATCTTCACTTTTACACAGGGAGAACTGACAGGCGGCTTGTTTACATAAGCCGCTCCGCCTTTCTCCCTTCACAGGAGCGATCGCAGTGTGACTGGCGGACATCGAGTCCGCCGGTCACACGCACTGACTTGTCTGTGAACGAGCTGCGGCGGGCGCGCGCCCGCAATTGGCTCGCAAGTCAGTGACAGGCGAGTGACGTACCGATACGTCACTCTGCCTGGCCGGGGCTGACCGCCGCAGTATATAGTCGTGCGGCGGTCGGCAACCGGTTAACATGCATTAAGCCACGTTATACGTTTTTTTTTTCCTTCCATTCAAAATCAATGGTTTCCTGTGGGAGCCTATTGATTTGAATGGAAGGCGTACCTGATCCGACTTTCGCTCTGAGAATCTTGAGGGGGAACTCCACGCCAAATTGGGGAAAAAAAATAGCGTGGGGTCTCCCCCCCCCCCCAAAATCCATACCCTTATCCGAGCATGCAGCCCTGGCAGGCCAGGAAAGGGGAGTGGACGAGCGAGCGGCCCCACCCCCACAGCACCTTGCCCCCATGTTGATGAGGACAAGGGCCTCATCCCCACAACCATGGCCGGTGGTTGTGGGCGTCTGCGGGCAGGGGGCTCATGAGAATCTGGAAGCCCCCTTTAACAAGGGGGCACCCCAGATCCCGGACCCCTTCCCTGTGTGAATGGATATGGGGTACATTGTACCTCTACCCATTCACCCCATAAAAGGCAGTGTATGTAAATAATGACAGGAGAAGTTTTGAAAAGTTTATTAAAAATCTTCATCCGGTCTTCTCCGCTCTTCTGTCTCTGGTCCTCCTCCGACGATGTCCCCGGTGATTATGCCGGTCTCTGCAGCTTATTATATAGCCATTAGGGGCGTGGCCTCCCGGTGACATCGTCAGAGGAGGACCAGAGGAAGAAGAAGAGCAGAGGGGAGCGGAGCAGCCCAATGTGCATGAGGCCTAAACAATTTTTTTTTTACTAAACACAAATAGGCTGTTCACTTTGCAAGAGGTTGTCCCAAAGCATAACGAATGTGGTGAAGGTTCACTTTTTAAATACCGAATTATGTGCAAGGTAAAAAAAAAAAAATATATATTTTTGCTTACACGATTGAATGATGGAAGCCAAACATGCATCACCTCATTCACTAAGCACTGGGGCAAATTCCCTTGAAAGTTCAACTCCCCTTCTAAACTGAACAGCCTATGGACCAAAAAAAAAAAAAATTGACCCCTATGCTTCCATTTACACCTACAATTCGCTTATACATTTTTTACATGTTTTTTTGGGTGTATTTGTATGTGGTTTTTTTTCTTTAAATGTTTTTTGCACGTGTAAGCAAACTCCTGGTGGGTAAAGAGGAGTAGAGTAGAGACCAATTCAGGTGCAAAAGCATGCAACATGACTACAGCCGCTTCCACTGAAGTATATGGGGCCAAAAACATGCAGTAACACTCCAAGAAAAAAAACAAAGTTCGCTACCAGCAACTAAACAAAGATGTAAAGGCCAGTCTTGAAGAAAACGGGATTCCTCATTCTTGCTGAGCATTCTTTGTATTCCTGGGCGCAAATATCCTCAAATTATCACTGCTGGATTTTGTGATTGGTCCTGTTGTAGGCAGCCTACAGAAGTGGATGCAGCCACAGCGGTTGCATGTAGACAGCTGCATGTCAAAATTTGACATGCACGCAGAAACTGAATGCAGTGTACATTCGGATCTGTGTACTCGCTCCTGCATGTATGTCAAATTTTAACATGAGGCACTGCTAGTGCAGCAGCTACATCTACCTCTAGAGCATGGGTGTCCAACCTTTTGGCTTCTCTGGGCCACATTGAGTGTAGAGAAATGTTCTCGGGCCGCAAATAAAATATATACTATAGTTATGGTATATAAGTAATAAAACGCCGCCGCACCAGCACTAATTTAACACAACTAGAGGATGATCCCTTCCGAGGCAGCCTCTGCCTACAGTTAGTTGGAAGCCGCTGTGGCCATGCCCCCGACCCAACTTCCTTCCTCCCCAGCAAAAAAAATAAAAAATAATTTTCAGGGAGCAGTGGACCGCATTGCCTGCAGTTCCGGGCCGCATGAGGCCCCCAGGCCGCAGGTTGGACGTGCCTGCTCTAGAGGCTGCCTGCTGAAGCTCGGGGCGGGTGCAGGCGCAATCACACAGGTGTTGACTCCCATCCAAATGTAGCTTTCACACGGGGCAGACTCTGTTCCATCCAAATGGATCTTTTACACGGGCGGACTCTGTTGCAATCAGCAGGGGATCTGTCTGCTCATCCCTTGCCAATCAAAGTAGACCAGGAGGATAACGCATCCGTGTCTGCTCAGTTTCTGTACAGTGGACATGGACAGAGCCTGCTTTGCTCTATGGGTGTACAGATGTAAACAGACTCTGCTGTCCATTTACACCTAACTGCCCTCTGACCTGATTTGCCTAAACAGAGGAGTACAGTACCCCATTTGTTTTTGCAGACCAGATCGGAGGTAGGCGGGTGTAAGCAAATACAAGTCTGTTTACACCGACCAGTTCATAGGGATGAGAAGAGGATTGGATCGAGTCCACCTAAAAAAAAAACAGAGGCGGACTGGTTTAGAAGGGTACCTAAAACATTGACCATGAAAGATAGCCACTGATTAGTTACTGGTTGGCACAGCTCCTCCAAGCAAATGTCCCTTCTATGTCTTTTTTAACATACATAGGGCTGCCAAAGGAAATAGTTAATTATAAAGACATCCATAGGAGTATCAGCTAACAGGAAAAAAAATAAACAAGGATATATGCAGAAAGTGGCTGATTCTAGATTGTTCTGTGTAGAATACCCAATAGGGACACCTAGGATGCTGGACACCCTACTCCTGCCTTGTTTACTGGTAAGGAGGCTCCTCTGGTCACAGGATCAGAAACCACTACATGCATACAGTACCTACAGCTTCCCGGGTGCACAGGCCTCACCTTCAGTCGGACCTCATAGGTAGTGAACCGGTTCCGGCCCACCCCGACAGTTTGCGGGTTGGACACATCGATTTCCAGGAAATTACTCGGCGGCCCGTATGCGTCGTTCAGATTCTGAGGCTTGCTGTGCAGGCGGCGGGTGTCAACTACAGTGTCTGCCATGTCTCCCGGCGGAGAACGAGGCGAGCAACCCGGCACACAAACCGAATTTCGTGCTATCCAGCGAGCTGCCGGAAGTGGCGACCGTGACCTGTCAGGTGACAGGCGGAGGAAGGCGCGCCCACGTGCAAGTGGAAGGCTGAAGGAGCGCGCCCGGAGTTGTACGTTTGGAGTCACGTGCTTTACGTGCCGCTGGAGGGGCGCGTGAGAGAATGTGGAACTTTGGCAACGCCTGATAACAACCTAAGTTAGTTAACTGCTGCGCGCCACCGCAGGAGCAATGTACAGGAATGCATTCGTACAACCAGATTTTTTTTTTCAAAAGTGATCCCCCCCCCTCATATTTTTGTAAATATTTTAATAAATATTTTTATGTGACAACACTGAAGAAATGACACTTTGCTACAATGTAAAGTAGTGAGTGTACACCTTGTAAACAGTATAAATTTGCTGTCCCCTCAAATTAACTCAACACAGCCATTAAAGCGGATTTCCACCCCCTTAAAAAAATTAAAAGTCAGCAGCTACAAATACTGTAGCTGCTGACTTTTAAATAGTAGAACTTACCTGTCCACGGAGCCCGCGATGTCGGCACCCAAAGCCGATTTACGTATCGGCTCTCGGGTGCCGCCGCCATCCAGGGTAAGGGAACCCGGCAGTGAAGCCTTTCTGCTTCACTGCTGGTTCCCTACTGCGCATGCGCAAAGTGCACTGCACTTTGTAATTGGCCCAGCGGTGGAGGAAAAAGAAGGGGGGCGAAATTCTGAGGGACAGTGCCGCAGTGCTGTCTCCCAGGAAGTGGGGAAGGGTACCTGTCAAAAACAGGTACCCGTTCCCCCCCTGAAAGGTGCCAAATGGGGCACCGGATGGGGGGAGGAAGCAGATCAGCGGAGTTCCACTTTTACCACTGGCAACAAAAGTGAGTACACCCCTTAGTGAAAATGTCCAAATTGGGCCCAATTAGCTATTTTCCCTCCCTGGTGTCATGTGACTCGTTAGTGTTACAAGGTCTTAGATGTGAATGAGGAGTAGGTGTGTTAAATTTGGTGTTATCGCTCTCACTCTCCCATATTAGTCACTGGAAGTTCAACATGGCAACTCATGGCAAAGATCTCTCTGAGGATCTCAAATAAAGAATTGTTGCTCTACATAAAGATGGCCTAGGCTATAGAAGATTGTCAAGACCCTGAAGCAGAGCTGCAGCACGGTGGCCAAGACCATAAAGCAGTTTAACAGGACAGGTTCCTCTCAGAACAGACCTCGCCATGGTCGAGCAAAGAAGTTGAGTGCATGTGCTCAGCGTCATATACAGTGGTTGTCTTTGGGAAATAGATGTATGAGTGCTGCCAGCATTGGTGCAGAGGTTGAAGGGGTGGGGGTCAGCCTGTCAGTGATCAGACCATATACCACACACTGTATAAAATTGGTCTGCATGGCTGTCATCCCAGAAGGAAGCCTCTTCTAAAGATGATGCACAAGAAAGTCGCAAACAGTTTGCGGAAGACAAGCAGACTAAGGACGTGGATTAAAGGAACCATGTTCTGTAGTCTGATGAGACCAAGATAAATTTATTTGACTCAGATGGTGTCAAGCGTGTGTGGCAGCAACCAGGTGAGGAGTACAAAGACAAGTGTGTCTTGCCTACAGTTAAGCATGGTGGTGGGATTGTCATGGTCTTGGGCTGCATGAGTGCTGCCGGCACCGGGGAGCTACATTTCATAGAGGGAACAATGAATGCCAACATGTACTGTGACATACTGAAGCAGAGCATGATCCCCTCCCTTCAGAGACTGGGCTGCAGGGCAAAATTCCAACATGATAACGACCCCAAACACACCTCCAAGACGACCACTGCCTTGCTAAAGAAGCTGAGGGTAAAAGTGATGGACTGGCCAAGCATGTCTCCAGACCTAAACCCTATTGGGCATCTGTGGAGCATCCTCAAATGGAAGGTGGAGGAGCGCAAGGTCTCTCTAACATCCATCAGCTCTGTGATGTCATCATGGAAAAATGGAAGAGGACTCCAGTGGCAACCTGTGAAGCTCTGGTGAACTCCATGCCCAAGAGGGTTAAGGCAGTGCTGGAAAATAATGATGGCCACACAAAATATTGACACTTTGGGCCCAATTTGGACATTTTCACTTAGGGGTGTACTCACTTTTGTTGTCAGCAGTTTAGACATTAATGGCTATGTGTCGAGTTATTTTGAGGGGACAGCAAATTTACACTGTTATACAAGCTGTACACTCACTACTTTACATTGTAGCAAAGTGTCATTTCTTCAGTGTTGTCACATGAAAAGAAATAATAAAAGTTTTTTAAAAATGTGAGGGGTGTTGGATAAGGAGGGGCCGCTCTTCTTCCCACCCCATTTGCCCTATAGTACTGTCTAGCCTCATATCTTGACTAATGGTTGTATTGTTGGGGTGGGGGTGGCTGAAGTTTTTTTTTTTTTTATATGCATTCGGGGAAGCCCACACTACGGCTCTTTCACAGGTATCATTTTTATGGTGTTTATTAGTGCCTTGTTGTTTTCCCTTCCCCCTCCGGCTCCTGCAGTACGGTCGACCACCGGACACTCTTGCTGTTTCCCCTCTTTGTTTCCTGTTATGCTCTGTTTTGTTGTTACATGCTTTTTCTCTTAAATAAAGATTACATAAAAAAAAAGGGGTGTACTCACTTTTGTGAGACACTGTATGTGTACACGGATGCTAGTTGATGAGTTTTACACTAGATGCAGTGCAAATTCGCTGCAAATTAACCACTTCAGCCACTGAAGGTTTTACCACCTTAATGACCAGGCCATTTTTTGCAATACTTACAATTGTGCGTTTGTGTGAAACTGTAACCAAATACAATTTATGTCCTTTTTTTCCCACAAATAGAAATTTCTTTTGGTGGTATTTGATCACCTCTGCGGTTTTTATTTTTTGCGCTATAAACAAAAAAAGAGCTTCATTTTGAAAAAAATATATATTTTTGCTTTCTGCTATAAAACACAGCAAATAAAAAAATGTAAAAATTTAAATTTCTTCATAAATTTAGGCCAATATGCATTCTGCTACATATTGTTGATTAAAAAAAAAAAATTCCAATTAAGCTTATATTGATTGGTTTGTTCAAAAGTTATAGCGTCTACAAATTATGGGATATTTTTTGGAATGTTTTTTTACTAGTAATGGTGGCAATCAGCAACTTATAGTGGGACTGTGACATTGAGGCTCGGTTCACACATCTGCAATGACAGACATTGCATGTGATTCGGAGTGCACTGCTCTGAAAATCAAATGCGATGTCTGTGCGATGCGAATTCAGCCATACAGATAGTATGGCTGAATTTGCATCTGATTCAGACTGAACACGCACAGGACCTTTTTTTGGGTCCGCAGCAGAATCTGATCGCATGGTGGTTCACACCAATGTGATCCAATGTATGTCCGAATGTCAGATCGCACTGTGATATGTGATCTGATCTGGGGGTGTTGTTAACTTTGATTTGACACCCCCAGCGATTCGCATATGGCAGTGCGAACTGCCTGTGCTGGGAATGCGATGCGAGAAGCCGCATTAGATTCGCAGGGTTCCTGCATCGCATAAGTGTGAATCGGGACTCAAGCAGAAAAATTGGACACCTAAATGACACTTTTTTGAGGACCAGTGACATTATTACTGTAGCAGGATTCCCAGCCGTTTTGCTGGATATGGGTCCGCCGGGGTTACCGCTAGCAATAACAGCACATTGTTCTTCAAGTGTGAGTAATGAGACAAGAAACAGTCCAGTATCTTTGGTTTTTTAGGTTTATTGAGCACTTGGATGGGAGCAGGGATGAGTGGGATACTCCTCTGGCTCAACAACGCACAATTTGAATGGGACAACTGAAAAATGCCTATTGACGCTGGCTGGATGCTGGTCAATGCCGGTTGGCGCTGGTTAACGCTGACTTGCTGTCGGTTAACTCTAAGCTGACTTCTGACACTCCTTTGTGGCACAAAGTCCTCTGTACTACTCCCTTTAGCCCTCCTGGCTGAGGTAGCTACTTGTTGATCTGCTGCACTGCTGTAACACTTCAGGGCCTGCACTGGCGCCCCCTTTCTTACACTTATCTTCAAGGCACCCCCTTTCTAAGCCTTCTCTACTGGTTAGCTGGCTCTGGATCCCTCAGACCTCCTGGAGTGGTCCCCTATCCTAGGCAGACCCCTGGGTAGTTTCCAGTACTCACGACACTGCTTTCCCGAAAACTCTTGCCCAACAGTTCCACTTGGTCCACAGCACACTGGATCCCTCTCTGCAGCTCAGCTCAACCTTCTGTCCTTTAGGCCGACCGCCAAGGACACCTTCACTAGCGCTGACAGGAGGAGAGACAGCCATCACCCTCCTCCTGGGACTCTGCTTCCCGCCAAAGACGCCCTGTCACGTGCTCCCCTCAGACTTATACCCCCTCCCAGGATGCATTGCGGCAGATTCTGCCCTCTGGGATAGATACAAGCCCTGGTGTGCTATTGGCCAGGTTTCCTACACTGTCCAATAAAAGCCCTCATTGGACACAGTGGGGAGACTCCCCAAGTTCAACAGACACACCTGGAACACATGACAGCCTAGCTGAACAATTAGACCCCTCTGATAAGTAGACAGGGCCTCCTTTATATTTTGCCTAGCACCTACATAAAAGGGTGCTACATTACAATGATCAATGCTAAAAAAATATGCACTGTTACTGTACTAATGACACTGGCAGGTAAGGGGTTAACATCAGGGGGCGATCAAACGGTTAAATGTGTTCCCTAGGAGTGCTTGCTAACTGTGTGGGGGTTGCACTGACTGGGGGAAGACAGATATCGGTGTTCCTGCTTACTCCCTGGCAGAACAGCAATCTACCTTGTTTACATAGGCAAACCGCCAATCTGTGTCTCTGGGAAAGATCGCGGATGGCCAGCAGACATCAGGTTCGCCGTTCCCGTTGGGGCACCCGCTGAAGAAAAAGGGCCTGAAGTGCCAGCGGGGGACCCCTGAAAAAGAGGGTCAAGGCTGCTCTGTGCAAATACATTGCACAGAGCAGGTAAGTTATAGGTATAATAGAATGTGTAACTGCGCTATCCTCTAGTAAGTATAGATAATGGGTATGTATATCCCACTATCTGCTGTGCTCCCTCTTTGTGTTATTTACGTCTGTGTGATATCTCACATCCACATAATAAAGTGCATACAGTGATTATATAAAATAGTACACATACTATGCATAAAATGTATTCTTTACAAACTGGCTAATATCATATAGTAAATGTTATAGGTAAATATATGAATCAACCTTCACATTTGTGTAACATAAAATTATTAACAGTGCATATAGCTATCAAACAGTCCTCTATATTTCACATGGGCTTTTGTTTCCACAAAAGCCTACTATTCTTGGTGGGTAAAGGAAAGTGCTGTAGTGCAGAAGTCCTTCATATAATTATCGTGCTTCAATTCCAATGTTGTAACCCTTCACCGGTCACCTTGCGTGCTAATTGTGGTAAGAAGACTCACTTACCAGATGTTGTGGATTCCTAGTGGCATACGCCAGCAGGAATCAACTTGCGCTTGGTTTTTAGTATATCCCGATTCCTCTGTGCCTCAAGGATCCACTGGATACAGCTCGTGGTCCACAGTATAGTGGGAACTTTCTCCTTTAAGTGTGCTTTGTGGTTCAAAATAAAAGCAAAGGGCTCCTCATAGTGCAGAGTGTTAAACGACTCCTTTATTTGTTAAAAACATTTAAAAGCACTCCAAAATTTAAAAACACTGCATGAGCCAAAAGAGGGCCAAAAAACAAGCCGTAAACATACACTCTTGTGAGAAATACACTCCAAATAGTGAGTAAAAACTTCAAATAATTGCAGTCTCTGCTATGAAAAAAGCCGCTCCTGCCCCTTTCCAAACACCATCCAGCCTCGCGGCTAACGCATTACCGTGTTTGTGAGTGAATCCGCCGTACCCGGAAGTGGGATCGCGGCGTGCGGTTCACCAGCGGGGTCCGAGCGTGGCGGCGTGCGTACCAACTTGACGCGTTTCCTCAGCAAATTGACGTCTTCGGAAGACGTCATACATATACACTCTAAGTTATAGGTATGTTTGTTATTTTAATTGAAAAAAAAATACCACTTTAAAGTGCTTCTAGAACTAAATAATAAAAGTCAGCACATAAAACCTCCATATCAACTAAATAATATTGCTTTAAAATGTATGTTTTCACCACATACAACAGAAAATTACAAAAAGATTTCCTGAAGCGAAGTGGTTTCCCATGTTATGGTGGCTATACTTGTAATGATTTTAACAGACAAGTCTTTACTAATCAGGCAAAATGATCCACTTTATATAATTTTCAAAAAGACATACTGAAAGGAAATTCTCAAAACTGGAGCAGTCAGAATCTGGAGCAGTAATGCATAGAAATCAGTCAGCATCTATCTTCAGCTTCTTCACCTAGGGTTTAAAAATGAAAGCTAGAAGCTAATGCAGTCCCTGGCTGCTCTAAATTTAATCAATTCTACTCACTGGGAGAGATTTACTAAAACTGGAGAGTGCAAAAACTGGTATAGCTGTGCATAGTAGCCAATCAGCTTCTAACTTCAGCTTCTTTAATTAAAGTGGTTGTAACCATATAAAAAAAAAAAAAATGATTCTGCTCCTTCACAGCAGCATACACAGCACGGTGCTTGTGTTTTATCATTTGTCCGTCTATAAGCTGTAAAAAAACCTGGCTGATCCTGCCAGTAACTGTGTCCCCCCTCTGTGTGCTGACTACGGTAATCATGGCAGCTGAGCCCTGATTACTGTGGTCAATTTACGTCCCCTCATCATCTGCTGTTCTTGTCTCTCCCCCTCTCCCCCTCCCTCTTTGTCTGTCAGCTCCCTGTGTCTGTGCTAGCCATCTCTTCCCCACCCCTCCGGCCGCTAGCTGTTAAAATTTACGAGGTGAAACATCATGTAATTCCCTTCCTTACATGTAGATCTAATGTGCTGTATGTGTCTTTTTTTAAAAAGGACTCAGTGAAATACCTTATTTACAGTGCAGTGGGGCGCACACATGACCTGCCGTCTCTCTCCTCTCTTCTGGTTGATGTCAGTGGGGAAACATGGCCCCTCCCACTGTAGTGCTCGGATCAAGGAGAGACAGAGACGGCAGGTTATGTGAGCGCCCTGCTGCGATGTAAATAAGGTATTTCGCTGAGTCATTTTTTAAAAACACACATACAGCACATTAGACCCACATTAGATCTACATGTAAGGAAGGGAATTACATGATTTTTCATAGGTGACTTAACAACCACTTTGAGCTTTGAAAAGAAAAACCTGGAAGCTTAATGGTTTCTATGCAGAACTGCACCAAATTTTGCACTCTCCAGTTTTAGTTAATCCACCCCATTGTGTCATTGACCAATCTTGCTCAGCACTCAAAATTTTCCAAAAAATTAATCTGATTAGTCTAGATGAAAAATCAAACCATCGGAAAGTAGAAAGATCAAAATGAATGTTAAAAGAGATCATTTTTATTTTATTTTAGAATCATACTTACCTAGGTGGATGTAGCATTGCTCCAATGCTGCATCTGTCTCCCGCCGGCTCTAAGGCTGAGAACTAAGTGATCAAACACGGCCTCTCAGTAGATTGCCAATATGATCATCTCTCTCTCTCTCTCTTTCTGTCTCTCTCTCTTTCTCTCTCTCTCTCTCTCTCTCTCAATCCCTCCCTCTCCCTCTCTCTCTCTCTCTCCCTCTCTCCCTCTCTCACCCTCTCTCTCCCTCTCTCTCTCTCTCTCTCTCTCTCTCTGCTCTTTTTTTAAAGCAATCTACTAATCTGGTTATAGATCCTTCTAGATTTTAGCTCACAAGTGCATATCTTTACATTTATCAACATTAAACCTTGTTTGCCACATAATTTCCCACTCAAATAGTGCATTGAGGTCAGCCTGTAAGTCCTCCTGTAAGGATGTTATTCCACTACATAGCTTGGTGTCATCTGCAAACACTGAATTTATATTAATGTTAAAAGGCAAGGTCAGGGAGACTGATATCCCCCCTTTTAGAAAGCGTGAGAAAATATAGTCTTGTCTGCAGGGCTTTATCACCCCATATGAATTTCAATAGCATGGTACGAAGAGAGACAAAGAAGGGCTGAGGTATTTTGATGAGCAACGCCTGCATCAGAGATAAGATCCAAGTCAATGTCGTCATCTTGAAGATGACGACATTTCTCAGAAGCCCCACCCCTTATAGACTCCACCCATTTTGTCCCCTGTATTTTGCTTGAGAAACAAATTCTCCCAATATATCACATATTAAGGGGTCTCTCAGTACTAGTATATCCCATAATAGGGAGCAGGGGCCCTATTATGGGATATACTGTGAGAGACACCCTATTATGGGATACACTGACTGAGAGTGGCACAAACCCCACAGTACAGACCCCCTAGCACAAACCCCACAGTACAGGCCCCCTAGCACAAACCCCACAGTACAGGCCCCCTAGCACTAATCCAACAGTGCAGGCCCCCTAGCACTAATCCCACAGTACAGGCCCCCTAGCACAAACCCCACAGTACAGGCCCCATTTCAATGCAGCGACAAGCGTACATGCCCCCTTTCAATGCAGTGACCAGCGTACATGCCCCCTTTCAATGCAATGACCAGCGTACATGCCCCCTTTCAATGTAGTGACCAGTATACATGCCCCCTTTCAATGTAGTGACCAGTATACCTGCCCCTTTCAATGTAGTGACCAGCATACATGCCCCCTTTCAATGTAGTGATCAGTATAAATGCCCCCTTTCAATGTAGTGACCAGTATAAATGCCCCTTTCAATGTAGTGACCAGTATACATGCCCCTTTCAATGTAGTGACCAGTATACATGCCCCTTTTCAATGTAGTGACCAGCATACATGACCCCTTTCAATGTAGTGATCAGTATAAATGCCCCCTTTCAATGTAGTGACCAGTATACATGCCCCTTTCAATGTAGTGACCAGTATACATGCCCCTTTCAATGTAGTGACCAGTATACATGCCCCTTTTCAATGTAGTGACCAGCATACGTGACGCCTTTCAATGTAGTGACCAGTATACATGCCCCTTTCAATGTAGTGACCAGCGTACATGCCCCCAATGCAGTGACCAGCATACCATGCCCCCAATGCAGTGACCAGTGTACATGCTCCCAATGCAGTGACCAGCGTACATGTCCCCAATGCAGTGACCAGTGTACATGCCCCCAATGCAATGACCAGCGTACATGCCCCCAATGCAGTGACCAGCGTACATGTAGCCAATTCAGTGACCAACGTGCGTGCCCCCTTCAATGCATTGAACAGTGTACATGTCACCAATGCAGAGTTTAGCGTGCGTGCCCCCTTCAATGCATTGACAGTGTACAATCATCATGTCCCCAATGCAGAGTTTAGCATGCGTGCCCCCATCAATGCATTGAACAGTGTACAATCATGTCCCCAATGCAGAGTTTAGCGTGCGTGCCCCCATCAATGCATTGAACAGTGTACAATCATGTCCCCAATGCAGAGTTTAGCGTGCGTGCCCCCTTCAATGCACTGAACAGTGTACAGGTCCCCAATGCAGAGTTTAGCGTGCGTGCCCCCATCAATGCATTGAACAGTGTACAATCATGTCCCCAATGCAGAGTTTAGCGTGCGTGCCCCCATCAATGCATTGAACAGTGTACAATCATGTCCCCAATGCAGAGTTTAGCGTGCGTGCCCCCATCAATGCATTGAACAGTGTACAATCATATCCCCAATGCAGAGTTTAGCGTGCGTGCCCCCCTCAATGCATTGAACAGTGTACAATCATGTCCCCAATGCAGAGTTTAGCGTGCGTGCCCCCATCAATGCATTGAACAGGGTACAATCATGTCCCCAATGCAGAGTTTAGCGTGCGTGCCCCCATCAATGCATTGAACAGTGTACAATCATGTCCCCAATGCAGAGTTTAGGGTGCGTGCCCCCATCAATGCATTGAACAGTGTACAATCATGTCCCCAATGCAGAGTTTAGGGTGCGTGCCCCCATCAATGCATTGAACAGTGTACAATCATGTCCCCAATGCAGAGTTTAGCGTGCGTGCCCCCATCAATGCATTGAACAGTGTACATGTCCCCAATGCAGAGTTTAGCGTGCGTGCCCCCATCAATGCATTGAACAGTGTACAATCATGTCCCCAATGCAGAGTTTAGCGTGCGTGCCCGACTGAGAGCAGTGCACTTACCTGGAGGCCGCTGGAGCCCTGTGAGTTACGGCGGCTTCTCCTCCTCCTCGTTCGGCGGCGGGCGGCGGGAAGGTGAGCGGCGTTTCTCCCTCTCGGCCTCTCCTCTTCTGTGGCGGGCGGCGGGAAGGTGAGCGGCGCCGGCTTCTTCTCTGGAGACTCCTCTTCGGTGGCTGGAAGGTGATCGGGCGGTGACGGTGAGCGACTGATGCACGCACCGGCACCGCCCCCAACGAGGTCAGCATGGATGTCCTGAATCATGATTGGTCCAGGCTGGAGTCTGGACCAATCATGATCCAAGACATCACAAAAGGGGGGTGGTGTAACGCAGTGCTCTGTGCCACAGTTACGCCCCAGAAGGCCGCCAATCGGCGCCTCTGTCGGGTGGAAAACCCCACCCCCCCCATAGGCACCAATGAGGTGGGCGCCCCTAGTGGGCAAAAAAATTGATTTTTTTTTTAATCTTTTTTTTTTCTTTTTCTTTTTGGGGGGGCGGCGCCCCTGCACCCCCTATCGGCCGGCCGCCACAGTTCATGAGCAAGGTTGTAAAATTTGCTTCATATACTGTAGATGGATTCAGAGTGATTATGGCACCTAGGTGCTTAAAGGCCGACTGAGCCCAGTGAAATGGGTATGCCTTTTGCTTTTAGCCAGTTTTCTATCCATTTACAAAATGAATTTTCTAAGCCTGTAGCCTTTGGCTTACACATTTGTCGTGTGTGGGGAACTGTGCCAAATGCTTTTGCAAAATCCAAATATACTATTTTTAAAGTCACTGTCTAAGTTTTTTGCTTACTTCCTCATAAAAAGAAATCAGATTTGTTGACAACTATAGTCTTTCATAAATCCATGCTGACTATTGCTTAAAATATTGTTTTTTTTTTTTTTAGAAAAAACTCTTCTATGTGGTCTTTTAATAAAGTCCTACAGTGGTTCTAAAAGCTCATGGTTTTTTACCTTCATGCATTCTCTGCCTTGGCTCCCGCTGCTGTGAATCGCAGCCAGTTTGTCAATGAGGAGAGACAGGGGTGGGGCCAGGCTGCAGCTCTGCGTGTGGACACCCAGAGCCGTGGCTCGGGAACGAGCTTGCTTGGGTGCCCCCCAGAGGCGTAACTAGAACCTTCAGGGCCCTGATGCAAGAAACCATGAAGGGCCCCCCAGACCCCTGGCCGGGGCCCTTCCCTTCAAGCCCAGGGCTCTTCCCACTAATCCTGGGGCTCTTTACACTCGTTGCATGGCCTTTTATTACGGTCCCGCAGCAGGATCCTTTCACAAGTTCTGCAGTGGGCCCCCTTCCTGCAATCTTGGGGCCTCCCCACAGTGGTGCAAAGCCAGGGCCGGGTCGCAAGTGTGACCTTTGCGATCCTTTAAGTTCACCCACTGGTTTGCTACCGGGCCCCCTGGAGCATGGGGCCCGGTAGCGATTGCAACCCCTGCAACCCCTGTAGTTACGCCCCTGGTGCCCCCAATTGCAAGTTGCCTGCTCTGGGGGCATTCAGCAGGAGGGGGGTTCCAACATGGCCGCTATACGTTCCAATAGGTTTCCTAATGTGAGAGAATACAAAGCAGCGGTGGACATCTTCTTACACCCATGCAAATCTTGAATTTTACATTTATTTTAGCAGTAAACTCTCCTTATATACTGAATAACAGTATTACATTTCTATTATTATTGTAAAATAGTAAATATATTGTGAAACCTGCAGGTAGAAGATGGCGACGGCCATCTTGGTACACCCCGCATTGCTCAGTGACAAACTGATTATATAGAGAAATAGACTGTTTCACTCAGTCACAGTGAAATAGTCTATTTCAGTCTATAAGGTGAGTTTACTGCTTTAAAAAAGTGTACATTTCAAGACTTGCATGGGTGTAAAAAGATGTCCGCTGCTGCTTCATGTTCTGTCACATTAGGAAAGCTATTGAAATGCATAGCGGCCATGTTGGAACGCATGGCGCATGCGCAGTAAGTTGTTCTCGTCCGAACGTCACTCCCGGTTGCAGATTCTGATAGGTAGCGGTATTCTGATAGAACACCGGCAAGGGATCCAAGAAGAGGAGGACTAGGGCTGTTCTGTGCAAAACCACTGCACAGAGCAGATAAGCATGATGTTTGTTATTTTCTTTTTAAAGAAAGGCTTCAATAACACTTCAAGTAAATTTCCGACTATAGAAGTTCAACTAACTGGTCTGTAGTTACTTGGTAAAGACTTTGATCCTTTTTAACTATAGGCACCACATTGGTCTGGTGTGAATCCAGTGATACCACGCCAGTCATTAACCACTTGCCGACCGCCGCACGACTATCTACGTCGGCGGTCAGCCCCTCACAGGCAAACTAACGTAGGGCTACGTTGCTTGCTTGTGAGGGTCTAGGGAGCGAGCGCGCGCCCCCGGAGGCGCGCTCCCGCGTGGTCACGGACCCCCCCCGCGCGTGTGACCAGCGGACCCGATGTCCGCCGGCCACTCGGCGATCGGCGGGGGGAGAGGGAGAATGTCAGGCAGCTTGTGTAAACAAGCTGCCTGTCATTCTCCTCGCTGCAAAGACACTGATCACATGGATCTACTATGTAGATCCATTGATCAGTGTCCTTACAGCTGAAGCCACAGCCAATCACAGTAGAAAGCACGCCCCTAAGGACACACACAGCCCCTCCCTCCCAAATAAAGTTAACCCCTTCACTACCAGTGTATTTTTACAGTAACAGTGCATATATATAGCACTGATTACTGTAGAAATGTCACTGGTAACCCCAAAAGTGTCAAAAATGTCAGTCAAGGGTCCGATCTGTCCGCCGCAATGTCGCAGTACCGCAAAAAAAAATCGCAGATCGCCGCCATTACGCGTTAAAAAAAAAACAACAAAAATGACAAAAATCTTTCCCTTTGTTAGAAAACGCGATAACTTTTGCGCAAACCAATCAAAATACGCTTTTTGCGATTTTTTTTACCAAACATAGGTAGCATAAAACAAATTGGCCGAAAATGTTAAAAAATTTTGATTTTTACATTTTTTTGGGGGGGAATTTCATAGAAAAAAATGTGAAAAATATTGTTATTTTTGCAAAATTGACGCTCTTTTTTTGTTTATAGCGCGTGATCAAAAAATCGCACAGGTGATCAAATACCACCAAAAGAAAGCTCTGTTTGTGGGAAAAAAAGGAAGCCAAATTCGTTTAGGTACAGCGTCGCACGACCGTGCAATTGTCCGTTAAAGTCACGCAGTGCCGAATCGCAAAATACCCCCTGGTCGGAATGGGGGTAAAATCTTCCGGGGCTTAAGTGGTTAAAGAGTCTCTAAAAGGTAGTACCCATGGCTTCAAAACGGCAGGGTTCAATTCTTTGAGGACACATAGGTGTAATCGATCTGGTCCAAGATTTTACCCCCTTCCTGACCAGGCCCTATTTTGCGATTCGGCACTGCGTGACTTTATCGTACAATTGCGCGGTCGTGCAACGCTGTACCTAAACGAATTTAACGTCCTTTTTTCCCACAAACAGAGCTTTATTTTGGTGGTATTTGATCACCTGTGCGATTTTTTGATCATGCGCTATAAACAAAAAAAGAGCGACAATTTTGCAAAAATAACATTATTTTTCACATTTTCTTATATGAAATTCCCCCAGAAAAATGTAAAAATCAAAATTTTTTAACATTTTAGCCCAATTTGTTTTCTGCTACATATGTTTGGTAAAAAAAATCGCAATAAGCGTATTTTGATTGGTCTGCGCAAAAGTTATTACGTTTACTAACTAAGGTAAAGATTTTTGTAATTTTTATTGTTTTTTTTTTAATGAGTAATGGCGGGGAGCTGCGATTTTTTTTTGCGGGACTGCGACATTGCCGCGGACAGATCGGACCCTTGACTGACATTTTTGACACTTTTGGGGGTACCAATGACATTACTACAGTAATCAGTGTTATACATATGCACTGTTACTGTAAAAATGACACTGGCAGGGAAGGGGTTAACTTTATTGGAGAAGGAGGGGTTAAGTGTGTCCCTAGGGGCGTGCTTCTAACTGTGAAGGGATGTGGCTTGTTGTGTAACTACAGAGATATACGATCCTACATAGCAGGTCCGTATGATCTCTGCACTTGCACAAGGGAGAATGACAGGTGGCTTTGTTTACATTAGCCGTCTGACTTTCTCCCTCTGTAACGGACGATCGCGAGTGACCGGCAGACATCGGATCCGCCGGTCACACGCGCGTTAATCACAGTGAACGAGCGGGGGGCGGGAGCTCGCCTCTGGCGGCGCGCGCTCGCCCCCTATTGGCTCGCAGGCGAGTGACGTACCCATACATCACTTTGCCTGCACGGGGCTGACCGCCACAGGTCGGCAAGTGGTTAAACTTTATTTTGTAACATATTCATTTTCAACCATTGTGTTTTTTTGGGGGTTAGTCATTACCATCCTCATTATAGGATTGAGCTCCACCATTTAACTTAGTAAACACAGAGCTGAAGAAAGGTGTTTATTAAATCTGCCTTCTCTTTGTCTTAAGGCTACATTCACATCTGAGTGTAGCGTTTTTGCTCGTTTTTTACCGCGATTTTACCGTGATTTTTACAGCGATTTTTACTGTGATTTTACCACGATTTTTACTGCGATTTACAGGCGTTTTTACAGGCGTTTTTTGTGCAGGCGTTTTTAGATTGAATAGAAACCAATGGAAAACGCCTGTAATCTGCCCAAAAAGAAGCTCATGTACTTTTTTGAGCGTTGGGCGTTTTGCTTACAGCGTCAAAACGCTCAGATGTGAACAGGGGCCATTGAAATGAATAGGATTTGTCTTGTTGGGCGTTTTGAGAGCTGATCCTTGAGCAGAAAAACTCCCCAAAAACGCCCCAAAACGCCTAGATGTGAACGGAGCCTTAGTCACTAACTCAAAATTATCTTGTAAAAGGCTGTCATGTTAAGACCTAACCTTTGCACTATTAATATATTTAAAGATTTTTTTGGAGTTTGTCATACTCTTTTTTGCAACCTTTGGTTTGTTTTGAATTTTGCAGCCTTGATTTCCTTTTTAGATATTCTGTTGTATTCTTTGTAATTTTTAAATGATGCTAGTGTTCCTTCATTTTTAAATTTTAAATGCTTTTATTATTTATAGTTTTTTTACCTTTAGAGGTGAGCCACATACAGTAGGTTTTATTTTTAGCTTTAACAGTTATTGCCCATGGGGAATATATTTAGCAGTGTATTTGATTACACTCCCATTTGTGTTTTTGTGTTTCAATGACAATATTTCCATGCAGTCTAAATCTTGGAGAACAGCCCTTCAAAATTTGCTCTCTTACAAGTTTTTTACAAAAGCATTTTTTCTTGCCTGGTGTTTACAAAGTACTTGAGGAGTTTTTTAAATCTGGCCCTGTGTGTCAAACGAATGCACCCCAAACACATTTTCAAAGTTTGCTGTTTCCCTTAATGGAGTTCTCTTTTTCTGTGGATATTGTCGGGCTACTGCCAAAATCCACCAGAGGGCACTAGCTCAAATTGGTAGCCCTTTACTATGCCACCCAGTATACAGAAGCAAATCTTTTTGCAAACAAATTCTCTGAAGTTTGCTGTTTGGCATGCTTTCCCATATCGGTATTCTAAAGAAAAATTCACAAACCAACCTTTTAATGTCAAAGGTAATCAAAAAGCTGTGCCAGTTGTTGAAAATGACTTACGTACTTACCTCAGTGTACCTCCCCCAAACTGATGGGCTGGTAAAACAGTTCAAATGAACCTTGAAATGTATGATAAAAAAAGGGGTTGATAAAGATGGAAAAGACTGGACTTCTTGTTACCACACTTAACCACTTTAAGACCGGAGGATTTTCCTGCTTAACGTCCAGGCCACTTTTTTCAACTTGGAACTGCGCGATTTTAACTGACAATTGCGCGGTCATGCAATGCTGTACCCAAACGAAATTTACATCCTTTTTTCCCACAAACAGAGCTTTTTTTGGTGGTATTTGATCACCTCTGTGCTTTTTATTTTTTGCGATATTAATAAAAAAAGCGAAAATGTTGCCAAAAATTGACATTTTCTACTTTGACAGTTAAAAATATCCAATATATTAAATTTTTTGTCATATATTTAGGCCAAAATGTATTTAGCTACATGTCTTTGACAATAAAATTCTCAATGAGCGTATTTTTATTGGTTTGCACAAAAGTTATAGCGCCTACAAACTATGGTGTAAATACTGTTTTTTTACGCAGGTTTAATTTCTGACTGCCTATCTCAATTCTTGAAGTGCTAAAATGGCAGGGCAGTACAAACCCCCCCCCCCCCCCAAATTACCACTTTTTGGAAAGAAGACATCCTAAGGAATGCAGTGAGAGGCATGTTGAGCTCATTGAATATTTAATTTATTTGTCACAGGTGTTTGAAAAATGACTAAAATGAAAAAAATTTATCTTTTTACAAAAAGTTGTCATTGAAATTAGATATTGCTCACGCATGCCATGGGCATATGTGTAATTACACCCCAAGATACATTCTGCTGCTTCTCCTGAGTACAGGGATACCACATGTGTGAGACTTTTTGGGAGCCTAGCTGTGTACGGGACCCCGATATCCAATCACCACCTTCAGAATTTCAAAGGGCGTAAATTTCGCACTTTCTCACTGCCTATCCCATTTTTGGAGGCCCTGAAATGTCAAGATAGCACAAACCCCCCCCCCAAATGACCCCATTTTGGACACCCCAAGCTATTTGCTGAGGGCATGGTGAGTCCATGGAATCTTTTATATTTTGCCACAAGTTTTGGGAAAATTACATTTTCTTTTTAATTTTTTTTTTTTAACACAAAGTTGTCACTAAAAGATACATAGCTCACACATGACATGGATATATGTGAAATGACATCCCAAAATACATTCTGCTGCTTCTCCTGAGTACAAGGATACCACATGTGTGAGACTTTTTGGGAGCCTAGCTGTGTACGGGACCCCGAAATCCAATCACCGCCTTCAGGTTTTCTAATGGCGTAAATTGTGCATTTCACTGCCACACTACCTGTCACAGTTTCAGAGGCCCTGAAATTTCAAGATAGCACAAAACCCCCCAAATGACCCAATTTTGAAAAGTAGACACTCCAAGCTATTTGCTGAGAGGCATGGTGAGTCCATGGAATATTTAATATTTTGCCACAAGTTCCGGGAAAGTTATAATTTTTTTTTTTTTTTACACAACATTGTCACTAAATGATATATTGCTCACACATGCCATGGGTATATGTGAAATGGCACCCCAAAATACATTCTGCTGCTTCTCCTGAGTATGGGTATACCCCATGTGTGAGACTTTTTTGCAGTCTAGCCGCGTACAGGACCCCAAAAACCAATCGCCACCTTCAGGCTTTCCAAGTGCGTAAATTGTTGCTTTCTCCTTCTTACTCACAGTCACAGTTTTGAAGGACATGAAATGCCAAAATAGCACAACCCCCCCCCCCCCAAATGACCCCATTTTGCAAAGTAGACACTCCGAGCTATTTGCTGAGAGGCATGTTGAATGTTTTGCAGATCTCACTTTTTGTCACAAAGTTTTGAAAATTGAAAAAAGAGGGAAAAAATGCATTTTCCTTGTTTTCTTCATTTTCCACAATAAATGAGAGCTGCAAAATACTCGACATGCCTCTCAGCAAATAGTTTGAAGTGTCTACTTTCCAAAATGGGGTCATTTGGGCGGGGTTTTGTGCTATCTTGGCATTTCATGGCCTTCAAAACTGTGATAGGTAGTAAGGAGTGAAATCAACAATTTACGCCCTTAGAAAGCCTGAAGGTGGTGATTGGTTTTCGGGGTCCTGTACGCGGCTAGATTGCCAAAAAGTCTCACACATGGGGTATCCCTATACTCAGGAGAAGCAGCAGAATGTATGTATTTTGGGGTGTCATTTCACATATACCCATGGCACGTGTGAGCAATATATCATTTAGTGACAACTTTGTGTAAAAAAAAAATATATATATAAATAATAATTTTCCCGAAGCTTGTGGCAAAAAATAAAATATTCCATGGACTCACCATGCCTCTCAGCAAATAGCTTAGAGTGTCTACTTTGCAAAATGGGGTCATTTAGGGGGGCTTTGTGCTATCTGGAAATTTCAGGGCCTCTGAAACTGTGACAGGTAGTGCTGAGGTAAAATAAGCAATTTACGCCATTAGAAAACCTGAATGTGGGGATTGGTTTTCGGGGTCCCGTACACAGCTAGGCTCCCAAAAAGTCTCACACATGTGGTATCCCTCTACTCAGGAGAAGCAGCAGATTGTCATTTCACATATACTTTTAGAAGGGCCTAGTGTGGAGACCAGTGTGGCAAATTAGTTTTATCAAGTGGTCACCTACCATCCGAAGACCGAGAAGGAATTCCCGCTTGGTCATATACTAATGCAGGGAGCCACCGCAACCTAATGAAATGATACACAAAAGGAAGGAGGTGAGGAGCCAAAGAACAGTTCCCCAAAAGTGGTTGCATAAAGGGATGCTCACAACTGCTATATTCAAAAAATAGTAAACTTTATTGAAAAACAAGACATATCATAGTGTATAAAAAAAACCCTAAATGAGGGGATAATGGTATACATAATGGAAACAATTGCAATGTGAAGTAGCACGAGACAATATTAAAAACAATACCATTTAGACCCTAACTGGTGCGAGCCTGCGCAGGTCAATTTGAACCTAGCGTCTCTTCCTCGCCCTCCTCCAATACTCTACATATTATTGTTTGAGAGTATCATCTTTGTCCCTGGACGATCATTATGTCTGGCTGCCTGATTTACTATGATAAAATGCCTCTGATTCCAGATCGGCCATGCCTGTGATTTTTTCATACACTTTAGAGACTGGCAGTATATCCATTCCATCTATTTTTGATCACCTCCCCCCACCCCATGCCCCTTTTTTGATTCTAAAGTGATTTCAGCAGTCTGTTCATCTACATGACCAGAAGGACTCTAGTTGTCCGTAAACGGGAGGAATGACCTGATCGCATACCAGTCACAATTTGGGATATTGTAAAGTTGATGGTTAGTTCCCTGGCTGATCACCAGATTCTATTACAGACCAGTGAATACACACAATATATAATTATCATCTTTCACCACACCCTATGTGACGGTTAATGAATTTGATGTACTTTATGCTGAATGAATCTTGATCTATGGATAATACCTTTTCTTGGTATCTTTATGAATTGTAGGGCTTATGTGGCATGCCGATACACTTCCAGTGGTTCATAACGGTATTAGAGGGCTCGATTTGAGCTAAATACTGTGAGCCACTGCATCAGTGTATCCAATTATCCCAGTGAGTGTGTGGCCAGCTATGTGTGTGTTTGTCATTGTATTGTTTTTAATATTGTCTCGTGCTACTTCACATTGCAATTGTTTCCATTATGTATACCATTATCCCCTCATTTAGGGTTTTTTTTATACACTATGATATGTCTTGTTTTTCAATAAAGTTTACTATTTTTTGAATATAGCAGTTGTGAGCATCCCTTTATGCAACCACTTTTGGGGAACTGTTCTTTGGCTCCTCACCTCCTTCCTTTTGTGTATCATTTCACATATACCCATGGCATGCGTAAGCAATATATCATTTAGTGACAACTTTGTGTAAAACAAAAACAAAAAAAAAAAAAATTGTCATTTTCCTGAAACTTAGGGCAAAATATAAAATACTCCATGGACTCAATATGCCTCTCAGCAAATAGCTTTGGGTGTCTACTTTACAAAAAGGGGGTCATTTTGGGGGTGTTTGAACTGTCCTGGCATTTTATGCTCAATCTTAGCCACACATCACCCACTCTTCTAACCACTTGAAGACCCAGCCTTTTCTGGGACTTTTTGTTTACATGAATAAATATTTTTTTTTACTACAAAATTACTGTTAACCCCCAAACATTATATATTTTTTAAAGCAGAGGCCCTACAGAACAAAATGGTGGATGTTGCAATTTTTTCTGTCACACGGAATTTGCGCACAGATTTTCCACACGCAATTTTTGCGGAAATAAAACACTTTTTTTATATTTAATGCAGAAATACAATATATAATTTCTAATTGTTTGGTAAAATTTAAAAGATGATCTTATGCCAAGTACATAGACACCAAACATGACACGCTTTAAAAATTGAGCATGCTCGTGCAGCGGCCACAAACTACATACCATTTTAAAAGCCTTTAAAAGTCATTACAGGTAACTACTTTGGACTTACAGAGGAGGTCTACTGCAAGAATTACTGCCCTCAACCTGGGGCATGCATGGTGCCTCGCATGCATGGTGCAATTGCGGTTTACATATGACACTAGACCAACGCTTGCATGCGCATTTGCGCGCAAGCAGGGGGGTCAGGGGGCTTGATTTGTTTTTTTGTTTTTTATATTTATTTTGCTTTTTTATGCTATTTTGACACCTTTCCTTTCATTTTTTTTTTTTTATAATTTTTATTGTTATCACAGTGAATTTAAATATCCCCTATGATAGCAATCTGCAGTGACAGGTACTCTTTTTTTAAAAAATTGGGGTCTTTTAGACTCTAGATCTCTCCTCTGACCTTAACGTATCTGAGCACACCAAAATTGGTGTGATAAAATGCTTTCCCAATTTCCCAATGGCGCTGATTATATCTGGCGAAACAGAAGTCATGAAATGCTCATAGCTTCCGGTATCTTAGGCCATAGAGATGATTGGAGCCATTCTCATTTCCAATCAGCTCTATGGTTAGATAACTGAACCACCGACTGCACTCTCGGGTTAACCGGTGGGACAGGAGAGCCCGAGAAAAACCGTGGAAGGATGTTTGGCATATAGTGTAGATTTTTTTTTTTGTTTTCATGCAGCCTGTGGGCTGAACGAAAAAAAGAGAACCTAACAGAAATCACAGGAAAATTGTGTAGTATACACACCATTAACCGCCCAAACATCCAAACCCACTTATTTAATGGCAGGTATACAGGACAACATTCCACGTATACCTAAAGGTATTTTAACTGCAGCGGTGAAATCAACCTACCACAGTGCTGCCATCAGAGGTATCCTTATATGCTGAGCACAAACGCTGTTTGTGTCAGAATATATAAAATCAGTGTGGCAGCCGTCTGTACCTGCAGGGGAAACAGGTTAACAAAAGAATGAAAAACAAACAAAGTACAGTAAAAGTACAGTAGGAAGAGTAGAAGAACATAAAAATAACTTAGACGACAACTATCTTTGGCTTTTTTATGTTTTTTTTTGTAATGTTTATTTTATGTTTTTATGTATTTTTTTACACTTTTTTTTTCTTCAACGTTAAAGTTCCAGGTTCCAGTTTAGGCTCTCTCAAAATGACGCTAGCCATCGAACATCTTTTGAGACACTGTGTAAGTGTGCCCTAAACTGTGCCGTGCTGTACCCTACGCTAATAATCCACTAGTGTGTGGTAGCGACGGAAACAGTCACCGTGGCAAAGACCAGGTCGGTCAGGACAGTTGGGACAATAATTACGAGTGCCACGCCTAACTCCGCGCTTGCTGCAGACACGGCATCTTTTTTGGGGGTATCTTTGGGTAGGGGTACTCAGGAGGAATTACGGAAAATGCCTCTCATGCAGCCGGCTCACTGCATCTGGTTGGGGAAGTTGGGCAGGAGCACCAGCTGTATACAGAAGGGCTCTGATTATCTCTTCCTGGTAGTGTAGGAAGGATAATGTTCCGGCAGAAGCTTTGTATGAGACAAAAGGGTTGTAAATGGCCAATTGAAATAAGTATACAGACACTTTTTTATACCAGCGTCTGGCCTTACGGGCAATTAAGTACGGTCCCATCATCTGGTCTTTGAAGTCCACCCCTCCCATTTTATGGTTATAGTCGTGGACACAGAGGGGCTTCTCAACAACAACACCGGTGACCATAGTAATTTCGACTGCCGTGTCTGGGTGAATAGAGGACAGAAAAAAAACATTCCATTTGTCCCTCCACTTCACTACAAGTAATTCATCGCACCTCAAGTAGGCTCTCTCCCCCGGACTCAGTGGGGCATTTACTAGCCTTTGGGGGAAGCCCCGACGCTTAGATCGCACAGTGCCACAAGCGCCAATTTGTAATTGAAAGAGGTGTCTAAAAAGTGGCACGCTTGAATAAAGATTTTTCCACGTACAAGTGGTACCCCTTTCCAAATAAGGCTGACACCAAGTCCCAAACTACCTTACCGCTGCTCCCTATGTAGTCTGGGCAGTCGGGGGCTCCACAGTGCTATTTTTTCCCTCGTAGACACGGAAACTAACTGTATAGCCTGTGGCCCTGTCACACAGCTTATACAGTTTGACCCCGTATCTGGCACACTTGCTGGGGAGATACTGTTTCATAGCAAGGCGGCCAGTAAACTTTATCAGGGACACGTCAAGGCAGACATCTTGTTCGGGGGTAAACAAGGCTGCAAACCGCTGATTGAAGTGGTC
Source organism: Pelophylax lessonae (assembly GCF_965119305.1). Taxonomy (NCBI): domain Eukaryota; kingdom Metazoa; phylum Chordata; class Amphibia; order Anura; family Ranidae; genus Pelophylax; species Pelophylax lessonae. The sequence continues at coordinate 394,174,710 of NC_138770.1, forward strand.
TACGAGGGGCCGAATTTTGTGGAGCCGATCATATTCAGGGTCTCCCCGAGGATGACAGAGTCTATTGTCGTTGAAATGTATGAACCAAAATATTTGTTCGTATCGAGCCCTGGACATAGCAGCAGAGAACATGCGCATTTGGTGAATTGGGTCAGTGGACCAATATAACCGCAATTCACTCTTTTTAGTAATGCCCATGTTGAAGGCTAGGCCCAAAAAGGTCTTAAAATCGGAAACCGTTATAGGTTCCCAACCGAATGGTCTGGCAAGGGGCGAATTTGGATTGGCGGTAATAAATTGACTGGAATACAAATTAATTTGATCCACAATAGATCTGTAAAGATCTGAAGTAAAAAACAGCTCAAAAAAATTAAGGGGATTAAAACCAGCTGTTTTCACTCGAATTCCAGGTTGGGCAGTGAATGAGGGAAGTACGGGCGCTGTTGAATCTGTGGGCTGCCAATTAGGATATGCCAGCGATTCAGGGAGGACACTATGGGCTCTACGGATCTGTCTTCCAATACGCGGTGGCTGTGGGCCACTACTCGTGCTAGCCACCGCACCATCTTCAACTGCACTTATGGGACTCGCCACGTCACCAAGTCTTACTGCAGTGCTGGTTGTACTAGGTCCAGGGTGTACTAGGCCGCTCGTGCTTGCCAGATCACGAGAAGTGTGAGCGGCACTAGTACTGGCACTCTGCTGCATACGAGAAACATCCGGTTCTTGCATCTCAGCAACTACAGAATGGGGTCAGGTACGCCTGACCTTAGCAGGGACCAACCCGTCGTCGGAGCTGTCTGTCAGGGAGCCGCTGCTGTCTACAGGTTCATATACTGACCCTGATTCTGTCAGTGAGGCTTCCCCATCGCTCTCATCTGACATGGTCAGTATACTGTAGGCCTTTGCACTACTGTACCACCGTTTTGACATTTTATCAACTAAATTTACCAGTACAGTAGTGTGACTAACAGGTAAAAAAGCACCTGGTTGTCAAGGACTATTTGGTCGCTACAAAAAAACAAACTGCTAGTGCTAGCAGAGATCAGGCCTGACTCTGCTAACGCAGCGGTTTTGTGTGATTTGTGTTTTTTGGAAGTGACCGTAATCTATTGATTACTGCACTTGCCTGCATAGGGTGGGCTGGGCAGAGGGGCTAAATGCAGGTGCTGGCAGGAATCAGTGCTGATTGTGCAAACACCGTGTTTTGGGAACACTAAGCTATTGATCTGTTCAAACACTATACTAGTAATAGAGTTGTATGTATGTATGTGTGTGTGTGTGTGTGTGTTAGTGTAATTGACTCTAACTGACGATAAATAACGGTGGTGTGGTGGGACCCTGGCGCTAACTAGCATCACCGTGACACTAATACAGTGATCGGTAATCACTGTATATAGTGAACACTGTGACAGGGCAGTGAAGGGGTTAACTGGGGGAGATCAAGGGGTTAAACCTTTATAGGGGATAGATGGCGGGTGGCCTAAACCTATTTGGGCCTAGCGCAAGCGCAAACTGGTGTCACAAGTGACACTAATACAGTAATCAGTAGTTAGCTGATATTCTGTATATATTAGTGAACTGTGTGATAGGGAGTGAAGGGGTTAACTGGGGGTGATCAAGGGGTTAAAACTTTATTAGGGGATAGATGGCGGGTGCCCTAACCCTATTTGGGCCTAGCGCAAGCGCAAATTAGGGTCACAAGTGACACTAAATACAGTTATCAGTTAAAGATCTGTATACCACTGTATATAGTGTTCACTGTGAGGGGTTTGGGGGGTGATCAGGGGTGATCAAGGGGTCAAAGTGTGCATATGTGAGGTGGTGTTAGTGTGCTGTTGGTGGAACTCACGTTTTAGATGTCTCTCTTTCTTCTCCTGGAACCGAAAGGGCTCCAGGAGGGAAAATTACATCACTTCCCCTGCCTGTGTTTACATTACACAGGCAGGGGACATGATGCCATTGACCAGAACCGATCACCAGATTCAGACCAAAAATCATTGGTCTGCATCTGGTGACTGATCGGTTCTGAGCCGAATCAGACCAGGATCGGCACACGGGAGTGTGCCCTGCGAGCCGTGAATGCGCCCGATGTACGTCGCTGGACTACGTCGCTGGACCTAGCCGAGCCGCTCTGCTGCAGTAGCAGCAATGTGAGCGGTCAGCAAGTGGTTAAAGTGTTACTTAACCAAGGACCTTGTATTCGCTATATTTGGTCTCCCACAGTACCCAGGACATGGAAATGCAATTATTTTAGTAAATATAAACTGCTAAATACCTTGTGACAGTCTTGTGACTTCTATCAGTGTCCGGCCGAGCACTGGTTAAAGCTTGCAGGAGGAGTTTTCATTCTCCTCTGACTGTCCTATGAGACTGCATGACCCCTGACACTCTGTGCCGATCACATGCACACACACACACCGAAAAAAAAAAAAAATTTGCAATATACGCCAAACTGAGCACGTGCAGGTTGCTCTCAAGGCTCTGTACTATCAGGAGATGGATTGGGGGCTGTGGAAGCAGGGGAGGATCAGAGAAGACAGGATCAAACAGCATTTTTATATAATTTGCTGAATTACCCCTTAGGTTCCACAGTGAGTATAATAAGCATCCCTTACAGCATATATAGGGTGATTTTACTGTTGTGGATTTAGTAACACTTTAACCACTTCAGCTTCAGAAGAATTTACCCCCTTTATGACCAGGCAATTTTTTGCTGTTAAGCACTGCGCTATTTTAACTGACATTTACGAGGTAATGAAACGCTGTACCTAAACAAGATTTATATAACCTTTTTCCTCAAAATAGCGCTTGTATGGGTATAGTAAAGTGGTATTTGATCACCACTGGGTTTTTTATTTTTTGTGATATAAACCAAAAAAGACCAAAAATTAAAAAAAAAAAAGACTTTCTGCTATTAAACATATCCAATAAAAAAAATTGGCCAAAATGTATTCTGCTACATGTCTTTGGTAAAACAAATTCAGAATTTTTATTTATTTGTTTTATGCTTCTAATGGCGGTGACAAGTGACTTATAATGGCACTGCGATAGTGCCGCGGGCAATATGACACTAAAGGATGCTGTGGGGGGGACTGACTAACTGCCACTGACATCACTAGTGACACTAATACAGTGATTAGTGCTAATAATATGCACTGTCACTGTACTAATGGCACTGGCTGGGAAGATGTTAACATCTAGGGCAATCAAGAGGTTAAATGTGTGCCTAACAATGTTTACTGTGTGGTGTTTTCACTAAGCAATGTGCCAGTTTGCAGGAAGAAAAGAACCGGCACATCGCTACTGACAGCGAAGAGCCCTGTGTTGTTTACATACACAGGGCTCTTTTCTGTTATTTTCTCAGTTGTTTGGTGGATTCTGGATATAAATCATTGCACTTGCATGCCCCCTACCTGGAAATGCAAAATTATGTACATGTATGTGATCCAGCCCAGCAGGGCCGCCCTGCTGCAGTATAAGTGTGGTGGGCAGTCCCGAAGCAGTTAAAGTATTCAGTAAGGGCTGTGCCACAGTCATTCACAGGGCTTTCCCCATATGAACTTTTGTTTGATAGGAAGTCCCAAAGGACTCCTGTATATAGTCCAGGACACACGGAAGCAAGAGGCCACACCTCACACATTGCTCAGATGTAGGATAGCAGCAATCATGCCCATAGTTCGGAAACATATGTAGCAAGTCCAAGAGGCACAGGTCAGAGTTAATAAATGCCCTGCAGAAATCAGAACCTTTAACCTGGGAGACACAGTCTTAGTTTTGGTGTCCACTTTATAGAGTAAATGTCTGGTAAATTTGAAGGCCCCTATATTAGAGAGAAAATCAGTGATGTCAGCTACAAGACATACCACCCCCATAACCAGATAAAGTCTCTCCAAATATACCATGCTGTCCTCACATAATCCTAAAAGGCTGAGAGACTGTCTTGGCAGAAAGTGACCCTGAAGTATGGTCAGCAAAAGGTACAGTATATCAGAGGTTAGGGTGTCAGAGACTCTGTCTTCTATTCAGATTCAGGAGGTGAGAGAGTTTTTGTAGGAAAATGAAGGTGTTATCAAAATTATCTGGGCGAAATTATGTAATTACCATGAGCCTCATATTAGAGTAAACCTAAAACCTTATTAGGTACAAAAAGTTCAGAGGAAAGCCAATTCAAAAGAGATACAGAAAATGGTAGCCCTTGGGATTATAGAGTAATCTAACACCAATTGGCCAGGTCCAATAGTGCTTTTCCTCAAGCCAGATGGCAGCCTGTAACGCTCCTGCGTTTCATGTATGGTGTGGATTTTCAGCTGCAGAAATATTCCACTTCAGTAGTCATGTAAGAGAGATGCTGAGATACCATTCCCAACCTCAATGACTCATCATGTGTGGAAGGTCTTAATTCAGCTAGTAAATACACACACTCAACAAGCTGGTTCCTAGAGTGACTTTATGTATGTAGTAACACAGTGATGAAGATTTAAGAGACAGGTTGAGTGGAGGTGGTAGGTGACAGACACTTGAAGGTAAGACAGTAGCAGATGGATGCACGTAGGTTTAGCAATCATGTATGGTAGCAGATGACAGAATAGCAGGTGGACATACAAGAGAGATCAACCCAGTGCAGGAATAAGTAGCAGTAGTCTTAAGAGCTAGCAATCTAGATATGCAGATGTGATAAATAGTCTTTACTATGCAGAGCTAGATAGTGTAAGCTTAGTATAAGTTTATAGAGGGTTCCCCTGTGGGGTACTTAGCACTAATAGCAATACAGCCGAAGGTTGGTTCAGGAGGAGCGGATGATCCGGAAGCGGGATACAGGGATCAGCGCAGCGAGGTTCCGTCAGCGAGGTATGCTTGCAAGCACGAAAGCTTCAAGCCAAGTTAGCATCCAGGTAAGGGTGTTTGAACGAACACATGTGAGTGAGAACCGGCGATTTAAATAACTATCTAGTCCGGCGCTGAGTGATGACAGCTTCAGTCTTAAAGGTGTATGCGCACCTTTCCAAAAGAGAATGGTGGGGCGCATACACTTGTGAAAAGAGTAATTTAGGGTACCAAAGGTACCGGAACATTACACAGCCTGGGGTTCTGCAATGACAGAAGGAAACTGAAATAAAAATTAAATATCCAAATGTGATGCATTATTATGCTTAAATGTGAAGCAAGCTACTTACAATACTCACTGTGGAACCTAAGGGGTTAAAAGAGATGTATGGAATTTTTTTTTTTTTTTAATTCATACCTACCTAGGTGGATGCAGCATCAGTCTGATGCTGCATCTGTCCCCGGCGCCTCTGCACAGAAAAATGATGGACTGAACACTGCCGATCGCTCAGTTCTAAAAGCTCCCTGAGCAGAGAGCTACTGACTGTCAATCAACAGCTCTCTGCTCTGCCCCCACCTCGCTCACTGGAGCACTGGACTGTGGAGGGGCGGGGAGCGGCTCGCTGAGAGGCTGAACCGAGTGTCGGTCCAGGCACCTGGCGGATGCCGACTTCCATTGTTGTAATGATGCAGTGCCTGGACTGACTTCTGACATCAGCAGAGAGCGGACTTCAGCCCTCTTTCTGCTGAAAACAGGTCACAGGGATGCAGAACGAACTGCACTCCTGTGATCCATAGGAGATGTACAGCCAAACGAGATTTGGCTTTACATCCCCTTTAATACTTTGCATTGTGAATAAAGGCTGTTTGGTCATGTCTCTCTGATCTTCCTCTTCTTTCATTGTCTCCAAAAAATAACCTAAAATTTACAGAGCCAGGGAACAGGCTGCAACTGTTCAGTTTGGTGTGTATTGCTAGAGAGTGTATTGGGAGAGTGCATGTGATAAGCACAGGGCCAATAAGCACTGTCCAGACATGTCCAGACAGAGGATCAGGGGAGAATGAAAACTCCTCCTACAAGCTTTACTAGGATCCGATACAAGTCACAAGACTGCCATATACTGCTGAAGAGAAAAGGTTTTTATCCATTTATAGTTACCAAAATAATTGCATTGCCATGTTCTGTGTACTGTGGGAGACCAGATATAGTGCATGCAGGGTCCTAAGTTTAGTGACACTTTAGGTCCCACAAAGCATATCTGGATGATGTTGTTATTTGTGTTGTCACCTACCCAAAGTTCAGGCAATTCTAGATTCCATTTGTAAGGCTTGGTTAACATCCAGTCCAAACAAACTGCGCAAAGGCCTGAAAGAAGCCTGGTACAGCATTGGAGAGATAAAACCTCTCGTGGACAAGACTGAAGCAATTAAAAGTTGGGTTCAGCCCTGTCAAAAAAACAGGTTGGAAACATTCTATGTACTGTAGGATGTCCCTAGCATAGCTCAATTCTCTGTTTCTGGTTACCTTAGAGATTTGGGTATTCCTGTCCACCTTTGTCACATTCTCTATAACAGAGTTTCTCAACAGGTGTGGCCGCGGCACACTGGGGTGCCGCAGCAAAATTACCAAAACGTACCTAACTATGCAGGCATCTGGTAAAAGATTGTTGTTGCCACCAGTTAAATCTTTTTTGTTTACAGAAGTGCCTGTCCGCTGTCTCAAACATGAATATAGCTGCTATAGACACCGCCCGCATCCTGCCAACCGATGACATCATCATCGGTTGCTAACAGCTGGTCTGACGCCCGCACAGCTTGCTGGGATGTTCTCTTCTGGTTTGTGGGATGGGATGCTTCCTGCTCGTCAGTCGGTGCAAGTGTAGCTGTGTGAGAAGGGAGAAAGAAAAATACACTGTGAGGATAGAGGCAGAGTTCTGAACTGCCGGTAAAGTAATAGTTAAAGAGCAGAGCTGACAATGTACAGCGCCCTGGGTAGGGGAGTCTGGAGGCTTCCCCCGAGACTGCTGACCTGCTTGGCATCCTCCTAAAGTGCAGAACTGTAGGAGTAAAGAACTGCACTGAATGTAAAAAAAACATTTCTTTGTGCAGTAGGGATGCCAAAGCTGAACATAAAAATGAAAGTCAGCCAAGTGAGAAGGTGTCTGGATCAGGCCGGTCAGTAGATCTGCATTTTTAAAAAAAGGTAATATATATGTACTGTATGGATGTACAGTATCTCACAAAAGTGAGTACACACCTCACATTTTTGTAAATATTTTATTCTATCTTTGTGACAACATTGAAGAAATGAAACTTTGCTACAACGTGAAGTAGTGAGTGTACAGCTTGTACAACAGTTTAAATTTGCTGTCCCCTCAAAATAATTAAACACACAGCCATTAATGTCTAAAGCACTTGCAACAAAAGTGAGTACACCCTTAAGTGAGAATGTCCAAATTGGGTCCAATTAGCCATTTTCCCTCCCCAGTGTCATTTGACTCGTTAGTGTTACAAGGTCTCAGGTGTGAATGAGGTGCAGGTGTGTTAAATTTGGTGTTATCGCTCTCACTCTCTCTTACTGGTCACTGGAAGTTCAACATGGCACCTCATGGCAAAGAACTCTCTGAGGATCTGAAAAAAAGAATTGTTGCTCTACATAAAGATGGCCTAGGCTATAAGAAGATTGCCAAGACCCTGAAACTGAACTGCAGCATGGTGGCCAAGACCATACAGCAGTTTAACAGGACAGGTTCCACCCAGAACAGGGAAAAAAGACAAAAGAAAAGGGGCGCACCGACCTAGTGCATCACATCTGGAAGCATTTATTAAAATATTAAAAAGTATACAGTATACTCACAAGGCAGGTGTGGTAATACACACATCAATATTGCACATAAAATCTCCAAGGTAGCCAAAGTCCAACGCAAAGCTGAATAGCATGCAGTGTGTCGCATGGGGCTGCTATGGCTGGGCTGACGCGTTTCAGGGGCGGACCCCCTTCCTCAGAGCAGCAATTTTTCTGGCTCTGAGGAAGGGGGTTCGCCCCTGAATGAATGCATGCCATTCAGCTTTGCGTGGGACTTTGGCTACCTTGGAGATTTTATGTGCAATATTGATGTGTGTATTATCACACCTGCCTTGTGAGTATACTGTATAATTTTTAATATTTTAATAAATGCTTCCAGTGGTGATGCACTAGTTTGGTGCGCCCCTTTTCTTTTGTCTTTTTTCCCAGTTTTTTCTGGATACCCTTGATCCTGAGGGAGCAGCAAGACTACAGGCTTCTTCCTATTATTGTGTCTGAAGTATCCCCTTTTTCCTCCGTCATACTCAACTCGAGCGCAGGAGATTTGCTTTATTACTTCCACCCAGAACAGGCCTTGCCATGGTCAACCAAAGAAGTTGAGTGCACGTGCTCTGCATCATATCCAGAGGTTGTTTTTGGGAAATAGAAGTATGAGTGCTGCCAGAATTGCTGCAGAGGTTGAAGGGGGGGGGGGGGGTCAGCCTGTCAGTGCTCAGGCCATACGCCGCACACTGCATCAAAATGGTCTGCATGGCTGTCATCCCAGAAGGAAGCCTCTCCTAAAGATGATGCACAAGAAAGCCTGCAAACAGTTTGCTGAAGACAAGCAGACTAAGGACATGGATTACTGGAACCATGTCCTGTGGTCTGATGAGACCAAGATAAACTTATTTGGTTCAGATGGTGTCAAGCGTGTGTGGGGTGAGGAGTACAAAGTAGGGATCGACCAATTATTGGCAACACCGATATATCGAGGGCCGATATGCACTTTCCCCGATATATCGTAATCGGCCCCGGCGGTTACCGATATTGCCGATATTGGCGTGACGAAATCGCATATGTTGCGACACGTGCCTCCGTGCACTGGGACAGCTTCTGCCTTCTTAGGCTGCCTCCCTCAGCCTCGTTTAGAGTCTTACAGTGCACACAGTGTGTTTACAGCTGCCGCGGCCACATACTGTAGTCCGCACTGCAGTCAGGACATTTACAGTGAGTTTTCTCAATCATACAACAGTACAGCAGTGACCCATCACAGTGCACAGTGTGTTCAATACAGCCACCATGGCCAGCCACCCACAGCTGCCCGGTGCCAGCCAGCCAGCCACCCGCACAGGCACACACACCCACAGGCCTGTACCAGCAAGCCAGCCACAGGCCCTGCCTGTACCAGCCAGCCAGCCACAGGCCCTGGGCCTATACCAGACAGCCACCCACTACACAGGGTGCCAGTCAGCCACCCACCAAAGGGTGCCAGCCAGCCACACTGGGTGCCAGCCACCCGCCAAAGGGTGCCAGCCAGCCAACCACCCACCACAGGGTGCCAGCCAGCCACCCACCACAGGGTGCCAGCCAGCCACCCACCAAAGGATGCCAGGCCAGCCAGCCACCCACCACAGGGTGCCAGCCAGCCAACCAACCAACCCACCCACCACAGGGTGCCAGCCAGCCAGTCACCCACCCACAACAGGGAGCCATCCAGCCACCCACCACAGGGTGCCAGCCAGCCACCCACCAAAGGGTGCCAGCCAGCCACCCACCACAGGGTGCCAGCCAGCCACCCACCCACCACAGGGTGCCAGCCAGCCACCCACCAAAGGGTGCCAGGCCAGCCATCCACCAAAAAGTGCCTTCCAGCCACCCACCCACCCACCACAGGGTGCCAGTCAGCCACCCACCATAGGGTGCCAGCCAGCCACCCACCAAAGGGTGCCAGCCAGCCAGTCACCCACCAAAGGGTGCCAGCCACTCATCACCACAGGGTGCCGGCCAGCCAGTTTTTTTAAAGCCTATATTCAATTTCATTAGTGTCTTTCAAATTTCAATGGAGATGGATGCAGATAGAAAAATGAAAAGTGTGGTCTGAGACTATTTCTCATCTCCATCTCCAGGGAAAAGCAGCAGCAGTGTGCAACACGTGCAAAAACAATGTAAGCATGGGATCAATAACTGCAAAAACCAAAAATACGTCAAATTTTTGGGCCCATCTAAGAATTCATCATGTTGAATTGCATCATGCAGCACAGAAAAAACAAAATGAATCACAAGGTGAAACATTACTATCCCAGGCAACAATAACAGATATGTTTCAGAAAAAAAACAGGTGGCTAAAATCGGATGGAAAATCCCAAGTGCTGGACAAAGTAATCACAGAGATGATGGTCACTGATAACCAGCCATTTACAATGGTGTCTGACTCTGGATTTAAGCGGTTGATGTCCATACTTGAGCCAAGGTACACACTGAAGAGTGACAAGTTTTATAGAAAAGAAATGCTGGGAAAGATTCACCAAGGGGTCGTTGAGAAAGTATAGGCTATGCTGCAACCAGAGAATGCTGGCAACTCACTCTCATTCATCATGACTGACTGCTGCACAGGACAAACAGAATCACTAATGAGTCTTACATGCCACTTCATTGACAGCGGATGGACAAGAAGGCATTTGGTGTTGAATACAAAAGTGATGCAAGGATCCCACACTGGGAAGTACATTAGAGAAATGTTTCTAGGCATGCTAGAAGAATGGGGAATCACCAAAGACTGAGTGATGCTTGTGCTTCGAGACAGCGGAGCGAACATGGTGAAAGGAATGAGACTTGCTGAAGTGTCAGACCTCAGTTGCATGGCACACACCCTCCAACTTGTGGTAAATGATGGTCTGTCAAACCAGAAAACTTTGCTTGACATAATTAGCATGCTGAAGAAGTGCACAAGCCATTTCCACCATTCAATCCTTGCCAAGAAGCGACTGAGGTGCATTTAGGAAGACCTTGGCCTACCCAAAAACAACTTGATTCAGGCTGTTCCAATACGATGGAACTCAACACTTCACATGCTGTAAAGAATGCTGGAGCAGAAGCAAGCACTTACCCTATATTCAATTGAATATGGACTTGGAGGACATTCTTGTCCTACTGCTGATCAGGGGGACATTGTAGCCAATGTCATTGAGACCCTCCTCCCCATAGAGCAAGTAAAACTAGAGGTGAGTCATTACGACTCATCTGTGTCATCTGTCATCCCAAGTGTGAGAGTGCTGAAGATGCTTCTTCAACAGAATGAAGGACCCAACACACGTGGCAATAAAACAGGGACAGCCTCGCCAAACATTTTGAGAAGCATGAAGATAATAAAAATGTTGTGCTTGCATGTCTTTTGAATCCTCGATACAAGAACCATCCTTTCTCTTCTGATGATATTCAACAGAAGGTGCAGGAGGTTCATCCTGCCGAAAAGAAAAGTCGAGAAGAGAAGGATGTGGAAGAGCAGGATGCAGGAGAAAAATGTCCAAAAAGACAACGGACAGAAGAGAAACTTCATTGGGGTCAAATAGATGCCATGTTCAGTGTAAATTGCCCCTTTATTGGGGACTCATGCGGAGGATTCTTCTGAATCTGCAATAATGAGCCTGGATGATGAACTTCATCTCTATTTGAAGGAACCAGTAACTGACAGAAAAAGTGATCCTCAGTGGTGGAAAGACAATGAGGCACGCTACAAAAGACTTGCTTCTCATGCTAGAAGATACTGTACTTTTCTGCTCCTCCTTCCTCTGTACCAAATGAGCGTGTTTTTAGTGAAGTGGCAGCAATTGATGAAAAGAAAAGGAGCCTTTTAGCTGGTGAACATGCTGAAATGTTATGCTTTCTGCACTATAATATTGTTCTACTTAACTGGGAGTATTGAAAGTGTAGTAGTATAGTACTAGTATCCACTCCACTCCAATCCATTCCACTGTCTAGCTTTTGTCTAGTTTTTTCTCTAGTAGTTTTGCACTGACTGCGCTGCGCTGCAGTCAGTGCAAAACTGCTAGAAAAAAAGCTAGACAGTGGATTACTACTGCAAAGTAAGATCCCTTAACTCTTTGGAGGATCTAGTGTTGTCCTCACAGGACAGAAGGGAACAATACACTAAAACCAGGGAATGTTGGAACATGTTTATTTTCTCAGATGAGGGCATGGCCTTGCAAGGAGATCTCTCCAGCAGTGGACAGATGTGAATTCCGCCCCTTTTACACAAGGGGACGCCTAACAGCCTTTCCCTCCCACACCCTTCCCCGGTTAAGCAAAAAATGGTTGTGTTCATTTTTGTTTGAGATGGTTAGAATGTGACAGATGGCTCGTGATTCTAGCGTATAGCGTTCTACATAGCTGTGTTTGTTATGACTACGCTGTCTCTTTTTTGCACTGTACTTTGAGCCACCTTTATTTTGGCTCCTTTATATGTCATTTATATTCCTTTGTTTAAATAAAGAAATTGAAAAAAAAAAAAACGAGACAAGAATAAGGCTCATCTGGCCTGACGGGGTGTGAGCCTCTTGGCCCTCGAGATATACGTCAGATTCTTATGATCGGTGAGAATGAGAACTGAAACCACAGAACCTTCGAGCAAGTGTCTCCACTCTTTGAGAGCCAGGATAATGGCCAAGAGCTCTCTGTCTCCAATCTTGTAATTTCATTCAGCCAGAGACAGCTTCTTAGAGTAGAACCCTCAAGGAAGTAAGGGTCCATCAGGTGTCCGACGCTGAGACAGGAGGGTCCCTACTCCCGTCCCAGATGTATCCACCTCTAGGACAAAGGGCAAACCAGGATTGAGATGAGATAGAATAGGAGCCGAAGTGAAAGCAGACTTGAGGACTTTGAAAGCTTGGATGGCAACAGGCCTCCAATTATGGGAAACGTTGCCCCTCTTGGTCAGATCAGAGATAGGTTTGGCCAAAGGGGTAAAGTTCCTGATAAATTTCGTAATTGGCAAACCCTAGGGAACGCTGAATGGAACGGAGACCACTGGGGCGAGGCCATTGTAGAACAGCCGAAACCTTCTGCGGGACCATAGAGAACCCTTCAGCAGAAATGATGTAGCCCAAGAAGGCAACCTGAGACAGGTGGAGACAGGTGGAATTCACATTTATCAATCTTACAGAAAAGCCCATTCTCACGTAACCATTGCAGCACCCGTCTGACATCCAGGTAGTGAGACTCAATGGAGTCCAAGTAAATCAAGATGTCATCCAAATGGGCTACCATGCATTGCTGCAACATATCATGAAAGACATCATTGATGAACTCCTGGAAAACAGCGGGCACATTACACAAGTCAAAAGGCATAACCAGAGATTCGTAATGATGGGTTCTGGTATTAAACATCGTCTTCCACTCGTCTCCCTCCTTGATCCTTACGGGGGTTATACGCGGCCCTTAGGTCAAGCTTGGTAAAGACTGTTGCTCCCTTGAGGCGGTCGAACAACTCAGTATTCAACAGGATCGAGTATGCATTCTTGACCGTAATGCGATTGAGGCCCCTATAATCAATACAAGGTCTCAACTCACCCTCCTTTTTCTTCATGTGCACCTGCTGGAGAAGAGGACTTGCGAATGTGGCCCATTCACAACGTACTCCTCCATTGCCTTATTCTCCGCAACCTAAAGAGGATAAACCCTGCCACGAGGGGGAATGGCACCAGGTTGCAAGTCTATAACACAATCGTATGGACAATAAGGAGGAAGAGTACCAGCACGCACCTTGTCAAATACATCTTGATACTCATGAGATTCAGTAGGCAACACTGAATCCGAGGAGGTACAAAGTACCTTAACAGGCCCACGGATACAAGCAGCGCCACACTGTGGAGACCAAGAGAGGATCTTAACCGACTGCCAATCAAAGGTCAGATTGAGGTAACCTGTGCCGGTTGCAGGGTTCTGCCATCAATCGCCTCGATAACCAGTGGAGAAACACGAGGCTGCAAAGATTTGTAATTCGCAGCAGCAAACGTACTGTCAATAAAATAACCGCCAGCACTGGAGTCTACCAGCGCCTGAGTAACCACTGAACCCGCTGCCCAGGAGAGGACGACTGTGATTAGTGGTTTATCTTTACGGGAACCCAGGGATGAGGAAATTCCACCTAAGATCTGCCCCTGACAGGACCTTAGGTGCAAGCATTTCCCGGACGGATGGATCGGACAAGATTTCAGCAAAAAGCCCACCAAGACCGCAATACAGGCCATGGCCCTCCCTCCTCCTAAGGGCCTGCTCAGCCTCGGAAATGCAAGGGAACCCCAGCTGAATGAGTTCACAGCCAGACGCCCTATCCACAGGAGGCATGGGAGGTGAGGGAGGGATGGGTGGGAAAGAAAACGTAGGAGCCAATCTGGTAGAAGGCCTTTGCAGGCGCTCCTTAAACGATGGTCTCTCCCTGAGCCTGGTATAAATCAAAATCAGGAAGGAAATGAGAGCTTCAAGCTCGTCAGAGAGAATCTTTGCCACAGTCTCGTCCTTAATTGCATCAGAGAGACCATAAAAGAAGACAGCCACCAGAGCCTCATTTTTCCAGCCCACCTCTGCTGCCAGGATACAAAATTCCTTGGCATACTCAGCAGCGGTTCATATACCCTGTTAAATGGACAGGAGCAGCTTTGCAGCAAAGGCATAGTGAGCAGGCTCATCAAATACCCTTCGAAAGAGGCAACAAAACTCGGGTAATCGAGTATCAAAGGATTATCATTCTCCCATAAGGGATTTGCCCAGGCCAAGGCCTTGTTCGAGAGCAAGGAGATTAGGAAGCCCACCTTGGACCTATCAGAAGGAAACGCCTGAGGAACCATCTCATGATAAATGCCACTTGGTTTAGGAAGCCACGACACTGACTTGGTTCCCCCCCATAGCACTGTGGAAGGGGGCTGAACCAGTCATCCCTCTGGTTAATTCAGCTGCAACTGCAGAAGCATCAAGCCTAGTAACCAGCATGAGGAGCGTGGGAAGACCTGCATCATGAGGATTCATGGCCCTTTCGTACAGTCAGGGTGCCAGGAAACCAGACCACACGGAGATGCAGGTAAAATAAGACAGTATATGGGAGCAAACATCAATAAACGCACAGCAAGAGAAAGGAACGAGATCAGGAACAGCTGGGGTCAAGTCCAGAAGCAAGTAGTCATTCAAGCCAGGGTCGAGTCTAGAAGCGGGTAATCATCCAAACTGGGGTTGAGTCCAGAAGCGGATAGTCATTCAAGCTGGGGTCGAGTCCAGAAGCGGGTAGTCTGCCGATGCCAGGTTGTCTGCTGATGCGGGGTCGAGAGCCAGGAGAGTCATTAGCCAAGCCTGGTCAGACACAGAGGAACAGGGAGAACAGAAGACTGCTAGCAGTGAAGCACCTTGGGGAACAAATGCAAGGGCAAAGACTGCAACCCATCAAGTGATTGATATAGTCAGGTGTGCATCATCATCACAGTACAACACCCAAGCAGCAGACAAGTGATAATGCAATCAGAGTTTATAAAAGGCAGCAGTCTGCACATGTCCAAGATGGCTGCCAACAGGAGGGCAAGGTACACCAGGCTTTACAAGTTTGTTGCACAATTACAGCAAGTCTGCATTGTGTGACTCCAGATCAACTTTCTTTGCAAACATTCTGCATATCTGCTGCAAGTTCTGGTTTAGTTATGTTGTGCAATAGTCATCCCACCACAGGGGTTACTGTGACTTGCAGAGCTCTTGCTGTAGACTTACCACTGCAACTTTGCTATTTCTAGAGACTTGCCACACAACTTTTTTTACAAATTGGAACTAGAACTTGTGCTTTAAGTGCTCTGCAAGTGTACATCTTGCCAGTGAAAATGTGCAGCAAGTTAACTAGACTTACAATTCAACACTGCCACAAATGTGTCGCAAGATTTCCTTTCTATCTAGGGTCAGGGCAGTCAGTGCGCAGTATGTAGAGACAGAGTAGTCAGTGGGCAGTATGCAGTGGTGGGTCAGCCAGTGAGCAGTATGTAGTGTCCAGGCAGTCAGTGAGCAGTATGTTATGCTAGGATAGGGCAGAATGTATTGTCAGGCTAGGGCAGAATGTAGTGGCAGGACGCTCAGTCACTTACTACATGGCTGATGAGATGGAAGCCTTTCCAGACTGCTTCAATCTGGCTCCTCCTTCTTCATCATCTTTACCTTGGGGATCATCCAGGATGAAGCAGCTACTTGTGGGAGGAGTGGAGGAGGAGGCAGCTGCACCCCTGGCCCCATCCACCAACTCAGGCTGCCTCTGGATTTTTTCAAACTAACTCAGAGGATGGAGAGAGCTAAAGCAGCTCCCCCATGCTAATCGGATGGTGCCCCAATACATTTAACTGCAATGCCATGGACACTCACCGCAGCTCCCCATGGCTGGGTTCACAGGGCAAAGCCTGGTGCAAAGCAGTCATAGGACAGCTGTCTAAAAAATGTGACTTTCTCTGCAAATCCAACTGTTGGCGAGCATGGATGGACTTGAATAACAAATTAAAGCTAAACCCCAGCTAACTTTTTTAAGTAGTACAAACAAATGGCCACTGCCCCTACCAATAATTAGCCTTTGCAACAAAGAGCACATGGAAGGGTGATGGATGTCAAACAAAACCAAAGAAAATTCCCAGCTCAAACTACCAACCAGCCTGCAATTAATCAAATTATCTTGTCTAACAGTATACGCTAAAAACAGGGGTTTAGCTTACAGCGTAAGGTGCAGAGCCACTTCATGGCACCACAGTATTATCTGCAGTCCTAACTCTATAAATGTTTGAGAGCCTCCATAGTAGAAGCACATTATTATAATGGATACATAGAGAACAGATGAGCCTGGGGGGATGTAATGTTCTGGTACCTCTGGTACCCTTGTCTCCATTTCTCCTCCCCTAATTGCGTCCCATCTTGTGTAACAAGGGACGCATATACCTTTAAGACCGGATGACATCATTGCCGAGCGCCGCTATGAGCGGCTATTTCAATCGCCGGTTTGCTCTCACTCATCGCTCGTTCAAACCCACATGTTCATCGCACCTACGCCTGTGAAGTCGGAGCTGCTGACATTTCTCCCTTGCTGAACTGAAGCCGGAAACCTCGCTGGTGATCCGTATCTCGCTACGGGATCACCCCTCTCCAATGGACACTGTTATTCCTAAACCTATCTAAGTGATAAGTACCCCGCAGGGGATTCTTGCTAACCAATCTCCTACTGTCATCTACTGCAATTACCAAGACTATCTGTATCTATCTATTCACTATCATCTGCATAGACTGTTAGCTCTTGGGACTACCTTCAACTATCCTTGCACTAGGTTACTCTGTCTAAGTATACTCCATCTGTGTCCTCTTACCATCTGCACTATACTTGACATCAGAACCTATCTGCTTTACCATCACCTGCAACTCTCCTAATACTACTTCTAGTGCTCACCATACTATAGCCTGTCTCTCATCTATATATCCTCATATACTCTATCCCTCCATTAAACATCTATTAAAATATATATAGTATATAACAGGCTGTACACGGTGATGAAGTCCTGAGAGTTGGATATGTTTGTTCAACAGATTCTCTACAAGGCTACTGAGTGTAATAATTCTGCAGCTGTAAATCCATCCACTAACAAAAACGCATGAACGTTACAGATTGAACGAGCCTTTAAAAAAAAAATATGGATTCAGCAGAATTATCCACTCATGTACTACTATTAAAACAGCAAGTAGATGCATTGATCCTTGCGCTTACAGAGGTACAAAATGAAAATCAGACCTTGAGAGAGCAGCTTGGCCGTCTCACACAGCCTCCTGCTGCTCAGCCCCGTGAGCCTAAGATAAACCCTCCTATAGTGTTTTCTGGTGATCGGAGCAAATTCCGTGAATTTTAAAAACGCATGTCGATTGTTTTTTTTGTTAAAACCTCTAACTTACACCACTGACCAAATTAAGGTTTGTACCATCATCTCCTATTTAACGGGTGAACCCCGGGCCTGGGCAGATGCTCTCTTTGAAAAGGATGATCCACTCCTTAATTCTTATCCCTTATTTCTAGCACAACTTGCTAGTTTATATGAAGACCCCAACAAGCAGAGTACCGCTGACACCCAATTACGGGCCTTAAAACAAGGAAGGAGACCTGTTGAAGATTTTGTGGCGAATTTTAAAAGATGGTCCCCTGATTCAGGGTGGAACGACACATCTTTGCGAACGCAGTTTAGACTCGGCCTATCTGAGGCCGTTAAAGACGAGCTCGCCCGAGCGGATTTACCTGGCACTCTAGAGGGACTGATCCAGACCAGTATCAATATTGACAGACGACTACGAGAAAGAAAGGCTGAGAAGATGGGCTCACCATTTTCCAGTCCTTCTCGGATGTTGCCTGCTGACCCTACTCCTATGGAAGTAGGAATGATACGTCCACCTCTGACCCTTTCTGAACATGCCAGGAGGAAAACCGAACATCTTTGCATGTACTGCGCATCCCCGAATCATTTGGTAAACGACTGTCCTCTTGTCCGCAGAAAAGAGGGTGAGTGTTCAAATGTCTTGCTAGGGGGACTCACAACTTCCTTTTCTAATCCTTATCTTTTTGTTCAATTAACATTGCAGTGGGACCAAACTAGGATCACCACCAAGGCTATGATTGACACCGGATCTTGTGGAAACTACATTGACATTTGTTTTGTCTCCCTTAATAAAATACCTATTGTTTCAAAACCCAAACCTGTCTCCGTTAGTTTTATTAACGGTACCCCTTTATCCTCTGGTCCTATCACCAGTCAGACACAGGCACTTCTTGTAACTGCTGACGAGTCTCATGTGGAGACCACCACCTTTGATGTATTAACTTCACCACATTTTCCAATCATTTTGGGACTTCCCTGGTTACACATACATCAACCAATCATCGATTGGAAAACAAGAACGTTAGCCTTCTCTTCTCACTATTGTGAGACGACGTGTAACCTCCCCACACATGATAGGATCCTGTCTGTACTGCCGGATGACATTATTCCTAAGTGTTATCAAGATTTATCAGAGGTTTTCCTTGAGAAAAACGCTCAAATGCTACCTCCCCTCAGGGACTATGATTGTTGTATCGATCTGCTCCCTAATAGCAAGTTGCCTTACGGACATGTATATCCTCTCTCACAGGATGAACTCTCTCACCTTAAGGAGTATCTGGATGAGAACTTGGCAAAAGGATTCATCCGACCTTCTACTTCCTCCACTGCTGCTGGGCTCTTCTTCGTCCGCAATAAGGACTCTAGCCTTAGGCCTATCATTGATTTCAGACAATTAAATGCCATCACAATAAAGGATCGTTATCCTTTACCTCTTATTCCTGAACTTATCGAACAGGTGCGTGGGGCTTCTTTCTTTTCAAAATTGGACCTAAAAGGGGCATACAATTTAATTCGAATCCGTAAAGGGGATGAATGGAAGACGGCATTCAGAACCAGATACGGACTGTTTGAGTACCTTGTAATGCCATTTGGGCTATGTAATGCTCCCGCAGCCTTCCAACGGTTTATAAATGAGATATTCCGAGACTTGCTTGATCTTTGTGTGGTAGTATATTTGGACGATATACTTATCTATTCTCATTCCTTACCTGAGCACATAAAACATGTGAGACTTGTGTTGTCAAGACTACTTGCACATAACTTATATGTTAAATCAAAGAAATGTTTGTTTCATAAAGAGGAAGTACTATTCCTAGGATATATTATATCTAAAAGTGGAATCAAAATGGACATGAGCAAAATATCTTGCATTCTGGATTGGCCTGTGCCAACCACTCGCAAAGCATTACAAAGGTTCCTAGGATTCTCTAATTACTATAGGAAATTCATTAAAAACTTCTCTGCGATTGTGAAACCTCTCACACAACTTACAAGCACGAAGAAACCATTTAATTGGACAAAAGAAGCAAATGGAGCATTCTCTCTGCTGAAATCAAGCTTTACTACTGCCCCCATACTATGCCATCCAGACCCATCCCTTCAATACATTTTGGAGGTAGATGCGTCTAATATGGCAGTAGGAGCAGTTCTCTCACAACGACCAACAAACACCTCACCTCTTCACCCAGTTGCTTTCTTTTCAAAGTCATTAAGTAGCCCCGAGGTGAACTACCCAGTAGGTGAGAAGGAGTTATTAGCCATAAAACTGGCATTAGAGAATTGGCGACATCTACTTGAGGGCACTCAATTGCCAATTCTGATATATACTGATCACAAAAACCTTCAATACCTTCAGACTAATAGAACTCTTTCCCACCGGCAGGTACGGTGGTCGTTATTCTTTCTGAGATTTAATTTTTTAGTAACTTACACCCCCTCAGACAAAAATAAAAAAGCGGATGCACTCTCACGACTAGCCGAGAAAGATTGCACTGAGGTTCCCTCAGTTCCTATAATACCACTTGAACGTATTATCGGAGTCGTTCGCTCCCTGAAGGAGGAGATTTTGCACAGCATAGGGTTGGATTCACCTCCACCACAACTAACTACTGACGCAGAAGGCTTCCTCTACTACAACGATAAATTATACATACCCCCTACTATGCGAACCAAGATCTTAGAATTGTCGCATGATGTACCTATGGCAGGACATATGGGTATGACTAAAACTCTCAATCTACTCACTAGGCAATTTTGGTGGCCAGACATGAAGACAACCGTAAAAAAGTTCGTTTCATCTTGTGATATCTGTGCAAGGTCTAAAATTGACAACACAAAACCATCAGGGTTACTTTGTAGTTTACCGATACCCCAGGTTCCGTGGGAAGTGGTATCCTTAGACTTCATAGTGGAACTACCACCTTCCAAAGGATTCAAGACCATCTTGGTGTCGGTAGACCATCTGACCAAGATGGCACATTTCACTCCTATCCGAAAACTACCTTCATCCAAACAAACAGCGGAATTACTTGTGAAACATGTCTTTAAGTTACATGGTATTCCAGAAACACTGCTGTCTGACAGTGGTTCACAATTCATCTCAAAGTTTTGGCTAGCTCTATGTCAGATACTGCGAATAGAGCGTAACCTTACTTCTCCCTACCACCCTCAGACCAACGGACAGACAGAGAGAGTTAACCAGTGCATTGAACAGTACCTGCGTTGCTATACTTCGTATCTACAGGACGATTGGGCAGATCTCCTCCCGCTGGCGGAATTCGCCTATAACAACGCTACTCATAGCACTACTAAGCAAAGTCCGTTTTACCTGAATTATGGGTTTCATCCCACACTCCTTCCTCCACGTATCTTGCCATCAAGTAATCCAGTGGCATATGATTATCTTGCCCAGATAAAGGATTCTCTGGGATTACTCAACAATACCATATCCCATGCTCATAGCCAACAAAAAAAGTACTACGACCTCCGTAGGAAACCCTCTCCCCAATATGCCATTGGGGATCTTGTTTGGCTTTCTACAAAAAATCTGAGACTAAAAATCCCTAGTAAAAAACTTGGACCTCTATTTCTGGGACCTTTTCCAAAAGAGAAGCTTATTGGAAAAGCTGCAGTACAACTCACATTGCCAGTAGACCTCAAGATACATCCTCCTGTCTTCCATGTGTCTCTACTGAAGCCCCATGTTCCTAACCAAGGAATAAGGCCTACTATCTCACCTCCACCTCCTGTACAAGTGGAAGGTGGAGAAGAATTTGAGATAAAATAAATTTTGGATTCCCGTTTCAATAGAAGAAGACTCCAGTATCTTGTACGATGGAAGAATTATGGGCCCCAAGATGACACCTGGCTGGATACCGCCGATATACATGCCCCTAGACTGATTCGCAATTTCCACTCGAAATATCCGGAAAAAACAGTTCTAGAGGCCTTCCGGAGCCGGCCTTAAGGGGGGGTACTGTAATGTTCTGGGACCTCTGGTACCCTTGTCTCCATTTCTCCTCCCCTAATTGCGTCCCATCTTGTGTAACAAGGGACGCATATACCTTTAAGACCGGATGACATCATTGCCGAGCGCCGATATGAGCGGCTATTTCAATCGCCGGTTTGCTCTCACTCATCGCTCGTTCAAACCCACATGTTCATCGCACCTACGCCTGTGAAGTCGGAGCTGCTGACATTTCTCCCTTGCTGAACTGAAGCCGGAAACCTCGCTGGTGATCCGTATCTCGCTACGGGATCACCCCTCTCCAATGGACACTGTTATTCCTAAACCTATCTAAGTGATAAGTACCCCGCAGGGGATTCTTGCTAACCAATCTCCTACTGTCATCTACTGCAATTACCAAGACTATCTGTATCTATCTATTCACTATCATCTGCATAGACTGTTAGCTCTTGGGACTACCTTCAACTATCCTTGCACTAGGTTACTCTGTCTAAGTATACTCCATCTGTGTCCTCTTACCATCTGCACTATACTTGACATCAGAACCTATCTGCTTTACCATCACCTGCAACTCTCCTAATACTACTTCTAGTGCTCACCATACTATAGCCTGTCTCTCATCTATATATCCTCATATACTCTATCCCTCCATTAAACATCTATTAAAATATATATAGTATATAACAGGCTGTACACAGTGATGAAGTCCTGAGAGTTGGATATGTTTGTTCAACAGATTCTCTACAAGGCTACTGAGTGTAATAATTCTGCAGCTGTAAATCCATCCACTAACAAAAACGCATGAACGTTACAGGAGCCCACCCCTCCTTAAAAACACAGGGGTGCACTGGACACCCAGCATACTGTATAGCACAATGACATTATTATAATGGATACATAGAGAACAGATGAGCCTGGGGGGAGCCCACC
Organism: Pelophylax lessonae; assembly: GCF_965119305.1. Lineage (NCBI taxonomy): Eukaryota > Metazoa > Chordata > Amphibia > Anura > Ranidae > Pelophylax > Pelophylax lessonae. Next base: position 394,197,139 of record NC_138770.1, read on the forward strand.
CCTCCTTAAAAGCACAGGGGTGCACTGGACACCCAGCATACTGTATAGCACAATGACAGCAAAGGTGTCCAATGTGTGCTTCTACTATGGAGGCTATCAAAAAATTATAGAGTTAGGACTGCAGAATACTGGGGCGCCGTGAAGTGGCTCTGAAGCTTACACATGTATTTGCAAATGTGTGCAAACTAAAGCCGTGGAAAGAGGGCACAGAATTAGGACCCACGCACATGGAACTGAGGATGCCGCATTGTTACTTAAAAAAAAAATATATATATATATATATATTTATTTTTAAAAAAAATATTGAGGTAAATTACTGGGCTAATGGCCCTTTAAGACTTCAGCTTACCTGTCACATGTTTTTAGTGGCGGGAAGGCTGAAGTCTGCGTGCTCTTCTGGAATATTCGGTACCCCCTATATAAAAAGGGGTTGCGACCAGGGTCATTCACAGTTGACTGTCAGTTGCCTGGAGAGCTCTCTCAGAGCTATAATATTAAGAGCTTGCCGGCGGTTTCCAGTCATGAAGACCCTGGTCCAGAGAGTCCTGAAGAACGCGGCAGGAGCGGGAGGTGAAGATTGGTTTCAGGGGTGCCTGGAGCATGAAAAAGATGTTCCAGGGCGGGGAGTAGCCGAAGAAGCTTGAGCCGCTCATCGCGCTGGATTCCGTGCCTCCATGGCCGCATCCAGGGAACCAGAGAGTGTCATCCCGGCGGCCATAGCGGAGCCTAACCCCCGGAATGCCCAGTGACTTCGCGTCAAGAGGATAGTGGCCGCCCAGAAGAGGAGGATCGGAATTACATCACCGCCAGGTCGCAGCCGAGCCATAAATGCCCAAAGAGACGGGTTTTCTCCCGGTCACCACCACGAAGAAGCTCTGGGCAAGACAGGTCTCAGCGCTCTTCTATGAGAAGACCAGCAAATCAGCCAGCATCTGCGGTCGCTAGGCAACTGGAGTGACAGGCATCTAGGCAGCTAGTTTCTAGATGTGACTGTACCAGGAAACCAACCAATACATCCTCTGATACAACAGCTCTCTGCAGATAGTAGAGCGGCTGCTCAGTCTGATATTAAACCTTCAGTGGCAGTGCATAATATCACACTGCTGACTCCTGTTGGTGAGTTATCCCAGCTTAATGTACTGAATACTTTGATTAATTTCTTGTCTAAATTTTCAAATTCTTTGAATGTTACTAACACCACTGTTCCTAGTAGTGTTCCAATGCATGTTCCTTCTCCTATTAATGTTTGGTCTCCTATTAACACTCAAACTGCTACAGTGGTAAGTAATGCTTCACCTATTGTTTCTACTATACCTAATGTGGATGCAAATATTTCAACATTTATCCCTTTGGTCAATACTGTGCACGAAAGTTACCTAAAAGAAGTGTTGCCATGTGACATTTCGCCTTTAGGATATCATTTATCTAATAATATTAACCACTTAAGCCCCGGAGGATTTGGCTGCTAAACGACCAGTGGGTATTTTGCGATTCGACACTGCGTGACTTTAACGGACAATTGCGCGGTCGTGCGACACTGTACCTAAACTAATTTGACGTCCTTTTTTTCCCACAAACAGAGCTTTCTTTTGGTGGTATTTGATCACCTGTGCGCTTTTTACTTTTTGCGCTATAAACAAAAAAAGAGCGTAAATTTTGCAAAAATAACAATATTTTTCACATTTTGTTTATATGAAATTCCCCAAAAAAAAAATGTAAAAATCAAAATTTTTTAACATTTTCGGCCAATTTGTTTTATCCTACCTATGTTTGGTAAAAAAAATCGCAAAAAGCGTATATTTATTGGTTTGCGCAAAAGTTGTCGCGTTTACTAACAAAGGGAAAGATTTTTGTCATTTTTGTTGTTTTTTTTTAACGCGTAATGGCGGCGATCTGCGATTTTTTTTGCGGTACTGCGACATTGTGGCGGACAGATCGGACCCTTGACTGACATTTTTGACACTTTTGGGGTTACCAGTGACATTTCTACAGTAATCAGTGCTATACATATGCACTGTTACTGTAAAAATACACTGGTAGTGAAGGGGTTAACTTTATTTGGGAGGGAGGGGCTGTGTGTGTCCCTAGGGGCGTGCTTTCTACTGTGATTGGCTGTGGCTTGAGCTGTAAGGACACTGATCAACGGTTCTACATAGTAGATCCGTCTGATCTGTGTTTTTACACCGAGGAGAATGACAGGTGGCTTGTATACACAAGCCGCCTGACTTTCTCCCTCTCCCCCGACGATCGCCAAGTCACCGGCGGACACCGGGTCCGCCAGTCACACGCGCGGGGGGGTCCGTGACCGCGCGGGAGCGGGAGCGCGCCTCCGCGGGCGCGCGCTCGCTCCCCAGACCCTCCCAGGCTAGTGACATTAATTAACGTCACTCTGCCTGGTCGGGGCTGACCGCCGCAGTAAATTTACTTGCGGCGGTCGGCAAGCGGTTAAAGAAAAAATCTGGAGAAGAGAATTAATAGATCTTCTTTCTCTTCTTCCCTCCTCTAAAGATTAGCTTTCAAAAATGAAAAAAAAAAACGAATGACAAATCTGAGGATAATAGGCGGCGTCCAGTTTCCAGGTCTTTCCACAACTAGCTGCAAGCATTTTGCATCTTTTCTGCAGTGATGGGAGAAATGCAGTGAGATGCAGTGGCCTTTTTCAACATGTGGAACATATTCTGGAAGCTTACAAAAATCTTGGAGGGCTAGGGTGGTTTTACTATGATGAATCTTTTCAGCAGATGTTATCAATATATATCCTAATCTCAAATGGGGCATGAAAGATATTGGTCTTTGGTAAATTTAATCCTTCCTCAAAAATATGCTCCCCCAAATCAACAGGCTGTTAACCCCAATATTTCCTCAGTTTATCGCAAAGGAGTGTGCTACACTTTTAATGAAGCTCAATGTAAATTGGCCTCTGCATGTAGATACAGACATGAGTGCTCATTTTGTTCTGGCACACATCCTTTGTCTAAATGTTTTAAAATTTCTAGCCAAATTAATCAATCTACCATAGATATTTTTTCTAAAAGCCTGCACTTCAGGGAGGCTGGAAAGAATGTATCTTTGGCTTCTGCTACACCCAAACACAGAGAAAGCACACCTGTTATTTAATATTTTTTCTTCTGGTTTTAAGTTCCCTATTTTTAAAGGTCCTGGTTTAAAATCTGTAGATCAGTTTGTCCATATTGTCAGAGAGAAGATTGTTAAAGAGATTGTGGCTGGTTTAGATAGCCGGCCCTTTCTACTTTCCTCCTTTTGATAAATTCTGTATTTCACTATTAGGTTTAGTACCCAAAAAGAACCAAATTCTTTTCGTATTATTCACCATTTGTCATTGCCACATTGAAGTACTTTAAACGATGAAATTGATCTGATGTTTTCATCTGTAACCTATTCTACATTTGATAAAACCATTTGCTTGATTAAACAATATGGTCCGGGAGCCCTTTTGGCAAAGATAGATATCCAGTCTGCTTTTAGACTCCTTCCTATACCACCTGAATTGTTTAATTCACTGGGTTTTTATTTTGAAGGCTATTATTTTTTCGCTCGATGTTTGCCTATGGGATGTTCCTTTTCATGTGCATATTTTAAAGCATTTGCTACTTTTTTTACAATGGGTAATTGTCCATGAGTCCAGATTTCAAGGTATTATACGTTATTTAGGTAATTTCTTATTCAAAGTTCCCCCTAAAGCTGAATACACACTATACAATTTTCTTTAGATTTTTTTCCTTTAGATTTACCAAAACCATATAATATGAGGTCAGACCTAAACACTTTCAATTTGTACGCAATCAGGCAGGCCCTTGCACAACATAATAAACAGGCAAAAAATTTGGGGGAGTCCCCTGTAGTGCATTTGCACATCCTTCCCAGCAAGGAGTATTATCTTCAAGGGTTAGAATGGCTGGATTCATCTCTTTTTCATGGATAGTGTAGGACCCACTGATAATGGGGTACTTTGACGCAGTAGTGGGCTTGAGCACGATATGGCCATATGGTGGGACCAAACCCCCATTTTTATTTATGGATTGTCTTCAGATTTGGTAGTTATTTCTTTTGCATTTGCGCACTATTCTTTTTTAATATACATGTCTTTTGGTTCATAGTTGCAGCAGCTTTAGAAATACATGGGTATGCTCCCCCAAATTTTTTGCCTTGCACAACATAGTTGAAGGTAAATCTAAAGGAAATCTACCAATAAAAGTTGTATAGTGTGTATCCAGCTTAATTCTCTTGTTTGTGTATTGTTAATAAAGTTGTTTTTTCTCATTTGCAATTCTTTTGGAATTCCTTTAGCTACTGATAAAACAGTTCCCCCAGGTACTTCTATTGAATTTTTAGGCATTTCCATTAATACGGTCTTAAGTGAATTTCAGCTTCCAGCTATTAAAATTGCCAGAATTCAATCTTTGATAGCATTCTTTTTGCGAAGTCGTAAGGTTCTTTTAAAAGAACTTCAGTCTATCCTTGGATTATTGGCATTTGCATCTCGCATAATGCCTATAGGTAGAATTTTTTCAAGGCAGTTATCTCTGGCCATGTCCGGGTTTAAAGAGGAAGTAAAGCTTTATCTGTAAAGCCCCGTACACACGTACCGATTGTCGGCCGCCGACCGATCGGGCAATTGTAGGCTTGTTAGTATGAAGCTTCCGACAGCCGACAGCGCATTTTCGGCCGAACAGAATCTGTCGTGCAGGCATTAAAATTTTTGTAGGCCAACACCAGAACGGCCGATTGTTCGCCAGTCAGTACAGATTTTGGCCGACAGACAGCAGATTTGCAAGACTGGGCATGCTCAGAAAAGAAAAAACACACGGAAAGTTAACCATCACATGACATCACTTCTGCAGTCGGCTGTTGTTGGCCGACAAAATTCGTGTGCAGTCTTTTGCAGTTTTCAAGAGACACGACAGCCCTGGACAAAAGACGGCCGATCGTTCGGCCAACGATCGGTACGTGTGTACGGGGCTTTACTTGTACCTATAGGTAAGCCCTGGATGATTATAATGATCGCTCTTTCTTTCAGGGTGATTGGGTATTTACTGCTGATCTAAAACTTTACGGATGCGGCAGGTTAAAAAGGCTTTGCTGCAGTGTGGCGCACCCATTGGTTCTGCAGTTCATGGCCCCCATCATGGGTTGAGCAAAAAGCAACTAAGAATATAGTTCTTTTAGAATTTTTTCCAATTGTTGTTGCTTTGGAGCTCTGGGGGGCTCATTTTAGGGAAAAGTGAATTCTGGCACATTCTGATAATAGAGGGGTTCTTTATGCCATAAATTGCCAATCATCCAAATCTATACTGGTGATAAAATTGCTTCGTTATTTGGTACTATTGTGTTTGAGATAGAACCTAATCTAACCCCGATTTTTGCTGCTATTAAATGTTCAGTAGCGCCTCACACATGGGCTGATTATTCAGCTGCATGGTAGAAATAGGTTATATTTTGTAGAGAGCTGGGTTAATCATTTTGGTCACTGTCAGAACAGGCTATGCTAGCATTTTTATGCTCTTTAATGTAATCTCAATATTCTTAAAACCACATTAATAAAGTTTTAGCAGGGGTTTCCTTTTTTCTTAAGTTACACAATCTACCAGGTTGTACTAATTTTTACTCTGTTAGGTGAGCCTCAAAGGGGTAAAGAAGGGCTATTTTTTCTCCAGATACTCGTAGGCCCATTTCTTTAGACGTATGCAAGAAGCTTTGTTAGGCCACTTCTGCTGTCTGCTACTCGGATTATGAAGCGTTACTTTTTTCTTCAGCTTCGTATCTCTGAATTTGTGGCCGTCATTAAAATTGGTCAGTCAAGCCTTTTGTTTAGGGATGTTATTCTAGGTTTTGTAAGTGTCAAAGTCTATAATCGACAGTCTAAAACTGACCAATTCTCAAAAGGTTATTGGCCTAATCTAGCTGCTTGTGGCAATTGGAAGATGGGAACCTCGGATGTTTAATTTGTATGTGCAACCTAATTTATCTTTTTAATTTTCTTAGGTGTGAAGATTTCAGTTTGGATTCTTAGACATTCTTTCATTCACTGGGCTCGGAAAAAGGGCATCTCAGCGTTGTTACTCTGAAAACATATCTTGCTGATCAATTTCATGTTTTTTGGAAGGGTATTTAAGGTTTGCAATGCCCTAACCTTTATTTTTTCAGGTTATGCTGTTTCCCAATGCTGTTATAAAATTGTTCCACGCCTTAGATGGCTTTCCTCTCCAGATCTTAAACCTCTGGAAAAGATTAGGAGGCGTATTAATCACTCCATGGAGAAGTTTATGCCCTCGATCGATAGCTTTTCATTTTGTCATGTTGACCTAGAAGGTGGTTTTCCTTGACTTTATAGGCAAGATGGAATTCATTTGTCTGACATATTCAATCTAGGCCTTCAAAGTTGTATAGAAATGGCCATGGGTTTGGCTTGGCCGGCCATCGTTTGCAACTAGTCCCAGCTGGTGGGGACTTCTGTGAGTAAGCGATACTTGTTTATTTGACTATATCTCAATGTTATTTGGGTTAATAAAGATTTGATTATTAATATTAAACTAATAAAAGTGCCACGGCCATTCTATGCCAAAGATTATTGTGTGTGTGTTTTTTCTATTCACTTAAGTATTTTATTATGGTGAATCTTGAAGTTATTAAAAGGTGAATCCTTCTGTCCCATTTTTGTAAGACAACCTTTTTAAGCAGTTTAACCAAGTAATAAATGCTTGTGGGCTTTCTAATGCAGTTGTCTGGAATGCAATTGGGACTAATTTTTGCACTAGCTAATTTGTTTTTAGGAACAACAGCATTAAAAGTATTATTAATGGATACATTTCACTTTTTGCAGGTAAAAAAATGTGCATTTATTATTTTTTGTTGCAGGAGCCTGGAAAGCATTGCACCCATGATCAGCAGATCACTGATGCCCTCCACATACACTTACCCGTACAGGTAAGCCAATACTTGCTGACAGGAAGGATCAATGAACTACCACAGAGTTCCACAGCGTTTCACAGCACTGGGATAGTTCATTGACAACTACAAGCCGACAGCAGGTAAGAATGTCGGGGCTTGTAGTTCATTTAGACACATTGAGCTATGTGTCTGAATGACGTGGCCTTGTGAGCGGAACCTCGCACACCTGCGCTGCTTTCAAATAATGGCAGCAGTACTGGGAACTTCTCCCTGCACTTCTGTCACTGCGGGGAGTGGGGTGTTAGCGGGCAGCGGCTGCAGAATTGGGAACATGTTACATGCTCCACCCTAAAAACGGGTGGAACATGTAACATGTTCCCAAAGGTGTACTTATCCTTTCATCTCAATGTTGCTGTATCAGGTTCTATACAAAGTAAAGAAAAACTGCAGGCTCTTTTGTCAACTGCTTCTAAGTACTCAATCTCATGGTCCCTTTTTGCTTTGCAAGGTACATTTTGTAAACAGTTTTATACATTTTGTAACCATTTGTAATGAGGAAAGCAGTATGATTTCAAAATTGAAATCCACTCCTGAGAAATTGCAATCTGATCTGCAATCTAATCTAACCATTGAAAACACTTATTCCCTTAGTCAGGGCCTTTCACGCTTGTGCAACCTAGAAGTCATGCAATTTTTTGCCGCAATTTTGACTGGACTTGAATCAATGCCTGTATAATCTTGAGGTCTATAGACCTCAAAACGCATCAAAGTCGAACCAAAGTAGTGCAGGGACTACTTTAAAGTCTTTGCGACTCGAAGTCCCACAGATATGAACAGTACTAATTGGAAATCATGGAGTACGACTTGTCATGCGACGTTGCAGTCTAAAGTCACAGGACAAGTCAAAGTAAGTTATCTGTAAAGAACCGTACACACGTACCGATTGTCGGCCGCCGACCGATCGGGCAATTGTAGGCTTGTTAGTATGAAGCTTCCGACAGCCGACAGCGCATTTTCGGCCGAACAGAATCTGTCGTGCAGGCATTAAAATTTTTGTAGGCCAACACCAGAACGGCCGATTGTTCGCCAGTCAGTACAGATTTTGGCCGACAGACAGCAGATTTGCAAGACTGGGCATGCTCAGAAAAGAAAAAACACACGGAAAGTTAACCATCACATGACATCACTTCTGCAGTCAGCTGTTGTTGGCCGACAAAATTCGTGTGCAGTCTTTTGCAGTTTTCAACAGACACGACAGCCCTGGACAAAAGACGGCCGATCGTTCGGCCAACGATCGGTACGTGTGTACGGGGCTTTACTTGTACCTATAGGTAAGCCCTGGATGATTATAATGATCGCTCTTTCTTTCAGGGTGATTGGGTATTTACTGCTGATCTAAAACTTTACGGATGCGGCAGGTTAAAAAGGCTTTGCTGCAGTGTGGCGCACCCATTGGTTCTGCAGTTCATGGCCCCCATCATGGGTTGAGCAAAAAGCAACTAAGAATATAGTTCTTTTAGAATTTTTTCCAATTGTTGTTGCTTTGGAGCTCTGGGGGGCTCATTTTAGGGAAAAGCGAATTCTGGCACATTCTGATAATAGAGGGGTTCTTTATGCCATAAATTGCCAATCATCCAAATCTATACTGGTGATAAAATTGCTTCGTTATTTGGTACTATTGTGTTTGGGTTTGGAACCTAATCTAACCCCGATTTTTGCTGCTATTAAATGTTCAGTAGCGCCTCACACATGGGCTGATTATTCAGCTGCATGGTAGAAATAGGTTATATTTTGTAGAGAGCTGGGTTAATCATTTTGGTCACTGTCAGAACAGGCTATGCTAGCATTTTTATGCTCTTTAATGTAATCTCAATATTCTTAAAACCACATTAATAAAGTTTTAGCAGGGGTTTCCTTTTTTCTTAAGTTACACAATCTACCAGGTTGTACTAATTTTTACTCTGTTAGGTGAGCCTCAAAGGGGTAAAGAAGGGCTATTTTTTCTCCAGATACTCGTAGGCCCATTTCTTTAGACGTATGCAAGAAGCTTTGTTAGGCCACTTCTGCTGTCTGCTACTCGGATTATGAAGCGTTACTTTTTTCTTCAGCTTCGTATCTCTGAATTTGTGGCCGTCATTAAAATTGGTCAGTCAAGCCTTTTGTTTAGGGATGTTATTCTAGGTTTTGTAAGTGTCAAAGTCTATAATCGACAGTCTAAAACTGACCAATTCTCAAAAGGTTATTGGCCTAATCTAGCTGCTTGTGGCAATTGGAAGATGGGAACCTCGGATGTTTAATTTGTATGTGCAACCTAATTTATCTTTTTAATTTTCTTAGGTGTGAAGATTTCAGTTTGGATTCTTAGACATTCTTTCATTCACTGGGCTCGGAAAAAGGGCATCTCAGCGTTGTTACTCTGAAAACATATCTTGCTGATCAATTTCATGTTTTTTGGAAGGGTATTTAAGGTTTGCAATGCCCTAACCTTTATTTTTTCAGGTTATGCTGTTTCCCAATGCTGTTATAAAATTGTTCCACGCCTTAGATGGCTTTCCTCTCCAGATCTTAAACCTCTGGAAAAGATTAGGAGGCGTATTAATCACTCCATGGAGAAGTTTATGCCCTCGATCGATAGCTTTTCATTTTGTCATGTTGACCTAGAAGGTGGTTTTCCTTGACTTTATAGGCAAGATGGAATTCATTTGTCTGACATATTCAATCTAGGCCTTCAAAGTTGTATAGAAATGGCCATTGGTTTGGCTTGGCCGGCCATCGTTTGCAACTAGTCCCAGCTGGTGGGGACTTCTGTGAGTAAGCGATACTTGTTTATTTGACTATATCTCAATGTTATTTGGGTTAATAAAGATTTGATTATTAATATTAAACTAATAAAAGTGCCACGGCCATTCTATGCCAAAGATTATTGTGTGTGTGTTTTTTCTATTCACTTAAGTATTTTATTATGGTGAATCTTGAAGTTATTAAAAGGTGAATCCTTCTGTCCCATTTTTGTAAGACAACCTTTTTAAGCAGTTTAACCAAGTAATAAATGCTTGTGGGCTTTCTAATGCAGTTGTCTGGAATGCAATTGGGACTAATTTTTGCACTAGCTAATTTGTTTTTAGGAACAACAGCATTAAAAGTATTATTAATGGATACATTTCACTTTTTGCAGGTAAAAAAATGTGCATTTATTATTTTTTGTTGCAGGAGCCTGGAAAGCATTGCACCCATGATCAGCAGATCACTGATGCCCTCCACATACACTTACCCGTACAGGTAAGCCAATACTTGCTGACAGGAAGGATCAATGAACTACCACAGAGTTCCACAGCGTTTCACAGCACTGGGATAGTTCATTGACAACTACAAGCCGACAGCAGGTAAGAATGTCGGGGCTTGTAGTTCATTTAGACACATTGAGCTATGTGTCTGAATGACGTGGCCTTGTGGGCGGAACCTCGCACACCTGCGCTGCTTTCAAATAATGGCAGCAGTACTGGGAACTTCTCCCTGCACTTCTGTCACTGCGGGGAGTGGGGTGTTAGCGGGCAGCGGCTGCAGAATTGGGAACATGTTACATGCTCCACCCTAAAAACGGGTGGAACATGTAACATGTTCCCAAAGGTGTACTTATCCTTTCATCTCAATGTTGCTGTATCAGGTTCTATACAAAGTAAAGAAAAACTGCAGGCTCTTTTGTCAACTGCTTCTAAGTACTCAATCTCATGGTCCCTTTTTGCTTTGCAAGGTACATTTTGTAAACAGTTTTATACATTTTGTAACCATTTGTGATGAGGAAAGCAGTATGATTTCAAAATTGAAATCCACTCCTGAGAAATTGCAATCTGATCTGCAATCTAATCTAACCATTGAAAACACTTATTCCCTTAGTCAGGGCCTTTCACGCTTGTGCAACCTAGAAGTCATGCAATTTTTTACCGCAACTTTGACTGGACTTGAATCAATGCCTGTATAATCTTGAGGTCTATAGACCTCAAAACGCATCAAAGTCGGACCAAAGTAGTGCAGGGACTACTTTAAAGTCTTTGCGACTCGAAGTCCCACAGATATGAACGGTACTCATTGGAAATCATGGAGTACGACTTGTCATGCGACGTTGCAGTCTAAAGTCATAGGACAAGTCAAACAACTGTAAAAGGGGCCTAAAGCAACATTTTGTGACTGAGCTGTGCTTTGTTTTTAATTAATATTTGATTAATTACTTGCCATCTTGCTTAAATAATGAAAGTGATTGTAAACAATCACCTTGTAAAACAACCCATTCAGTTTAAAATATAAATGAAAGGCAAAACGATTGTGTATAGATGTAAAAAAATAAACATTATAAATACCCTTTTCCCCTTTTTTTTTTATAAGTGATCACATTCCCTCTGTTCTCAGCTTCATAAGAGCTGGAGGGAGGAGAATCAGCAGTACACTGAGCTTCCCAGTGAGTGTCTGGGCAGCAGGAGTGTGTCAGGACGAGTCTGATCATTGGAGAAGAGTACACTGAGTTCCCAGCATAGCTAGACAACTGACCACGCTGCGCTCTCCTGCATAGTGTGGTCAGTTTATAATAGGAAAGAAGAGGGACTGGCAGGATCACCAGGGATTTCACACAAAGAAAGCAATACAAAGAGAATAGGATACTTTCAAGTACACGGAACAGTAGGCACAGATCAGAAATATGAAGTAATGGGGTAACAAATGCTTTAAGTTGGAATTTCCTCATTTCCTGCCTTTCTTCTGTGCTTTTTAAACTCATTAAATTTCAGTGTCCAAAATATTTGTCTCTAGAAATGTGAATATCTGATATCATTTTTATTTTTATATTAACTAATATAACTAATAGTTTACATGGCTCATTGTGGTGTGTTCCTTATTTCTTCTTTCACTTCTTTAGAATTGTGCTTCCAATTTCCTTCTTTTTTTTTAATTAATCTGTTTAGAATGTAGGTTGTTGCCACCTCCTGGACAATGTCACAAATACTGTTCATCATTTTTCAGTGACTGTCTTCCAGACTTGTTTTTTTTTAGCTGTTTTTAAAATCTTGCAAAGATATGCACAAGATGTGTTTTTAAAATGTGACATAATACTCTTCCAGATTTAAAGGAGTTGTAAAATCAGAAGGTTTTTTTTTTTTTATCTTAATGCATTCTATGCATTAAGATAAAAAAACCTTCAGGATGTACCAGCCTCCCCAGCATCCCCTAATACTTACCTGTGCCCCCTCTCTGTCCAGCAATGTCCACAAGTCCCTCAGCTGTCCCGGACTCTCTCTCCTGATTGGCTGAGACACTTTGTCAATCAAAGTCAGTTAGCTAATCAGGAGAGAGAGAGGAGCGTGTCCGAATGGCAGCTCCGTGTCTGAATAGACACACGAGATGCAGCAAGCTGCTTGCTATGGGGGCACTTGACAGGAGGTAGGGGCCAGGAGCAGCAACGAGGGACCAGAGAAGGGGAGGATCCGCGCTGCCCTGTGCAAAATCACTGCACAGAGCAGGTAAGTATAACATGTTTGTTATTTAAAAAAAAAAAAAAAGAGACTTTACAATCACTTTAATACACTAAATCTTTTTCTTAAAGCCCAACTTCCTTGCAGTGGGACTACGCACGTAGTGCAGGCATTAAACAGTTGTTTCTGTATAGGGGACAGGAAAAACTGTTTTACTCACCTGACTCTCTGCTCCCCTTTGCTCTACCAGTGGACCATTTCAATGGGCCCTGGATCAGTCTTGATGACATCAGAAGGTATCTGACCAACCCAACATAGGGGAGAAAAGGCTGCAGGGACTGGTCTTACAGCATTAAGGACGATTGGAGGCTTGGGTAAGTAAAAGTACTTTTTTCACCCCCTAGACATAAATGAGTAGTTAACCCTTACAGTGCACTACAAATGTACAAATGAGGATTTTTACTTTACCCTGAGTTCAGCTTCAATCCCCAGTGCATTTTCATAGGGTAGATTTCTGAGATTTTTTTAGTTTGTCTAATGTCTTTGATTTCTTTATTTTCATCTGTGCAATTAGAAGTTCATGATCTAGTTTTAGCTGACTATACAGGGCTCTTCTATTTTTACCTGTGAAATATACACTCTTCGGACACTTTATTAGGTACACCTGTTCAATTGCTTGGTGTAACATAATTGCATTTAGGCATCTAGACGTGGTGAAGATGACTTGCTGATGTTCAAATCGAGCATCAAAATGGGGAAGAAAGGGGATTTAAGTGACTTTGAATGTGGCATGGTTGTTGTTGCCAGACCGGCTGGTCTGAGAATATCAAAGTCTGCTGATCTACTGGGATTTTCATGCAAAACAATCTCTAGAGTTTACATAGTATGGTCCGAAAAAGAGAAAATATCCAGTGAGCGGTAGTTGTGTGGATGAAAATGCCTTGTTAATGTCAGAGAAGAATGGGCAGACAATTGGAAATTTGTTGCCTGGTCTGATAAGTCTCGATTTCAGCTGTGACATTCAGATGGTAGGGTCAGAAATTGGCATAAACAAAAGAAAAGCATGGAGCCATTCTGCCTTGTATCAACAGTTCAGGCTGGTGGTGAAATGGTGTGGAGGATATTTTCTTGGCACACTTTGGGACCCTTAGTACCAATTGAACATTGCTTAAATGCAACAGCCTGAGTATTGTTGCTGACCATGGTCATCCTTTATTAACTACAGTGTACCCATCTTCTGATGGCTACTTCCAACAGGATAATGCACCATGTCACAAAGCTCAAATCATCTCAAACTGATTTCATGAACATAACAATGAGTTCACTGTACTCCAATGGCCTCCACAGTCACCAGACTTCAATCCAATAGAGCACCTTTGGGATGTGGTGGAACAGGAGATTCGCATCATGGATGTGCAGCTGACAAATCTGCAGCAACTGCATGATACTATCATGTAAATATGGACCAAAATCTCTGAGTAATATTTCCAACAACTTGCTGAAACTATGCCACGAAGAATAAAGGCAGTTCTAAAAGCAAAAGGGGGGCCAACCCGGTACTAGCAAGGTGTACCTAATAAAGTGGTTGTGAGTGTATATTTCTTCTGTATTTAATATTGACTATCAGGCGATGTTCACATATGGTGTGCTAGAATAGTGTATATCACGAATACTTTATTTGTTAACCTCTTAAGCCCCGGAGGATTTTCCTGCTAAAAGACCAGGGGGTATTTTGCGATTCGGCACTGCGTGACTTTAACGGACAATTGCGCGGTCGTGCGACACTGTACCTAAACGAATTTGACGTCCTTTTTTTCCCACAAACAGAGCTTTCTTTTGGTGGTATTTGATCACCTGTGCGATTTTTTGATCACGCGCTATAAACAAAAAAAGAGCGACAATTTTGCAAAAATAGCAATATTTTTCACATTTTTTTATATGAAATTCCCCAAAAAAAAAATGTAAAAATCAAAATTTTTTAACATTTTTGGCCAATTTGTTTTATCCTACCTATGTTTGGTAAAAAAAATTGCAAAAAGCGTATTTTGATTGGTTTGCGCAAAAGTTATCGCGTTTACTAACAAAGGGAAAGATTTTTGTAATTTTTGTTGTTTTTTTTTTTAACGCGTAATGGCGGCTATCTGCGATTTTTTTTGCGGTACTGCGACATTGCGGCGGACAGATCGGACTCTTGACTGACATTTTTGACACTTTTGGGGTTACCAGTGACATTTCTACAGTAATCAGTGCTATATATATGCACTGTTACTGTAAAAATACACTGGCAGTGAAGGGGTTAACTTTATTTGGGAGGGAGGGGCTGTGTGTGTCCCTAGGGGCGTGATTCTTACTGTGATTGGCTGTGGCTCTAACTGTAAGGACACTGATCAACGGATCTACATACTAGATCCGTGTGATCAGTGTCTTTACAGCGAGGAGAATGACAGGCAGCTTGTTTACACAAGCTGCCTGACATTCTCCCTCTCCCCCGACGATCGCCGAGTGGCCTGCGGACATCGGGTCCGCTGGTCACACGCGCGGGGGGGTCCGTGACCGCGCGGGAGCGGGAGCGCGCCTCCGCGGGCGCGCGCTCGCTCCCCAGACCCTCCCAGGCTAGTGACGTTAATTAACGTCACTCTGCCTGGCAGGGGCTGACCGCCGCAGTAAATCTACTTGCGGCGGTCGGCAAGCGGTTAATTTATATAGAACTTTTAATTATTCTAACTATTCTTTGACTGCCAAGTGTAATATTTAATTTTCCCATGGTGAGCATAATACTTTTGTATGCCCATATCTAAAAGCGAATGTACTGTATATAAAATAGGGTCCATTCAGTATCTGCAACTGCACACTACAGACTTTAATCATTCTAAAATTGTATGGCTTGATTTAATTTGATTTTGTTGGCAACATGCTGTTTTGGTTAAGACTAGCCTGGTAAGTATGTGAGAAGAAAGTAAGAGCTGTAAAAAATACCTGCAAAGTTTTTTTTTTAATTTTAGTCTTCAACACAGTAAAGAAAAAATACCTGTTTCTTTGGGCTCCAGTTTTAGTAAATAGCACCCAGTGACTATTCTCCATATTCAAAAAGCACACACGTGCCAAGATATAGCAATTACTTTGGCAAATAGAACATCCAAAAGGACTTAAAGTGTAAAAAAGGGCTAAACTGTGTTTTACTTTTCATTTTGGATACAGTAATGGAGTATTAGAACCCCTGTCAGTCTGTTTTCACCATCTGTGTCCCATTGGTGAGATTCACCCTCTATTATTGTTTGGCTTGGGTTTTTCTAGTCCTTTCACTCTCACTGATAAGGACAAACAGTAGAAATAAAGAGAAAAAATCTCACAGATAGCAAGAAAAAGTGACCGGTGGCTATAGTTTCACGTAATGAAAAAGCATCGGAGGGAGAGGCCAAATTAGGTGGTGGATTAATGCTAGAAGACTTGGTAAGCCACTGTCTGAGTAAGTCAAGTTTATTTTGTCGATACTCTGTTGTACTTCTAAAGAATTACTGTATACATGCCCTAATGGCCTTCATTTCTACTTCAATGGCCTTTAAACCACCCTCTAAAATTTTATGATGTTCTGTTTGAGCTTGGTGGAACCTCTCACTCTGCTGTTGCTAAAAAACACGTTGTTCTCTGTCAAGATTTTGAATGCGACATATAATATGCATATGTCATATGTCTGATTGGTGGGGTTGGGGAACCCAAATTAGCATTAACATCTGCTGAACTTTTGGGTAAATTGCCATCTTTTGTTTGGGAACTTGCGGATGCTGGCAGAAGGTTGACTAACTCAACGCTGACATTAGGTGGCTGTTCTTGAGACTGTCCGAAGTTGTTGTCATTCTTGTCAGATGCAAAGAAGCCTAGTTCGGGAACATCTGCTGGCTCTAAAAAGGGTAGGAGGGCTCCTTCCTGTGTGGGGTCATCTGCAAGAGAACAGATACTTATTAAGTCAATATTGGCTCTTCCCCTTCTTGAAAACTCACCCAAGTTCAGGATAAATCCAGTGCTGAATCCATATTCAGGGTGTAACATGTTATGAATGCACCTACAAATAATGAGCATTTATTTTTTGTCAAAAGGTGAATTTATCCTTTAAATGGTGAAAACATAAAATGTCTGGACAGCTGCACTCTGATGCAACTCGCGTTTATTGGTATAGGTAAAATCCTTACAGCATTGCAGAGGTACAGGAACAAAGACAGCTGACGCATTTTGCACTTATATCAGTGCTTAATCCTACCTATCCAATAAACGTGAGTTGCATCCAGACATTTTCTGTTTTCACGTGTTATGCATGCAGAACCAACGCCCTCTTTCTGTGCTCAAACTAGGCTGATTTGAGGAACTTTCACCTTGAGCTTCAGTGTTTTTTATCCTTTAAATTATGTTTTCTTCTCTCTTGAGTAATGGCCCTTTGTGACTCTTCTTCTTCGTCACTTGCCAAGATGGTGGAATCTTGCGAATGTCAGATCTGCTGAGAGATTTACATCACATTAAAAACATATTTACTTGTTTGACTTTAGAATTCTCAGAGGTTTAGACTAACCTTGTTTTTGTTTTTTCCAGATGAGCAAGACTTGGTGGGCGAACTGCTGATTGCTTTCTTCTGTGACAACATTGTCTTTGAGACACTATAAAAAACACAAAGATACGTTTAAGTTGTTGAGTATTTTACTTTACATGTGACATGTTAAAAATACCACTTATTGTTTACCATAAACTTGGCTGGTTTTAACAATCCCATCCTTCCTGTGATTTTTTTGTGGGAATGCATCCTTCAACTACAATAGAATTACAAAGTTATGCACAGTTAGAATGCAGTATGGCACCTATTTTGGGAATTGGCCATACTGATTTTCTGGGATGAATATTTTCAGGTGACTACAAAGTAAAGAAAATGAACATATATACTAAAAAAATCTTGTGACAGCCAATATACAAAGTGGGCAAAAAAATAATAATATATAATTTAAAAAAATGTGTTGCTGCTAGCGACTGTCATGTGTTTCCACATCAGAAGGATATAATGAAATAAACGGGCGGCACAGTGGTGTAGTGGTTAGCACATTCACCTAGCAGCAAGAGGGTCGGTGGTTCGAATCCCAACCACGACCTTACCTGCCTGGAGTTTGCATGTTCTCCCTGTGCCTGCGTGGGCTTCCTCCGGGTACTCCGGTTTCCTCCCACACTCCAAAGACATGCTGGTAGGTTAATTGGATCCTGTATAAAATTGGCCCTACTATGTATGTATGAATGTGAGTTAGGGACCTTAGATTGTACGCACCTTGAGGGCAGGGACTGATGTGAATATGTAAAGCGTTGCGTAAATTGACAGCGCTATATAAGTACCTGAAATAAATAAATAAATAAAAATAAACTGCTGCGAAACAAAGTCATATATGTATATTTGCGAAGAGATAAATGTGCAAATATATATATATTTATATAAATATTTCCCAGAATACAGACTAAACATGTGCCACAAGCAAAGCATGAAGCTGAAATGATGCTGGGGGGTTGATTTACTAAACATGGAGAGTGCAAAATCTGGTGCAGTTCTGCATAGAAACCAATCAGCTTCCAGGTTTTATTGTCAAAGCTTAATTGAACAAGCTGAAGTTAGAAGCCGATTGGCTACCATGCACAGCTGAACCAGATTCTGAGTGATCCAGTTTTAGTAAATGTCCCCCTATGTGTCCCAGAATGCAGAACATGCGCCACAGGCAAAGCATGAAGCTGAAATGACACTATGGGGGACATTTACTAAAACTGGATCACTCAGAATCTGGTTCAGCTGAGCATGGTAGCCAATCGGCTTCTAACTTCAGCTTGTTCAATTAAGCTTTGACAATAAAACCTGGAAGCTGATTGGTTTCTATGCAGAACTGCACCAGATTTTGCACTCTCCATGTTTAGTAAATCAACCCCCCCATATCCCAGAATGTAGAACATGCGCCACAAGCAAAGCATGAAGCTGAAATGACGCCATGTGTCCCAGAATACAGAACATGTTCCACAAGCAAAGCAAGAAGCTGACATGATGCCATGTGTCCTAGAAATAAGAAGAACCTTGCGCTACAAACAAAAACCTGAAAGTGCATAACTGCTCATAAAAATTAGGCTGTTGAAAGGATTAAAAGTCTGTTTACCATGTGCTTCACCAGATCCAGGATGTTCGGCTTCTCTTCTGCTGAGCTCTCCTTCGCCATCACTCATGTCTTCCAAGGCACTGAGAAGTGTGTGTGCACTGGAAAAGAAGTACTGCCCGCTGGATATGACAACACATGGGGTAAATTACAGCACAGTTTCATGCCTTAAATACTGCAAAACACAACAGAATACTGCAAGCAGTATTTTAGAAGTGTTTTTTAGTCAATGCCCGAAAATGTTTTGAAAAACACTGTACATTTCTTAAAGCGGTAGATACCGTTTTGTGAATGGTGCCCAGTGAAATCTACAGAGAGAAGAAAGTTACAGGGCAACAGTGAGAACATTCATTGAAAAGGTTTATTCTGTTTAGAGTTCACTTCAGCTAAATATATTATGGTAGGGAAAAAGCTGTTAAACACTTTTTCCTACATATTCTCAGTTTGTTACTTCCATCATATAATATTACAAGTTAAATTCATTATTCAGTTACAACTGTTATATAAAACATTTCATATAATTTGTATATAACATGTGATCTTTGAGTACCTTTAAGTCTTTTGGTAGAAATGTCTCAGGTGTTTTCAGAAAGAACCTAAGAGTTCTGTTTTATTAAAATGATTACTAAATGGGTAGTTCCTCTAATTGCACCTGCTCCATTTAATTAGTGATGTGCAGTCACATTCATAAAAATAACATGTACTGTGCAAGAAAAACAGCCAAAAACAAAACCCCATAAAAGCACATGGTTTGTAAACTGCTTTTGACTAGGAGCAGGAACGTTTTTGTTATCATTGATGCTGTTACTCTTAAAACTTATCTAAACCAAAAATAAAAATGTAACATATTGCAGCTTACTAGTCCTTAGTCATGGTGGTTGCATTCGTTCTTTGTTTTTTTATAGCTTCTTTGTCTTTACATTGACCGAGTGATCCTGCCAGTGACACAATTCTTGTCCTATGGTGACAATGCTTACTCACTGTACTATATTAACCACTTGCCGACCGCCGCACGACTATTTACTGCGGCGGTCAGCCCCTCACAGGCAAAGCGACGTAGTACTATGTCGCTAGCCTGTGAGGGTCTCGGGAGCGAACGCGCGCGGCCGGAGGCGCGCTCCTGCGTGGTCACAGACCCCCCCCCGCGCGTGTGACTTGCGGACCCGATCGTCCACCGGTCACTCGCGATCGTCGGTGGAGAGGGAGAAAGGCAGGCGGCTGATGTAAACAAGCCGCCTGTCATTCTCCCCTGTGTAGAAATAGTGATCATACGGTTCTACTATGTAGGACCATTGATCACTGTTCCTACATCTCAAGCCACAGCCAATCACAGTTAGAATCACGCCCCTAGGGACACACATAACCCCTCCCTCGCAAAAAAAGTTAACCCCTTCACTGCCAGTATAATTTTACAGTAACAGTGCATATTTATAGCACTGATTACTGTAGTAATGTCACTGGTAACCCCAAAAGTGTAAAAAATGGCAGTCAAGGGTCCAATCTGTCCGCGGCAATGTCGCAGTACCGCAAAAAAATCGCAGATCGCCGCCATTACGCGTTAAAAAAAAAAACAACAAAAATTACAAAAATCTTTCCCTTTGTTAGTAAACGCGATAACTTTTGCGCAAACCAATCAAAATACGCTTTTTGCGATTTTTTTTTTACCAAACACATGTAGCATAAAACAAATTGGCCGAAAATGTTAAAAAATTTTGATTTTTACATTTTTTTTGGGGAATTTCATATAAAAAAATGTGAAAAATATATATTTTTTTTGAAAATCTTTTTATTGTTTTCAACAAAGCAACAACATACAAACATTTGGTGCAAAAGGTTCACCGACCAGCCTCGCCACACACGGTCATTGGCTGAAAAAAAAAAAAAAACCTACACAGGCAAAAGGGGGCGCCCACGCAGGGGCGGAATAACCATGGCAACAACATTACTAACACAATAGCACATGACATGAGATCACCCAGGCACCCTAGAACGGAGACCCTGTCGAGTCCCTTCGGTTTCTAACCAGTTCTCGGGTCACCCCCACCCAGGCAGTCAGCAAGCAGCGGGATTGAGGAGTCCGCCAACAATCTGGCCCAGACCCTGTCATGTTTCTTGGGGCAACCTCTATGAACGTAGGTGTCCTTGTATAGGGGTATCACCGAATCCACCAGCGTCCTCCACCGCCGGAGCGGGGGGGGGGGGGGGGGGCGTTGTCTCCAGTGGAGAACAATATTCTTCCTGGCATAGAACATAAGGAGGCCTAGGAGAGTGCGGTCTGCCACCCTAGGCAGCAGATCGTCCAGAAGGCCCAGTAAGGCTATCCGTGGCGAGGGGTCAATCGAGACCTGCAGAATGCCATCTGCAGCCGCGAACACCTGCGACCAATAGTCTGCCAAAGCCAGGCAGGTCCAAAAGATGTGCATAAAGTCCCCAGGAGTGCTGCCGCAGCGCCAGCACTCCGGGGAGTGGGAGCCATGAATCTTATGCAAGCGATGAGGGGTGAGATATGCCCGGTGGGCAATCTTATACTGAACCATACGGTCCCTAAACGAGACCAGTATCTTGAATGGGGAGTCCCACATCTGTTGCCAGTCCTCCGCGTCCAAGTCCAGAACATCCCGGGTCCACCCCTCCCGGAGACCTGAGAGCTCCGGAGAGAACACCCGAAGGAGGTGAGCATGCAGAACGGAAGCTGCCCGGTCAGAGCAGTCAAACCGGAGAACCCGCTCCAGGTCCGACTGCACCGCCCCCACCCCCCCCTGCGGGAACTGGGCCCTGAAGGCATGGGACAACTGCAAGTAGCGGAATAAATGGGAGGGAGGCACCCCGTGAGACTCAAGGAGTTGGGGGAATGTAGGAAGGGAGAGGTCTGAGGACAGGTCTGAGATTTTTTTGATTACGAACTTGGTCCAGGCGGCCGGGTCCGGGAGGGAGTAGAGGTGAGGCAATGTAGGATTAATCCACAGTGGTGCATTGGGGGAGACCGCAGTGGCGGAGTAAGCCTTCAGCGCCAGGCCCTGGCGCCAGGCCCTAAGCGTCGTTTTCATGGAGGAAGTCAGGGGGTATGGAGCCCGGGGGGCCCCTGAATAGCAGGTGCGTCAACACCTCCACAGACTCCAACATCTCAGCCTCCGTCACCACCACGGAGTTGGAAGCGTCTGGAGACAACCACCATACCGCGGAGACCAGTTTGGAAGCCAAAAAATATTTATGACAATCCTGGAAGGCCAAACCCCCCTGAGACTGGGGTCTCATCAGCGTGGAAAATTTGTATCTGGGGGGGCGGGAGCCCCACAGGAAAGAGGAGAAGAGCTTATTGAGATTAGTGAAAAAGGCCTTGGGGATCCACTGCGGCGAGTGGCGGAAGAGATAGGGAAGAGATGGGAAGGATTTTCATTTTTACCAGGTTCACCCGCCCTAGCAGGGATAGGGGAAGGTTCTCCCATGCCTTCAGTTTAACCCTAATGTCCCGCACTACGGGGTCCAAATTCAAGGAAATAAAGGCCGTGGGGTCTTTGGAGACCCTGATCCCTAAATACATGAAGCTGTCAACCCACTGAAGCGCAAGATCCGACGGGGCCGCACTACGTGCAGCCCCATCGATTGCCAGCAGCTGAGACTTGGTCCAGTTCACCCGCAGGCCCGTTACCCTGGAGAAGTCATCCAGGATACCCAGAGCCCCCCGGAGGGAGGGACCAGCGTCCTGTAGGAATAAAAGAAGGTCATCTGCGTACAAGGCCACCCTCTCCTCCAGCCATACCACTCGCAGCCCCCGAACCTCCGGAGAGGTCCGAAGCGCCTCAGCCAGCGGCTCCATGCCGATGGAAAATAAGGCTGGAGAGAGAGGGCAGCCCTGCCGTGTGCCTCTGGACAATGGAAAGGGGGGGACAACCTACCCCCAAGACGGATTGCCGCCATTGGGGATCGATATATGGTCTGAAGCCACCCGATAAACAGGAGAGGGAACCCCATCCTCCGAAGAACTTCTCACAGAAAGAGCCATTCCACGGAATCAAATGCCTTCTCTATATCTAGTGAGGCCACCACCCTCGTGCCAGCGTTCAGGTGCTGCGTTTGTAGATTAGTGAACAACCTGCGCAGGTTAATGTCAGTAGATCTGCGGGCCATGAACCCTGTCTGGTCCTGGTCGACCACGGAGGGGAGGACTGGGCGGAGTCTGGAGGCCAAGAGTTTGGTGAGAATTTTGAGATCGCAATTAAGCAGGGCGATTGGCCGATAAGAAGCACACAGTTTGGGATCCTTGGGAGCCTTATGAATAAGGATAATATGGGCCTCCGCCATAGAGGGTGGTAGCGAGCCCATCTCATTATCATTATCCAATGCTGCCAAGAGAGGGGCCAGAGCGCCCATGTGAGTCCTATAAAATTCTATGGGCGACCCGTCAGGGCCCGGGGCTTTGCCCCCCGGAATGGACCTAATCACCACCTCCACCTCCTCTGCCGTGATTGGCCGAACCAGTCCCGCCCGCTCAGAGTCTGACAACCAACCCAGAGCCACAGGATCAAGGAGTCTCTGCAAGTCCTCTGGACAGAGGTCAGCCGGGAGGGTAGTATCATACAAGTGAGAGTAGAAGGCCCGGAATTCCTCCAGGATCCCCGCCGGGGAGGTGACTTCTGGCACCAAGGTGAGGGGGGTATCATGATGGGACATGGTGGCCAGCAGCCTCCCATTACGGTCCCCATGCTCAAAGTATCTCTGCTTAGTGTGATACATGGACAGCCTGGCGACCTCAGACAAGTGAAGGTGCAGATCTCGCTTGGCCGCCTGCAACCCTTCAAAATTGACCGCTGAGGGGTCCCGAACATATTGGTCGGAGGCCGCCTCGGCCGCCGTCTCCAGGGCAGACACCGCCGCCGCCTGTTGTACCGCCTTGATGGTTGACATGTAATGACCTCTAGTAACAGCTTTAAAGGCATCCCACACCATCCCGGGAGAGGACGTGTCCGCATTTATATCCCAGTACTCTCGGATCATAGACGGGGTCTGAGCCACAATGTCAGGGTGGTCGACCCAGTGGGCGCTATGACGCCACATGGAGCCGTCCCGATCACACCCCGCCCGTACAACGACCTGCAGGGGACTATGGTCCGACAAGCCGCTGGGAAGGTACGAGACCCGATCCACGTCCAATAACATGGACGGATTGGCGAAACCATAGTCTATCCTGGAGGCCGTTTTGTGGGTAGCAGAGAAACAAGGGTAGGCCCGCTCCTGAGGGTACTTCCAACGCCACACCTCCTGAAGCCCCGCGGCCTCAGTCCAATGGAGAAGGTCCCCCGAGAAGGTCTTGGGCGGCACGGGCCTATCCAGATCTGGGGAAAGGATGGCGTTGAAATCCCCCAGGAGAAGCACCTTGGCGGGACAGTACTTGGAGACCCTCTCCAGAATGGTGTAAAGGACCTCAGCCTTAAAAGGTGAGGGCACATAGATGCCCGCCACCACGTAACGCTGCCACCACATCGAGAGCACCAGCACTACATATCTACCAGAGGGATCAGTGTGCACCGCCTCCACCTCGCAGGGCAAGGATTTTCTAATCAAAATGGTAACACCCCTGGCGTAGGTAGAATAAGAGGCATGAAAGGACTTTTGTACCCAAGGCTTTTTCAATGAGAGAAGTTTGCTGCCCACCAGGTGGGTCTCCTGTAAAATCAAAATGGAGGGGCTATACCGTTGCAAGTATTGAAAGAGCAGTGCCCGTTTAAATTTGGAGTTGAGGCCACGTACATTCCACGAAATCACAGAAAAGGTGGACGATTTAGGTAACACCATCACGTAAGGTCAGGAATGTGAGCACCACGGAGGGAATCCGAACCAAGGTGGGCACCCGGGGAGCAGCAAGACTAAGAAAACCCATGCACCAATCAAATACATACAAAAACAGTAAAAAAACAACAAGTCGTGCTCCAGGAGGGAGAACAGAACACCCCAAACACATTGTCTTTACCCTACCGTGCCCCAACACCCCCATTAAACACAGGGGGGTCAGGGGACAGTTTAAACCCCAAAACAAGAAAAACCGGTGTGAGTGGGCTCAGCCGTCAACCAGCCAAGCCCCTCGTGGGAGCAGGAGTGGGAGCCGAGGCCTGGGCCAGGGCAGTCCAGGAGCAGTCCACAGGAGGGCACCAAGTGTAGCGTGCCCGGTGAGTCTTCCAGATGCCAGGTCCCAGGCTCAGCTCCGATCCAAATGAACGGCAGGATCCAATGGAAAATGTCAATTCGGTCGGCACCGACCAACATGGAGGAAGGGGGGGGGACAGGGCCAGTCCAGAGGAAAACCTGCGGGAACAGGAGCGACCGCCATCCAGTCTTGGCCCGTGACAGGGACAGGGGGAGAGTGGAGGCAAAGGGCAGGGGGGAGGCAAAGGGCAGGGGGGGGGCTCAGTCTCAAGCCAGGACAACCAGGGCAAACAAAGAAAAACAGTCAAACCTGTAGGCGCAGGAAGCCAGAGAAGAATCCGGAGATCACCAACGCTGGAACCATTCACCGGACACCCGGAAGGGGAACAAACAGGGAAAGTTACCGGACGTCAAGCCAGACGGCCGCCGCCTCTGGATCCTCGAAGAAACGTGTGCGATCTCCGTCGATCAGCCGCAGGCGGCTGGGGTATAACAGGCTGAATTTAATGCTCTTCTCGCGCAGCCTTTTGCGGATGTCAGTAAAGAGACGCCGTCTGCGCTGGACCTCCGGGGAATAGTCGGGGAATAGCATGATCTTGGCATTTTCAAAGCGGAGATCTGGCTTCGTCCTGGCGGCAGAGAGGATGTGGTCCCGATCCTGGTAATTCAGAAGCCGGAGTAGAAATGGACGAGGAGGGGCTCCCGGGATCGGAGGCGCCGGGGGAACCCGATGTGCCAGCTCCACCACAAACGTGGGAGGCATGTCCCCCAAGTCCAACAAGGAGGTGAGAAACTGCTCCGGGAAGTCCGCAGGGCGGGAACCCTCCGCCTGCTCCGGGAGGCCCAGGATCCGGATATTATTTCTCCGCAGCCGGTTTTCGGTGTCCTCCGCCCGATCCTGTAGTGCCCGGACCTGCAGTTGGAGGGCATGGAGATCCCTGGAGTCCGCCCGGGAGGAATCCTCCAGCTGGGAGATACGGTCCTCCACCTCCGACATCCTGGACCTAAATTTATCCAGGTCATGGCGGATCAGGCTGATATCAGTCGCCATGTAGTCCATTTTGACCTGGAGAGCGTCCTTACAGGCTTTTATGGCCTCTAGAATGTCGCATGGGGACGGATCCTTGCTCGCCGCTGAGCCGGGAGCCTGCTGGGAGCCCGCTGACATCTTGGAGTTGGTAGGCCTCGTGGGCAAGATGGCTGCGCTGGAAGCAAGGCCCGAGGCACCGGATTTCTTACCTGGAGATATTGGAGGAAGCCGCGAAGACGCCCCCAGCCTTCTGGAACCGAGGGTGCAGGTAAGTGGGGTGCCGAAATGGAAAAAAATAAGCTGGAAGAAGGTAAGAGATCACTGAGGATCGGAGCTCAAGCACTGTGCGACCACTCCGCTTCACATCCCGGCCACGCCCCCGTGAAAAATATTTTTATTTTGCAAAATTTACGCTCTTTTTTTGTTTGATCAAAAAATCGCACAGGTGATCTAATACCACCAAAAGAAAGCTCTGTTTGTGGTAAAAAAAGGACGTCAAATTCATTTAGGTACAGCGTCGCACGACCGCGCAATTGTCCGTTAAAGTCACGCAGTGCCGAATCACAAAATAGGCCCTGGTCAGGAAGGGGGTAAAATCTTCCGGGGCTTAAGTGGTTAATGGAGGCACAGCCTTGCCACCCTACGGCAGGAAATGTGTTATTATAACAGAACACTTTTTCTTCTCATCTACATAAATAGCTGCTGGATCGCTTTTACATGTGACGGAAGGGGGTGGGGGTGTCGTCCTCCCTCCGCAGCCATCCTGGGCTCAGGGCCTGTAGCTGAACCCAGACCACCAGACCTCCTGTGTAACTAAACTGGTAACCTGTAAAGACTTTTAAATCGTTGCCTATGGAGATTTTTAAGTACCATGGTTTGTCACCATTCCATTCCAATTTTAAAATGTGACATATTGGGTATCTATTTACTTGGCTTAACATCATCCTTTATAATCCTTTATAATTTACCAAACAATCGGGTATTCTATTGTGTTTTTGTGCATTAAACTTCATTATTCGTTAGGGTTTTTTTCCACAAAAAAATTGTGTTTCAAAAAACACTGCGCAAATACCGTAAAAGTACCATAAAAAATTGCAACACTCACCATTTTATTCTCTAGGGCAGTGATGGCGAACCTTGGCACCCCAGATGTTTTAAAACTACATTTCCCATGATGCTCAACTACACTGCAGATTGAATGAGCATCATGGGAAATGTAGTTCCAAAACATCTGGGGTGCCAAGGTTTGCCATCACTGCTCTGGGCCTCTGCTTAAAAAACAATATCATGTTTTGGGGTTCTAAATAATTTTCTAGCAAAAAAAAAATGAGGATTTTTTTACATGTAGGAGTGGAATGCCAGAATTGGCCAGGTAGGCAAGTGGTTAAAACTGTACTTTAAAATTGTTACACTCAATCTCTAAATGTTGTAACCAGAAATTACAGAAGAAATTACTCTCAGAAGAAAGCTACCATATTTCAAACTCTGTGACATTTCTTAAAGGTCAGAAATACTGCAGCAGATACTGTAATACATACAATATGTCTCTGCAATACATGCACAATCCTACATGCTTTGTCCTGTAAAGATCTGCAAGAATAGGAAAATACCCATTATTCTGCCAGAAATGTACTCTGCTCCTGCCTTTTTTGTGGACTGAAATTGCAAGGCTTGGAGTTGTATTTATAAAGAAAAAATGCAGAGCTAATAAATCCTCTGAAATGGCATGTAGATTTGCTCTGTGGGGTTTAAAACAAATGTTAAGCTATTTTTCTTCTAGGTCATATGTTACTAATTCATGAAGAATAAAGCTAATCAGGAAAATACCACATTATGTCCACTAAATGGAGCTGAGTATCATAGTAAATACTGTTACTACAATGACAGCACTGTTTGCATCATTTAGAAGAGTGGTCTCCAAACTGCAGCCCAAAGGCCAGATAATTCCCTTTATCAGGAACTTGACTATTCTTCCGACTAATATGAAGTACTATTTCTCTACAGACATCAACAATGGGGCGGTATTCCACCCACTTACACGAATAATTGGACACTATTTCTTCCACCAATACCAATGAAAAGGAATTATTCCCCCTCCTACTGACTACAGAAGCTATTTAATTTTTTTTACCCCCCTTTTGACCACCAAGCTGGGGGGGACTATTTAGTCCCTCAGACTCTGGAACATTTTCTACTCCCTCAGTTAAGTCTGACCCACCTAATATATGAGGATCAGTAGGCCCTCCGTTTAGAGCATTTTGAAACCCGGGTTTAGAAGATACAAACCCCAATTCCCAAAAAAGTAGAGACGCTGTGTAAAATCTACATAAAAACAGAATGCAGTGATTTGCAAACCTCATAACCCATATATATATTTTTTTTTCCTAACCCATATTTTATTTACGATAGAAAAAAGAAAACATATCAAATGTTTAAACTGAAAAAATGTACCTTAAAAAAAAAAAAAAAAGGTGATTTTGAAAATAATGGCAGCAACACGTCTCAAAAATGTTGGGACAGGGCAACAAAAAGTTACATAGTTTCATAGTTAGTGAGTTGAAAAAAGACACTAGTCCAAACTATGGTGTGTGTGTATGTGTTTGTCAATAGTACATTGTATACCCCTGTATGTTGTGGTCGTTAAGGTGATCATCTAAAAGTTTTTGGAAACTATCGACGCTCCCTGCTGATGCCACTGCTTGTGGAAGAGAATTCCAAATCCTTATCGCTCTGACAGTAAAGAACCCTTTACGCAGTTTAGCCACTTCCCGGAAAACCCGCCGCAGTTTTACATTGGTACTTTGACGTTAAATACCGGTGTTATGGCAGCAGATAGCTGCCATAACCCCGGTATTTTCCTACAAGGCGGGTGGTCCTCTTTCACATAAAAGTGGTCTCAGCAGCAAATTTGCTGCGGTATCACTTTTATAGGCGGCGGGAGAGGTGTCCCCTCCCGCCACTTCCCGGAGCTATAGAGAGCAGGGAAAACAATCTGGTCCATCCATATCCCAGGTAGGAAGTCGAGTGAGGGCAAGATAGCTCCCACTCAACTCTATGGCCTTGGAGGACCGGAGCGATGTCATACATCACTTCCTTCCAACAGCCTTAAAGGGCCCATTTTTTCATGCTGAAAAAAAAATGATTTTTTTTTTTATTTTAAGGGTAGATGTGAGATCTGAGGTCTTTTTGACCCCAGATCTCACATTAAAGAGGACCTGTCCTGCTTATTTCTATTACAAGGGATGTTTACATTCCTTGTAATTGGAATAAAAGTTATCAAAATTTTTTTTTTTTTAAAGGGACAGTGTAAAAATAAAAGGTAAAATAAATAAGAAAAAATAAAAAATGTAAAGCACCCGTCCCTCCGAGCTTGCCACAGAAGCGAACACATATGTAAAAGGTGTTCAAACCACACGTAAGGTATCGCTGTGATCGTCAGAGCGAGAGCAATAATTCTAGCCCTAGACCTCTTCTGTAACTCTAAACTGGTAACCTGTAGAAATTTTTAAAGCATCGCCTATGGAGATTTTTAAGTACCAATGTTTGTCGCCATTCTACGAGTGTGCGCATTTTTGAAGCATGACATGTTGGGTATCTATTTACTCGGCGTAACATTACAATTTCACATTGTAGAAAAAAATTGGGCTGACTTTACTGTTTTCTTATTTTTTAATTCAAAAAAGTGTATTTTGTCCCAAAAAATTGCGTTTGTAAGACCGCTGCACAAATGCAGTGTGACATAAAGTATTGCAACAATCTCCATTTTATTCTCTAGGGTCTCTGCTAAAAACAATATGTAATGTTTAGGGGTTCTAAGTAATTTTCCAGCAAAAAAATTGATTTTTAATTTATACTTACCTGTAAAATCCATTTCTTGACGTACATCACGGGACACAATCGTAACATATGGGTTAAATAGGCCACCTTTAGGTGAAGGACACTGGCAACTGGCCACTCAGAATTGATGACCACCTATATAACCCCTCCCACACAGGAAGTACCTCAGTTTTGTAGCAAGCTATAAAAGACCCCATAGAAGAGGGGAGGGACCTCTGTGTCCTGTGATGTACTTCAAAAAATGGATTTTACAGGTAAGTATGAATTAAAAATCAATTTTTCTTTTCGTACATCACGGGACACAGAGCCATAATCATAACATATGTGAAATCCCAAAGCAATGCATCTGGGGGGGGGGGGAAACCAAAAAATACCGCCATCTGACCCTTCACAGAAGGATTACACCACTGCAGTACACTGCGCCCAAAAGCAGACTCCTCCTGGGTCCCAACATCCACTCTATAGAAACGAGTGAACGTATGCACCGACGACCAGGTCGCGGCCTTGCAAATCTGAGCCATAGAGGCTTGGTGGATATGTGCCCAAGAGGCACCTACTCCTCTGGTAGAATGTGCCTTTACAGGAAAAGGTGTTACCTTTCCTACTAAACCATACGCCTGGGTAATAACCTGCCAAATCCAACAGGAAATCATAGATTTAGATGCTGCCAACCCCTTCCTGGGGCCTTCTGGCAGCACAAACAAGCTCTCGGTCTTACAAAAATAAGCTGTTTCCTGTAAATAGAATTTAGGTGCACGCATTGCATCAAGGGAATGCAATAACTTTTCCTCCTCTAAGTGAGGATCTGGAAAAAAGAAGATGGTATAATGTCCTGATTCAATAAAAGGCGGACACTACCTTAGGCAAAAAATCTGGGTGAGGACGTAAAATCACCCTATCTTGTTAAAAAATAAAGAATGGCTCTTTACAAGAAAGAGCTGCTAGTTCTGATACTCTTCTAGCTGAAGTTATCGCAATCAAAAAGACCAGTTTATTGGTCAAAAGAACCAGCGGAACCTGCCCCAGAGGTTCAAAAGGCTGTTTTTGCAAAATTGCCAACACCAAATTTAAGTCCCAAGGACACAACGGTGGCTTCACTGGAGGAAGCAAACACAATATTCCCCAGACGAAGGTTTGAAACAACGAATGGGAAGCGATCGGTCCCTGGGAAAAAAACGATAAAGCTGAAATCTGCCCTTTAATTATGCTCAGGACTAATTTCATATCTACCCCTGCTTGCAGGAAGGATAGAATTCTCCCAATTATATATGTGTGGGGATGCCATTTCCTGGCTTCACACCAGGCAATGTAGGATTTTCAGACCCTGTAATAAATATTTCTAGAGACTGGCTTCCTGGCGTTTATCAGTGTATGAACTGCTGGGCCAGACATACCTTGCTCTTCCAAAATTAAGGCTTCAATAGCCAAGCCGTCAAATTTAGAGACTGTATAGCAGAGTGGAATATCAGACCTTGAGAGAGCAATTCCGGACGCATTGGAAGGAACCAGGGCTTCGTCACTGCCAACCTCTGGATTTGTGCATACCAAATCCTCCTCGGCAAGCCGGAGCTACCAGAATTACTGGTTTCCGCTCCAACTGGATCCTGCACAACAGACGCAATATCAGCTGTACCGGAGGAAAGGCAAAGATCAGGGAATACTCCTCTCAAGGAGTCACCAAAGCATCCACTCCGACTGCGAGTGGATCCCTGGTTCTGGACACAAATCTCTCTAATTTGTTGTTGAACCTGGATGTCAACAGATCTATATCTGGGCCCCCCACAGCGTAGGCAGATCAATTGAAAAATCTCGGGATATAAAGACCCTGTTCCTGGTATGAACACTGCTGTCAGGCATGGCACAAACTTCTCTGCCCAGGACAGGATGATATCCACCTCTTTCTGGGCTGATAGACTCCTTGTGCCTCCTTGATGGTTGACATAAGCCACGGCCGTGGCATTGTGTCAGGGAAGAACTTGATAAAGAATGGCAAATATTCCAATTTCCAAAATGGCCGCGCGGGACTGTCAGGGAATAGCAGATATGCTCATTTCCAAAATGGCCACATGGGACGTCCTAATTAGTGCCAATTATCAAAATCCACTTCCTATATAAACTCAGCACTGGCTGCCATTCATTGCTGGATTATCTTCAGCTAGTACCTGATTTCCTTATGCCTTGAAACTCCTGCTTGATTGATTACCCGTTACCGACCCGGCTATCCTTGACCTGCTCTGGCTTTCTCCTGCTCTGAACCCAGCTTGCCTTACCGACTTCTCCCTGCTTGCTCCTGATTGACTACCTGTGTTTGGCCTTTGGCCTGGCTTCTGACCTTGATTTGCACTAACCTGCCTGCACTTCCAGTGATCCAAGTGACTGTCTTATCTACTGCGGATCCAATTCCTGACACAGCTACACCTGCAGGCAACCCGTGCACCTTTGGGCACAGCACCCTCTGTCACCATCTCCAGGGGTGCTCTGCACTCAGTCACAAGGGGAGCCCTCTCGTCACCTCAGCCTCCAACCAGGTTCGTGACAGCATAATCCAGCCATTATGTCTGAGGCTGAAACAGGGGCTTCCCCGCTAGAGGCTCTGTGCCAGCAGGTCGCCGGCCTTACCCAAGCAGTGAAGAATCTGCAAGATGGATACTTTCAATTAGAGGGTCGCCTACAGAACCTTGCAGTATCTGCTGCACCAGTCATCCATAATCCACCTGCTGCACCCTCTGCTTCAGCTGCTTCAGCCCAAGGACACCCCGCATTTGCCTCCTCCGTGGTCATGCCAGCTCCAAACCCAGAGTTCCAGTCCCCGAACGCTTTTCGGGGGACCGACGGAGGTTTAGGGCATTCCAGAACGCCTGCCAGTTATATTTTGCCCTCCAGCCCAGGACTTTCTCCCTGGAGTCCGTGAAGGTGGGGTTTATCATATCTCTACTCTCAGAAGACCCCCAGTCTTGGGCTCTCCATTTATTAGAGCAGAAGAGCCTAGTGTTTAATTAAGTCTCCACGTTCCTGGATGCCATGGCACAATTATATGACGACCCTCAATGTGTGATGACTGCAGAAACTGCCCTTCATAACCTACAACAGGGGCGACGCCCAGTGGAGGACTATACTGTGGACTTCTGCAAGTCATCGGCAGATACTGGCTGGAATGAGGAAGCTCTTAAATACCAGTACCGGCTTGGTCTATCTGAAGTCCTTAATGATGAATTAGCCAGAGTTGATGCCCCGGCCACCCTGGAGGATTTTATTAAGCGAGCTATTCAGCTTGATCGCCGCCTGCGGGAGCGAAGGTCTGAAAAGACTGGTACATACCGGCCTTCCTGGATCCTCCCCAGGGTTCCACCCTCACCAGTGCTTAAATCTCCGCCTGCTGCTGAAGGAGAACCGATGCAGATTGGACTAGTACAGAGTACCCTATCCCATGCTGAGAAATTACGGCGACGACAGGCCAATCTCTGCCTGTACTGCGGAGGTTCTGGACATTTCCTAAGCAACTGTCCCATGAGACCTAGTATTTGCCTTCCTCCATGTCCTGTCTTCTTCCGGGTTTCTGGATCCCCTCCTGCTCACCTTGTCCTACCCATCTCGTTGCAGGTGGCGGAAGGGGAGATCACACTCCAGGGAATCCTTGACTCCAGAGCATGCAGCTGCTTCATGGACATCACCTTGGCAAAGAGATTACAAATACCGCTTAGGAATAAGAAGCAGAGACTTGAAGTCCATCTAGCTGATGGGACTATTCCCAGATCTGGAACCGTGACACAGGAGACTATCCCCATCCTAACCTGGACAAACTCTGGTCATCATGAATTTATTTGCTTTGACATTTTGTGTTCCCCTATGTTCCCTATTATTCTCGGAATTCCTTGGCTCCGGGCGCACAATCCTCAAATTGATTGGCCATCGGGGAGAATTTCCTTCAACTCCAAATACTGCCAGGAGCACTGCTTTGTCCCCGAAATCAGCAAGCCTCCCGTTTGTCTGTCTGTTCAACCCATCACCAGTATTAGCCAAGTAGTACTGCCAGCCTATCATTCCCACCTGATATGCAAAAAAAACGACTATGTAAGAGCGCTAAAACCGCCAGCATATGAAGGGTAAAAGGGAGACAATTAAATTAGGGAGAGGTGAATGGGGGATGGGAAATGTCACAAGAACTAATGGACAATACTAAAATATAAAATGAAATACCACAAAGTTCATTGATGTATAGTCTTAGATGTGAAAAGTCCAATGGCACTGAGCTGCTCTCCACAGAAAAGAGGAAATCGGAAGTAAAAACGAAAAAAAGAAAAAAGCGCTCTAAGTGCAGATAATATTTATTCTTAGATAAGGCATAAAATGAAAGAGCGCGCATGTCCGTACGGGACCTCGCGCATGCTCAGAAACACGTCGTGCACGCCTAGCATTCCAGTCTCCCTGGTGACGTGGCCGCATTACACCCTTCATCTGTACATTGCAGCGGCTGTTCCGGACGCCAACCGCAAACCGCCGCTGGAGTTAGCTGGCTCCCTCTCTCCTGTGGTGGACGGCTGAGCCATGGACTGCTTCATGTATGGATAGATGGCACCCTCCATAGGAAAAACCTACAATCTTTGATCTTACTTTGCCTGTATAACGTGGCTTCTAGTGAGTTGCTACATTTTATGCCTTATCTAAGAATAAGTATTGTCTGCACTTAGAGCGCTTTTCTTTCTTTTTTATCATTCCTACCTGGATGTTTTTGACAAGAAAAAGGTTGATGCCCTACCATCTCATCGGCCTTATGATTGTCCTATTGAGCTACTTTCAAGTGCGGAGGTTCCCTTTGGGCGAATTTTCCCTCTCTCCGAAGTTGAATTGGAGGCTCTACGCCTTTATATCAATAAAAATCTCGAGAAAGGATTAATTCGCCCCTCCTCCTCTCCGGCTGGCTCTGACATCTTCTTCGTCCAGAAGAAAGACCACTCACTGAGACCTTGTGTGGATTATCGGGAACTTAATAAAATGACAATTAAAAATCGTTACCCACTCCCTCTTGTCCCTGAACTCTTCCAAAGATTCCATTCTGCCCGAATCTTTACCAAGCTAGATTTACGTGGTGCCTACAACTTGGTCCGCGTTCGCGAGGGAGACGAGTGGAAGACAGCTTTCAGGACCCGCTTCGGGCACTTTGAATATCTAGTCATGCCCTTTGGACTATGTAATGCTCCAGCCACCTTTCAACATTTTGTAAATGATATTTTTCGAGAGTTCCTAGATCACTTTGTAATAATGTATCTAGATGATATTCTCATCTTCTCTGCCTGGATCTTCATCGGGTGCATGTAAAAAAGGTCTTGGTCACATTAAGGCTGCATGAACTGCAAAGGCAGAGAAGTGCGAGTTTGAAAAACTGTCAATTCAGTTTCTGGGACTGATCATCTCCACAGAAGGGATCTCTATGGACCCACAGAAGGTGGCTGCTATTATCAATTGGCCAGCTCCCACTGACAAAAAAGGCATCCAGAGGTTTGTCGGGTTTGCTAACTTTTACAGGTTTGTCGGGTTTGCTAACTTTTACAGACGCTTTATCAAGGACTATTCTACGATCATTTCTCCCATTACCCAGTTAACCCGCAAGCAGGTCTGGTTCCAATGGTCTCAGGAAGCCCAGTTAGCCTTTGATCAGCTCAAGATCCTTTTTACATCCGCTCCAGTACTGCAACACCCAGATACAGCTTTGCCCTTTGTTCTTGAGGTAGATGCCTCTGAAGTTACCACAGGAGCCATTCTGTCTCAACGTCAGGGGCCCAAGGCCCTGCTTCACCCTGTAGCTTTCTTCTCCAGGAAGATGACTCCACCAGAGAAGAATTATAATGTGGGTGACCGGGAGCTACTAGCCATCAAGTCGGCACTGGAGGAATGGCGATACCTACTGGAAGGCGCTACACACCCCATCATGATCTTTACAGATCATAAGAACCTAGAGTACCTCAGGACCGCCAAGCGACCCAGACCACGGCAAGCCCGATGGGCCTTATTCTTCTCCAGGTTCAACTTCCACCTTACATATCGCCCAGGATCCAAAAATGGAAAAGCTGACGCTCTTTCACGCATGTTCCCAGAGACCCTGGAAACACCTACTCCCAGCACGATCCTGTCACCACACAACTTTTTGCTGCTCCAAACTGATCTAAGCACAAGTATCAAGCAAGCCTCTGCCCGGTACCCAGAAGCCTAAACCTTGGCATTACAAAGAGACGGGAATCTCTTATGGCATTATAACAAAAATTTCATCCCTCCTGAAGTAAGACCCCAAGTCCTGAAGGCTTGTCATGATCCCCTCCTTACCGGCCAGAAAAACATGTTACCGGCCAGAAAAACATGTGATCTTGTTCAAAGATCCTTCTGGTGGCCCAATCTCAGTCATGGATTGTAAAGATTATGTGGACTCCTGCGTAACTTGTCTCCGCAGTAAAGGCCACATAAAGCGGCACACATAAAGCGCTAGGCTGAAGCACCCTTTCTATTCATTTTTGGTAGTAGATACCGCCCCCGCCGCTTTCTTTAGCCTACCGCTTATTTGAGGTTTTTGCCTTTGCAGTTTACCCTAGAGTTTACCCTCTAAAAAACTAAATATTCTATTTTGTTTATCATTCTGATTATTTGATTTTCTGTTTGACTTTCATAATGACACAGGACACCATTTTGTCAGGTCTCATCGGGGATAGTTGGAATAATCTCATGCAACAATATCAACAAGATTTCGAGGACAATGAATTTATAGAGACAGAATTGTCATCTATGTTCTTTCAATTGTCCAAAATGTTAGAGAAAAAATCGATGTTCTTTTGGAACATAAGATCTTTCCAGGAACACATAAAAGAAAATGTCAGCCCGTTTGGCCTAAGAGCCCAAGTTTTTCCGATACTTGAGGACCCAACTCCTTCTTTTAAAACCAAATGGGAACAAGCCCTACAACAATGCTCTGTGGCTCTTATGAACCTCCTCATTGAGGAATATTCCTTAAGAACTACGGAGCTGGATAAATACATAGCTTCTACATGTGAAAAATTAAAAAGGTATAAAAGTCACATTACTTTTTCCCATCGGGAAGCTAAATTAAAACAACAACTAGACACCTTCAATAAAAATACCCTTGTTAAAAAACAAAAAATTCTCAACAAGGATAAAAACACCTATTTACAAGGCAAGGCTTTCCATTGGACAAATAACCAACATTACATTCGACCACTTAATAGGGACTCCAATGCCCCAGCACCTCAACAAACAACTAAATTACCACCCTTTGTGAAGAACCACAAAACACCAATGGAACGCACCAAACGCCCCCATGCATTTGGCTCAGACCCAGCATCTAAAAAGTCTAACACCTCAACACAAAGAGGGTTTATCCCTTTTTCCTACACCATCAATACCTCCATTGTCCAACATCCCCCCCTCACAACAAATACCACCCTCTACCAATTTGTCTAACTTACCTACACATCACTCCTCCATCACTCATCTAGATGACCAAACTTTTTTAGATGTGGTTCACCAACGAGCTTCACAACTTACACTTGCACTCCCATCACCTCTCCCCCTCACCTAACCCCCCCCCCCCCCCATTGCCACTCCCCATTCCCCCACTAATTTAGCACAAGATAATGTGGACTTTTCTATCATTAATTTATCCAGCTACAAATTATCCGAATCTGAATTATCCATTTTACAAAAAGGTCTTAATTTTTGCCCCACGGATAACATTAACAAATTTGATTTTGTCAAGGATCTCCATTTATTTGCCCGTAAATTAAATTTCAAATACATCTATCACAAAGGCAAACAAAAACCACATGAACAGGATCCCATTTTAGACACGTTAATTACTCTCCTCGAAGAAAACGAGGATCTTATAGATCGTGTGGACCTTCCCTCTTTACTCGCTGGTATCCCGCCTGAATCCAGAGAACAAAAGACAGTAGGCACTGATTTTCGCAAAAAATCTGATGCCTACCCTCCCATTCAGAATGCGAATATTAACGCTTTTTTAAAAATAGTGTCAAAGGAAGTTGAAAAACTAAATACACGTCCGCTATCCCAACCTAACATCTCTCAAGCACAAAGAGAGGCAATTAACAACTTGGCAACTAATAAATCTATTACCATCAAGCAGGCTGATAAAGGGGGGAGCATTGTGATAATGGACAATACCCAATACACCAAAATGTGCACAAATATTTTAAATAATACCAATTGGTATAGGCGTATCACACCAGATATAGTTACCAAGTATAACTTGGAATTTTATCAGTTGGTGGATACTGCCTACCTCAACAACGTTTTTTCCAAAGACACTTGGAATTTTGTCCGCACAAAATTTCCTGTCACCCCCACATTCTATGGCCTCCCAAAGGTACACAAAAGTACCACGGACCCTCCCGGAAGACCGATTATTTCGGGATGCGGATCTATTACAGATAACGCAAGTAAGCTAGTTGATGCATATCTTCAACCCCTTGTCCATAAGTTACCTTCCTTTACAAAGGACACTATTCATTTCATCAACAAAATTAAGGACCTCTGGATACCCCCTACCGCGATTTTAGTCACCATCAATGTAGAGGCTCTCTACAGCTCAATCCCCCACTCCAGGGGTATTGCAGCTGTGAAGCATATTATATCTGGTCAGGACCCACTGGATGCCTATGGCGAGTTTATGCTAGATTTATTGTTGCATATCCTCACGCATAATGTGTTTACATTTAATGGTTCCCACTACCTCCAGGTACAGGGGGTAGCGATGGGCACTTGTTGTGCCCCGCCATATGCCAACCTGTACCTGGGGGAGTGGGAACATTTTCTTTTGGATGACGACGCGATGTCGATGTACACTGGTCACATCCTTTTTTGGACCAGGTACATCGACGACGTGTTCCTCATCTGGGACGGTCCTATGGAATCCCTCCAAGCCTTCTTAGTTCATATGAACAAGAACGACTTTAACCTTTCATTTACAATGAACATGGACCCTGATCGGATTACCTTCCTCAATGTCGAGATTACACGTAGTGGAAATGAAACCCTACAGAGTAACCTCTACTGCAAACCCACCGCGGGAAACACAATATTGCATGGATCAAGTTTCCACCCTACCCCTCTACTTAGATCAATTCCCACTAGTCAGTACTTGAGGCTAAGACGAAATTGTTCAGACCTCAAACTATTCCAAGCGGCTGCTGACGCCCTCCAAAAACGTCTATTACGTAGGGGTTATTCTAAGAAATCGCTAAAACAAGCTTACCAACGAGCCCTTAAGAGTGATAGAGATACACTATTAGCTCCAAAAACACCAGTGGGTCCTAGAAAGGAAGACACAATAAGGATTATAACTCCCTATAATCAACAACATCAAAAAATTAGACGCATTGTCTCCAAACACTGGCACCTATTGGCCTCGGATCCTATATTGGGCCAATATGTGTCAGATACACCTAACTTCACCTATAAAAGGGCCCCAGCATTGAGAGACAAAATAGTTCGTAGCGAGTTCCGCGACACTGATATGTCCACCTGTTGCAAATATAGAGGGACATACATGTGCGGCAATTGCAAATATTGTGGCTACATGTTCACACAAAGATCCCCCATATTGCCCAATGGAGATGTCTATCGACCTAAGCATTTTGCTAATTGCCGCACGATAGGCGTGGTTTACCTCCTGCTTTGTTCTTGCCAGTGTTTTTACATTGGCAAGACCAAGCAAGAGTTTTGGCAACGCGCATACCGCCATCTTTTAAGCATGAGGAAAGCGGACCCTGAGCTACCTTTGGGTAGACACGTGGCTACTGTACATACCGGCAAAATGCCTAAGGTTAAGTTCTTGATTCTTGACCGAGTTCATCCCGCCCCTAGAGGAGGGGACTGGAATAAGTCCCTCCTCCAACTTGAACTAAGGTGGATCTATTTGCTCAGGGCCACTGAGCCCCCAGGACTTAATGGATCCCTATCGTTCAAGCCCTTTCTTGAGGGTTTTAACTCTGGAGGAATGGAGATTTAATTCTCTCCGCCTTAACCAGACAGCCATTTACCCTTAATCATACTTAGGGCTTCCATATAACATTACATTATTCTCAGTGTCCACATATTTATATGTTCTATTGTCTTGGCCTCAAGTATATTTACATTGTATTATATTGTACCATATTGTGTTAACATGTAATTCTTCTTAATACAAAAATTATATGTTTTGAAATTGTCATGTATAACTATATATGCATGCTTTGATGTTTGCTGTATTGTTATTGACATATATTGCATGAATATTTCTCTTCCCTGTATGTTGACCTTGTCATTTTGTATTCCAGTGTCTGCAATTGTCTACATCTGCGGGTCGTGTCCTTGCTGATATTTATATGCAATAATCACAATCTTTAATTATTTTTGATTGATATAATTATGATATACTTTTTTTTAAATTCTTCTTGCATTTTTCAATCAATTTGGCTTTTGTAAATCCTCTTCAGCAATCCGTGTTGACTCCGGGTGGTGCCCCTCCTTCAGTGGTCGTCCCGACACGGGGAGACATATACCGCGTTCGCGTGGTAGCTTGGTCCTACCTTCCATCCTCTGTTCCCTTTGCGGTTCAGCCCGGACCAATCGGCAGCCGCAGTGCATCTGCACTTCCTGCTCTGACCCCCGTGTCGGTGGAGCGCAGATGCCGATCCCGCCCACGTTGCGTCATGTGTGACGCATGTTGATTGTGGGCGGGCTCGGCACCGGCGTTCCGGGAAGTCCTTCCCTTGAAGCCAGCTGATACACGCCTTGTGCTAATCGGCCAGCACTCTTATAGTGCACCTCTCGCAACACACAGCCAGCGCATTTGTTTGCTGGCTGTGGTGCTGAGAGGACGCCGTTTTGCTCTACTATCATCAACATTCAGGTATTGACTTTTCATTCAATTTCCTGCCTATTCCTTTTAAAACCCCCTTTTTCTTTGATCGGCTTTGTATATGCAGTTACACCCTATTGTGGCCCTATTGCCCTCTTTATGTTGAGCTACCTTTTTGGCACATTTTTTGCTATAATGCTTCCTACATATTTATTATATTATATATAGACATGTGGCTACTTTACATGCCGACATCCATTAATATACAAATTCCCTTTCTTTGCTCATTTTACTACATATATTAATTTATTTAGCCCTGATCTGTCTACTTTTCAGACCGGCGCTACTTACATCCTTGCCATTTACCTATGTTTAAAGGCTGCTCCTGGCTTCTCCAAATTAAGGACTTCAGACGTCCATTGATTGTGGGCTACACACCTGACCTCAACAGCTGTTGGTTTACTGACCAGTATACCCATCTACCATCTTGCCCATTGCATTTGGTCGCAAGGACACTCGCACCCACCAGATGTTTTTAACCGTGCAGGCTACCTGAGCACAGCTATTTTTCAACCCTGTGAGTACTCGCTAATGTCATCAGAACTAATATGTAAAACTCTAAAGAGTCATGTTGGAATGTTTTCTTCCTAAAAAAACCTTCAAAAATCCTTGGTTTTTATATTTTTTTATATTTTCTTATTCATTAGAGTACCGTTTGAACCATCCCCTGAAGAAGAAGCAAATTTCCCTTTGGCTTCGAAACATGTTGGGTGTCAGTTCAGACTACTGTGGTTGATTTACCTGTCTCTCTTCCTTGCCTGTACTGTTTTTAATTATTAATATATTTCTGTGTTTAATAAAATAATATTTTTTCAATTACCCTTTTCATATATCTTCATATATATTATATTTTATGTGCCTATAAAGTCCCACAAGGGGAACCCCATTTTTTGGCCAGTAAAGGCCATAATACCAAGATTTGAGGCTTGCTGAGACCTCTCCCTGTTCCGGAACAGCCATGGAGGATAATATCAATGGATTTTATTGTCGACTTACCCCCTTCAGAAGGATTTACTGTAGCTGGCCAGCTAAAACCTGTCCTAGGTTGCTAATATGACTTACATGTATATACAGCTAGACCTGCTAATAACCTTAATACAGTGCATATGTTTATATGTGAGAGATAAGAGCAGTTATTTACTGTGATTTCATGTTTGGATGTCATATAACAGTTGTATATTGTGTTCACAGAAGCAAAAAGAAAATATGCCTGTAAGATTCATTTATATGCCTGTAAGGTAAGCTCAGACACAGCAGAGTTGAAACCAGAAAGCACAGAGTTAAACTTTATTACCCATAAGGAGTTTGTGGCCAATCACAGCCAATCTCACACTCAGCAACAGTCTTGGCCAATTACAGCCAGCCTTACACTCATTTTTTGTCTAAAGTCTCATGCACACATTGCCAGCATTCTCATTCCACCAGAGAAAGGAGATCTGTACAGACACAGATCCACAGAGGAGTTTTATGGAAGCAAGTGGCCAAAAATAGGTAATTAACAGTTATATGTGTTCCTATTGTTAGTAATGTGATTAGACCTGTATACTGAACTAGCTATGTGTTCACTTGTAGTTCCACCAAACAATCCATACGGCCTAGCAAACTTCGAACGAACACAAACTCAAAAGTTATATCAAACAGATATGCAAACTATCGAACAGTTGAATGACCATTTGTTATACTTTATTCAGCACATGTTTGTACATGGACTGTCTGCTGCAAAGTGTCAGTGTTATCTATGAAGAAAAGTTGAAGTTAATAAAGAAGATATCTTAAGCGTTTGGTGTGCTCTTTAAACCTACTGCTTTCCATAGAACGGTATTAGAGGAATTTATAGAGTAACAGACAGGCTGGTAAGACTGAAGTCAGAGAAATTAAGTTCTTCTAATGCCACAGCGCATAAGGCACTTTGTAGTGCTGCGCCTGCCACAGTGGAACTATTTCGCTCTTTGAGGGCAAAGTGATAGTGCTCCTCAACTTGCACAGTAAAGAGCGCATTTAAGCAGCCGAGCTACCATAGAGGCCATAGAACGTGTGTTTTTAGTCAAACTGCATCCGACTCTTAAAGTGGCAGAACGGCAAAGGCAAGATAGTCACAGAAAAAGTGCCAACCATCCTGCGATCCAGAGAGAAAGAAAAAGACACATGGTGAGAGGCCAAAGTCCAGAGCTAGAGTGCCTGCACCGCTACCCACGGAGAGATCACGTACTGCAGCCAGCTAGTTTCCCGCCACTAGGCCCAAAGCCTGCAGCAGAGCATCGCAAGTCAGCGCAGAGCATCGCAAGTCAGCGCAAAGCATTGCAAGTCAGAGCAAAGCATCGGAAGTCAGAATAAAGCATCAGATCAAGAAAAGACAAGTCTCATTTAAGACTGATATTTATTCCATCAACCTACAGATCACAGTATCCTGCTCTTCAGAATAAGGTCAGAACTTTCCTTTATTACTTATCATTGCAATAGGCTTGACAAGAAAGAGACATTTTCGTGTTCAGGAATAAAAGGACTGTAAGTAAAGAACAAGGGGCAGTTGTAGAACACGGACTCTAAAGTATTTAATGTGAATGTCGTTTTTACTGCCTGCACCCTATTGCATTTAAAGTGAAAGTCATTTTTATTGCCTGTACCTATTGCTATTGCATCTAAAGTGAA
This sequence comes from Pelophylax lessonae, assembly GCF_965119305.1. Lineage (NCBI taxonomy): Eukaryota > Metazoa > Chordata > Amphibia > Anura > Ranidae > Pelophylax > Pelophylax lessonae. The sequence continues at coordinate 394,240,246 of NC_138770.1, forward strand.
AGTCTTCTTAATATTCGTATTGAGTGTTATAGCATTTAGAGTAAAAATGTCTAAGTCTAGTATTGCTATGCCACTGTTAGAGGATACAAAGATAGATGAGATAGAAAGTGAAGAGCAAGTGAACCTGTCTGAGGTAGAAGAGTCAGATGCAGCATTAGTCTTGCCCCAAACTGATATATCCCAAACAGATGAACTAAGGCGCTCAGAACGTATCAGAAAACCGACTGCAAAGGTGCTGGAAAATTTGGAGCAAGAAGCAGCATTAAAAGGAAAAAAGTTCACCAGAATGTATGATAAGTGGAAATCATACATTAAAGATGTTCATAGAAGGCTAATGCAAGAAAGTATAAAAGGAAACTTGAGTGATATTGTAGAGACGATAGAAGAATCTGAATCAGAGCTTATGGCAGCATATGCCAACCTGCGGTCATCCACGACACGTTCCCAGGATATTGTAAGGAACATGGACACCATTATCCGTAAATAGAAGATGTTTGGAACCACCAGGGCTCTTCCTAGAACAGACTGCCCTGCCAAACTGAGCAATAGGGGAGAAGGGGCTTAGTCAGCAAGGTGTTTAAGAGCCCAATGGTCGCTCTGACAGGGCTCCAGCGTTTCTCTGTGGAGAGCGTTTTTGTACACAGTTTAGGCGTGTTTAGCATTTTTTTCTGCCAGAAAACTCCAATCAGAAACGCAAACCAGTACATAAACAAATAGGAAAACATTGAGCTGATTCTACAGGCAAAACACAACAGTCTTTTAGAAGCGATTTTTAAGCCAGTGTGCATGGAGCCTAACTGAAAGTCTATACAGAGGTAGAGAGCTGGAGGAACAACAAATTGCACCCAAGATCCACTGATCACGGATGCAATGCTTTGCAGGCTCCTGTAGAAAAGTGTTAATTGTTTGTTTTAGTGATCCATTAGTTTCATGCTTCAAAACATAAAAGTGGCTCTAAAGGCAGAAGGTTTTTTACCTTAATGCATTCTCTGTGCACCTGCCCCCCCCCCCACCCCTTTTACTTACCTGAGTCTGATCTCGATCCAGCGATGTGCCCGAGAACAGCAGCTATCTCCTTTTTCGCAGGACAGAGAGAGAGGCAACAGAGGGAGACAATGGCTTCTGTTGCAGTCAATAAAATCCTGTGGCGATAGAGTGGGAGATGGGGCCGAGCCTTGGTGTCTGTGTATATTGAGGCAGTTTGCACTTGCGCTAGGCCCAAATAGGGTTAGGGCACCCACCATATATCCCCTAATAAACTTTTAACCCCTTGATCTCCTCCATTCACTCCCTATCACACAGTGCACTAATATATACAGTATATCAGCTAACTACTGATTACTGTATTAGTGTCACTTGTGACCCCAGTTTGCACTTGCGCTAGGCCCAAATAGGTTTAGGCCGCCCGCCATCTATCCCCTATAAAGGTTTAACCCCTTGATCTCCCCCAGTTAACCCCTTCACTGCTCTGTCACAGTGTTCACTATATACAGTGATTACCGATCACTGTATTAGTGTCACGGGTGATGCTAGTTAGCGTCAGAGTCAGGGGAGAACCTTCCAGAAGAACAACTATCTCTGCAGCATTCCACCAATCGGGCCTGTATGATAAAGTGGCCAGACAGAAGCCACTCCTCAGTAAAAGGCACATGACAGCCCGTCTGGAGTTTGCCAAAAGGTATCTGAAGGACTTTAAGACCATGAGAAACAAAATTCTCTGGTCTGGTGCAGGGCCGGTGCAAGGATTTTTGTCTACACAGGCAAGGGTGCATTTTGGTGCCCCTCACCTGCCACCTGCATTCCTTATAACTTTTAAACTTCAGAACGAGGGACACTTGAGGGAGGAAGTGACCTGTGGTGCACGTAGCTTAAAGTAGAGTTCTGCCTGGGGAAAAAATAAATGAAAAATCAGCAGCTACAAATACTGTAGCTGCTGACTTTTAATATATAGACACTTACCTGTCCAGGGAACCCGCAATGTGGGCACCCCAGATGATTTTCGGGAATGGCTGTCAGGTGCTGCCCCCGCCATTTGTCATAAGGGAAACCGGCAGTGAAGCCTTTCGGCTTCACTGCCAGTTCCCTACTGCACATGCGTAAAGCGCGCCACGCTTTGCAATTGCCCGGCAGTGGGGGAAGGAGGAGGGGGGGCTTAACTTCCGAAGGGATGGCGCTGCAGCGCTGTCTCCCAGAAGTGGGGAGGGGTACCTGTAAAAAAAAAAAATCAGCGTGCAAACAGATCAGCGTAAGTTCCACTTTTGGGTGTAACTCCACTTTAAGAGTGTGGTTAAACAAAAGCCGGGTTTCCTTGTACCCATAAAATATGCTTTTACTGCTATGCTACAAGCAAGAATCTCACGAATACTTATTAACCCCAGTTTATAAGTGCAGTCATCACAAAAAAAAGAATGCAAAGCTTCCATTGCATATGGTTTTGCAGACAATGAAAATATACAGAGAGCTTACACTTTTTATCTGAGTCTACCTTAAAGAAGACCTTCTTTAAAATAGTCAGGAACTTCATAGCAACCAGTAACTGTTGAGATATGGAAGACTTTGGTGAGAAGTATATAATGTACAGTATTGTGTATATAGTGCAGGAGTGTGTAATGTACAGTATTGTGTATATAGTGCAGGAGTATGTAAGGCAAGGGATCAACGATGTGCAATGCACAGGGTGCTGCAGTTAGTGTTTGGTTAAGGATGCATAACGCCGACTGCAGGGGTCCAGGGTGTGTAATACAATATGTAACACACAGAAAGCTGTAGTCAATGTTAGGTTTAGGAATACATGACACACAGAGAACAGGGTAAAGGAGAACATTATGTACAGAATGCAGGGGGCAGGAGTATTTAATGTATAAAATGCAGGGGACAGGAGTATGTAATGTATAGAATGAAGGGGACAGGATTGTGTAATGTACAGAATGCAGGGGACAGGAGTGTGTAATGCACAGAATGCAGGGGACAGGAGTATGTAATGTATAGAATGCAGGGGACAGGAGTGTGTAATGTACAGAATGCAGGGGACAGGAGTGTGTAATGCACAGAATACAGGGGACAGGAGTATGTAATGTATAGAATGCAGGGGACAGGATTGTGTAATGTACAGAATGCAGGGGACAGGAGTATGTAATGCACAGAATGCAGGGGAAAGGAGTATGTAATGTATAGAATGCAGGGGACAGGGTTGTGTAATGTACAGAATGCAGGGGACAGGAGTGTGTAATGCACAGAATGCAGGGGACAGGAGTATGTAATGTATAGAATGCAGGGGACAGGATTGTGTAATGTACGGAATGCAGGGGACAGGAGTATGTAATGTATAGAATGCAGTGGACAGGATTGTGTAATGTACAGAATGCAGGGGACAGGAGTGTGTAATGCACAGAATGCAGGGGACAGGAGTATGTAATGTACAGAATGCAGGGGACAGGATTAAGTAATGTACAGAATGCAGGGGACAGGATTGTGTAATGTATAGAATGCATGGGGACAGGAGTATGTAATGTACAGAATGCAGGGGACAGGAGTATGTAATGTACAGAATGCAGGGGACAGGAATATGTAATGTACAGAATGCAGGGGACAGGATTGTGTAATGTATAGAATGCAGGGGACAGGAGTGTGTAATTTATAGAATGCAGGGGACAGGAGTATGTAATGTATAGAATGCAGGGGACAGGAGTGTGTAATGTACAGAATGCAGGGGACAGGAGTATGTAATGTACAGAATGCAGGGGACAGGAATATGTAATGTACAGAATGCAGGGGACAGGATTGTGTAATGTATAGAATGCAGGGGACAGGAGTATGTAATGTATAGAATGCAGGGGACAGGATTGTGTAATGTACAGAATGCAGGGGACAGGAGTATGTAATGTATAGAATGCAGGGGACAGGATTGTGTAATGTACAGAATGCAGGGGACAGGAGTGTGTAATGCACAGAATGCAGGGGACAGGAGTATGTAATCTACAGAATGCAGGGGACAGGATTAAGTAATGTACAGAATGCAGGGGACAGGATTGTGTAATGTATAGAATGCAGGGGACAGGAGTATGTAATGTACAGAATGCAGGGGACAGTAGTATTTAATGTACAGAATGCAGGGGACAGGAATATGTAATGTACAGAATGCAGGGGGCAGGATTGTGTAATGTATAGAATGCAGGGGACAGGAGTGTAGCGGTAAGGAGAGTACAAAATAATTCCCCCCCAACTTCACCCTTTTAGCAAAAATCCCCACTCCCTCCCCTCTAGCACTAATTTGTATGCTCCCCCACTTCTACCTCCCCAGACCCAGCACTTATCCCCACACCCCTCAATTCCCCTCCCAATCCTCCTTTCCCCCAATACCCCTCTCAGAATAAATCCTCTTCCACCCCCCAAAATCCTCCCTCCCAGCACAACACCTCATTTCAAGTACAAATCTTCTCCCACCCAATACCCCCTCTCCAGATACCCCCAGCACAAATCCTCTTTCCCACCAATCCCCCTTCCCAGCAGATCTCCCAGAGTAAATCTTTTCCCCATTTATAGCACAAATTCTCTCCCCCCAAATCCCCCTACCAAGCACAATTCTTTTTCCACCCCCTAAATACCCCTCCCCAACACAAATCCCCCCCCCCAATCCCCCATGCCAGGACCAGTCTGCTGCGCAGTTCTCTCATAAATCCTCCCACCTAAATGCCCCTTCCCAGTACAAATATCCCCCTTTTAATACAAATCAATCAACAATATTTCCCAACTGTCCTGCTTTTTGTGGGACCTTCCTGAGAAAAGAACAAAAGCCCACAAATCCAGACTAAGTGCAGGAAACTTGCGTTATATGTGCGTTTCCTGCACCACATTCTTCAAAACGCACTGCAGTTGCAATCTGCCGTGGGTGTCAATGTTAACTTAATGACACCCCAAATGCAGGTTGCAAATGCAATGCGTTTGCCTGCACTGGATTGTGTAGTACAGTAGTAAAAAAAAAAAAGTTTGCACCACCTGGCTCCACTAACTTGTCTGGCAGGGTAGCACTAATGTGGGCACCTGGGGTGATTGATCCACATTTCTAGCGGGGTGCCAAGGGTCCCAGATGCTTTGTTTGGCCTCTTTGTAGAAGCCAGTATCTTTTTAATTTGTGGGGTGGTGGGAGCTAAGTGGTCATTGTCCTACGGGGCGCTTTGTGCTGAGGGGGGTGGTGGTCAGATTTAATATCCATCCCCCCTACTAGAATAAGTCCCCCCCCGTGTCATCTATATTGTCCCCCCCCAGTGTCATCTATATTGTCCCCCCCAGTGTCATCTATACTGTTCCACACCCCCAGTGTCATCTATATTATTCCCCCCCCGTGTAATCTATATTGTCCCCCCCAGTGTCATCTATATTGCCCCCCCCAGTGTCATCTATCTTGTCCCCCCCAGTGTCATCCATATTGTCCCCTCCAGTGTCATCTATATTGCCCCCCCCCAGTGTCATCTATATTGTTCCCTCCGTGTCATCCATTATATTTCCCCCCCCTCCCCGTGTCATCTAAATTGCCCCCCCCCCATGTAATTTATATTGTTCCCCTCCCGTGTAATCTATATTGTCCCCCCCGTGTCATTTATATTTTCCCCCCACCCAGTGTCCTCTATATTGTTCCCCCCAGTGTCATCTATATTCCCCCCCCCCCAGTGTCATCTATATTGTTCCCCCTCCAGTGTCAGCTATATTGTCCCCCCTCCAGTGTCATCTATATTGTCCCTCCAGTGTCATCTATATTGTCCCCCCTCCAGTGTCATCTATATTGTCCCCCCTCCAGTGTCATCTATATTGTCCCCCCTCCAGTGTCATCTATATTGTCCCCCCAGTGTCATCTATATTGTCCACCCAGTGTCATCTATATTGTCCCCCCAGTGTCATCTATATTGCCCCCCCCCCACTCCCAGTGTCATCTATATTGTCCCCCCAATGTCATCTATATTGTTCCCCCCGTCATCTCTATTGTCTGTCCGTCCCCCCAGTGTCATCTATATTGCGCCCCCCCCCCGTGTCATCTGAATTGTATTGTGGTAATCACAGACCTCAGATCAGCGCGGAGCATGGCTTACCTAATGATTTCCCTCCCCCTCCTGTCTGTGTACAGGAATACATCAGAGCCGTGGGAGGAGGAGAGGGCGGCTGCAGTCCGCTCTCTGAAAGGTGGCCGGTGGGCGGGGAGAGTGTGGAGCCGAGCGGAGATCGTATGGCACAGGCTGCGGAGGGGAGGGGTAAAACTGGTGCTGCCTGGTGCCCACATTAGCGCGCCCGCTGCGCCCCTCCCGAGTCCCCGGCAGATGACTGGAATCACTTGGCTCTGCTCCAGGACCAATCCAGGACCAGGAGGTATGACGATTTACCGCCCCCACCACCCTGGCGCCCTCAGGCGGCTGCCTGAGCTGCCTTATGGGTCACGCCGGCCCTGGTCTGGTGAAACACAGATTGAACTCTTTGGCCAGAATTGCAAGTGTCATGTCTGGAGGAAACCAGGCCCTGCTCATTAACTGGCCAATACCATCCCTACAGTGAAACATGGTGGTGACAGCATGATGCTGAGGGATGTTTTTCAGCGGCAGGAGCTGGAAGACTAGTCAAGATCAAGGGAAAGGTGAATGCAGCAATGTAGAGAGACATCCTTGATGAAAACTTGCTTCAGAATGCTCTGGAACTCAGACTGGGGCAAATGTTCATCTTCCAACAGGACAACGACCCTAAGCACACAGCCAAGATAATAAAGGAGTGGCTAGGGGACAATTCTGTGAATGTCCTTGAGTGGCCCAGCCAGAGCCCAGACTTGAACCTGATTGAACATCTCTGAAGAGATCTGAAAATGGCTGTTCACCGACACTCCCCATCCAACCTGATGGACCTTGAAATGTTCTGCAAAGAAAAATAGGAGAAACTGCAAAGAAAAATAGGTGTGCAAAGCTTGTAGCATTATACTACAAAAGACTTGAGGCTGTATTGGTGCCAAAGGTGCTTCAACAAAGTACTGAGCAAAGGCTGTGAATACTTATGTACATGTGAGTTTTTTCGTTTTTTATTTTTAAGAAATTTGAAAAGATTTCTAACAAATTTCTTTCATGTTGTCATAATGGGGAATCGTTTGTAGAATTTTGAGGAAAATAATGAATTTCAAACATTTTGGAATAACGCTGTAACATAACAAAATGTGGAAAAAGTGAAGTGCTGTGAATACTTTCTGGATGCACTCTATGTTACTGTACATGTGATAGTTATCACTTCCCCTAGAAAGCCAATAGGTGACTGTGGGAATGTAAACAAGCTCTTAACTTCTATAGCATCCAGGAAACTTCTTACAGCTTACAGGCTTACAGTGGTGCAGCCCATGTAAATCTAACTTAGATGGCAGCAAAAGGTCAATGAATATCATTTGTGACACTTCAATAAATTAGCAAAAAAAAAAAAGTTAAAAGGTTAATGGTGCCTTGCTTTGTAACGTCGCAAACCACTGCCCATTACTTAAAGCGATATTAAACCCAAAACCAAGAATGTATCATTAGATGTGGTGGCTGCATTCGTTTTCTTAGGGTTTTTACCCCACTGTTTTCACCTGATCTGGCCGGTAACATACCTCCTGTATTAGAGTACCTCCACTCTGAATGAATTTGAACAGATGGCACCTTTGAATAGTAGCATTGTCATTCTGGGGGTAGGGGAGTGTTAGATGTACTCGCAGATTTAGACAAACTGAAGCCAAACTCCAGCTAATACTTTATAAGCAGTTACAGCCATTTTTTCCTTTGGAATAAAGGTTTTTCATAAATATAAGCAGATTAATGTACGCACCCCTGCTAGTGGTAAATGGTTTGTCTCATTTCTGTAACTGATACATTCTCCTGGAGAGCTTGTTCTTTTGAAAAACAACAGACCTACTGGCTGGATTAGCAAATAAAAATAGAAAGAAAGCCTGAAAAAGAAAATCAATTCAGCCATTAAATCTAAGAATTATTAAGCTGCAATATAATAAATGTTTGCATTTAAGGTTTAATACCACTTTAAACCTAAACTTTATCATTTAAGCCTTTACTTTATTTACTATCATTATATTTAGTTTGGAGTACAACCATATGGATGACTTGTGACCTTGTAGGCACCCTGTATAACTCCTATGCATAAATGTAGATGTAATGGCGACAGTTGCGGGCTGAAAGACACCAGTAGGATGGGGTAGAGCTTACAGGTTATCAGTGAATGTTAGGGGACCCCTTCAGCCAGACCCTCTGACAACCTTGTAGAAAATACTAGGTTAAAAAATGCCTGTCCAGTGTAGCCTAGTGGAAAAAAAGTGCCAATGGAGAAACTATAGCACTTACAGTAATACGTATCTGTTTGCCCATACCTGATTACCTTATACCTTATGCTTTATTAATTTTCTTAGTGAAAACCTATTTTTCCTAAAGCAATCAATCAGCTACCAGCTGTCAATTCTTTGGATCAGAGTGGAAATTAAAACAAGAATCAATTTAGCGTACACCCTAGTAGATTTGCACACTGCTTGCTCTGAATGTCTCTATCATGACCTAGCTCACACCTGGTTTCTCAGTTTTTTTTTTGCAGTTGCAGTTATTTACTGTCTTCTTGACACTCTTTAGCTGTCATGTAGGGGGGTGGGGATTGAGGACATGTATTATACAATAATGTAAATTAGGGCAGCATGAGAATTAAAAGGAATAGTAGATCTCACACTAGATACAGTGTGGTTGCCAACTCACATTATATTATATATACAATTAATGGAGATAAAATGAGTACTAGGCATGCTGCCAGTTATCATAAGCTGGCATTGTGCCTAATACTCATCCTTTCTTTAGTGTATAGGAACACTTACCACCAATAGAGCACAAAGATTTAAAAAAAAAAAAAAAAAAAAAAAATATATATATATATATATATATATATATATATATATATATATATATATATATATATATATATATATATATAAAGATAGTGCAGAGACCTAGCCAATGTATTGTTTTTTGTTATTTTTTTTTTTTTTATTTCTTCACTTAACATTCAAATAGAGATGAAGCAATAACTGGTCTCTGATCTCAGAATACAGTGCTGCAGTTAAAGAGCTGAGAACATCTAGCTCTTGAGCAGTGCTAACTGACCTACCTCTTGACAGTCGGCTGCTGCGCAATTCAAAATGTATGCTCTGCATATGGCCAGCATCTTAACAAAAGAGACCTAAACCATTAAAACCTTCTACTTCAACCAAGGCATGACTAAATGTATTACAACATTTGACACAAGGAAGTGTCAAATGTGTTAAGAACTAAGTATATACCAGTAAAAAACCTAGGCATTTCAGCAGAGAATGAGATATATTGTACATATATACATAGAATAACTTAAAAAAAAAAACATGTAAAAATAGCAGAGCTTAAAGAGGATCTTCAGTCTGGAAAAAAATTGAAAAGTCAGCAACTACAAATGCTGTAGCTGCTGACTTTTAATAAACATGCACTTACCAGTCCAAGCATCAAGTGCTGTCCTCACCAGGATATATGGGTCCCTGGTGTCCTTCTTGTCACCCATCTCCTCCATGTGCAAAGTCACGCTGCGTTTTGAGAATGTATCCTCAACCTCCTAGGACCTGTGACCTGTCCCAGGAGGTTGCGGACGGGAGGACAACTTACACTTCAAAATTTCTGGGTGATCCAAGTAGAAGTGGGAGCGGGTATCTGTCAAAACTATGTACCGCTCCTAGAAAAACAAAATACTCCAAAAGTATTAGTGGGGGGGGGGGGGGAGAAGAAAAAGTGAAACTTCCATTTTCAGGTGAAGTTCTGCATTACATGCGATCCTCTATTTTCTTCCTGTAAAAGTCAATATTGGTCCCTCCTCTCTTACCTGTACAGCCTCAATGACCACTTGCACAGCTCAGAAGATATGAATGGTAGAATCTAACTTACATTTTAGAGAAAAACTCAAGTTTTACATATAAATGGAGTGTGAAAGACCCAGCCGGACAGGGGCTTTTGGAGAGAACTGCAGTCTAGCTTCTTGCCTACTGACTATGGGCCCTGGCGTTTAAAGGGGCTCTATTCTTTGGGAGGTTTGTGCCTGGGAGATCTTTGGAGTAGTTTTACTTTGGATTCAAGTTCATGTCCCCCCGAAACACACAGACTCTGGGAACTGGAGGACCCAGATACAGATTTGGGGCCTCTATGCCCAAACCAACAAAGAATCAGAGCAGATGTTAATATAATCAGCTAAAAACAACCTGACGTTGGGGTCTACTGCTATATTCTGCTTATTAAGGTGTGTTTATTGTTAAATGTGTCTATCCCATTGTGTGCCTCCTATGTGTGAAATCACATTGTTATTTGAGTCACCTATTAGTTCTGTCTGTTTGCTAATCCTCTTGGAGGTTCCTACATGATAGGATTTTTCTTTTGTTAATTTTACCTCGTTATTTAACCATTGTTCAATGTTTTGGGTAATACTTGTGTTCTGTTCTCACTACACGTATGCCCCAGGCGTGTGCAGCTCAACATTCAGCTAAACCTATAATCCTGCAATAACCAGTCCTTTTGTAACTTAAGGCTTTATTCCAGAGATAGAATAGTGGTCACATGACAGGTCACAAGTCAGAATGGATATGCGAATAGGATTGTGAATAGAGGTGAAACTGTAAATAAACATATAAAGGCATATAATCAGTATACAAACATAAACAGTATATGCATTGAGTATATAACCAACAGTTCATAGGCATACCAGTGATGCTTCAAAGGGGGGTTCAGGAATCTTCCCACAGCAACCTCAGATGCTGTGTGCTCCTTCCTGAGGTAAATCTTAAAATGGAGATTCTCTCAGAGAGGGGTGGAACTAATATCCAGCAATAGAGTACAGGAAGTACCATAAAGTGCTGTATAACAGTCTATGTCACAGTGGCATCTTGTGGACAATATTGGCATTGCAAGTTCCAATAGCATTAATTTCCTTATGCTGGAGGCATGACACTCCCCGTCTGGTATCATCAGATAACACTATTTATTCCCCAGATGATAACAAAACTAGTTCAGAAACTGGTCTGAGGAAGAACTTGGTCTCCTTGATTCTCTGGATCTTGACTTCCACTTTACATGGGAGTGATGATGTGACACAATCAAGTGAGCAATGTGGTGGTGACCAGGAACTATTAGAGGGTTTCTCTCATCTGAATCTAGGTTGGCTTGCTTTAGACGACCACCTACCCTAAGTAGTCCATTTTGATCAAAGAATGAGTCAAGTTTTGTCAGGGCACTGTCTCTAGGGATAGGTTTTCTGTTCAAGATACAGTCTATCTCCTTAGCATAGGCTTCATGCTGTACAGTGCGGATGATAAGATCCTGAGACTGCTGTAGCTCTAATACTGAACTGATCCTTTGATAATGGTGCCATCCCTTGCGGTCACAGCTGTTTGAGTCACCTTTAAAGGAGCGAGCTATGTGAATAAGACAAGAAATAGCTCGAACAAGTGTCTTCCATTTTGAGAATCTGGTAAATCTGTCAGATTTAAGCTGACAACTTGAAGTTGCAGTATGAAATGTTGAGATCTCAGGACGGATGTCAGTATCTGAGTCTGGATCTATTAGTTCAATAGTGTCACTTTTAGGAAAGGTTTGTTCTGCATCGTACAAGAATGCAGGTCCTGTAAACCATGTTGTGTCTTTAAGGTTACATGCAGCAACAGCTCTTGTAGCGTGGTCTGCAGGGTTATAGTCAGTAGGTACATAGTGCCATTGTGTTGGACTGGTGGATCTCCTAATCCTCAACACTCTGTTGTTGACATAAACGTCTGGTCTCATTGTAGATGTAGCCTAGAACTACCTTGCTGTCTGTGTAGAGCTGAACATCCTTGAGGTCAATGTCCATCTCTGAGGCTATTAGCTCTGCTAGTTCAACAGCTAGTACTGCAGCACAAAGTTCTAGCCTAGGTATAGTATGCTCGGGGTGTGGAGCAAGCTTTGCTTTGCCCATTTTGAATCCTACATGGCATCGTGCTGTAGTGTCAACAGTCCTTAAGTAGGCCACAGCAGCTATTGCCTTGACAGAAGCATCACAGAATATGCAGACTCTGTATCTCTGTAGAAGGTACAGGAGCATATGGGCGTGAAACATGGAGATCAGATAAGACTGATAGAGACTCCCTCCACTCTACCCAAGAGTTCCTCTTATCAAGGGGTAGTGGGGCATCCCAGTCTGATGTTTCATGAATCAAGTCTCTAAGTAAGGCTTTGCCTTGAATTGTAACAGGTCCTGCAAATCCTAATGGATCATACAGGCTATTGATTGTAGACAAGACACCTCTGCGAGTGAAGGGTCTTTCTTCTCCATTTACTTGGAAGGTAAAGGAATCGGATTTCAAGTCCCAAAGTAGAACTAGACTGCGCAGTACAGGTAAAGAGTCTGTACCCAAATCTAAGTCCTTTAGATCACTGGAATGGTCTTGAGCGGGGAAAGCTTCCATTACCTCTTTGCTGTAAGAAGCAATCTTGTGAAGCCTGAGATTGGAACAAGCGAGCATTTCCTGTGCTCTTTTAAGAAGACAGATTGCAGACTCACTGGAAGGTAAGGATTTTAAACAGTCATCCACATAAAAGTCTTTCTCTACGTATTGTCTTGCATCTGAGCCAATCTCAAGTTCACCGTCTTGGGCGGAATGTCTGGGTCCGTAGATAGCGACTGCAGGTGAAGGGCTATTGCCAAAGATGTGTACCCTCATGCGATACTCTGAGATATCTTTTGAAGGATCATTGTCTTGGAACCAAAGGAACCTTATGAAGTTCCTGTCTTCCTCTCTGACCAAGAAACAATGGAACATCTGCTGGATGTCAGCTATGAAGGCAATAGAATCTTTGCGGAAGCGTAAGAGCACTCCCAGGAGTTTGTTGTTAAGGTCTGGACCTGTCAAGAGGACATTGTTTAAGGAGATACCCTTGTATTTGGCACTAGAGTCAAACACTACTCTGATTTGACCTGGCTTTTTGGGATGGTACACTCCGAATATAGGGAGATACCAACACTCTTCAGAGTCTTTAGGGGTGGGAGCCACCTCGGCATGACCGTTCTCAAAGATCTTCCCCATGAAAGAAAAGAAATGTTCCTTCATCTCTGGCTTTCTTTGTAAATTACGTTTAAGGGAAGCAAAACGTTGTAACGCTTGTTCTTTGTTATTCGGTAAGCGTTGTCTCTGTGGTCTGAAGGGAAGAGGTGCAACCCAGCTGTTTGTGCTGTCTTTGACTAGACCTTGCTCCATTATTTCTAAGAAGAGTTTGTCTTCGATAGACATTGCCACACGATTGTCATCTTTAGTTCTCTGAAAGACTGTGCACCCTAAATGGTCTTGGTCACTGTCACAGGCAAAGTTGTCACTAGTGGGGCTTGTGAAGGGACAAGATAAGTGGGTGGCATAGGCTGATTCCTTAACAAGGAAATGGTTGTGGCATGGCTGGAAAAGAGAGGGAGGTCCATTCTCTAGTGTATTTGTGAGCATGCTGCTAACGGAGTTAGGTTTGTGCACGCTTCCTAAACAGACATCTCCTATGATGACCCATCCGAGGTCTAATTTCTGAGCATAAGAAGTGTTATTGGGACCATTAATCTGAGCTCTTGATTTGTGGGCTTGTAAGATATCTCTCCCAAGGAGCAGGATAATCTGAGCCTGAGGATCAAGTTCTGGTATCAGATGTGCTATGCGTTTCAAGTGTGGGTGATGAGCAGCTACATCTGGTGTAGGAATTTCAGATCTATGATCAGGGATCTGATTGCATTCAATAAGAGTTGGCAAAGACAAGCGAGATCGCCTATCGATGGACTCGATTTGGTAGCCGGATGCTCTCCTACCAGCCGTCTCCACTATTCCTGCACAAGTTTTCAAGGAGTAGGGAATGCTGGGGCCTTTAATGCTGAACATGTCAATGAAAGTTGAGCTGGCTAATGACTTGTTACTTTGGTCATCCAGGATTACGTAAAGCTTAATAGCTTTGTCTTTTTGGCCTGCTGGGTAGACTCTGACTAGACAGATTTTGGAGCAGGACCTACCACCTATGGCTCCTTTGCAGACCTCTGTACATTGTGAAGTGACCTCTGGTGTAGTTGTGGTGGTGTGCTCCTCCTCCCCGCCGTGCTCACTAGTGCTGAGGGTGTGTTGTAAAGTCCATGGAGCTGGCCCAGGATGCAACCCTGTGTTGTGATCTGAGCCGTCACATTCTGTGCATTTTAAACTGACCTTACAGTCCTTGGCGAGATGGGATGTTGAAGAGCAGCACCTGTAGCAGATGTGGTTCTCCTTGAGGAAGGCCTTGCGGTCCTGCAGGGTTTTCTCTCTGAAGGCTCTGCATTTTAGGAGAGGATGTGGCTTCCGATGCAAGGGACACTGCTTACCAGGATCGTTGACCTTTGTCTCTGAGTCAAAGAAGTTGGCAGACCTGTGAAAGAAACCTGGAGGAGACACGATAGTTTTGTGTACTGCTACTGGAGGTTTGCGAGGGTTAAGTCCCACAGGAGCAGCACACAACAGCGTAAAATCAAAACTTGCATCATTTCTTGTTTTAGCTTGCTGGCACACAAAGTCTACAAAAACAGAAAAGGAGGGAATGGAACATCATGCTGTCTTTTATATCGGGATCCGTGTGTAATCCACTGCTCTTGCAAGTTATAGGGTAACTTTTGCACAATGGGGTTGACACCTCTGGCTGTGTCAAGGAATGCAAGTCCTTGTAAGTCTCCCTCGGATTTAGCTACTTGAAGTTCCATTAGCAAGTCACTTAACTCTCTAAGTTTATGGTAGGCTTTGCTAGGTATTCTGGGAAAGTTATCAAGTCTTTTGAATAATGCATTTTCTACTGCTTCTGCTGAACCATAGCACTCATCAAGTCTATCCCAGATTGTTCTAAGACCAGTGTCTGGGTAGTTTATATTTATTGTCCTGATTTGCCTAGCGTGTTCAGCAGACTCGTTTCCAAACCATTTGATCAGATCTATCTCTTCGCTGCAAGATAGCACTAAGTCTCTGATAGTGTTTTGAAAGGATGACCGCCAAGCTCTGTAGTTTTCAGGGCGGTCATTAAACTTTTCAAGTCCTTTGGTGACTAACTCGCGTCGTGCAAAGAACCTTGCAAAGTCTATGGTGGCTTGGTTAGCCTGCTGTGAGTTGTCATGGTAAGATGGCTGTGTGTAGTCATACCTTTTGCTGGCACCGAGCTGTCCTCTGATGTACCGTTCTGGCTTGGGCATTGGTTCTGGAGGGCGATTAGAGGGTGATTCTATTATCTCACTTATGGGGAGTCTGTCGTAGGAGACGTCACCTTGCACAGATTTCTCCCGTTTGCAGGCTTGAGGCTTGTCACTGACTTGCGGCGGTACCGTGGAGTGTCTTTGGCCTGTCTCTTTGACGTCATCTTTGACACTGCTTGTTTTAAAATGTTGATTGATGTAATCTGAAGTTTGTTGTACAGAATTTGGAGTTTCAGCTGCTGGATCGAGAATATTGCTGCGTCTGCTGCATTCACTTCTCGGATATACAGCTAATTCTAAGGCGTCTGCTTTAGCTATGGCTGCTGCTGCTTCCTTCTCTACAGTCAGTTTCTCTAGGGCTACTTCTAGGAGGGCTTCCTCTGCCTCTAACTGTGCCTCTTGTGTCTTTGCTTTTAGGAGGGCTTCCTCAGCCTTTGCTTTTAGGAGGGCTTCCTCGGTCTTTGCTTTTAGGAGGGCTTCCTTAGTCTCTCTTTCTTTAACCTCACTTTCTCCTGTTTAATCTGCATTTCTTGTTCAGCAAAGGCTGCTCGGGCCTTGGCGGCTTCAGCTTTCGCACATGCTATGGTGAGTGCATTGCTTGAGGAGGAAGATCTAGAGGAGCCGGAAACTCGGGACCTTGTCTTGAGTGAGGATGTTTGGCTATGTGACATGCTGCTTGCAGGAATGCTTGACTGGGTAGAGACTGCTGTATTGCAGATTACTGCGCTGGCAGAGTAGCAGGCCTCTGTATAGTCGCTGTCCTAAATCCCACTTGCTGGATAGCCGCTGTTTCACTGTTCTGTTCTCACTACACGTATGCCCCAGGCGTGTGCAGCTCAACATACAGCTAAACCTTTAATCCTGCAATAACCAGTCCTTTTGTAACTTAAGGCTTTATTCCAGAGATAGAACATGACAGGTTACAAGTCAGAATGGATATGCGAATAGGATTGTGAATAGAGGTGAAACTGTAAATAAACATATAAAGGCATATAATCAGTATACAAACATAAAACAGTATATGCATTGAGTATATAACCAACAGTTCATAGGCATACCAGCGATGCTTCAAAGGGGGGTTCAGAAATCTTCCCACAGCAACCTCAGATGCTGTCTGCTCCTTCCTGAGGTAAATCTTAAAATGGAGATTCTCTCAGAGAGGGGTCGAACTAATATCCAGCAATAGAGTACAGGAAGTACCATAAAGTGCTGTATAACAGTCTATGTCACAGTGGCATCTTGTAGACAATATTGGCATTGCAATTTCCAATAGCATTAATTATTTCCTTATGCTGGAGGCATGACAACTTAGATTTGCTGTTAATGTGGTGACTGCCCTACTTTTGAAGTGTATAAAAATCTGTATTTCTGTTCAATAAACAGTCATTCCTTTGGTTTTACCTCAACATCTTGTCCGTGTATGATTCTTAGGAAAAAAGGGCTGGTATTAGCTCTCGCTCTGCTGAAAGGGTTTGGAGGGCAGGGGACAACGTTTGGCAGAAGCACACAAGCGGGGTGCCAATCGGTCTATCAAACCAGATGTGGGTTTCTCAAAATGTAACCATTGCTTTGCATTTTTAAACATTTGGTTTGAGATGCTCAGGTTAGCAATATGTTAATTTTTATGCCTATTTATCTACAAAAGGTTTATTTCTGCACAATTAAAAAAGGAGAATATCCACTGGAAAAAAAACACATTTCAAAAATTTTTATACAAACTCGTCATAAAAAAGAATTTATTAAGACAGAGGCTACATCATCATCCATGCTTTTCACCACAAAATAATGAACAACCAGTATGGTACATGTTTAAAATGTTTTATATAAAGACTGAAAATGAAGATGTGGTGCACATATTTGGCTACAATCTTGAATGTCACTTTAGAGTTTGCATTGTTAGGCAGAAGGAAAATGAAGACAGTTTCAGAAATCAGATGTTTCCGTGGAAGATTACTCTGTGATTTGCTTTAATTATTCATGACATCTCACCCTTCCATATTGTAAACTGCTTTAATAGTAGAAGTAGAAAAAAATCTGTCTCCTTGCTAGCTCATTGTTCTCAAGGAGACAAGCTCTTTATAAAGAAAAGTTATTTGTTATTTAAATCATTTTACTGAAGTTGTTTATTTCCCTATTTATGTTTCTAAAAATATACCAACAATTGTAAGACATTTAAGAGACTTTTTTTCTCAGATCACTGCAATCTATATTAAAATTCATGACTAAATAGGCACAGGTGTTGATATAAGCAATGCAGTAATAAAGGGAGCTATTCAATTCATACAGAAGGATAGTTATAGTTAAAATTGCATTTCTGGCAGGAAAGTTTTAATATCCAATAACAAGAATTAAACACTGAAATTTTTTTTTAAAAAATAGCTCAAAAAAGCAAGGGTGATATGCAAAATGCTACAGTATAACCCAAAGTTCAATTTGCATCAGAACAATACTTACTATTTGGTTGTTAGGAGATGTTACACCTGCAGACTTCTCTTTTACTTTATATACACGTTTTTATATATCCTGTAATTGAACTGGATACTATTTGGAACATTTGTCATAGTGGTAATTAATTTTTGCATTTTGTAAAAACTTCCTATTCACTTTACAGTATCTATGCATATTCTTTATTATGCATGCCTATATTTTCACTTATGTTACTGCTAGTTGCTAGAATGAATTTGGCAGGTTGAACCTTACAAATTCCATTTCCTTATAACAGTACATTTCTGACTGTTTCCATAGTCCTCGTCCTGTTTCCTCTACTTTTAACAATTCTATTGGAAATAAACTACTTTGATTAGACCCTAAACTCAAAGGGGACCTATTTGTTCTGCATGTTGCAAACTACTACTATGCAGCCCCATTATCTATTGTCCTACCACTCAAACCCAGGCACCTTTTCTTGGGTAAGTTTAGAGGTCCTTGAAACAGCACCTATAGGATTGACATACTTATATGACTCCCCTTTCAAAACGCAGGCATTTTGACAATCCCATACCAAAACATGCTCTATAAATATCGAGCAATATCAAGTACACTACTAAACTACTATCCACCACACAAGGCAGAATAATACATATTCCCTCTTTCTTTCCAGGCCTGGAGGAATCACACAGATTCAAATGATGAACAAAAATCAGCATCTGGCACAGCTTTGACCTAACCTCCCAAGTGGAATTGTATGTTTTGAGACTACAATCGACCCATAGACTGCCACTTTGCAAGTATTTCCACATGAAGTACTTTATCATTTTCTCAAACTAGATATTCACTTAAAACCCATACTGAGTTTTAGCATCTGAGTTTACATAATTCTCAAGCTAGAGTTGTGAGATCTACCATATACTCATCACTGCTAGCTGGTATTGGACCATACCACTTTCATATATTAGTCAGTAGGAAAAGGATGTTAACAAACAGCAAGATACAAATGAGCAGAATCAAATGTTGAACGTGACCACCCATTTCTCCATAAACACCACAGCAGTGGTAGCTAACTATTGTTCCTTTTTATGGTACCCCAAAGGATACATAACTTTGCTTTTGTGGATGCAATAAGATAGGCATACGTACATTGCCTTGAAAAAGTATTCATACCTCTTGAAATTTTCCACATTTTTGTCATGTTACAACCAAAAACGTAAATGTATGTTATTGGGATTTTTATGTGATAGACTAACACAAAGTGGCACATACAGAATCTCACTAAAGTGAGTACACCCCTTACATTTTTGTAAATATTTTATTATATCTTTTCATGTGACAACACTGAAGAAAACACACTTTGCTATAATGTAAACTAGTGAGTGTACAGCTTGAAAATTTGCTGTCCCCTCAAAATAACTCAACACACAGACATTAATGTCTAAACCGCTGGCAACAAATATGAGAAATGTCCAAATTGGGCCCAATTAGCCATTTTCCCTCCCCGGTGTCATGTGACTCATTAGTGTTACAAGGTCTCAGGTGTGAATGGGGAGCAGGTGTGTTAAATTTGGTGTTATCACTCTCACTCTCTCTTACTGGTCACTGGAAATTCAATATGGCCCCTCATGGCAAAGAACATTTGTTTTTACTGTAGCCAAATGAAAGTTTGTAAATCCTGGAAATCAGTTATGCCTACAATAGCACAATGTCATGGTGCAAAACAAATGAAAGTAAAAGTATAGCCAAAGCTCATTTGGCTGTACTTCTCCTGTGGATTACAGGAGTGCAGTCTGTTCTTCACTCCTGTGGCTCGTTTTCAGCAGAATGCGGGCTGAAGTCCGCTCTCTGCTGACGTCACAGAGTCAGTCCAGGCTTGGGCGTCCTAAACAGCAGCATAAATGTATCATGTTGTTTATATACCGAATATATTGCTTTATGTATTATACATGGTTTGTTCCTCTATATGTTTATTTTGATATATTATTTCATAGATCTCTCTATGTACCCCAATAACCCCAGAAAAAGAAATCACTCCAAAACATGTGTGGTTGAACTGCGAGATCCCCCTAACTAGATCATTATCAGGCAGCCTGTGTGGGTTGTATCTCGCAGTTGGGTACTTCCTTATTGTAATTTTTTGCAATTTTGTTATTTTGTATTTATGTATATGTCTTATGTACCTCTGCTTGTTTTATTATCAAATACAAAATGAATTGGCTAAAGCCTTTTCATTTTTTTTTTTAAGTTTTCCTATTGATAAGTTAGCACTGGAGGTGTTTACATTGTATTATCCCCCCAATTTCTGTTAAATTAGAGATCCTACTAAAATAGCAGGAAATAAACTGTTAACAGTGTGCATGAAGTGTGTGCATATAGGCACACAAGGGATATTGGTGTGGATTCACTAAAGTCAAATAGACTATGCACTCAGCAAGTGCAGCTACCCCTAAGGCTTAATAAATGAAATTAAACTCTACTGACTTTCATCATCCAATCACGTGCAAGCAAAAAATGCGGTTTTATTTTATTTTTTTTCCTTGTACGTGATTGGGTATTCTTTGCTAAGTGAAATTTTATGCAATTTCCTACGCTCTGGGACAACCGCAAATGCAAAGTTTACAGTCTCCTTGCCTTTAGTAAAAACACCTCATTGAATTGTAAGCTCATTACAGACTTATTCATATTGGACATGTTATCATTCATTTTTCAATATACAAAAAAATGCATGTAAAAATGAAAATCCATTGTTTTTGTTGTTGGATAATTTGATGAGTAATCCTGCATGCTGGATATTTGGTGCTATGCCCTGTATGGTTCCACTGCAAGTAAACTGCCTATATTTTACCATTAAATAATTTTAATTAAATTTCTTCACATACACAACAAATATAAATATGACATTACAAAACAAAAACATAAATTTGCACAAAACCATACAATTCTGGTGTCTCCAGCATGAGTCTTACCCTTCAACTATTTTTCTTTTCTTTTCATTTCCCCTTTTCCTCCTTCCTCACTCCCCAAAAATAAATAAATAAATAAAAATTTATGGTGATCTATACACTAAAATAATTTTATTTAAGGGTATATATACACATATACCAACTAATTATAACACCAAATAATATTCCTGTGTTAGTGATAAAAAATCTAGGGCATGTATATCAGGATAAAAAACATAGTTATTCTCCCCCATTCCACCCTATAAATTGTGAAAAGAGAAGAGAAAAAAAAAAAAGAATTTTTGTGAAATGTACAGTAAACTTATTTTATTTAAGGGTAGATATATATATATATACAGTGCCTTGCGAAAGTGTTCGACCCCCTTGAACTTTGCGACCTTTTGCCACATTTCAGGCTTCAAACATAAAGATCTAAAAGTGTAATTTTTTGTGAAGAATCAACAACAAGTGGGACACGATCATGAAGTAGAACGAAATTTATTGGATATTTCAAACTTTGTTAACAAATAAAAAAAAGGACAAATTGGGCGTGCAAAATTATTCAGCCCCTTTACTTTCAGTGCAGCAAACTCTCTCCAGAAGTTCAGTGAGGATCTCTGAATGATCCAATGTTGACCCAAATGACTAATGATGATAAATAGAATCCACCTGTGTGTAATCAAGTCTCCGTATAAATGCAACTGCACTGTGATAGTCTCAGAGGTCCGTTTAAAGCGCAGAGAGCATCATGAAGAACAAGGAACACACCAGGCAGGTCAGAGATACTGTTGTGGAGAAGTTTAAAGCCGGATTTGGATACAAAAAGATTTCCCAAGCTTTAAACATCCCAAGGAGCACTGTGCAAGCGATAATATTGAAATGGAAGGAGTATCAGACCACTGCAAAACTACGAAGACCTGGCCGTCCCTCTAAACTTTCAGCTCATACAAGGAGAAGACTGATCAGAGATGCAGCAAAGAGGCCCATGATCACTCTGGATGAACTACAGAGATCTACAGCTGAGGTGGGAGACTCTGTCCATAGGACAACAATCAGTCGTATACTACACAAATCTGGCCTTTATGGAAGAGTGGCAAGAAGAAAGCCATTTCTTAAAGATATCCATAAAAAGTGTAGCTTAAAGTTTGCCACAAGCCACCTGGGAGACACACCAAACATGTGGAAGAAGGTGCTCTGGTCAGATGAAACCAAAATCAAACTTTTTGGCAACAATGCAAAACGTTATGTTTGGCGTAAAAGCAACACAGCTCATCACCCTGAACACACCATCCCCACGGTCAAACATGGTGGTGGCAGCATCATGGTTTGGGCCTGCTTTTCTTCAGCAGGGACAGGGAAAATGGTTAAAATTGATGGGAAGATGGATGGAGCCAAATACAGGACCATTCTGGAAGAAAACCTGATGGAGTCTGCAAAAGACCTGAGACTGGGACGGAGATTTGTCTTCCAACAAGACAATGATCCAAAACATAAAGCAAAATCTACAATGGAATGGTTCACAAATAAACATATCCAAGTGTTAGAATGGCCAAGTCAAAGTCCAGACCTGAATCCAATCGAGAATCTGTGGAAATAACTGAAAACTGCTGTTCATAAACGCAAGGAGGAATGGGCAAAAATTTCAGTCTCTCGATGTGCAAAACTGATAGAGACATACCCCAAGCGACTTACAGCTGTAATCGCAGCAAAAGGTGGCGCTACAAAGTATTAACTTAAGGGGGCTGAATAATTTTGCACGCCCAATTTTTCAGTTTTTTATTTGTTAAAAAAGTTTGAAATATCCAATAAATTTTGTTCCACTTCATGATTGTGTCCCACTTGTTGTTGATTCTTTACAAAAAATTACAGTTTTATATCTTTATGTTTGAAGCCTGAAATGTGGCAAAAGGTTGAAAAGTTCAAGGGGGCCGAATACTTTCGCAAAGCACTGTGTATATATATATATATATATATATATATATATATATATATTGTGACAGGAAGTCAGGAAAATCTATGGGTGTTGTCACTGACGGGAGATATATTTCTGCTTGGTTTAGACAATTCACTAATTGCTATCAGGTGTCGGCTGCAGAGGTAGGCAGGAAGGTGTACGGAAGTTGAGAACACTTTCAGCTGTTCAGAATGAGGCAATTAAGATCTCTATAACTTGTCCAAAGGGAGTCTATTGATTGCTGTCTCCTGAGGCTGTGTAAGCTGGGGAGAGCAGTCAGATGAGAGACTTCTAAAGGTGAGGTGTTGAATTTTTTCTGTGTAAAGAAAACACAAATGGACATTTGAGTGTCTGCTGTAGAACCAGCAGGGTCTGCCCAAAGAGTAGGTTGGGAAGACTCCTTAGATAGGTTCCGGTGTGTGAGAAGGTAGACGCCCACAGTGGCCAGGATTTATTTTGTGTTTTATTTTATTTTGATGTTTTTGCTGCATGCACTGTTTTGAAGAAATTGGAAGAATAAACCATAAACTGTTGTTTTCAACCACTCCTCGGCTATCTCCCTGTGTGACGAACCCCCCCCAAAAGGGGTTATCCACACCCGCTACCGAGCTAATCCCTCACATATGGTGGAGTGCCGCGGGCAGTTAAAGTAAACCCAAAAAAATGGAGGAAATACTGAAACAACTGATTATATCGAATGTAGCCCAACAGCAGGCAAATGCAGCTCAACAGCAGGCAAATGCGGATTTTCAGCGGAGCTTTGCAGCTCAACAACAAGCTCACCGAGAGGCCATTGAAGGCGTGGAACAGAGACACCAGCAGCAAATGGAGGCCATTGTGAAACAGCTTCAGAGACAGCAGACCGAGGTTGGGAGTCAGGCCAGTAACATACCGACTTTTCGGGTAAACCACTTATTGCCAAAGATGACTACAGATGAGGACCCTGAGATGTTTCTGACCACGTTTGAAAGAACAGCGGAGAAAGAGAGTTGGCCTAAAGAACAGTGGGCTGGACTAGTGGCCCCCCTATTAGCTGGAGAAGCCCAAAAGGCATATTTTGACTTGGAACTTGCAGATGCAAAAAACTATGATCGATTAAAAGTGGAAATATTGGCACGTTTTGGGGTAACCTTGGATGTCCGTGCTCAGCGGGTCCACAATTGGAGTTATCAGCTGAAGAAACCACCCCGGTCGCAGATGTATGACCTCATCCATTTGGCTAAGAAATGGCTGCAGCCAGAAATTCTGTCCGGACCAGAAATTTTGGAGCGAGTAGTCATGGACAAATTTCTTAGGTCTCTTCCTAACACCCTGCAGAAATGGGTAAGCCATGGTGGTCCGGAAACCGCAGACAAATTAGTAGACCTGGTCGAAAGGTACCTAACAACTGAGAATTTGACCTCTTTTTCCAGAGATGCACAGACTTTTCACCCCAAGACCAGACCCTCCCCACCTATAAGTAAGACTGCGTCAGGGGATGGGGGTGGAGAGAGGATCCAAAGAGCAACTCGAGGTGTTAGTAGGACTACTACTAATGTTTGGCGAGAGCGACCTGGAAGACCCATCCCACAGGAGAGGACTGGAAGGTTGATTTGTTACCGTTGCCGGGAAGAGGGACATGTAGCAGCAGTTTGCCCAGCGGTTTGCCCAGTGGATGATGAACCCATGCATTGTGACTTTCTGACAGAGAGACGACAGTCTTTTTTTGCAACCACATACACTGCAGTAAAGGGGAATGAGAAACCTTTATATAGAATGTGTTTAGATGGTAAAGATGTTGTGGTATTGTTGGATTCAGGTAGCCTGGTTACCTTAGTGAGAAGTGATCTAGTGGTGAAAAAAAACGTACATCCTAGGAAAATGGCGGTAGTTTGTGTACATGGGGACACTCGAGAATATCCGGTGACTACAGTTTCCTTTGAAACCTCCCTCGGTAACTTGTGTCACCAAGTGGGTTTAGTTCCCAAACTGCCACATGACGCCATTGTGGGAAGGGATTTCCCAAAATTCTGGGAACTCTGGGATTGCCCAGATTCCCCAGTAGGTGGTTCTTCTGAGCCTGAACCATCTACTCCAGAATCCTCTAACTGTGAGGATTATCCTGAGTTTCCATGCTCAGTCTTAGCCGGGGAAACACCAGTCCCTAGGGAGGAGCCTGCTACCTCAGAAGAGGAACAGCGGCCGTTAGGGTTGGATGACCTTAAAGTGCACCGAGAAAATTTTATCACTGAGCAATTGAGGGACCCCACATTGCTAAGAGCCCGGGAGAATGTAGTGAAGATAGATGGGGAGCTAGTTAACCCTGACGAGAGGATTGCCCTCCCTTACTTCATTATTGAGAGGGACCTCTTATATCGAGTGTCACAGAGGATAGAGGACACTGTTGAGCAACTGGTAGTGCCTAAACCGTACCGCAAGATGGTTTTGGAACTGGCCCATGGGCACATTCTTGGGGGACATTTGGGAGCACAAAAAACCCGGGAGAGAATCACCCAGAGGTTTTATTGGCCTGGGATCACTAAGGAAGTGGAATTGTACTGCTCTTCCTGTCCAGTGTGTCAGATTAATGCACCCATGCCCCATTTCCGTAGTCCTTTGGTACCCCTGCCCATTATCGAGGTTCCTTTTGAGAGGATCGCCATGGATTTGGTTGGGCCCTTACTGAAGTCCACAAGAGGGCACCAGCACATCTTGGTGATAATGGATTATGCCACCCGTTACCCAGAAGCGATTCCTCTCCGAAATACCTCTGCTAAAACCATAGCCAAGGAGTTATTTCAAGTTGTCACCCGGGTGGGTCTACCTAAGGAAATCCTAACTGACCAGGGCACCCCGTTTATGTCCAGGGTGACAAGAGAACTTTGTAAACTCCTGAAAGTGACCCAGTTACGTACCTCAGTATATCACCCTCAAACAGATGGGTTAGTGGAGAGGTTTAATAAAACGTTAAAACAAATGTTGAGGAAGGTGGTGGATAAAGACGGAAAGAATTGGGATTATCTGCTCCCTTATCTGATGTTTGCCATAAGAGAGGTTCCCCAATCATCCACAGGGTTCTCTCCGTTTGAGTTGCTGTATGGGAGGCACCCCCGGGGCCTACTTGACATTGCCAGGGAAACATGGGAGAGTGAGAGTTCCCCTCATCGAAGTGTGATTGAGCATGTTGCCCAAATGCAAGATAGAATTGCCCAAGTGATGCCGATTGTGAAGGCACATTTAGCCCAAGCCCAGTTGGCTCAACAAAGGATTTACAATCGTGGGGCCCAGGTCCGTTCTTTTGCACCTGGTGATAGGGTGTTGGTGTTGGTCCCCACGGTCGAAAGTAAATTCCTAGCCAAATGGCAGGGGCCCTATGAAGTATTGGAGAAAATAGGGATGGTGAATTATAAAATTAGCCAACCAGGAAGACGAAAACCTGAGCAGCTCTATCACGTGAACTTGTTAAAACCATGGAAGGATAGAGAGTCCTTGGTCGCTGAGACTACCCGAGTTTCTGCTCCAGTTCACCTGGCTGTCCCTGAAGTTGGGATAGCAGAGACTCTGTCCAAACTTCAGAAACAGGAGGTTAAAGAATTTGTGCTCCGTAATAGGGAGAAGTTTTCAGACCTGCCAGGTTGGGTCTCGGGAGTTAAACATGACATTATCACCACCCCAGGGGATAAGGTCAAGTTAAAGCCTTATAGAATTCCAGAAGCCCGGCGAGATGCCATTCGCCAGGAAGTAAAAAAAATGCTTGAGTTGGGGGTGATAGAAGAGTCAAATAGTGATTGGTCCAGTCCCATTGTCTTAGTGCCCAAACCAGATGGAAGTTGGCGGTTTTGTAATGATTTTCGCCGCCTGAATAAAATCACTAAGTTTGACACCTATCCTATGCCCCGCATAGATGAACTAATTGATCGCCTAGGCACTGCCCGGTACATGACCACGTTAGACCTTACCAAGGGTTATTGGCAAATTCCTCTCTCGGGGTCGGCCAGGGAAAAAACAGCATTTGTAACTCCAGACGGATCTTTCCAATATCGGAGGATGCCTTTTGGGTTACAGAATGCTCCTGCCACATTCCAACGCACCATGGATAAGACCCTTCGGCCTCATCTAGCCTATGCTGCTGCATACCTCGATGACGTGGTCATTCACAGTGAGGATTGGGACTCACACTTACCAAAAGTTCAGGCTGTGTTGGATTCCATCTGGAAAGCTGGGTTTACAGCCAATCCAAAAAAATGTACCATTGGGCTAGAAGAGGCGAAGTATCTGGGGTATACCATTGGTAGAGGTCTAATCAAGCCCCAAATAAACAAAGTTGAAGCTATTAAGGATTGGCCACGTCCCACCAGCAAGAAACAGGTTCGTGCATTTTTGGGGATTGCAGGTTATTATCGCCGTTTTATTCCCCATTTTGCCTCACAGGCTGCTTCCCTGACCAATCTGACCAAAGGGAAGGAGTCTGTCATGATCAAATGGACTCCCGAGGCAGAAACAGCTTTTCAGGCTTTAAAACAGGCCTTATGTAGCCAGCCAGTTTTAAAGTCGCCTGATTTTTCACGAGACTTTGTGGTCCAGACAGATGCATCAAATGTGGGTTTAGGAGCTGTACTGTCCCAGATTATCAATGGGGAAGAACACCCTGTTATGTACCTCAGCCGAAAGTTGAAGGCCCATGAAGAGAATTATGCCACCATTGAGAAAGAGTGTTTAGCGGTGAAATGGGCCTTGGATTCTCTCCGATACTACCTCCTGGGTAGACAGTTTGAACTGGTGACGGATCACGCCCCATTGAAGTGGATGGCACAGAACAAGGAGACCAATAGGAGAATAAATAGGTGGTTTCTGGCCCTTCAGGAATTTAGTTTTGTGGTAACGCATCGCCCCGGTGTTCAAATGGGGAATGCAGATGGTTTGTCCCGTGCACATGCGTGCCTGTCAACCTGTGTCCCAACCCTAGGGTTGAAACAAGAGGGGGGGGGTATGTGACAGGAAGTCAGGAAAATCTATGGGTGTTGTCACTGACGGGAGATATATTTCTGCTTGGTTTAGACAATTCACTAATTGCTATCAGGTGTCGGCTGCAGAGGTAGGCAGGAAGGTGTACGGAAGTTGAGAACACTTTCAGCTGTTCAGAATGAGGCAATTAAGATCTCTATAACTTGTCCAAAGGGAGTCTATTGATTGCTGTCTCCTGAGGCTGTGTAAGCTGGGGAGAGCAGTCAGATGAGAGACTTCTAAAGGTGAGGTGTTGAATTTTTTCTGTGTAAAGAAAACACAAATGGACATTTGAGTGTCTGCTGTAGAACCAGCAGGGTCTGCCCAAAGAGTAGGTTGGGAAGACTCCTTAGATAGGTTCCGGTGTGTGAGAAGGTAGACGCCCACAGTGGCCAGGATTTATTTTGTGTTTTATTTTATTTTGATGTTTTTGCTGCATGCACTGTTTTGAAGAAATTGGAAGAATAAACCATAAACTGTTGTTTTCAACCACTCCTCGGCTATCTCCCTGTGTGACGAACCCCCCCCCAAAAGGGGTTATCCACACCCGCTACCGAGCTAATCCCTCACAATATACACATTTACCAACTAATTAAAACACCAAGTAATATTCCCATGTTGGTGATAAAAAAATAAATAAAGGGGTGTATACCAGGTTAGACAGCATAGCTAGCCGCCCCATTCCCCCCTATAAATTGTGGAAAAAAAAAAAACAACCCCAACCCCCATTGGAGACTAAGGGGCTTTCTCATTACCCATATATCTCAGATATATCAAATGTTTAAATTCTATCCAATTTCCCCATATCGTATGAAAACTCAATTCAGAATCCTTTTGCATACTTATTAGTTCTTCCATAAGCCTAGTTTTGTCAATCTCCCTAAACCATTCTTGTATAGTCGGAACTCCAATATGTTTTCCTCGATTCAACTGTAGCATGAAACAAACATTGCCAAGGGTCATGTCCAATCTCTACATTGCTTATTTTCTTAATTACCCCTAATAACTCTTTCCAATATGGCTGGATCAAAAGACAACTCCACCATATATGGGCATGGTGTTCCTTCACTTCTACACTCTCTCCAACACTAAAGTCACGCAGTGCCGAATCGCAAAATAGGCCCTGGTCAGGAAGGGGGTAAAATCTTCCAGGGCTTAAGTGGTTAAACTCTATCACCTTGTCTCTTACTTGCCTCAAAGCCCTCATAGTCCCTGAGGGGTTCTCTGTTGCATAGTTATGCAATATCTGTACTTTTCCAACTCTTCTGGGAAGGCTGTCCAAAAGGTTAAGGAGTGTGTCTATGGGAATGTTTGATCATTCTTCCAGAAGCGCATTTGTGAGGTCAGGCACTGATGTTGGGGAGAAGGCCTGGCTGGTAGTCTTGCCTCTTATTCATCCCAAATGCACATTCTTCCAGATGCACATTTGTGAGGTCAGGCACTGATGTGGACAAGAAGGTCTGGCTCACAGTCTCCATTCTAATTCATCCCAAAGGTGTTGTATTGGGTTGAAGCCAGTACTCTGTGCAGGCCAGTAAAGTTTCTCCACCCCAAACTCGCTCAGCCATGTCTTTATGGACCTTGTTTTGTGCACTGGTTTAAATCATTTGGTGGAGGGGGGATTATGGTGTGGGGTTGTTTTTTAGGGGTTGGGCTTGGCCCCTTAGTTCCAGTGAAGGGAACTCTTATGGCGTCAGCATACCAAGACATTTTGGACAATTTCATGCTCTCAACTTTGTGGGAACAGTTCGGGGATGGTCCTTTCCTGTTCCAACATGAATGCGCACCAGTGCACAAACAAGTAGGGATGTAACGATATCAAAATCTCACGGTACGATACAATTTCGATATTGACCTCACGGTACGATATTTATTGCGATATTGTGGAAAAGCTCACGGTATTGTTAAATAGCTCATGATAGTGTTTGTGATGATAATAGTGAAAAAATACCGACATTTATTCTGCTTTTGCCAGTCAACAGGCAATTTTTTGTTGTATTTATGGATCCATGACAACATAAAACACTGATCACATAGTGCTTTTAAAGTGCAAGTTGTAGTCAGGAACATCAATATTCTCTATAGTAATATTTGGTTGCATAACTGATTCTTCTGTGCAATGTTCAAGTTAAGAAGCAGCTAGAACAATTGTAAACAAACAATAGGCAATTCCCTTTAAGTGCAAACAAAGATCAAGTTAAGTCAGGTTTAAATGTGCAAGGCAAATAAAGGCAGCCTTTTAAAACTGGTATTTAGGAACATAACTTAAACTTAAATAAAATAGTCAGTCAAAAAGCCTTTAAAAAAAAACACTGACCTATCATTTAGCTTATGTTCACGTTTTTCATCAGAAAGATCAAAATATCTACATTGCAAGAAAAAAAAAAAACAGTAAAAAAAATCCTTAAACTCTGGTCTATGTAGTTAACAATGATTTGTTCCGCGGGACTGTGTTTATTCCTCTTGCTTTTTGACGGACACCTGTCCTTTTAATATTGTAACCCAACCACGATGATATCGAGACACGACCACGACGATATCGAGACGACCACGACGATACGATATCGCGATATCTTCGATATCGTTACATCCTTACATCCCTACAAACAAGGTCCATAAAGACATGAATGAGCAAGTTTGGGGTGGAGGAACTTGACTGGCCTGCACAGAGTACTGGCTTCAACCCAATACAACACCTTTGGGATGAATTAGAATGGAGACTGTGAGCCAGACCTTCTCGTCCACATCCTCGTCCACATCCTCGTCCACAGCCTTCCCAGAAGAGCTGAAGCTGTTACAGCTGCAAAAGGTGGGCCAAATCAATATTGAACCCTACGGACTAAAACTGGAATGCCATTAAAGTTCATGTGCGTGAAAAGGCAGGCAATACTTTTGGTAACTTAGTGTATGTTCTCCCTGTTTTTGCATGGGGTCATTGGCTTCTTCACAAAAACTATCTTGAATGTGCTACTGTGTAATATCTAATTGATATGTAAATATGGGAAATAACATGTGTCTTTGTGCTTTTAGGAATCCTGGTAATATACATCATATATGGTTATTTGTTAAATAAAAAAAAAACAAAGTAGCAAGCACTGTTTAACTCTTAAGCCATGCTCTGGCATAGGATCAGATTTACCAAATCCTTTGCATACAGGTAAAAAAACCCCCAAAAAACAGCTAAAGAAGTGATGATTTTCTAAACAATTAGTCACCTCTTCACATTAGGTCTCCATAGATGTACTGTTTTTTGTTCAGCCAGCGAGATGAGCATAGTGGATTCTTCCATCCACACAATCCACGAGGTGGATAGAGGAATCCTCCCCGCTTAGATATTGTATTCTACCAGTGGGGACTCTCAGTTGTCAGAATACACTGATCAGCGGTTGCAGCCCATTGGCTGTAGCCACTGATCGCGAAAATTTTTCAACGAGCTTGTTCAACAGCAGTTGATGGTTAGATTGATTTCTGTCGAGTGGGAGCTGCCAGGTATGGATCGAAATTTGTCCGGACTCTGCTAAACCAGCTGAGTTTTAATCCAACTGTGGCCAGCTTAAGACGTTATATGTAAAGCTGGCCATACATTAGCAGAATTTAGTTAAAACATTTTAGAAGCCTTTGTTCAGTTTTCTAATTGTTAGTTCAGTCTAATGGACATTCATTTTTGTCCACAGTGACGAGAAAATTTAAAAGAGCAGGATGGAAAATGTTTCTTGAACAAACATTTCTATCAGTGAATGTGGTTTTCATTTGGTTAAGTCCATTCACCTCAAAACTGATTGACAAAAACAAATGTTTTTTAAAGCAGATCTTCCCCCTCCTCCCCCATTTATTATTTTTTTTTGTTATCCCTGCTTACTGGGTTGCAGATCCTGCACAATTAAGATACTCATATGCCCAGCCAATCCAGCATTGTCCTGCAGAATCCTCTTCCCTTCTGCCTCTGCTCGGTTCCTCCGATGCCATCTTCTTATGTGACATCATCGGCGCCCTGCTGGCTCCTTCAGGTTTAGCCAGCGGGCCTCCCACGTGCCACTAGGTTCGCCTCCCTCCTCTTTGTCAATGGACTATGCCTCCTTGGATATGTGAAATTCATATCACAGGAGGCACAACCAGCAAACTGCCTAGTCAAGTGACATGCATGGGGCAGACCAGAAGTATTTTAGCAAATAAACAAAAAAAAGCCCTATTTGCGTAGCAGAGGGGAGGAGGGATGGTGAGGAGGGATGGTGAGGAGGGAACTTCAGTCGGAGGGTGAAGATCCGCTTTAAAGTGAATGTTTATAAAAATAATAAACATGTTATACTCACCTGCTCTGTGCAATGGTATTGCACAGAGCAGCCCCCGACCTCCTCTTCAGGGGTTCCCAGCCAGTGCTCTAGGCTTCTCTTTTCAATGGGGGTACATGCTATAGGGGCGCTCCCGAGGTGGGTTGCCTGTGGCTTGGCCCTGCCCCCTGTTCCCTCCTCAATGGCTCCCACTGCTCTCAGCCAAGCCTTTGAATCCAGGAAGAGCGAAAAGCAGGGCTTACAAAAGGGACAATGCTGGATCCTGAATGGTGCCAAGTAAGTGTTTGGAGGGGGGGAAGGTGGTGTAAGACACATGAAATGAAGGTTTTTTTTTTACCTTAAAACTTGTGAACAACATTCACCAAGTCATCAAATATACTGATGAGAATTCTCGTCCAAATGTTCGTATGAACATTTGTTTGAAAAGCTACTCATTTATTGTCAGCCCAGAAATATATGTTAACATGTTAGGTATATCCTCAGGTGAATGGCATTTGAAGTACGGATTGTGGAATTTGTTACCTTTTATATTAATTTGTTGCCAATTATGAAGGTGTACAGTAGGATAAACTATTCCCTATAAACAAAGGCTTCTTTTGATGGCTTACAAGGCTGAGTGCTGGGGAACATTTTTATATTCTGATATCTTCTAATTAGAAAACTATAGTGAGAGGAATTAGAGTACCTAGATGAACCTCTCACAGGAAGAACATGAGAACCTGCTTATAGTCCTAAAGGTTGGTTCAAACCTAGGACCAAAGATGCAAGAGTACCAACTAAGTATCCACCATCCTTCCCTAGTTTTGTGTTTGCGTGGATATCAAGGGAACATAGGAATCACACACAAGTCATACTGTATTAAAAACACCTGAATTATGTTCTTTGTGAATTAACATATACAGCAAAAATATCCCAAAAATGATTAAACAATGTTCATTAATTCCTTTAGTGAATTACAAAAAAAATAAAAGAATGTAAAGTCTGTCAATAGTCAAATTTTAAAATCATATAATTTCCACATTGAATTTCAGTTATTGTTAGTCTACTTTTATTAATCTGAACAATCTTGAAGTGTGTGAACTTACTTTGTTAAGAATCCCCCACATTAACTTCCTTGTAGTCTGAGACACATATTCACTATGCCCTGTGAAGACACATTGCTATGTGACACATTTCACACAGCCTGCCATCTAAACTACAGGAGGTACTCAGTACACGAAAAAACATACTACATCATAGCTTCCTGCAGACAGCAAGGTACTGATGGATATGAAGTCCTTAGAAATTGGAAATAAACCAAAGAAATTAGTAGAGGAGAAGCTGGAAAGCATAACTGGATTTTCAAACATAACTATTGTTTGTATTGCTACTTCAATGCTAATGTTATAAAATGAAAGCCCATGCTCTGTCTATAAATTTTCTTTTAAAATAAGCAATTAATCCACAGGAAGGAAAATACCTTGTGTTATTTGCTTTTGTGAAATTAGGTTTATACTGTATTACAAAAAAAAAAAAAAATCAACATGTATAGTTTATAACGAAAGACATTGAGTAAATGTAGCATTTTCAGTTCTGCATTATAAAATAAGCGAACAACAGGCACATTTGAAATACAAATATCAACATAAATATCATTATAAAGAAAACAAGAAAATGGAACAACATAACTAATTGCTAGTTTTCCAAGATCTTTCAATAAAAGAATCAACTTTTTTTTCCAGAGAGAGTGTTTAGAAAATAGGGCTTAATTTTAATCAATTCCATATTGTATTTTCAGCTGATTTCCTAAATGTCTGTGCATGACTTTTCTATGCCACAATAATTAAACCGAATTATTTAATAAACATTTTACAACAATTGGCAATGAGAAAACACAGAAGCAGAAGCAAAAGGAGCTTTGTTTTTCTCTAAGCAGTGGTAGTTAATTTATCTTCTAATATTATCCATAATGGAGTCTCTGATATATTCTCAGAACATAAGACATAAAGATGGAGTTTTAATGTAGTCTGTATATTTTCAAGACTAAACTGCAATACTGGTTATGGAGTCATTTACTAATTTCCATTCATCAAAATGGCATAAGTTACCAAACTCTATATATTTATTACAAAGATTAAAATCCTGAAGATTACCTGACCATGCATGTAGAAATAAGTACTTATAATAAAATATAATAGAATTTTAAGTATCGTAGTTAGCCGCCATTGCACGGGAAGACGCAATTTTAAAGTGTGATATTTTAGGTATCTATTTACTCATCATCTTTAACATCATCTTTCACATTATACAAAAAAATGTTTGTCATTGATGTCATTTCCGGTCAGTGGAACGCAGGTTGAACGCGGAAGTGCGTTCCGGTCCTTGCTCGCTGTAATCCACTTCACTATTCTTAAATTATGGCAATGTAAGTTACAGATTTTATAATAAATTAAGTATTAAGCCTACTACACTTTATAGCCTCCTTCCTTTTCTCTGCATACCCCCCTGGGTTCCGTGTTGGTACCAAGTAGACTGCTGTGATTTACTACATTGGCAATATCCAAGGGGCATCCATTATCTGGTACCGAGTGGATTGTTGTGGTGTTTTACATAATATTATACTGCAATTATACAAGAGACATCTGGTAAGTGGGCTGTGCATGTGGTGTCGGTGGTGGAGTGCACAAACCCACAATTGAATTTGTGGCCTTGGGACAAGGGAAACCACCATACTCACTTTGAGGAGTTTCTTTGGCACATCACTTGTGGACACAAGATTTATTTATTTATTATTCACAATTTTATGTATTGTTGGACTTATTTGGTTTGAGCACGGTCTCTTCATTTTTTGGACACATTATTCAAGCCTGGTTGCTATTGGACAGGCACGATTGTTCTTTCCACACAGATATTTATTTATTTATTGTACTATATATTAATTTATTGGAATATAAAGTTAAATATATTTACATATTGATTTATTTATATATATATATATATATATATATATATATATATATATATATATTTATCCACTTATTTTTATATATATACAGTATATATATATATATTGTGACAGGAAGTCAGGTAAATCTGGGAATGTAGTCACTGAGAGGAGACACATTCCCACCTGCTTTGAAAGTTCACTGATACTATAGGGTGTTGGCTGCAGAGAGAGCCAGCAGGAAGTTGAAAACCATTCAGCTGTTCAGAATGAGGAGATCAAGGACTCTATAATTTGTCCAGAGAAAATCTATTGAGTGCTGCCTCCTGTCGCCGTGTAGGCTGGGAGAGGAGGACAGACATACGTGTACCTCCCGACGCCGTGTGGGCATGGGAGAAGGACTGCTGCCGCCTGTCGCCGTGTGGGCTGGGAGAGGGGGACAGTCGGATGTGTGCCTCCCGACAAGCTGGTGAGCATGGGAGAAGACCCCCTAAAGCGATGTGAAGCTAAGGAGGGTAACCAAGTGTGAAGACGTCTCAAAGGTGAGGACATGGACTGTTTTGCTACGTGGAAAGAAAACAAAGGGACATGTTCCATGTGAAGAGTGTGAAGAGTAAAGGGATCTGTTAAATGAACTGTGTTCAATGTGAAGAGTCTGAAGAGTAAAGGGACCTGTTATAGATAAAACATGGACTGTTGAGTATCCGCTGTAGGATAAGAAAGTTTGCTCCAACAGTAGGTTGGGGACAGACTTCTTAGGTAGGTTCCAGCGTGAGAAGGTAGCCGCCCACAGAGGCAAGGATTTATTTTGTCTTTTATTTTATTTTGGCTGTTTTGATGCTTGCAATTGTGTTAAGTAAATTGCATGAATAAATCAGTCTTGTTTTCAACCTCTAATCGGCTATCTCTCTGTGAAAACGCACCCCCAAAGGGGTCATCCACGCCTACCACCGAGCTAATCCCTTACATATGGTGGAGGTATGCAGTGGGCAGAAGCAGCAAGATCCCTGCAAGGAAGTGCAAATGTTTGATGAACTTTATCTGGTGCATGAGATTGCACAATCTATGTGTGCAGGAGAGAAGATCCTGACAGAAAAAAAAAAAAAAAGTGTTTTAAAGAGACAGCGGTCTCAAAATTATTTGATGAACTTTGTTGTGTCTGGTGCAAGTGACTGCACAAACTGTGTGTGCAGGAAAAGAGATCTTGCAAGAGAGAGAAAAACTACATGTGTTAAAGAGACAGTGGTCTGAAAATTTTTTGCTGGACTGTGAAAAATTTGTGGAGTTATTGAAGATGGGGCGATCCAAACGCCTGAAAAATGCAAAGATAGATGAAATGAGAGACCGGATTCTATGGATGGAGGGGATGTTACCGTCTGAACCAGCCCCATCCATGCCTAAAGAGAGTCTACTAAAGAGGAAGGTTGTTGTCCCTAGCAACACTGATGAAACTGCTATGGAGACGCAGTGTGCTCAGATGAAAAGTAAACCCAAAATGGGGGAGATGCTGAAACAACGGAGCTTTGCAGCTCAACAAAAGGCTCATCAAGAGAGCATGGCAGGCTGGAAACAGAGACGCCAGCAGCCAATGGAGGCCATCGGTTTGGAGGAAACAGAGTATGTGTGCAGGGCTGAGTTGGATGCCTTGCAACGGAAAATGGAAGAAAAGGAACAAGCCTTGGAATTGCTTAAAATGGAGCATAGAAACTTGCAGGAAATGAATGAACTACTCAAGTCTCATGTGTTACAGTGGGAAGAATCCACTGCTCTTCTTTTGGTCGAGTTGCAAAAATGTCAAGACACTATAAAGGAGAAAGATACCATCCTCATGGAAAAGGAAATTGAAATTCAGACTTTGCAGAAGCAAAGTATGTGTGAAATGTTGGAGTTGCGTAATCAGCTGGAAAAAAGTCTTCAGTGTTTGGAAGTTACAAAAATAGACCTGCAGGAGTCGCAGGAACAGAATGTTGCTCTGAAAGCGACATTGTCTCTCAGCGACAACGAGAAAAGTGAAAGAGAGGCTAAATTACTGAGTACTGTGTATGAGCTCACCACTTTGAGCAATGTGGTAGATGAATTACGTGCAGACTGTGAAAGTTGGAAAGGTGAAGCCCAACGTTTCCAGCAGCAGTTAAAGGGGAAAGAAGCCTGTGTGGCAGAATTACAGTCTCATTCCCAGAAACTAGCCAATGAGGTGAAGGCTCTTATGCAGGGAAAAGGAGATTGTGAACATAAGAGGGAAAAAGTAGAGGCACAGCTTCTGGAATCGCAAGTCAAGGTGTCAGAAGGTGACCGATTGTGTGCTAAGCTGTCAGAGAAGGCAAACCGACTGCAGGTTGAGTTGGACAATGTTACAAATCAGCTTTCTCAAGCAGACAGAAAATCTAGAGAAATTGCGGAAGATTTTTCTATCTTGGAATCGCAGCTGCAAGACACGCAGGAACTCTTACAGGAAGAGAGGTGTCAAAGGCTGAGTTTTAGCACAAAGCTCAAACAAATGGAAGATGAGAAAAATGGCTTCCTGGAACAATTAAAAGAGGAGGCGGAAGCAAAGAAAAACCTATCAGAGCAAGTCGCAACATTGCAAGCTCAGATAGCGGATATGAAAAAACGCATGGAAGAAAGCGTTGGTTCATTACAGTGTGTTGAAGATGTGAAAAAGAAGTTTGATCAGATGCTTGGTGAAGAGAAGACTGTGTCTGCAAAATATGCAGAAGAACGCGCACGTGCAGAAACGGAGGTGCGTGATAACGAGAGCAAAGCCCTGTTCTTGGCTCGCTCTTTGGAGGAAGCTCTAGAGTGTAAGGCTGAACTAGAAAGTGTTAACAAACAGCTG
Organism: Pelophylax lessonae; assembly: GCF_965119305.1. NCBI lineage: Eukaryota > Metazoa > Chordata > Amphibia > Anura > Ranidae > Pelophylax > Pelophylax lessonae. The sequence goes on from NC_138770.1 coordinate 394,277,867, forward strand.
CGTACAGAAATGGAAGAATTGGTCAGCTCCAAGGATGATGTTGTGAAAAGCGTTCAGGAGCTAGAAAAGTCTAAGCGAGCCTTAGAACAGCAAGTAGAAGAGATGAATATTCCGTTGCAGGAACTGGAAGAGGAATTCCAGGCAACAGAGGATCTGTCCCAAAGAGGGGATAGTGTGCCTGATGCAGTTTTTAAAAGGATCAGTGTTTTGGGGTCTGTCCTGAGTGAGCCTCAGAAATGTGATGACACGTGGCTTGAATCACCCCTTTGGAATAAACCGTTCCTTCAAAAACTTCAAGCATTGGAAAATGTATCATTAGAGCTTCAGCAAACAAAAGAGTTGTGTAAGAAATGTGATGATTTCTCAGTTCAGGCTGAAAACCTAGTGGAGAAAACTAAAGCGGAGAAAACTAAAGCAAGTGATATAAATCTGGGAGAAAAAAGCAAACGCCACCTAGTGGAGAAAACTAAGGCTGTTGGTGAAAACGTGAAGCAAATGAATAAGTGCCTTTCAGGGAGTGTTTCCAAAATGGAACTGGTGAAAGACGGGTGGCAGAAGTTTGATCGTGATCTTGAGATGCATTCCATGTGGAATTCAGATAGAGAAAAAGAACTAGGTGACCTTGAGCGGTCAAATAGTTCAGCAGAAAGTGCATTGAAGAAACCTGTAAAAGAATGTGTTGCAGTTCCATGCTTCTTCACTGATGCAGAGAGGAGGTCTATAATGGATACCACCCAGATCGCTGGGTTCAACTGTGTTGTTGCCTTTAACCCCTATGTTGGTGTAAGGAAAGTTGATGATGTTCTGGTTGACTACTTCTGTGAAGAGTTTGGCAAGAAATATAAACTGAATATCAAATCAAATAGTAGGCCTTTACTGCGACTCGCTCAGGAGGGCGAAAAGTTTAAGAAGTTGATGAGTGCAAATGCTTCCGATCTGCCTATGAATATGAAATGTTTGGTGAATGATATTGATATCTCTGGGAAAAGGAACAGGGGTCACTTTGAAGAAATGTGTGACAGCCTGTTGTCTCAATTGGAAAATCCTCTGCACAGCATCTTAGAGCAAGCAAAGCTCAAGAAGGAAGATCATTCCCTTTTACAACAAAAAGTCAATGATTGTGTACAGATGTATGGAGAGGCAACTCAAGTCACAGAGGGATGTCAAGAGTCCCTACTTGGAACAAAGCTTAGTGAAGCAAAGGTTCTCAAAGTTTTGTGGAAAACATTTATGGATTGCAGAGAGAGGCGTCTTAAGAATGTTGAAGACATTAAGACTAGCCCAATTGAGTTGCCTATGGATCACGGTCCTCCATGGTGGATTGGACAGACGGTTATGAGGGACAAGCTGTCTGACATTTATGAGAAAGCTGTCAATGAAGATGACAGAAACGAGAAGGAGCAAAATGATGCCAAAAATGCAGTTGAAGAATGTGTATATGAGATGAGAGACAAACTGTGTGGCAGTTATGAGAAATCTGTCAATGAAGATGACAAAACAGTTTCATCCGGAAGCTTGAGGATAATAGGAGGCTTATCAGTGAGTCAGCAGTGCCTGACACATGCGTGCCTGGAAATATGTGTCCCAACCCTAGGGTTGAAACAAGAGGGGGGGGTATGTGACAGGAAGTCAGGTAAATCTGGGAATGTAGTCACTGAGAGGAGACACATTCCCACCTGCTTTGAAAGTTCACTGATACTATAGGGTGTTGGCTGCAGAGAGAGCCAGCAGGAAGTTGAAAACCATTCAGCTGTTCAGAATGAGGAGATCAAGGACTCTATAATTTGTCCAGAGAAAATCTATTGAGTGCTGCCTCCTGTCGCCGTGTAGGCTGGGAGAGGAGGACAGACATACGTGTACCTCCCGACGCCGTGTGGGCATGGGAGAAGGACTGCTGCCGCCTGTCGCCGTGTGGGCTGGGAGAGGGGGACAGTCGGATGTGTGCCTCCCGACAAGCTGGTGAGCATGGGAGAAGACCCCCTAAAGCGATGTGAAGCTAAGGAGGGTAACCAAGTGTGAAGACGTCTCAAAGGTGAGGACATGGACTGTTTTGCTACGTGGAAAGAAAACAAAGGGACATGTTCCATGTGAAGAGTGTGAAGAGTAAAGGGATCTGTTAAATGAACTGTGTTCAATGTGAAGAGTCTGAAGAGTAAAGGGACCTGTTATAGATAAAACATGGACTGTTGAGTATCCGCTGTAGGATAAGAAAGTTTGCTCCAACAGTAGGTTGGGGACAGACTTCTTAGGTAGGTTCCAGCGTGAGAAGGTAGCCGCCCACAGAGGCAAGGATTTATTTTGTCTTTTATTTTATTTTGGCTGTTTTGATGCTTGCAATTGTGTTAAGTAAATTGCATGAATAAATCAGTCTTGTTTTCAACCTCTAATCGGCTATCTCTCTGTGAAAACGCACCCCCAAAGGGGTCATCCACGCCTACCACCGAGCTAATCCCTTACAATATATATATATATATATATATATATATATATATATATATATTTTTTTTTTTTTTTCTCTCATGGATATTCCACTTATTTTTATATATATACAGTATATATATTATTTTTTTTCTCTCATGGATATTCACTTTCCTATTGAATTATTTATGGAATTATTTAAGTTTTATTCAATCACATATTTACACCTGTGCGCAATTGCATTGGTATTTTATACACCACTTCTTTTATTTAGCTTTGAGATGTGTAATGGGACCAGACAGGGTTTCCCTCTTACGCCTCTGTTGTTTGTCTTGTCATTAGAACCTTTGCTGGCATCAATTAGGAACAAAGTAGATATAAAGGGGGTGAAGATTGGGCAAGACGAACATAAAATTGCAGCATACGCAGATGAAGTTCTGTTTTATATTAGTAATATTAGAATAAGCTTGCCAAATGTCATCAAAGAACTGCAGAGATTCGGAGAACTGTCAAACTTTAAGATAAACCAAAAAAAAATCTGAAATTTTAAATATTGGATTGAATAACAAAGAAAAACAGGCACTACAGAAGGAATTTCCATTTACCTGGGCAAAGTCCAAATCCAAACTTTTGGGGATATACATAAAATCATCTTCTGAAAATCTTTATCTAGCTAATTATATACCTTTGTTGGAAGAGATAAAGCTAAATATTGGAAAAATATTGACTCGCCCAATATCTTGGTTGGATAAAGTCAATATGTTTAAAATGATCATTTTGCCAAAAATTCTATATAGATTCCAAATGCTACCCATTGCTATTCCACCAGCATATTTTAAAACAATAAAAACAATGTTATTAAAGCATATATGGCAGGGGAAAAAAAACCTAGGGTGCAAGGGGCGACTCTCAGTAGAGATAAGTTGACAGGGTGACTGGAGGCACCTGATATTAAAAGATATTATACTTGATCGGCAGGTGACGCTGTCGGTGTCGGGCGCCCCACCTACCCCCCCACCCCCTTTTTTTTTTTCCCCTCTCTCTCCTCTCTTTTCTTTCTCCGCTTTCACCCCTCTATTTCCTTCATTCTTTCCCCTCCCTTGGAATTCTTACTCTGCGCTCTGCACTTCTTTATTTTATATTTTCAACATTCTATAAAAGGTTGGGCAGTTACAGTTTGGGAAAAGTTTTTGTTGCCCTGCTGATTTCTTTTATCTTTCTCCAGGTGTCTTGAGCTACTGTAGTTCAGATGAGTCCCGAGGGGGGGTGTTTCGCCTCCCCTTTGGGACGTGGAGACATGTTTTTCCAGTTTTCTCCTGCACCGACGAGCTACTATTCTTGAATGTTTGTTGTTTATGGAAGATGCTTCCCCTATCTGACTGGGGTATCTTTCGATCAAAATTGTATTTAAGTTTGCTTTTTCCACTGTACTGCCTTTCTCAATAAATAAAATATTTGGGAAAAGATATTATACAGCAACAGTGCTATCACGGATGGTAGAATGGACAAAAAAAGATTCAGAAAAAAGATGGATTAAGTTGGAAATCATGTTAAGTCAAACACAATTAGACAGCAATCTATGGATCCCACCAAAGTATAGGGAAATACATGAGGAGACACACAAAATAACGAGAGTGGTATATAAGAGATGGGATGCTTTTTATAAGCAGGCCAGGTGGGAATACAACTCTCCGTTATTACCATTAGAGGGCACAATTGTTTATTACCTGGGTTAGAGAAACAATTTGGTGGTGGGTTAGAAGATTTACGATTAAAAGATATAATACACAAGAGAAGGATTGGCCACTTTATGAACTTAACACTATGAGAAATCTGACACTAAATAAGGGGAATTATAGGCAATTTAGTAGGATCTTTGTCTCAACCCATCAGATCACAAAAAGAGTTGCATCTCAAACTTTGTAACCCGTTAACGAAGGTAAGACAGGGTTTGTCTTAGGTATATAGGATTCTAACTGATCTGATGGGAATGAGCAGACTTCCTTCTATTGAAAAATGGGAAAAAGAAATTGGAATTAGTTTAGAAGCACATGAGGAGAAAACTGTCTTGAGAGCAGTACACTGCACTGCTAGAGATGTGAATACCATTGAGATGAACTACACGTGTCTCTCGAGATGGTATGTTACACCGACCATAACACATCGCTGTCAACCAGAGAAGTCAAAACTGTGCTGGAGGGGGTGTCAGGTAGAGGGTTCAATGATACATATATGGTGGAAATGCCCTAAGATCTGTGTATATTGGTTAAAGATACAACATCTCATTAACCAAATTACAGGAGAGGAAGTTACAGACGATCCTTGGACATGCCTATTTCATAGAATAAATAGATCTTTAAAAAAGTATAGAAATTCAATAGTTCCAAACCTGCTTAATGCTGCAAAGGGGACAATCCCAAAAAGATGGGTTGAATCAGAAGCCCCTACTGTTAGGGAGTGGTGTGGGAGAGTTCAATATACAGTATCTAACAAAAGTGAGTACACCCCTCACATTTTTGTAAATATTTTATTCTATCTTTTCATGTGACAACACTGAAGAAATGACACTTTGCTACAATGTAAAGTAGTGAGTGTACAGCTTGTATAACAGTATAAATTTGCTGTCCCCTCAAAATAACTCAACACACAGCCATTAATGTCTAAACCGCTGGCAACAAAAGTGAGTACATCCCTAAGTAAAAAATGTCCAAATTGAGCCCAATTAGCCATTTTCCCTCCCCGGTGTCATGTGACTCATTAGTGTTACAAGGTCTCAGATGTGAATGGGGAGCAGGTGTGTTAAATTTGGTGTTATCGCTCTCACTCTCTCATACTGGTCACTGGAAGTTCAACATGGCACCTCATGGCAAAGAACTCTCTGAGGATCCAAAAAAAAGAATTGCTGCTCTACATAAAGATGGCCTAGGTAGGCTATAGGAAGATTTTCAAGACCTTGAAACCGAGCTGCAGCACGGTGGCCAAGACCATACAGCAGTTTAACAGGACAGGTTCCACGCAGAACAGGCCTCTCCATGGTCGAGCAAAGAAGTTGATTGCACGTGCTCAGCGTCATATCCAGATGTTATCTTTGGGAAATAGACATATGAGTGCTGCCAGCATTGCTGCAGAGGTTGAAGGGGTGGGGGTGGGGGGTCAGCCTGTCAGCAATCAGACCATACGCTGCACACTGCATCAGATTGGTCTGCATGGCTGTCCCAGAAGGAAGCCTCTTCTAAAGATGATGCACAAGAAAGCCTGCAAACAGTTTGCTGAAGACAAGCAGACTAAGGACATAGATTACAGGAACCATGTCCTGTGGTCTGGTGAGACCAGGATAAACTTATTTGGTTCAGATGGTGTCAAGCATGTGTGGCAGCAACCAGGTGAGGAGTACAAAGACAAGTGTGTCTTGCCTACAGTCAAGCATGGTGGTGGGAGTGTCATGGTCTGGGGCTGCATGAGCACTGTGGAGCTACAGTTCATTGAGGGAACCATGAATGCCAACATGTACTGTGACATACTGAAGCAGAGCATGATCCCCTCCCTTCAGAGACTGGGCCGAAGGGCAAAATTCCAACATGATAACGACCCCAAACACACCTTCAAGATGACCACTGACTTGCTAAAGAAGCTGAGGGTAAAGGTGATGGACTGGCCAAACATGTCTCCAGCATGAGCATGAGCATCTGTGGGGCATCCTCAAATGAAAGGTGGAGGAGCGCAAGGTCTCTAACATCCTAGCAAAAAAATTGGGATAGAAAAAAGATGGGGCTTTGCGGGCCAGTGGGAGTAGAAGGATCAGAAACAAAACCAATTATAAAACCAAAAATACCTTTTATTGATATACAGAGTAAAATCGAGCATGGACTACCATGCATATATAATAACAACAGACTGACATACAATAATAAAATCAAACGTTTAACGTCACTGGTGTTATAGAAACATATCCCAAAAAGGGATTATTGCCAAAACAAAGCCTGTATAGGATGGAAGATGGGTCTCAAGCTGGATTCGGTCACGGTAGGTCCCCAGCAAGCCGACGCGTTTCGCTCAAGGCTTCCTCAGGGCCTGAGAGACCATAACAGACCGATGTTTCTATAAGTAACATAAAAGTATAACCAAATAAATGCAAGTCAGTTACAGATTTCATAGTACATCATACATAATGCTATTCAATTGTTTTTATTACACTTGGTTCTAGTTTTGTACTGACCCTTCTTGGCAGTGACTTGTGCTAGGCGACAGGGTTGTAGCGATACATAGGCTGTCTGGAAGATATTGCTTCCGTATTCACAATACAAAGTCTATATAGACATCAAAGACATATTTCTTGCACTGGATCCGATATATTAAGTCCCAACTGTGTCATCAGAGGCAGGGATGTGAATCAGAATACCAATAGGTGTATATCTGTATTTAGGATACAACCCACAGAAATTTTAATATATTCAAGATATCATAACCAACCTTCTGGGGATAGCTCCACTGTAGCCTCTTAAAGTCGTAAGTCGCACCCCAAAAGGTAGATGTCGATTTTGCTCGATTTTACTCTGTATATCAATAAAAGGTATTTTTGGTTTTATAATTGGTTTTGTTTCTGATCCTTCTACTCCCACTGGCCCGCAAAGCCCCATCTTTTTTCTATCCCAATTTTTTTGCTAGTCTCTTACAGGGGTAAGGGCCTATACCACACGGCATTTTTGTGTATAGATTGCAATTTGGGTGGACAACACACCCTTCTCTTCCCTTTTCTGTCCGTGTCAATGTGGGAGTAGTACGATCATTATTATTATGACAAATTTGTCAATTTATATCTATAGCTAAGTCTTTATAAAAATATATGAAAAATAGATAAACTTACCGTAATAATAAGGAATATATAGTAGTCCCGTTAGTTCAGACGTCCAGGCATTAAGCTGCCTACACGTCTGCACATCAGAATTTTCCCTTCGCGTATGTGATTAGGACCCTTTTGAGTGGTGACATGGCTGAATTTTTGGGGGAGGATTGGGAGGGGTATATGATCAAAATACAACAAGAATGTTCAGATACAACTAACAACGATGTTGAAATAGAGGTGGTTATACAAAAATTACAGCGTGCATTGGAACGTAGGGCTAGCCTCTTTTGGCACATAAAATACTTTCAGAAATATATTTTAGAGGATTTGAATCCTAAAGGGCTGCGAATCCAGGTGTTTCCTAACATCTGGCAGATCAGCCCAGAATTCAAAAACTCATGGGAAAGCAATTTGAAAGCATGCTCACGTAAAATGATGGAATTATTAATAGGATATTATCAAGAAGAACAAAAAGCCATTAATGAGGAAATAAAAGCCATGCAATTAGAATATAAGGATATTTTTGTAAAAGCCACCTTTAAGGAAAAAGAAAAAGAAACTAAGGAACAACTAGATATATTCACGAAGGAATTAATCCAGAAAAAGGAACAGAAGTTTTCCAGGGATAAGTTAGCTTTCGGAGCAGGGTCAGCCTATGCATGGCCACAACCTAGAAATAACTTTACAGGAAAAAATTGGCGAGGACAGAGGAATAATAATAGAAGGAGAAACTATAATGACAGTGAATCTGACTCTAACGTATCACAATTCTCTCTTTCTTCACGCACTTCGGAACACACACGACCAAGGAACCGTACTTTTAGAAAAAGATCCAAGGCACCTGAGGAGCACGGGGGTATTGAAAAGAGAAGACTGGTGGAGGACACTACAGTCTCTTATCCACTCAATAATCTTGGTGATGGTTCTGCTCACTCTTCTTCTATTATTTCACCTTTACTTCTTCAACCGACACTTATGGAAAGAGGTAATATGAAAATTCGCACAAAGACACAAGGAACGCATGATGGCACTAATACAGGTACACAACAAGCACTAATAACATCATATGCAGGAGCGATAAATAATGCGAATTTGGGCGCTACACCCAAAAGTGTGAAAAGACAATGACTTGATAAAACATCACACCCACAGACACATAATATAGAATCCACAGTGGAGTCGGCCTTCTCTATTATTAATTTGTCCTCATATATTCCTACTCAGGATGAACTAGAGGTTTTGCGTCGCGGCCTCAGTTTCTGCCCCGACAGCAATACAACACACTTTGACATCGTTAAGGATGTACAGTTGTTTGCTAGAAAGCTAACCTACCGCTATATCTTTGATAAAGAAAGACAACAAACTAAAAAAGATAAAGAACTATCAGACCTATGGAAAGATTTCTCAGTGAAAGATTTTAGAGCATTAAAGGATCTCATCCAACTTCTGGACGAAAACGATCCCCCCACAATTTCAGACACAGAGGAAGTAACAGCTGAGCTAGAGGATGACTATATAGATGCAGAAGGGACACAGGTATTAACACAGCAAAAAATGGACATGATCCAGACCCCTTTGGCCAAGAAAAAATCTAATAGGTTTCCTCCTTTACAGACCAACCCTAACGTACTAGCCTTCGTGAATAAGACCACAGCAGATATTAACCGTTTAAAAATTCGCAATTCTATGAAAGAGAATTTAAGCGAGCACCTCAAACAAGCTCTTGAGTCACTTAGAAAAAATTCCCAGATTATAATAAAGCCCTCCGATAAGGGGGGCAATATTGTAATCATGGATCACTTACAGTATCGCAACATGTGTTGGGACATTCTAAAAAATAGAGAGTGGTACAAGCCTATCAATGAGGAGAGAATGTTGTCTGCTCAAAATAAATATAAAGTACTAATCTATGAAGCATACAGTAATGGCATAATCAACAAGGACACATACGAAGCCATAAAAATTGATTCACCCTGTGTACCCACATTTTACACATTGCCAAAAACGCATAAGAATCCACAAAATCCCCCGGGATGCCCAATCATATCGGGAATCGGGTCCTATACGGAACCATTGAGCAAAGTAATTGATCAGTATCTGAGACCCCACGTAACTAGTCTGCCTTCCTTTATCCAGGACACACCAGATCTACTTAGGGTATTATATGATCAGGTAATGCCCCCTGAATGTATCATGATTGCGCTGGATATCGAGGCCCTATATTCCTCGATTCCACATGCACTCGGTTTATAGACTATTAAAAGGTTCCTAGATGAACGGGGCCCCCAGGCAAAATCTTACAACCAATTTATCCTGGATGGGTTGGCACACATTTTGAAAAATAACGTGTTTACATTTGATGGTTCCCATTTCATCCAGGTGCAGGGCGTGGCCATGGGCACGTGTTGTGCCCCGGCCTACGCCAACCTGCACCTGGGTGGATGGGAACAAAATATTTTCAATGATGAGGCCCTCTCTATGTACCTGAGCCATGTAGTTACATGGCTCAGGTACATAGATGATGTCCTCATCATTTGGGACGGGGATATTGAATTATTTGAGACCTTTTTTCAAAGGCTACAGATCAATTCCTTTAATTTGAAGTTCACTATGTCCTGGAGCAGACAACAGATTGATTTCCTTGATACCACTCTCTATTTTGAAGAAGATGGAAGTGTCTGATCAACTTTATTCCGCAAACCAACAGCGGGAAATCTAATACTACACTCTGAAAGTTCCCATCCCAAAGCCTTAATCAAAAGTATCCCCTACTCCCAATATCTCAGATTGAGACGAAACTGTTCTAAGGATACAAACTTCAAAAGGGAGGCGGATAAATTAAAAGCACGTCTGCTACAGAGAGGGTACAGTGTGACAACGCTGAGGAAAGCATATAATAAAGCAAAAGCCAATACGAGGCATGACCTGCTCTTTAAAGAGAAAACTAAAAAAACAGATGATAAGGTCAGATTTATTTCCACATACTCCAGACAGTATAATGAAGTTCGTAACATTCTACAAAAAAAATGGGAAATTTTGACAAGTGACCCAATATTGAGAAAATATCTAGATGATCACCCCAATATCACGTATAAAAGAGCTAAATCCATAAGGGACGGTCTAGTCACGAGCCACTATCGGAGACAAAACGAAACATCACATATCAAAGGCCTTTACCAATGTGGGGCTTGTGATTTTTGCCCGTACATTCTTGAAGGCGAGTCCTTTATAATGCCCAATGGTCATAGAAGATATATTAATCAGGCTGTTACATGCCAAACAAAGGCAGTAGTATACATAATGTTGTGCCCATGCGGGGCTTTTTACGTGGGTAAAACCATAAGACCCCTTTGGAAGAGAATTTCACATCATATCTCTTATATTAATAACGGCCAAATTAATACCCCTATAGGTGGCCACATTGGGCTAAAACATAAATATGACCGAAGCATTGTTAAGTTTATTGTGTTAGATGTTATCCCCGAGGACACAAGAGGAGGAGATGTTGATAAAAAAGTTCTGGCACGAGAGGCCAGATGGATATACGATTTAAGAGCTACCGTATACCCAGGCTTGAATGATGTAATTAGTTACAAACCATTTCTATAGTAGTCTTACCAAAATAACACTCCTCCAAACTACATGGATCCTTTCTCTTTTTCCTCCTCCCCCGTAAAGTGTTTCTTCTCGCATTAGAATGAAGGACAGATGAAGATTTCTAGAATATAAAAAAATAGGGACTGCTACCTACAAATAGAGCATAGAAATAAATTGATATATATTCTATATGAACATTATAGTAAATTGTGATTCTGCCTATGTGCAGAGACGAATATGTATATGTACACCTTTTTTCTGTATATAATAGGTGACCAGTGAAGCGACACGGTTGTAGCGGATGCTGTTGTACAATGATGTAGAATAATTGCTTGGTATTGCACTGTCTGTGATGGTAGTAATCCAGACATATGTCTTTAATATTGATTGTTTATCTATTCACAATATTATCTTGCACTTGGGTACCGATGGTTGGTCCCCTGTGGGATCGTAATAGGTAGAATGGTTGTCAGAATATTTTACTGTAATTTCACGAGAGGGAGCTCAATTTATGAATACCCAGCCCATAATATAGACAGTGCCCGATTGGAGACTGCAGTCCGGGAGCTGTATGGCGGATCCAAAGGTAATAGGTACATTCTTGAAAGCAATGTCCTCACTTCCGGCGCGACCGGAAGTGACGCGACGAGGCGATGCCATCACCCATCGAGCCCTAAACGGGGAAAAGACTGTCCTCACTTCCGGAGCGACCGGAAGTGATGCGGTCAGGCGGCGCCATCGCCGACCGCAATTAGATACAAGCAGCTTCACCTGAAGGGATTAGTTTGAGCGCCAAATGGAGCAATGAGGGCGGTCTCCTCCCCTCCTATATAGAACCCATGCAATGTAAAGGCAGGTAGGCAGGTGGTGAGCGAACGAGACACAGAGGTAAGTGATGCTGGCCCCAGAATGATAGAAGGGATGGCTGCCTTGAGGACTTCACTCTCGGTATATAGGGTTTGAGATACTGAAACTAACCTCTCCAATTGTGTCTTTTAGGGCTTGGACAGCCCAGGACCGTTGGTCCATATAATTGGAATATATGTTTATATATGTCCCCCTTTCCTGCCTGGAGCATTTTTTAGACTGAGGAGAGGTATGTACATGTTTGACTATACCCTCTTCAATGCAATATCCTTTCCCATTAACCAAAGCTTTATGCTATGGCTATGAAGAGCAATTCCTATATGCACCTGTTTAAGACATTGGTCCTCTTTCCAGGTTAACCCTGTCGCCATCAAGGACCTATAGGCTGGAGATATACCTCTTATAAACCATACAGAGAAAGATGTTTGTTGCCCGGCTTAAACTCTTTGCCATATAATACTAGGTGGGTGTCTATACTATAGCTCCACTGTTAGATATCGGTGACATTACCACCAGATTTGTATGCTTGTCTATTCATTCCAATCCCTATTCAACCAACAGCTATCCCCACAAACCCTCTTTCATTTACTTATTTATATATGATCTGTCTGAATATTCATTATTGATTTATTGGTTAATCTCATATCACTGAGATATTCTAATCGTAGATGTCCTCCACTGAAAGTGAATAATACATGTCCTCATATCCTTAGATTTACTATATCTAGGGGTGATTGTATATATAAGGACGAATAAACCAGGGAGAGGACATCTACCTTTTGGGGTGCGACTTACCCTAAGAGGCTACAGTGGAGCTATCCCCAGAAGGTTGGTTATGATATCTTGAATATATTAAAATTTCTGTGGGTTGTATCCTAAATACAGATATACACCTATTGGTATTCTGATTCACAGCCCTGCCTCTGATGACACAGTTGGGACTTAATATATCGGATCCAGTGCAAGAAATATGTCTTTGATATCTATATAGACTTTGTATTGTGAATACGGAAGCAATATCTTCCAGACAGCCTATGTATCGCTACAACCCTGTCGCCTAGCACAAGTCACTGCCAAGAAGGGTCAGTACAAAACTAGAACCAAGTGTAATAAAAACAATTGAATAGCATTATGTATGATGTACTATGAAATCTGTAACTGACTTGCATTTATTTGGTTATACTTTTATGTTACTTATAGAAACATCGGTCTGTTATGGTCTCTCAGGCCCTGAGGAAGCCTTGAGCGAAACGCATCGGCTTGCTGGGGACCTACCGTGACCGAATCCAGCTTGAGACCCATCTTCCATCCTATACAGGCTTTGTTTTGGCAATAATCCCTTTTTGGGATATGTTTCTATAACACCAGTGACGTTAAACGTTTGATTTTATTATTGTATGTCAGTCTGTTGTTATTATATATGCAATATATGCATGGTAGTCCATGCTCGATTTTACTCTGTATATCAATAAAAGGTATTTTTGGTTTTATAATTGGTTTTGTTTCTGATCCTTCTACTCCCACTGGCCCGCAAAGCCAAATCTTTTTTCTATCCCAATTTTTTTGCTAGTCTCTTACAGGGGTAAGGGCCTATACCACACGGCATTTTTGTGTATAGGTCTCTAACATCCACCAGCTCTGTGATGTCATCATGGAGGAGTGGAAGAGGACTCCAGTGGCAACCTGTGAAGCTCTGGTGAACTCCATGCCCAAGAGGGTTAAGGCAGTGCTGGAAGATAATGGTGGCCACACAAAATATTGACACTTTGGTCCCAATTTGGACATTGTTACTTAGGGGTGCACTCACTTTTGTTGCCAGCAGTTTAGACAGTATTTGGCTGTGCGTTGAGTTATTTTGAGGGGACAGCAAATGTACACTGTTATACAAGCTGTACACTCACTACTTTACATTGTAGCAAAGTGTCATTTCTTTAGGGCTCTTTCACACGGTCTGCCTCCATAGGCGGATCCGTGCTGCTCAGCGGGGAACGATCCGCCGATCCCCGCTGAGCGGGCGGATGACAGCTCCGTCTCCGCTTGTAGTGCGGAGAGGGAGGTGTCACAGCCCCCGCTGCTCTCTATGGGGAATCGGATGAGAGCGGACCGTCTGTCCGCTCTCATCCGATCCGATCCCCAGGACGGATGGAAAATAGGGTTTCCATCCGTCTGGATTTCACGGACAGGATCGCATGCGGATGGCAGCGGGTGTCAGCGGACATGTCACCGCTGACATCCGCTGCTCCATAGGGCTGAATGGGCATCTGATCAGATCCGCCTAAAAAACTGACAGGAGGATCTAATCGGAACGCCCGTGTGAAAGAGCCCTTAGTGTTGTCACATGAAAAGAAATAACAAAATATTTACAAAAACGTGAGGGGTGTACTCACTTTTGTGAGATATTGTATATATCACATGGAATATATGTGTAGTAGAGATGAAGAATGTGTTGACAGTTTCTCACTTAAGTGGAAAAAGTTGAAAGATTTAAAAAAAAAAACAGAGATTACATACAAATATGGGAAAACTAGAGAAATCAACAAGAGGAGGACATGTTAGAGATACACAGAAAACATGGGTAGGATAACCTGGTGGAATCCACTTAATAAAAGGGGAGTGGGGGAAGGGGGAAGTAGGGAGGGGAATAAGGGAGGGAAATATAAATAATGTAATATGTTTTATTGAAGGAATCATGTGTCTTCTTTTTTCTCATCTTGATTGTTTTGTAAAACTTAATAAAATTAATAAAAATATAATAAAAAAAGAAAACCCTGATGAAAGCTTGCATCGTTCTGGCAGCCCTGGTATCTCACAGTTCTTATATAACTATGAGGCCTGGCTATGCGATGATGTCACCCAGAAACCTTGCCCCCTTGTGACGTCACAGACCCTTCATGCCTGGGATGGTGACTTTAAAAAGGGTTCTTCAGGTTATGTCACTGTATGGCCATGCCCCATGGTTATATAAGAACTGTCAGACACTGGAGCTGACAGAACAGTGGGAGCTCTCGTTTTTTTTTTTTTTTGGATTGATAGGGGCAATTATGATTGATAGTGGAACTACCATCGGGGACATTAATAATTTTTAATAGAGGACTTGTCAAAAACTGCCTCCTGTTTTTCTTACACTACAATGTTTGTTTTTTTTTGGGGTGAAAAGGTAGGGGTTTCCTAAAGTGGGCTTCAAGTTTCCGATAAGCCCCCTGCCCGCAGACCCCTACAACCCTGAGGCCCTTGTCCCCCTACCCCAAAGCACCCCCCTCCTGTTGATGGCATGTGACCTGGTATGGTTCCAAAAGGGGAGGGGGCGCTCCCTTGTCCCACACCTTTTTTTTTAAATTTTTGGTTTCCCCTCAAAATCCATACCAGACTCAAGTTGCATTCATCTTGAAGTCGGATCAAAATGGGATCAAGTTCATTAAAGTCACATGGAATTTGGATCGATGTCAGACCGAAGTAGCATGGTGTAAGGTTCTGGCACTCTCAGTGCCTCCTATCACATCATTTCCGGGTGCTTTCCATCTACCTAGATAGATGAAGCACATATAGGTGTGTTTCCCTTTAAGAGTGCTGACATCATCACTGAGCGCCGGACTGAACAGCTATTTAAATCACCAGCTCTCACTCACATGTGTTCGTTCAACCGTCATGGTTGGAGCGTCCTGATCTCTGAGTTCAGCATGTCAAATCTACACGTTCCTGTATCTCGCTACCTGAACCTCTGTTTTCGGATCCTGTGTCTCGCCACCCGATCAACCCTGGCATGCTGTTTTCACCTTCACCCTTCTCACGACTACCCTGCTTTGTGCCTTGATGCTAACCTGTCTTGAAGCTCTCATGCTTGCAAGCATACCTCGCTGACGGAACCACGCTGCGCTGATCCCTGTATCCCGCTACCGGATCATCCGCTCTTGACGAACCTCTCCTCTGCTACATTGCTACTAGTGATAAGTACCCCACAGGGGAAACCTCTATAAACCTTCATACTAAAGCTTACACTATCTAGCTCTGCATACTAAGGACTATTATTACATCTGCATTATCTAAGATTGCTAGCTCTTGAGCCTACTACCATTTGCTCTTGCACTGGGTTGGTCTCTCCTGTATGTTCACCTGCTACTCTATCATCTGCTACCATACATGATTGCTAACCTATCTGCATCCCATCTGCTACTATCTTACTTTCAAGAACATTTCCTTTCAAGTGTCTGTCATCTACCACCTCTACCCAACCTGTCTCTTCAGCCTATCATCACTGTATTACTATATACATAAGTCACTCTAGGAACATCTTATTGAGTGTGTGTATTTACTTGCTGAATTGAGATCATCCACACATGATGAGTCTTTGGGAGTTGGGATTGGTGTCTCAGCGTTTCTCTACATGACTACTGAAGTGGAATATTTCTGCAGCTGTAAATCCACATCATACATAAAACGCAGGAGCGTTACACATGGCAAAGTCGGATTGACAGTCGCACAACTTTCGTGTTGCACCAGTATGATGGGGGGGGGCAGGATATAATGTATAGCGATGGGGGGAATCAGAGTAATGTATAGAGATTGGGGGTGGGATCAGAGTAATGTATCGAGATGGGGGGATCAGAGTACTGTATAGAGATGGGGGGGAATCAGAGTAATGTATAGAGATAAAAGGGTCAGATTAATGTATAGAGATGGGGGATTCAAGTAATGTATAGAGATTTGGGGGGGGGGGGAGATCAGAGTAACATATAGAGATGGGAGTGATCAGAGTAATGTATAGAGATGGGGGGGGGGGGAATCAGAGGAGCTCTCCATCCCCGGGGCTCAGGTGCTGCACAGTGACGCCGCTCATCACTAATCACTGTTCGTCCTCCTGCTCACACTCGTCATGCCCATGCACAGCATCCATGTTCCCTGGAAGAGTGCAGTTAATCCCCAAACAGAGCAAGCAAAGCCTCCGTCCGTCTCCAGGGAGCTGCAAGCATCTCACTCCAGCCTGCGAGGCCTCAATTATCGGCCGGCGTGGCATTTTAGTCCGCGCACCTAAGGGGGGGGTCGCATGGGGACAAGACACCTGCTGCAATGTAGCCCAGGCGCTAGGCCACTAATTCCAGTCGCGAATGCGACCTGGCGCCTGGGGTTTGTCGAGCCCTGGTATAGGCATACTTGAAACTACACCCCAAAATACATTCTGCTATTCCTCCTGAGTATGGCGATACCACATGTGTGAGACGTTTACACAGCCTAGCCACATATACAGGTCAAACATGCAAGTAGCACCTCCAGGCATGCTAGGAGCATAAATTATACATATAATTTTCTGACAACCTATCACACTTTCGAAGGACCTGGAGCGCCCACAAAATGACCCAATTTTGGAAAGCAAACACCCCAACACATAACCTAGGAGGCATTACACTTTTGTAAGGCACTGTAGAGCACTGATAAGCATTGTAGAGGCATGGAAAAGCACTGATATGGCACGGATGAGCACTGATGTGGCATGGATGAGCACTGATGTGGCATGAATGTGGCATGGATTAGCACTGATGTGGCATGGATGTGGCATAGATGTGGCATGGATTAGCACTGATGTGGCATTGATGGGCACAAATGAGGTATGCATGTGGCATGGATGGGCATAAATTAGGCACAGATGGGCATGAATGAGGCACAGATAAGGCACAGATGGGCATGAATGAGATACAGATGGGCATGGGTGAGCACTGCAGCAGTCTCCCTTCTCTCCTTGCACACTGTACCAATCGCTGTGTACAGCATGCGAGGAGAGGAGAGAGCTAATCCGGACATGTGCCGGTTTGTTGACAAATGATGATCCAATGACAGGGTGATCATGTTGTAAAGAGCCGCTGTCATCAGTCCTTTATTCCAATCCGGGATGCACCGGGACTGAAGAACCCGACGATCACAGGCACTTCCGTGTGCATGCCTGATTCTGGGAGGATGTCCCTGTACCTCCTCCCAGAATAAGCCAACCGAGCTGTAGCCATCATTCAGCTATGGCCCGGTTGGCAAGTGGTTAAAGGAGCTGCAAGAATATCTGGTAAGTACTGGCTGTGTAGTACATGTGACAACAATCTCCCGTATTTTTCATATGTCTGGGCTATGGGGTAGAGTGGCAAGACGGAAGCCTTTTCTTATGAAGAAAAACATCCAAGCCTGGCTTAATTTTGCAAAAACACATCTAAAGTCTCCTAAAAGCATGTGGGAAAATGTGTTATAGTCTGATGAAACCAAGGTTGAACTTGTTGGCCATAATTCCAAAAGATATGTTTGGCACAAAAACAACACTGCACATCACCAAATTAACACCATACCCACAGTGAAGCATGGT
Organism: Pelophylax lessonae; assembly: GCF_965119305.1. Lineage (NCBI taxonomy): Eukaryota > Metazoa > Chordata > Amphibia > Anura > Ranidae > Pelophylax > Pelophylax lessonae. The sequence goes on from NC_138770.1 coordinate 394,295,929, forward strand.
GGTGGCAGCATCATGCTTTGGGGCTGTTTTTCTTCAGCTGGAACAAGGGCCTTATGCTGGCCATACACTATACGAAATATCGTTCAAACTCATTTTTTAAAAACGAACACTCGGCCGTGAGAGCAGACGATCGTGCCATCATATAATGACCGAATTTTGACAGATAAATCGTTCAACGGACATAAATTAATCAATTTTCGTTCATTTTGTCACATATGCCTAGTGCAAACAGTTCGGGCGAGAAACACATTAACCTTTCAAATACCTCAGCGGTGATCTCAGCATAGAACAAAAAACTATTCAGTCGAAAGGAGTGCAAGAGAACACAAGGCCATTCAATGCGATTAGAGGAGAAGCGATTTAACCTCAGGCTACGCAAAGGATTTTTTATAGTAAGGGCAATAAGATTGTGGAACTCGCTTCCACAAATGGTAGTAACTGCGGGGAGTATGGCTACTTTTAAAAGACTCTTGGACATACATCTCCAAAATAAAAACATTCAGGGGTATGGGAAATGAATACGTCGACACACACCTACACAGGTTGAACTGGATGGACTGTTGTCTTTATTCAACCTCAACTACTATGTAACTATGTAATTTATCGTTCGTTTGGCAGAATTTTCCATACTGTTCCTTCGATTTTTCAGCTCTGAAAAGTTAAAACCGATTTTATTTTGGTGCCCACTAACTGGACAAAAAATGAACGAAAGGACCAAATGAGAGATTTTCTAACTATTTTTCGGCTACTGTATGACAAGGTAGAGGGAATTAGACAGAAGGAATTAGACAAGGTAGAGGGAATTATGAACAGTACCAAATACCAGTCCAAAACCAGTCAATATGGGCACAAAACCTTCAGGCTTCTGCTAGAAAGCTGAACATGAAGATGAACTTCCTCTTTCAGCATGACAATGACCCAAAGCATACATCCAAATCAACAAAGGAATGGCTTCACCAGAATCAGATTAAAGTTTTTGAAAAGCCCAGCCAGGGCCCAGACCTGACTCCCATTGAAAATCTGTGGGGTGATCTGAAGAGGGCTATGCACAGGAGGTGCCCTCGCAATCTGACAGATTTGGAGTGTTTTTGCCAGTGTTAATTTAGTCGACTAAAACCGACTAAAATGTTTTCGTCGACTAACACAATTCAGATGACTAAAATACGACTAAAACTAAAATGGCATTTTAGTCTTAAGACTAAAATACGACTAAAACTAAAATGGCATTTTAGTCAAAAGACTATAACTAAAACTAAATCGAAATTTGCTGCCAAAAATTAACACCGGTGCATGCTCAAAGCATAAATAATAACATATTAGATTTTTCACTCCAGGACCAGCAGTAGTATATAATGAGTTTGGAAATTGTAGAGAAATGCTTAAATAATGCATTACAAATTACAATTGAACTACACCCATTTGATTATAGATGACTAAAATTAGTTTTAGTCGACTAAAATGTAGGGCGTTTTAGTCGACTAAAATATACTGGAGTTTTAGTCGACTAAATACGACTAAAACTAAAACACTTGCAGAAGACTAAAATAGGACTAAAACTAAGATGCCATTTTAGTCCTAAGACTAAGACTAAAACTAAATTGAAATTTGCGGGCAAAATTAACACTGGTTTTTGCAAAGAAGAGTGGGAAAATATTGCAAAGTCAAGATGTGCCATTCTGATAGCCTCATACCCAAAAAGGCTGAGTGCTGTGATAAAATTAAAAGGTGCTTCAACAAAGTATTTGTTTAACCACTTAGCCACTGGGCACTTAAACCCCCTTCCTAACCAGACCAATTTTCAGCTTTCAGTGCTCTCACATTTTGAATGACAATTACTCAGTTATGCAACACTGTACCCATATGAAATTTCCGTCCTTTTTTTTACACAAACAGAGCTTTCTTTTGGTGGTATTTAATCATCATTGGGTTTTTTATTTTTTGCGCTATAAATGAAAAAAATACTGAAAATTTTGTAAACAAATGCATTTTTCTTTGTTTCGGTCTTAAAAGTTTGCAATTTTGGCCAAACTTTATACTGCTACAAATCTTTAGTAAAAATAACCCAAATAAATATAATTTTTTTTGGTTTTTGTGAAGGTTATACAGTCTACAAGCTATGGTGCCAATCATTGAAAATTGATCACACATGATGTACTGACGGCCTATCTCATTTCTTGAGACCCTAATAAGCCAGTAAAATACAAATGTCCCCCTTTTGGAAAGCAGACATTCCAAGATATTTAATAAGAGGCATGGTGAGGTTTTTGAAGTTGTAATTTTTTTCCACAATTCTTTGCAAAATAAAGATTTTTTTTTTTAACAAAATGGTCATATTACAAAGTTATTTCTCACATGCTTTATTGGCATACTTGCAACTACACCCGAAAATTAGGGTTTCCACCTCATCCCTTTAAAACTGAACACATATGAATTACACAGGTTCTGTGGCTGTTTAGGGTGGTAAGTAAACTAACTTAGTGCTTTACCTGCATTAAATTAGCCACAGAATCTGTGTAATTCATATATAGTTGGTTTTAACAGGATGAGGTGGCAACCCTTCCCAAAATACATTCTGCTACTCCTCCTGAGTATGGCGATACCACATCCTTACCACATACAGAGGCCCAACATCCAAGTGGCACCTCCAGGTGTTCTATGAGCAAAAATTACACATATAATTTCCTAAAAACCTATCACACTTTTGAAGGCCCTAGAGCACCAGGACAATGGAAACGCCCACAAAATGACCCCATTTTGGAAGGCAAACACCCCAACACATAATCTAGGAGGCATAGTGCCTCTTTTGAACATGTCATTTTTTTCCACAAGTTTTTGGAAAATGTGGAAAGAAAATAGAAACGCACACAAAGTTGTCCATTTTTACACAAAGTTGTCCATTTCTAAGATATTTCTAACACATAGCATGTACATTGCAAAAATGACACCCCAAAATACATTCTGCTACTCCTCCTGAGTATGACGATACTCCATGTGTGACACCTTTACACAGCCTAGCCACATACAGAGGCCCAACATGCAGGGAGCACCGTCATTTTCTGACTTCCCATTACAATTTTGTGAGGCACTGTAGGGCACTGATAAGCACTGTAGTGGCATGGTGGCACAGATGAGCACTGATGTGGCATGGATGAGCAATGATGTGCCATGGATGTGGCACGGAGGAGCGCCGATGTGGCATGGATGAGCACTGATGTGGCATGGATGTGGCACGGATGAGCACTGACGTGGCATGGAAGTAGCACGGATGAGCACTGACGTGGCATGGATGTGGCACGGATGAGCACTGACATGGCATGGATGTGGCACGGATGAGCACTGATGTGGTATGGATTAGCACTGATGTGGCATTGATGTGGCACAGATGAACACTGACTTGGCATGGATGTGGCACGAATGAGCACTGACTTGGCATGGATGTGGCACGGATTACCACTGACATGGCATGGATGAGGAACAGATGACCACTGACGTGGCATGGATGTGGCACAGATGAGCACTGACGTGGCATGGGTGTGGCACGGATAAGCACTGATGTGGCATTGATGCGGCACAGATGAGCACTGACGTGGCATGAATGTGGCACGGATGACCACTGACGTGGCATGGATGTGGCATGGATGAGCACTGACATGGCATTGATGAGCACTGACATGGCATGGATGAGCACTGACATGGCATGGATGTGGCCCAGGTGAGCACTGGTGAGGTATGGATGAGCACTGATGTGGCATGGATGAGCAATGATGTGGCATGGATGAGCCATGGATGAGCACTGAGGTGGCATGGGTGGGCCCAGATGTGGCACAGATGGGCATGGATGTGGCATGGAAGAGGCATTGATGTGGCATGGATAAGGCACGGATGGGCATAATTTGAGTAGGGAGGAGGCAGAAGATGAGTGCAACTGCAGTTTCTCTCCTCTCCTCGCACGCTGTACCGATCGTTGTGTACAGTGTGCGAGTAGAGGAGAGAAATGAACCGGACATGCAGCGGTTTGTTGACATGTGATCGCTGTGTCACTGGATGGAGCGATCACGTTTTAAAGAGCCGCTGTCATTGGCCCTTTACCACGATCCGTGATGCGCCAGGTCCCTGGCGAGCACAGACACTTCCGTGTGCGCGCCCCAAGGGGCGCGGGGGAAGCGCGATTCTGAGAGGACGTCATAGTACGCCCTCCCAGAATAAGCCGACCGTGCTGTAGCCGTCATTTGGCTATGGCCCGGTCTGCAAGTGGTTAAGGGTATGCACATTTATGCAACCATATTGTTTTAGTTTTTTATTTTTACTTCTTTTCACCTAAAAGATTTCAGTTTGTTGTTCAACTTACTTTTACAGTTTATAAGTCACATTAACCACCCCCCGTCCGCGCTACAGCCTATATACGGCTGCAGCGCGGACTCGAATTTTCGGGAGGCCGTTTTTAAACGGCCTCCCAGTGACACGCCCCCAGCGCGCTCCCGCGAGCGCGCTGCGGGGAAAATCTGTGTCGGCCGTGTCCCTTGGACACGGCCGATCACAGATCGTGGGGAATGGCCAATCACAGCGGCCATTCACCACGTGATCTGGCCGTCCAATGAGCGATGATCTCATATGTAAACATATGAGATCATCTCTCATCGCCGGCGCTCCTTCCTCACACGGAGCCTGCAGTGTGAGGAAGGAGGGGGAGCCTCACAGCGCCGGGGACACAGGAGAATGTAATCAGGGCACCGATCACCAGTGCCCTGATTACTAAAAGGTAAAAACACACACACAGTGCCCCCCCATCAGTGCCCACAGTGCCCGCCATCAGTGCCCCCCATCAATGCCCACAATCAGTGCCTATAGTGCTGCTAGTCAGTGCCCATCAGTGCCTGCTCATCTAGGCACTGATGAGCACTGACTGGCAGCACTATGGGCACTGAGTGTGGGCACTGATGGTGCTGCCCATCAGTGCCGCTCATCAGTGCCACCCGTCAGTGTCCAGTGCCATCCGCCAGTGCCCATCAGTGCCGCCTATCAGTGCCCATCAGTGCCGCCTCTCAGTGCCCAGCAGTGCCACCTCTCAGTGCCCAGCAGTGCCGCCTCTCAGTGCCCAGCAGTGCCGCCTATCAGTGCCCAGCAGTGCCGCCTATCAGTGCTCATCAGTGCCGCCTCTCAGTGCCGCCTATCAGTGCCGCCTATCAGTGCTCATCAGTGCGGCATATTAGTACCTCCTCATCAGTGCCCATAAGTGCCACCTCATCAGTGCCCATAAGTGCCACCTCATCAGTGCCCATCAGTGCCGCCTCATCAGCGCACATCAGTGAAGGAGAAAAATTTATTTTCAAAATTTACTCGCAGAAAATAAGAAAAACTTTTTTTTTTTTTTCAAAATTTTTTGTCTTTATTCTTTTTTTTTGTAAAAAATAAAAAACCCAGAGATGATTAAATACCACCAAAAGAAAGCTCTATTTGTGTGAAAAAAATGATAAAAATTTCAAATGGGTACAGTGCAGCATGACCGCGCAATTGTCATTCAAAGTGTGACAGCGCTGAAAGCTGAAAATTGGCCTGGATGGGAAGGGTGTTTAAGTGCACAGAAGGCAAGTGGTTAAAGCTGGAAAAAGTTCTGAAATGATTTATCTTTGTCTCATTTTTTTACACCACAGAAACCTGACATTTTAACAGGGGTGTGTAGACTTTTATATCCAGTGTAGCTGTTCACATAGTTGTAGGGAAGGAGGAGGAGAGAGCCGTGCGAGCTGTACTCGCGTTCTCCTTGAAGAGTCACCGCACACAGGAGTTAACACAAAGCAATGCTCAGACTCGGACTCGAGGACTCTTTGCGGTTTAAATACCCTGCACTATACAATATCTTTTTAAAATTTTCCATTGGCTTTACCAAAAAATATGAGGTCAAACCCACACAACACTTTAAATTTGTATCCAATCAGGCAGGTTCTTGCAGTATATAGTTGAAGGGAAAGTGCCAGTTCACACATATGCGATGCGGGAACCCTGCGAATCCACTGCGGGTTCCCGCATCGCACTTGACTCGCAGGCAGTTCACACTGCAATTTGTGAATCGCTGGGGGTGTAAATACAAAGTTAATAACACGCCCAAATCAGTTCGCATATCACACTGCGAACTGTCAATTCAGGCAGGAATCGGATCGCATGGGTGTGAACACATATGTGATCCAATTCTGCTGCAGACCAAAAAAAGGGTCCTGTGCGAGTTTGGCCTGAATGCGGTGCAAATTCAGCCATACAATCTATATGGTTGAATTTGCATCGCACAGACATTGCATGTGATTTGCACAGCAGTGTGGTGTGAATTACATGCAGTGTCTTCCATCGCATCAATGTCAGCCCAGCCCTAGTCCACGTTCACATTGGTCCTGATTTGACATTTCAAATCGGAGGAAACTGCCAACTTTGCGTTTCAGTACTAATTTTGGCGATTTGGGGGGGGGGGGCAATTTCCATAGACATCTTAGGCTCAATTCACATTGGTGCGATGCAGGAAACCCTGCACATCCATGGCCGGTTCCCGCATCCCACCCGACTCGCAGGCAGTTCACACTGCCATATGTGAATCGCTGGGGGGTGTCAATACAAAGTTAACGACACCCCCAGAACAGTTTGCACATCGTAGTGTGAACTGTCAATTCGGACATGACACGGATCATATAGGTGTGAACACCCATGCGATCCGATTCTGATGCGGACCAAAAAAAGGATCCCGTGCAAATCTGGTCTGAATGCGATTCAAATTCAGCCATACAATCTGTATGGCCGAATTCGCAGCGCACAGACATTGCGTGTGATTTAAAGTGCTTACATGTGATGTCTGGCATCACATATGTGTGAACCGGCACCTAAGGAGATTGTACAGAAAATTGTATAATGCATGGCCAGCCTTACTGGTCGATCTTGATGGATGGGCTAATAACCTCTTCCCTAGTCTAGAAAAAAGAAATAAATTGACTCATCTATATTGTAAATGGAAGGTTATCCTTAGTTTCGTATACAGTAGGTTCATTATGCTGCAGAGGGTTGTTTGGGACACCATTCCCGAAGAAAAGTCTCTGACAAGCCAAAACATAGACTGTGCCTTGGCTACAGCATTGCTTTTACTACTGCCTTGTGTTACATATCTTCATCTAAAAAACACTGCTTGTCCACATTGCTGCCCCATGAAAAGCCTCACCCCATTCCCTCGCGGCAATGCTTGTCAGTATTGTCACGCGCTGTTCGCCCCTGCGCACTGAATAAAGTTATTGAAAGCGGCCTCTTCAAACATGGCGGCTCCCATTGCGCCCTTGGTTTCCCTGCGCTGTTTATGGGCAACTTACCGGGGCTGCCAAAGGCTACGGTACGGTGCCCACCTAAGGAGGCTGCCAGGGTTCTCCGTTCCCTGCCTGCGGAGTCCGGCGGCAGGTTAGTGAAGTGCAGAGTGTGTACTCTGTTCCTAAACGAAGAGCTGCCGGCTGGTAGTGTGAAATCAATGAGAAACACTGCTAAGTCCTGCATGCATGGCTCAGTCATAGTCTTGTGCTGCACTGTTAACATGCTATTATTTTCTTAATTAAAGAAGGTACTAATACACCAGTGTTCATTTTAATGTTTTATAGCTGGAAAGCACACACAGTGGAGTGTTAAGTGGCTGCAAATCTTCTAAAGACCAACTACCTATATTGTGTTTCTATCTGCTACTACCTATGAATGTGTGTGTATATATATGTGTATATGTGTGTATATATATATGTGTGTGTGTATATATATGTATGTATATATATGTGTATATATATAATATATATATATGTATGTATATATATGTGTATATATATATAATATATATATATATATATATGTATGTGTGTGTGTGTATATATATATATCATTACCACTTCAATACCAGGCTCTTTCACCCTCTTCCTGCCCAGGCCAATTTTCAGCTTTCAGCACTGGCGCAGTCATGCAACACATGTACCCAAATTACCTTTTTATCATTTTTTTCCCCCACACAAATAGAGCTTTCTTATGGTGGTATTTAAAGCGCAACTCCACCCAAAAGGGAAAGTTCCGCTTTAAGGACTCGCCCCCTGCTCCTCTTGCACAATTGGCACTTTTGAGAAGTGGGGGGAGCAGGTACCCGATGTACCTGCTCCCACTTCTGTTACGAGCGCTGCGGCAATTAAAGTTCTCCTCCCCCTGTAGTCTTCTGGGACACTGATAGGCCCCCGGAAGACTGCATCCACCAATCCGACTTGTAGATGTGTAGTGGGCACCCGGCTGTCACAGCCAGGTGCCCATAGTGAAGATGCCGCAGAGGAAGGACAGAGGATAAAGACAGCTGGGGTGAGCTCACCACTGGACCGTGGGACAGGCAAGTGGCTGTTTTTTAACCACTTCAGCCCCGGAAGGATTTGCTTCTTTTTTGACCAGGCCCTATTTTGCGATTCGGCACTGCGTTACTTTAACAGACAATTGCGCGGTCGTGCAACGCTGTACCCAAGTGAAATTTACGTCCTTTTTTCCCCCACAAACAGAGCTTTCTTTTGGTGGTATTTGATTACCTGTGCGATTTTTAATTTTTGCGCTATAAACAAAAAAATAACAACAATTTTGAAAAAAAAAAAAAAAACAATATTTTTCACATTCTGCTATGACATTTCAAAAAAAAAATATATAAAAATCAAAATTTTTTAACATTTGAGGCCAATTTGTTTTCTGCTACATAGTTTTGGTAAAAAAAATTGCAATAAGCGTATTTTGATTGGTTTGCGCAAAAGTTATCGCGTTTACTAACTACGGGAAAGATTTATGCCATTTTTATTTATTTTTATTTTTTTACTAGTAATGGCGGCGATCTGCGATATTTTGCAGGACTACAACATTGCAGGGGACAAATCGGACCCCTTACTGACATTTTTGACACTTTTGGGGGGGACCAGTGACATTACTACAGTAATCAGTGCTAAAAATATGCACTGTTACTGTAATAATGACACTGGCAGGGAAGGGGTTAACCCTGTCGGTGATCAGTGGGTTAAATGTATGCCTCATGCTTACTGACGTGGGGAGGGGGTTCTGTGACAGACACAGATCCGCCTGCTTTGTTTACATAAGCAGGCGGATCTTCTCACAGTTTCCCCAACGATCGGGGAAGGGAGGCGGCAATCGCCGCCTCTCCTCCCCCGGCCCGACTCCCGCTGTGTCTAAACACAACGGGAGCGCGCAAAGCCGGAATCACTAGGAGTCCAGCAACGTAGGTCTACGTCGCTGGACCCAGAGGAGCCGCTCTGCCGCAGTAATATTACTGTTAGCAGTCGGCAAGTGGTTAAAAAACAGCAGTTACACTTTTTGTAGCTGCTGACTTTTATTTTTTTTTTTTTTCATAGGTGCCTGAAGCTACTCTTATGCCCCCGTTCACACTGAGGCGACCTGGTCGCCTGACAGGTCGCCGTAGGTCGCCTTGCATTGAGAAGCTATGGACCCATTCTAATAGGAGCGACACAAGTCGCTCCAACTTAGAAAAAGGGTCCGGAGCTTCTTTGGGGCGACCCGGAGCGACCTGCATAGACTTCAATGTTATGAAGTCCGTGCCGGCCGCTCCGAGGTCGCGGTGCGAGCAGCGCGCCGCGACCTCGGAGGTCGCCCCGGGAAGTAGCGTCGCCCCAGTGTGAATGGGGCCTTAAACACTGCTTGGTTTTTTATTTCATTTATTTATTTTTTAACTAATTTAACTAGGGATGCACCGAATATTCAGCGGCCGAACATTATTCGGCCGAAAATAGAAAAAATAGCACTTTCGGTGTTCGGCCGAATAAGTCAGAAGGCCGAATAATTTTGTGCTGAACAATAGGGCTGAACGATAGTCGATATGATATCGACTATCGTTCTGTGGCCGTAGGCGATATTCATATCGCCGAGGTCACGATATTTACAGGGGGAAGGGACTCGGAGGAGGACAGGAGGACTCACAGACTTCCGTGTTAGGCAGGGGAAGCCGGGACACTTCAGCGGTGAGCATACATACATTACTCACTCGTGCACTGCAGCCCGCCCCACACATTCAGTGAGTCTTACTCTCCTCCCTAGTTTTTTCAATGGCACATTCAGGAAGCCAATCACGCCTGCACACCTGATTGGTTCCGCTGTGCCGCTACTCACGGCGTGATTGGCTTCCTGAATGTGCCATTGAAAAAACTAGGGAGGAGAGTAAGACTCACTGAATGTGTGGGGCGGGCTGCAGTGCACGAGTGAGTAATGTATGTATGCGGCTGTGCTCCTTTCCAGGCTCCTACTAGTCCACCTCCAGCCTCCTACTACCACCACTATGAGAGACTGTCTGTCACGGTATAATCTGATCGAGTCCACACTGACACTGACTGACTGTCACTGAGTAATTGATGTTACCACATTAACCCTGACCTGCCCAGTGCTCTGTATCTGCAATTAAAATTTACAAGGCTGCCTGCATGCTTCCTGATTTCCATTCCCAGCATCCTTCCCAATCCCTACAGTGTCACTAACATTAACCCTATGGTACAAGGCTGCAGTGTGCACTGAATCCCATTCCCTACAGTAACATTTAGGGAGAGAGACATGAGAGGACAAGAGAGAGAGACATGAGAGGACAAGAGAGAGGACAAAAAATTGGCAAAATAAATGGAAAAAATGCGAAACACCGCGTTCGGTATTCGGCCTTCGGCCAAACATTTCATTATTATTCGGCTTCGGCCAAGAATTTCATTTCGGTGCATCCCTAAATTTAACCACTTTAAGACCAGAAGGATTTGCCCCCTTAATGACCAGGTCCTATTTTGCCATTCGGCACTACGATTTTTAACGGACAATTGCGCGGTCGTGTGATGCTGTACCCAAATAAAATTGACGTCCTCTTTTCCCCAAAAATAGAGCTTTCTTTTGGTGGTATTTGATCACCTGTGCGATTTTTATTTTTTGCGCTCTAAACAAAAAAAGAATGACAATTTAAAAATTGCAATAAGTGTATTTTGATTGGTTTGTGCAAAAGCTATTGTGTCTACTAACTACAGCAAAGATTTGTCATTTTTATTGTTTTTTTGTTTACTAGTAATGGCGGCAATCTGCGATTTTTTGTGGGACTGCGACATTTCAGCAGACAGATCAGACCCCTAACTGACATTTTTGACACTTTTGGGGCTACCAGTGACATTACTACAGTAATCAGTGCTAAAAATATGCACTGTTACTGTAATAATGACACTGGCAGGGAAGGGGTTAACAGTATAGGTGATCAAGGGGTTAAATGTGACCCTAGGGGAGTAATTCTAACTGTGGGGCGGTGTGGCTTCTGAAATGACCATAGAGACATGTGATCCTATATAGAAGGATGGATCACATGAGCTCTATGGTCATTGCAGACAGAAGAATGGTCGTCTGTGTTTACAACAGTCGACTATCCTTCTCTCCCAGCAGGGAGCGATCGCGGGTGTCAGGCGGCAATCGAAGCCGCCTGACCTGTGCATCAGCTTCCCCGCTGCCGAGTGGGGGCGGGAGCATGCCGCTGGCGGTGCGCGCTCGCCCCCTAGTGTCTCACGCAGACCTACGGCGGTTTGCGCAGGAGAGCCACCCTGCCGCAGTAAAAAGGCGACGGGTGGCTGGGTAGTGGTTAAAAAAAAGAGTTTTTCTTGCTTTCGGTCAGTAAATTTTGTAAAAAAAGTAATTCTTCTCCTTCACTGATGCCCGCTGATAAGGCTGCATTGATATGCGGCTCTGATGGGCACTGATAGGCGGCAATGTTAGGTGGCATTGATGAGCAGGCATTAAAGGGCACTAAAAGACAGCACTGATTGGTGTCAGTGATGGGTACTGATTCAGGACACTGCTGGGGCTGTACTGTAATCAGGGCACTGATGATCGTTGCCCTAAATACCTGTACAGGTCTCCCTTGTGAGGAGATGCCGCTGATTGCCTCTCCTTGCCTTACACTGACAGATTGTGAAGGGAGGAGAGGCGATAAATGGCACTTCCTTGTTTACATGTGACCGGCTGTGATTGGACAATCACATGGGTAAAGAGCTGCGTCATCGGCTCTTTACCTAGATCAGGGTCGCTCCGTTCCCTAAGAACAGGGCACAACTGCGATAACCATGTCCTGAATCTGGGGCGCTGTGATATGATGTAGTCTCAGAATGATAGCCGCAACGCTCCCCCATCATTTTACTATACAGCGGGTGGGAAGTGGTTAAAGAACGATCTTTGGTGGATTCCTTTTCAGAGATTGGTCCAGGAGTGGCTGACAGGCTTGCTTTAATTACAGCCAGATGGGCTTTTTAAATAAGTTTTCTTGAAATAAGCTTTTTATATATGACACAGGGTTGTAGTGCAGACACAGCACTGACCACCGAACACATCATGCGGGGTGAAGTTTGTCATGCCGCGAAGCAAAGCATTGTGGGGATGGAATGTGTACAACCCCTTTGCAGCTTTACGAAGTAGTAAAAATGCAGCGAAGCTCCCTACTTTTACTGCACTCCCACCCAAAAATGTAAATTAAAATGGAACTTTATTCAGAAAATGAAGGCCTGCTAAATGACTTCAGGCTGGCCCCTTTTGCAGGTATAGCTATAGAAAAGATTAAAAATGAGTGTCTATACAGTTTAAAATCCAGTAATACACTGTCTTAATGCTCTGCATATGCTCAGTTGCTCTCTATTTTTAGGCACTGCTGAGTTTGTAGAGGCCGATCTGCCGACAACCTTAAAGCGGAGTTCCAGCCATTTACTCACCTGTCCAACGGTCCAGCGATGCGGCCGCCGGAAGCCTCGATCCTCTCCCTCGGCGCCGGCATCACTGCTGTGGGCACCCGGCTGTTACAGTTTGCGGCTTCACAGCCGGGTACCCACTGCGCATGCGCGAGTCGCGCTGCGCGCCGTGATTGGCCGGCAATCTTCTGGGATCTCTGACGCGTCCCAGAAGATTGCAGGGAGGGAGGGGGAGAGGAGAACTTCCGCTCAGGGCGCCGCGGCGCTCCGAGCGGAAGTGGGAGCGGGTACCTGTCAAAACTAGGTACCCGCTCCCCCCCCCAAAAAATGACATGCCAAATGTGGCATGTCGGGGGGTCAGGACTCCCTAAAGCGGAAGTTCCACTTTTGGGTGGAACTCCGCTTTAAGGCCCCTTTCACACTGTCCGTCCATCGGACGGACTCCGTTTATCTCAGCGGGGGATCGATCCGCCGATCCCCCGCTGAGCAGGAGGATGACAGCTGTTCTCCGCGCTGTGTCAGCTGTCAGTTCCCCATACATCTCTATGGGGGAATCGGATGGGAACGGACTGTCGTTCCGTTCTCATCCGATCCGCTGGACGTATGGAAAATAGGGTTTCCATCCGTCCAGATTTGACGGATCGTATCGGATGTCAGTGGACATGTCTCCGCTGACATCCGATGCCCCAAAGGGATGCATGGGGGGACCGTTCAGATCCACCAAAAAAACTGACAGGCGGATCTGAACGGTCCGCTAGTGTGAAAGAGCCTTAACCACTTAAGCCCCGGAAGATTTTACCCCCTTCCTGACCAGGGGGTTTTTTGCGATTTTTTACTGCGTGACTTTAACGGACAATTGCACGATCGTGGGACACTGTACCTAAACGAATTTGACGTCCTTTTTTTCCCACAAACAGAACTTTCTTTTGGTGGTATTTGATCACCTGTGCGATTTTTTGATCATGCGCTATAAACAAAAAAAGAGCGTCAATTTTGCAAAAATAACAATATTTTTCACATTTTTTTATATGAAATTCCCCAAAAAAAAATTTAAATATCAAAATTTTTTAACATTGTCGGCCAATTTGTTTAATGCTACATATGTATGGTAAAATAAAATTGCAAAAAGCGTATTTTGATTGGTTTGCGCAAAAGTTATCGCGTTTATTAACAAAGGGAAAGATTTTTGTCATTTTTGGTGTTTTTTTTTTAAACGAGTAATGGCGGCGATCTGCCATTTTTTTCGCGGGACTGCGACATTGCGGCGGACAGATCGGACCCTTGACTGACATTTTTGACACTTTTGGGGTTACCAGTGACATTACTGCAGTAATCAGTGCTATACATATGCACTGTTACTGTAAAAATGACACTGGCAGGGAAGGGGTTAACTGTATTGGAGAGGGAGGGGTTAAGTGTGTCCTAGGGGCGTGTTTCTAACTGTGATGGGACATGGCTACTAGTGTAAAAACAGAGATCAACGGTCCTACATAGTAGAACCGTCTGATCTCCATTTTTACACAGGGGAGAATGACAGGCGGCTTTGTTTACATTAGCCGCCTGCTTTTCTCCCTTCCCGCGAACGATCGCGAGTGACCGGCGGACATCGGGTCCGCCGGTCACACGCACTGACTTGTTAGGGAACGAGCCGGGGCGGGCGCGCGCTCGCCCGCTATTGGCTAACAAGCCGGTGACAGACTAGTGACGTACCGGTACGTCACTTTGCCTGGCTGGGGCTGACCGCCGCAGTATATGTACTTGCGGCGGTCGGCAAGTGGTTAAAGAGGAATTAAACCCTACTATCCTTTACAGCCAAGGAAGCTGCTTCTTTTTGAACTGCTATGGTCCTGCACATGTGATCATTTATGACACCAGCCATTTGATGGGGTGCCAGTTTGGTTAAGGACACAAGCAAATGTGGCCATTAGCAATCCCCTGATATTCCAGGAATGTAACTGTTTTTTGAAACTGTTAAATCAATGGGTTTGGTTCAGCTTTATAAATATCTGCTGTTCAGGGGCTCTGGGCTTCAGCAAAATGGCAACCTCAAGCAAGAAGAAACAGAAACAATGATGGAGACAATTTACAGCACAAAGTAATTTTGGTAGCATAATTATTAATGTGGAATGTATGTTCCTTGCTAAAGAACATTATTTTTTATCAAGCTGTTATGGGTAAAGTTCCTCTTTAAGCCTAAGGCCCCTTTCACACGGCTCCGTTACGTCGACGGATCCGTTCTGCTCAGCGGGGGATTGATCCATCGATCCCCGCTGAGCAGGCGGATGACATCTCCATCTCTGTTCTGCGTGCGGAGACGGAGCTGTCAGATCCCCGCTGTTCCCTATGGGGGAATCGGATGAGAGCGGACCGCCTGTCTTCTCTAATCCGATCCCATCTGATCCGATCCACTGGACGGATAGCAAATAGGGTTTCCATCCGTCCAAATTTGACAGACAGGATCGGATCAGATGGCAGTGGGTATCAGCGGACATGTCTCCACTGATATCCGTTGCCCCATAGGGATGCATGGGGCATCTGATCAGGTCCACCTGCTTGTAAGGGGCCTAACACTTACAGGTTCCCTTCCTAGCCTCAGTTGTTGATTGCACTGTGAAAGGAGAAGCAGCAGATGGGTTAACTCATCTTTCTGTCACACTCCTCTGACCTTCTACCAGCATGTTCCTTATTAAAATCTGAGTGCTACAGCACAACTGATTTTCTCCTTGTGCTGCTTCTCCCTCTCCCAGTCTAATCTTTGCTGTACAGGGACTGAAAGAGGCTGATGCCAACTCACATTTAGGTAATTAAAATATTAAATTACATTTTTTTTAATACATCTAAGGGCTCATTTACACAGAAGCAGAGGCCTGTACAAAACAAAGAGCTGACTGTTTATGTGTCAATAGGGCTGCAGCAGCTGTACAGAATCACCCACACATCAGAGTTTGACAGACGTGCAGTGATGGGTGTACAGCCCCAGATGGACACTGTCTGCGTTCTGGCTACTAAGGTAAAAGTGATCAAGCAGCTGTAGAGCTGCCTAGATCACTTTTAAGCTAGCCATAGATGGATCAAATCTCAGCCATGGCAGCATGGAACGACTGTGATTCGATCCATCTGTGGGCAGCCTGGCTGACTGAAGTCAATCCATCGATCAACTTCAATACAACCAGCCTGTTGGATTTTTTTACATGCGATTACTGCCGGTGGCCATAGCTGCCTGCAGTATTCATTATGTTCTACCAGCAGAGAGGGCTCCCCCTCCAGCATAACACATTAGCGATGAAGGAAGGATTGCCCCCAAAGCTGACTGGGTGTATGAGGGAATCAAGCTGTTTTCTTTCCTTCAACCCATGGCTTTAGGAAAGAAAATCGCATAATCTTTGGCTTTTTTTTACAACATCGCCAGCTTAAAGAAATGATACAAGCCAAGCTTGTTTTAATTATCTGAAGTCTAGGATGTTTTAAAATGACCTAAGGACAGTTAACTACTGACATTGTATAGAATAAGTTGTGAAGGTAATGAGTTTGACCATAAAGATATTAAAAATACTCGACGCCCAGCGCTGATTTATTCATATATGACCTGATTCCAGCATAGCAGAGGCGCTATTAAGGCTCTGTTCACACTTGAGCGACTCCAAAGTCACGTGATTTCAAGTGCAACTTCAGAGTGCGACTTTTACACTGTGGCACTCAAGTTGCATAATAGTAGTGCAGGAACCTTTTCAAAGTCGCTGTGACTTTTAAGTCGCATATACTTAAGTGGGTTTTATTGAAATCAATGGGCCACAATTTGTCATGTGACTTTGTGTCCAAAAAGTGTGAACAGAGCCTAAAGGGCCATACACACTATAAGATTTTCTGAAGACTTTTTCCTCCAGATTTACCTTTTCTATGTAGTGCAAGAGCCTGCCAGATTGCATACAAATTGAAAGTGTTTAGGTTTGACCTCATATTATATGGTTTTGGTAAATCTAAAGGAAAAAGTCTTCAGAAAATCTTATAGTGTGTATGGCCCATTAAGCTAGATACACACTATACAACTATTGTTGTTGGATTTCCTTTAGATTTACCTTCAACTATGTAGTGCAAGAGCCTGCCTGATTGCATACAAATTGGAAGTGTTTAGATTTGACCTCATATTATATGGTTTTGGTAAATCTAAAGGAAACAAATCTAAAGACATTTGTATAGTGTGTATGGCCCATTAACTGTAGCCCATGTCTACTTTAAGCTGGATACATACTATACAACTTTTGTTGTTAGATTTCTCTTAGATTTAAAAAAAAGATAAAGAAAATTGTATAGTGTGTATCCGGCTTTAGCCACTGAAACTTATTAGTAAGTTCTCAAACCTACTAATTGTTAACATAGTGTATTTCAAAAACTACTGGGATTTTCACACACAACCATCTTTGGGGTCTGCAAAGAATGGTGAGAAAAATAGAAAATATCCAGTGAGTGGCATTTGTGTGGACAAAAATGCTTTGTTGATTTCAGAGGAGAGTGGGCAGACTGGTTTGAGTTGATAGAAAGGCAACAGTAACTCAAATAACCACTCATTACAACCAAGATATGCAGAATACCATCTCTGCCACACAACACATCGAACCTTCATGCAAATGGGCTACAGCAGCAAAAGACCACACCGGGTGCCACTCCTGTCAGCTAAGAACAGGAAACTGAGGCTACAATTCACACAGGCTCACCAAAATTGGACAACAGAAGATTGAAAACATTGCCTGGTCTGATGAGTCTCGATTTCAACTGAGACAATCAGATGGTAGAGTCAAAATTTGACGTAAACAACGTGAAAGCATGGATCCATCCTGCCTTATGTCAACAGCTTAGACTGGTGGTGTAATGGTGTGGGGGATATTTTCTTGGCACATTTTGGGCCCCTTAGTACCAATTGAGCATAGTTTAAATTCTGCAGCCTACCTGGTTATTGTTGCTGACCATGTCCATCCCTTTATGACTACAGTGTTCCCATCCTCTGATGGCTACTTCTAGCAGGATAATGCACCATGTCACAAAGCTCAAAGCATCTCACCACTGGTTTCTTGAACATGACAATGAGTTCACTGTACTCCAATGGCCTCCACAGTCACCAGATCTCAATCCAATAGAGCACCTTTGGGATGTGGTGGAATGGGAGAATCACATCATGGATGGGCAGCTGACTGATCTGCAGCAACTGTGTGATGCTATCATGTCAGTATGGACCAAAATCTCTGAGGAATGTTTCCCACACCTTGTTGAATCTATGCCATGAAGAATTAAGGTAGTTCTGAAGGCAAAAGGGGGTCCAACCCGGTACTAGCAAGGTGTACCTAATAAAGTGACCATGAATGTATATACGCTTGATCTTAAAAAGTATGCATAAGTTGCTATGTATATTGCTCATTATTTAAATAAAGTAATGTATTGGCCTTTCTTCCACATGCGCATCACTTTGCCAATAAATTTACCATGTTGTTAATTGCACACTCCCTAATTCTTCCAGAAATATCAATGCATACTGTGACAAGCAAACTTTCACTTAAAAACTTCCTATTAATAATACTATGATTTTTGTCTTTCAGCGTTTGTAAGCCAGTTAGCAGAGAGTTCACTTCCCAGTTTTGAAACAAGTACATATTCTAAAGAACTTAGAGACTGCAATGGGCCTCTTCAACACTATGACATGTTAGTCAACGATTGTGCTCTAAGGAAGGATGATCATCAACGAAGGGTAATGCAGAATTTGCAAAGTCTTCACGAGGAACTCCGGGGATACAAGAAAGAGTCTAAGGGAGTTTTGGCAAAGGTCAGTTGTTTTATTTTTACTTTATGTGACATTTCACACTTGCTTGAATCATCTACCTGATTTTGATGTCTAGAATGTCAGCATTTCTCTGTCATTGTTTGTTTTCAACAACTCTCACGGGGTCATAACAAAGGCCTCATTCCCGGTTTACACTAAGGCGACCTGTGAGGCGACCTGGTCGCCTCACAGGTCGCCGTAGGTCGCCTCCCATAGGGAAGCTGCGGACCCGTTCTAATAGGAGCGACACAAGTCGCTCCGACTTAGAAAAAGGGTCCGGAGCTTCTTTGGGGCGACCAGGAGGCGACCGCCATAGACTTCAATGTTATGAAGTCCGTGGCGGCCGCTCCGAGGTCGCGGCGCGCTGCTCGCACCGCGACCTCCGAGGTCGCGGTGCGAAGTAGCGTCGCTTGTATGTGAACGGGGCCTCATTCACCACTTGCAGGACAATAATTCATAAGGTAATAGGGCATGTAATAGCAGTAGCAGCTTTGTACAATTGTTAACTTCTGGAGGGAATAGCTCATCCCAATAGTCTCCAATATAAATTGGAATCCAGTGAATGAATTATCTTATCAGCAACCACACTGAACTGAAATATCAATTTTAGGAGGAGTCTTTAAAAGAAAATTCTGGTCTATTTACAAAGCAGGTTAAAGTGATTGTAAAGGGTAATTTTTTTAAAATAAATAATAAACATGTTATACTCACCTGCTCTGTGCAACGGTTTTGCACAGAGCAGCCCTGATCCTCCTCTTCTTGGGTCATCCGCCGGCGTACCTGGCTCCTCCTCTTCTCGATGATTCACAATAGGAAGCCACCTCCTATCTTGGCACATCTGCGGGCTCGATCCCGAATTGCGCTGCCTGCGTCCATAGACACAGACTCCAAGGCTCGGCCCCATCTCCCACTCTATCGCCACAGGATTTTATTGATTGCAACAGGAGCCATTGTCTCCCTCTGTTGCCTCTCTGTCCTGCGAAAAAGGAGATAGCTGCTGTTCTCGGGCACATCGCTGGATCGAGATCAGGCTCAGGTAAGTAAAAGGGGTGGGGGGGGGGGCAGGTGCACAGAGAAAGCATTAAGGTAAAAAACCTTCTGCCTTTAGAGCCACTTTTATGTTTTGAAGCATGAAACTAATGGATCACTAAAACAAACAATTAACACTTTTCTACAGGAGCCTGCAAAGCATTGCATCCGTGATCAGTGGATCTTGGATGCAATTTGTTGTTCCTCCAGCTCTCTACCTCTGTATAGACTTTCAGTTAGGCTCCATGCACACTGGCTTAAAAATCGCTTCTTCTAAAAGACTGTTGTGTTTTGCTTGTAGAATCAGCTCAATGTTTTCCTATTCGTCTATGTACTGGTTTGCGTTTCTGATTGGAGCTTTCTGGCAGAAAAAAACGCTAAACTCGCCTAAACTGTGTACAAAAACGCTCTATATGAGTGTTTTTTTCTGCCAAGGGAACTGGTGTTTTTTTTAAGCCCAGTGTGCATGGAGCCTTAGAAAGCTGGTGAAAATGTCAATCGACTATGAGTGCGCTGATTTCCGCACTCTTAGTCCATTGACACTACATGTCCGTCTTCCGCGTTGAGACGACTTGTACTCTGTTCATTTATAGATCTCTGTGAATGAAAGATATGGTTGTGTGGGCAGAGCCACACACAGCCACGCCCGATTTAGGTGTGACAGCTGCTGTCAGACACTGTCAGGGAAAAGCAGGTGTAACATGTTCCTAAAAGTGAGCTTAACCTTTAGAGTTACTTTTTTACATTCTCCAAGACAACTACTGCCAAAATTACTTACCCCATCTAACAGGAATGGGGAGAACAGCAAAAGTAAAAAATAAAAAAAAAACTCCACACCACCCATATCTTTCGTTTTTCTAAAACTTCCATTAGTATGTGATATTTAAGAAAGGTATTCACTTTTTCCATCTCCTACTCCTTACCATTCATAGTTGAGGTATTGCTTGTTCCACCTGATTTGGACAGAGAGTATAGAAAAGGTTTAAAAGCTCTACACACTTACAAAGACTTTCTGTCTTGCTAGCTTCAAAGAACTCTAATAATCCTCTACATCGATGGTGCCCAACTATTTCCATATTTCAGTTCAGGTCTGGTGTGATTTAGGATGCAAACTTAGGCATCTCGCAGTACTGAAAGTGTCAGCTGTCAGTGGAGGTCAGCTTCTGGGCTTGGTAAAGTTTATCTAAAGACAAAACCTTATTCTTAGTTTTGTATAGCGTGGGGAAGGATTAAAGCTGTCAGGTTTCACTGTAGTAGATGCTTGTGGGGAGACTTTTCTTATTTCCTATCTGGTAAATAGAGATGGGTGAACGGTTCGAGCTGAGCAAAAGTTTGGCATGAACATTGCCTGTTCGCCCGTTTGGCAAACACCCACATTTTTGGGTTGCTCGGCGGGATGTTCCCCCACTGAGCGACCTACAATGCACTGCCTTCTTGCGGCACAGTGCATTGTAAGCCCTGATTAGGCAAAAGCTTTGCCCAATCAGGGCACAGTGAATAGCTGGTTGGCTGGCTTCCCCACTGACAGCTGAATGAAAAAAAAAAAAAACATTGCCGGCAATTGCCTGTAAAAAAAAAAAAATGATGTGGTGGTCCCCAGTATCTGGTATGGATTTTGAGGGGAGCCCCCTCACCAAAATAAAAAAAAAAATGGCATGCCCCCCAAAATCCATACCAGACCCTTATCCAAGCATGCATCCTGGCAGGCCAGGAAAGGTGGGAGAAGAGCGAACGCCCTCTCCCCCCTCCTGAACCAGGCCACATGAGAGGGGGTGCTACGGGGCAAGGGGGCTTTGCCCTCCCTACCCCAAAGCACGTTGCATGTTGATAGGAACAAGGGCCTCTTCCCCTGGGCTGTGGTTGTGGGGGTCTTCGGGCAAGAGGCTTATCCCATGTGAATGAGTATGGGGAATGAGTATGGGGTACATTGTACCCCTTCCAATTCACCAAAAAAGTGTCAAAAAGAAATAAAAACACACAGTTTTTGACAATTCCTTTATTAAAAAAAAAAAAAAAAAACAATGTCCCCTGATGTAGATCCATCATCCATCATGACACCCCAAAGCACCCCTCCTATGTTGAGGGCATGTGGTTTGGTATGGTTCAGGAGGAAGGTTGGATGCTCGCTCTCCCCCCCCCCCCTTTCCTGACCAGCCGGGCTGCATGCTTGGCGTGGGGTTTCCCTGAAATCCATACTAGACCTGAAGTGCCTGGTATGGGTTGGGGAGGGGATCCCAGACCGTTTTTTTTTTTTTTTTTCTGACCCCCCAGTCACTAAATTTAAAGGAAGTTTTCATTTTTATTGTTTCAGTTCAGTTGAAGCATCATTAAAATCACGGCTCCTGTAAAAATGATCTTTTTTGCATATAAGCCTTCAAAATGGGGACTTTTTATTTTTCAAATTCATATCCTTTAGACTTCAATAGGGTTCGGGGTTCAGGTCCGAACTTTTATGATGTCTTAGAGTTCTGACGTGAATCGACCTGCGGGGTGTTCGGCCCACCTCTACTGGTAAACAAGTAATCTTGTATCCACAGGAGAATCACACATCTGTCAATTGCATCTCCATTAAAATTGCCCATATGTATAAAAGAATAACATCTCCCCTCACTACTTTACCTACACCAGCCCTCAAAATTTCCACTTGCCTGCTTGCATTTGGCAAGTAGAAATAACTTGAGGGAGAGTGTGGGGCTGCCTCCGGGGGGGGGGGGGGGGTGTATGCCACCGGCAGGTGGGGTTGCATGGGAGCCATTCTCCCCCCAGTGATTGGCCAGGAAACTGGGAAAAGGAGAGGAGAGGAAGAGGAGAGCCAGCTGGATCACACAGAGCGGGGATCTCCCGCTGTGACACAGCTTGGAATTAGATTGCCCGGTGGCCACTGTCGAACAAAGTCCCGCCATCTGGACCGGCTCCTTTGTTAGACAGGACACTTGTCCAATGCCAGGAAATTGAAGTAGTGTGACGTCTATCATAGGAGCCAGTCCAGGATGCGGGGCTTTATTTGACAGCAGCAGCCGGGCAATTCAGATCCAATATGTGTCACAGCGGGAGATACCCGCTCTGTGTGATCCGGTGAGGCTGCGCTGATAGGCACTGATGAGGCTGCGCTGATAGGCACTGATGAGGCTGCGCTGATGGGCACTGGTGAGGCTGCGCTGATGGGCACTGGTGAGGCTGCGCTGATGGGCACTGGTGAGGCTGCATTGATGGGCACTGGTGAGGCTGTGCTGATGGGTACTGGTGAGGCTGCATTGATAGGCACTGATGAGGCTGTGCTGATGGACACTGGTGAGGCTGCATTGATAGGCATTGATGAGGCTGTGCTGATGGGCACTGATGAGGCTGTGCTGATGGGCACTGGTGAGGCTGTGCTGATGGGCACTGGTGAGGCTGCGTTATATGGCACTGGTGAGGCTGCGTTGATGGGCACTGGTGAGGCTACATTGATAGGCTCTGATGAGGCTGTGCTGATGGGCACTAATTAGGCTGCGCTCATGGGCACTGGTGAGGCTGCACTGATGGGCACTGGTGAGGCTGCTCTGATGTGCACTGGTGAGTTTGCTCTGATGTGCACTGGTGAGGCTACGCTGATGGGCACTGGTGAGGCTGCGCTGATGGGCACTGACAAGGCTGCGCTGATGGGCACTGGTAAGGCTGCATTGGTGGGCACTGGTGAGGCTGCATTGGTGGGCACTGGTGAGGCTGCATTGATGGGCACTGGTGTGGCTGTGCTAATGGGCACTAATTAGGCTGCGCTCATCAGCACTCATGAGGTTGCATTGATGGGCACTGGTGAGGCTGCATTGATGGGCACTGATGAGGCTGTGCTGATGGGCACTGGTGAGACTGTGCTGATGGGCACTGGTGAGGCTGCATTGATGGGCACTGGTGAGGCTGCATTGATGGGCACTGGTGAGGCTGTGCTAATGGGCACTAATTAGGCTGCGCTCATCAGCACTGATGAGGCTGCATTGATGGGCACTGGTGAGGCTGCATTGATGGGCACTGGTGAGGCTGCATTGATGGGCACTGGTGACACTGTGCTGATGGGCACTAATTAGGCTGCACTCATGGGCACTGATGAGGCTGAATTGATGGGCAGATGGGCACTGTGAGGCTGCATTGATGGGCACTGGTGACACTGTGCTGATGGGCACTGGTGAGGCTGCACTGATGGGCACTGGTGTGGCTGCATTGATGGGCACTGGTGAGGCTGCATTGTTGGGCACTGGTGACACTGTGCTGATGGGCACTAATTAGGCTGCACTCATGGGCACTGATTAGGCGGCATTGATGGGCAGATGGGCACTGGTGAGGCTGCATTGATGGGCACTGGTGACACTGTGCTGATGGGCACTAATTAGGCTGCACTCATGGGCACTGATGAGCCAGAATTGATGGGCAGATGGGCACTGGCGAGGCTGCATTGATGGGCACTGGGGAGGATGTGCTGATGAGCACTGGTGAGACTGTGCTAATGGGCACTGGTGAGGCTGCGCTGATGGGCACTGGTGAGGCTGCATTGATGGGCACTGGTGAGGCTGTGCTGATGGGCACTGGTGAGGCTGCATTGATAGGCACTGATGAGGCTGTGCTGATGGACACTGGTGAGGCTGCATTGATAGGCATTGATGAGGCTGTGCTGATGGGCACTGATGAGGCTGTGCTGATGGGCACTGGTGAGGCTGTGCTGATGGGCACTGGTGAGGCTGTGCTGATGGGCACTGGTGAGGCTGCGTTATTTGGCACTGGTGAGGCTGCGTTGATGGGCACTGGTGAGGCTGCATTGATAGGCTCTGATGAGGCTGTGCTGATGGGCACTGGTGAGGCTGCACTGATGGGCACTGGTGAGGCTGCTCTGATGTGCACTGGTGAGGCTACGCTGATGGGCACTGGTGAGGCTACGCTGATGGGCACTGGTGAGGCTGCGCTGATGGGCATTGGTAAGGCTGCATTGGTGGGCACTGGTGAGGCTGCATTGGTGGGCACTGGTGAGGCTGCATTGATGGGCACTGGTGTGGCTGTGCTAATGGGCACTAATTAGGCTGCGCTCATCAGCACTGATGAGGCTGCATTGATGGGCACTGGTGAGGCTGTGCTGATGGGCACTGGTGAGACTGTGCTGATGGGCACTGGTGAGGCTGCATTGATGGGCACTGGTGAGGCTGCATTGATGGGCACTGGTGAGGCTGTGCTAATGGGCACTAATTAGGCTGCGCTCATCAGCACTGATGAGGCTGCATTGATGGGCACTGGTGAGGCTGCATTGATGGGCACTGGTGACACTGTGCTGATGGGCACTAATTAGGCTGCACTCATGGGCACTGATGAGGCTGCATTGATGGGCAGATGGGCACTGGTGAGGCTGCATTGATGGGCACTGGTGACACTGTGCTGATGGGCACTGGTGTGGCTGCATTGATGGGCACTGGTGAGGCTGCATTGTTGGGCACTGGTGACACTGTGCTGATGGGCACTAATTAGGCTGCACTCATGGGCACTGATTAGGCGGCATTGATGGGCAGATGGGCACTGGTGAGGCTGCATTGATGGGCACTAGTGACACTGTGCTGATGGGCACTAATTAGGCTGCACTCATGGGCACTGATGAGCCGGCATTGATGGGCAGATGGGCACTGGCGAGGCTGCATTGATGGGCACTGGGGAGGATGTGCTGATGAGCACTGGTGAGACTGTGCTAATGGACACTGGTGAGACTGTGCTGATGGGCACTGGTGAGGCTGTACTAATAAGCACTGATCAGGCTGCATTGATAGTAGCGCTGCGAATAATTTGTTAAAAAAACGCGACTAACCCCCCCCCCCCCCCCCTGCGAACCTAAAACAGCATTTCCTCGATTCATACAGAGCAGAGCTGTTCTCTGCTCACTCACAGCTGTCAAAAAAAAAGAGCCTCCCAAATGTTTAACATTGCTAAGGCTGGAAGATAACTATAAACACAATGTTTTACAATGTATCATTTAGTTCTTTTACAGTACATTCACACCTGAGTGTATCGTTTTCGCGCGTTTTTTACCGCAATTTTTACCGCGATTTTACCGCGATTTACAGGTGTTTTTTGTGCAGGCGTTTTTTGATTGAATAGATACCAATGGAAAACGCCTCTAATCTGCCCAAAAAGAAGCTCATGTACTTTTTTGAGCATTGGGCGTTTTGTATACAGCGTCAAAACGCTCAGATGTGAACAGGGGCCATTGAAATGAATAGGATTTGTCTTGTTGGGCGTTTTGAGAGCTGATCCTAGAGCAGAAAAACTCCCCAAAAACGCCCCAAAACGCCTACATGTGAACGGAGCCTAAGATAGGAATGAACCTCCGTCTGTGAGGGCAGTTTAACCACTTAAAGACTAAGCTTTTTCTGACACTTATTGCTTACAAGTTAAAATCAGAACCCTCAAACATTTTATATATATATATATATATAGTTAACCCCCGCTCCATCGCGGTTCAGTTTTTGCGGTCCCGGTATATTGCGTTTTTTTTTTGTACTGTTATTTTACTATATAAATCATTAAAAATGAAATATTTTTGTGTTTTCCATAGCTCTTGCTATGTCTCTCAGTATCTTTTATGTGTTTAAATGAGTTTCTATTGTTTTAAAAGTGTGTTCAAAGACCTTAAATGCTTTTACACGTACAGTGACAGTAAAAAAAACATGCCTACAATGCATTTTAATAGGGTTTTTCTATTTCGCGGAATTTCACTTTTGGCGGCTGGGTCCGGAACGTAATCCCCGCAATGGAGGGGGGTTTACTGTGTATATATATATATATATATATATATATATATATATATATATATATACACACATTTTTTTTTTTTTTTTAGCAGAGACACTAGAGAATAGTGTGGCAGTTGTTGCAATATTTTATGTCACACTGTATTTGCACAGCGGTCTTTCAAACGCAATTTTTTGGGAAAAGATACACTTTAATGAATTAAAAAAAAGAAAGAAAAACAGTACAATGTGAAAGATGATGTTACGCCGAGAATCATGATCTTTATTCTAAGCAAAAAAAATTGTGATTCTCATTTGATCCAGAATACTGAAGCTCTAATTCATAGGTACTGGTGAGGCTGCATTGTTGGGCATTGATGGGCACTGATGAGGCTGCATTGATGATGCTGCACTGATGGGCACTGATAGGCTACATTCAAGGACACTGATGAGGCTGCACTGATAGGCACTGATACGTTTTTTTTAATATTTATTTTTGTAACTTAATTCTGCATAAAACATTTAATAGTATGAGATAATTTATGAGGGCGTGTTTAGGGGCGGAATTAGGTGCGGGGCAGGGTAGAGGTTGGGTGGGGCAACTGGTGGCAAGTAACCCTTAAGGCCTGGCTAGTAGCACATGACTTGACATTTTAAAGCCTTGGTTTAAGGGTTAATTCACCTTTATTACAAAACTGCCTATGCAGATAAGTGGGGTCTGTAGATAAAAACAAATTCTGCAGCTCTAACTAAAGTTGAATAATGCCCTTGCTATAGGTGTAGGCCATTTATGTACCTCGTGAAGCCTGACTGGAATGCTATCAAGACATGGCAAAGTGAGGCCTAGTAGTTATTGCTCACCTCCACCATCACAGGAGTGAGCTTTTTCTTAAACTCCCTCCCACGCTCTTTCTCTCCCTGATGCAGTAGCTCTGAGATCAGTGTTTGAGAGCTCGCTCCTGTGATGGTGGAGGTGAGCAGTAATGGCTCGGCCTCACTTAACAACATTCTAGCAATGTCCTGGGAGCCAGAGCGTTAGCTGGGGTGGCGATTGCCACCCCAGACAAAGTCCTTGCCACCCCTGTTGCCACCCCGATCCTGGGCGAGTGCATGGCAGCAGAGGAATCTTGGGATCGCTGTACGAGAGCTGCGGAGGGAGGCGGATGGAGAGCTGGTAGGCAGAGGGAGGGAGAAGGAGCGGAGTAATCAAAGGGGAGCGCCGATCCATCCCACACCAAGACAAGAAGACCGGACAATTGTCCTGTATCTTACTTTGTGTCCTTCCAATTCTGGGTGATGTCATAAGGGAGGGACTAAGGAGAACCTCAAATACCCATTGGCTGGGGAGGCAGCAGGAGTCGGTGCAGCCTAAATCTTGCAGGCTGCACCGCCTCCTGCTACTTACACAGCCAATGGGTGCATCGGAAGCGCTGTCTGTCAATCACATGCCTTAAATTTTAATCCCGATTCCCGCGGTCTTCCTGTCTTGGTGTGGGTCTTGTGGGATGGATCAGCTCTGAAAGGAGTTCTTGGGCAGCCTGCAGTGACTGAGGTGAGGGACAGTTTTGCCCAAGTAGCAGAAGCGCCTGTTCCTGTACAGTCTATGCTCCGTACCAAAAATGTTTCCCCCTTTAAT
Source organism: Pelophylax lessonae (assembly GCF_965119305.1). Lineage (NCBI taxonomy): Eukaryota > Metazoa > Chordata > Amphibia > Anura > Ranidae > Pelophylax > Pelophylax lessonae. The sequence continues at coordinate 394,323,883 of NC_138770.1, forward strand.
AAGTCATTGTAATGCCACCCATATTCTTGCCCTTTTACCAGGGTGAAAGTAACCTAACACCTGTGCAGCATTAGTGTCAGCTTACTGTCAGTCACCCTGTTTAAAAGGACAGGAATATGGGTGGCATTACAATGACTTATTAAAGGGGGGCAAAATTATTTATAATAATTCTCCTAAATCCTGCTTTTTTTATTTTTAGCAGAGTGGCAGATTTTTTATGGGGCTAATAAGCCACAACAGCAAGCCAAGTGTTTGGCTTATGGTTGTGGCATGGCCCCATTGACCTGGATAGCCAAATTTCACATAGGCTTAACATAAACCATCAAAGCTGTGGCACATGTAGAGGGGTTCCAGTTGTGATCTAGACTTCGAGTTGTCTGTTTTTATCATCCCCTGACCACTCAGAAAAAAGTCTTAAATGGGCAAGATTATCTGAAAAAACTGACCCTTTAACTACTTCAGCTCCCCCTTAATGACCAGGCCATTTTCTGCGATACGGCACTGCATTGCTTTAACTGACAATTGCGAGGTTGTGTGACGCTGTACCCAAATACCACTGATGTATTTTTTTCCCACAAATAGAGATTTCTTTTGGTGGTATTTGATCCCCTCTGCAGTTTTTATATTTTGCGCTATAAACATAAAATTAGCGACAAATCCTTTTTACTTTCTACTATAAAACATTCCCAATGAAAAAAATCACATTTTTTCATAAATTTAGGCTAATATTTATTCTGCCACATATTTTTTGTAAAAAATCCTAAGTGTATTTTGATTGGTTTGCAAAAAAGTTATTACGTCTACAAACTATGGAACTTTTTATTTTTTTAATTGTTTTTACTAGTAATGGCAGCGATCAGCGATTATTAGAGGGACTGCGACATTGCGGTGTAATTGAACACTTTGTATATTGACCCCCCAAAATAATACCTTGCCACCCCTTTGCCACCCGTTTTAAAAGTCTAGCTCCGCCACTGATTCACATAAGACTTCATGAGGTATGTAAATGGCCTAAACCTATAGCAAGGGTGCACAGTTTGTGTTTACCTACAGAAATTACTTATCTGCAGAGGCAGTTTTTTGGTAAAAGTGAGCTAATCCTTTAAGTTTTTGAGAGCCACTCAACATATGGAGACCATTTCATGACCAAATCTGAAACATTAAAAAATGTAAACAATTTCTCACTGCTGCACAAGTTAACAAATTGAAATCCCAAAGAAATCTTTCTGGAGAAAAAAATGGATCTGCCATTGCTGGCTTCAATACTTTGAGTCAATGGCCTGTAATAGATATGGAATTCGAAAAAAATCAAAAGTTCTGATCTGCATACTTGTTCCAGGTCAAAGACTCAAAGTATTGAAGCAAGAGGATCAGCGTGACAGTCACACTAAACTAGAATTTGCAGAATGCACCCATGTTTCTCTTATTAAAGGTTTCCTCTAAAGGTCAGCTATTATGAACAAAGCAGATTTTCTATAACTACAGTACATGTCAAGCATACTTATGTAATCATTATTTAATCAGCCTTATGGTTATTTTTTAAAGTGCTTGCCAGCATAGATTATCATTGATTTTAAAGTGCATGTAACAGAGGACAAAATATGATGTTCGGAAAGATCTAGTAAACAGGTTCAACTGCATATTATGGGGTGGATATACTAAAGGCAAATAGACTGTCCGCTTTGCAAGTACAGTTGCTCCAGAGCTTAGTAAATGATGTGAAGCTTCACTTTGCAAAGAATACCTAGTCGCATGGAAGGGAAAAAAAAAAAAAAAACATTTTGCCTGCACATGATTGCAAGATGGAGCTGAGCATAACATTTCCTCATTTACTAAGCTCTGGAGACCCTGCACTTGCAAGGTGCACAATCTATTTGCCTTTAGTAAATCCACTGCTATGTGTTGGACCTTCTCTAACATCTAGGCAGAAAAAAAGAAAATTTTCAGTTAGTAAAACGTCTAGGTGTCTGTTCAGGCAGAATCAAAGAGCAGAGAAGATCATGATAATAAAGTACTTCACTTTCCCCCAGAATTTAGCCACACAACAGTACATGAGCAGCTCAAATTGATGCAACTGGGTCTGGCTCTAGCTCAATAATCCCAAGATTCAATATGCCCCTTAATCAAAAGGTTTATAAAAACAAAAAACAAGTCTTTTCTGGTGCAAGTGTTCTAAATGGGATCTAAATTGTGTCCTGATTAGTCTAATGGCAGCCCATTTGAGCTTGTTGCCTTTGGTAGTATTAAAGTAATTGTAAAGTCTGTTTTTTTTTTTTAAATAACAAACATGTTATACTTACCTGCTCTGTGCAGTTGGTTTTGCACAGAGTGGCCCAGATCCTCCTCTTCTTGGGTCCTTCTTCTGTGCTCCTAGCCCCTCCCTCCTGTTGAGTGCCCCCACAGCAAGCATCCAAGCCAAGTCATAGCTGCTTGTGTCTATTATGACATGGAGCCGCGACCCGTCCCCTCCCCTCCCCCTCTCTCTCCTGATTGGCTGACTGACTATGACAGCAGGGGGAGCCAGTTGAACTGTACTGCTGTCTTAGCCAATGAAAAGGGGAGTCCCGGGCAGCTGAGACACTCCTGCAACATCGCTGGATAGAGATGAGCTCAGGTAAGTATTAAGGGGACTGCTGCATGCAGAAGGTTTTTTCACTTCATGCATAGAATTCATGCATTAAGATGAAAACATCTTTCTGCTTTTACCATACCTTTAAAGTGAAACTACACTGCATGTGAGCACCACAAACCAAAAATGCTATTTCATTTATTTTTAATATTCAAAGCAAACTCACCTATCCATCCAGGTCTCCATGCTTTATTTGCTGATAAATCATTTTGAAAATCATCCCCCTAGTATGCCTGGCCATGGCCATCTTGAGCAAAGGTAGATGATTTGTGTAGCATTTACCACCATTTACCCTTCTGTCTGCATGCCTGAATCTCATAGCTCAGGCATGCAGGCAGAAGGGTGTGCTTAGCTGAGAAAACCCCTCCTGAAGACTCCTGGGATGTATGACATTATTTGTTGAAAACCAGGCGCTAACTAAAGAAATGTCATAAAAGAGGACAGAGAGCTGAAGCTAAAATATGCAGAGCTCAGTGAGGAGTGCTCTTAGAGCTGATTGGAGAAAAGGGACACACCCCTTTTTACACAGCACACAGGAACAGAGCTGAGACTGTCTATCAGCCGATATTCCCTCACCCAAGTCACCTTTTTTCTCTTGGTGTCAGGAAAACTTATCAACGCAATTCATGCAGATAGCAGAGGAAAGAAGCAGCAGACAGAAATTACATTTAGTGGTCTGGATAGAGACAAGTACACACTATAGAGGAATATGCTTTGTTCACATTTCATGTCTGATGTTTACAACCACTTTAACCAGTTCCCACCCAGCCTATAAACAAATGACAGCTGGGAGGGACATTCACCGTTCTGGGTGGACGTCATATGACGTTGTCCCGGAACATGCCTTGCGCTCGCCCTATGGGCTGCGCTGTGGTGCAATCTGTCACCCGCAATGTCCACCGGACGCAGCGGATGACCAATCATTGTACCGGCTGCTGCTGGTACCATGTGAGTGCTGTGACCAATCACAGCAGATCACATGACATCTGTACACAATGAATGGCTTTCATTCGTGCCATGCATTGTGTACTATTGTGTTAATCTCTGTAATTGCTCACAGTGATCCATCTGTACCATGTAATTAAGTGTGGCCAATCACAGCTAACCAAAATGGTAAACACTGAATGAATCGATTTCATTCACTAAAAATGGTTGCTTATAATAGTGAAATTCAGTGGTATAAGCAATCAAAAAAAATCCTCTAATCAACCAGAACAGGCTAAACTTATAAAGTATAAATAAACCCCAGCTTTGACATTTTTTACTCTTTGTTAAGGTAGACAGTAGTTAAATCTAATTTACAGCTTGATAATGAGATCTGCCACAACAGTTCACACAGGGTTATTTATGGTAACCATTAAAGTATATGTAAGCCCTCACCTTGTCAAACAACCCATTCAGAGTAAGGCTAGGTTCACACTGATGCAGCTCTGCATGCTGCATTTTGCACGGGCACGGCAACCCATTCATTTGAATGGTCTGCTGTACCCCCTGAAATGCAGGGAAACGGTCCCTGCTCCATTTTTGGAATTAAAGCCCACACAGGAAACGCAAGTGCAGTGCAGTTCCCAGTGCAGGAGAAAAAAAACAACAATCACATTAATACTACCATAGGCAATAAGCTCAAACAGGCTGCCATTAGACCAATCAGGACACAATTTAGATCCCATTTAGAACACTTGCACCAGAATATACTTGTTTGTTGTTTTGATAAACCTTTTGATTAAGGGGCAAATTGAATCTTGGCATTATTTAGCTAGAGCCAGACCCAGTTGCATCAATTTGAGCTGCTCATGTGCGTGTAAAGGCAGGCGTCCCAATGTATTTGGTAATATAATGTATTCTTTATCTCCAAGCCCTTTTTAACATTACATTGCAGCAGGGGAAGACTTCTGTTTGGGAATTTTGTAAAAGAGCTAGTAAAAATTTTGGCAGCAATTCTTAAATACACTATATGAATATGTAACAAATATAAAACAGCTGCAAATGTGAAATTATACTTTAAAGTCAGTGTTTGGCAAATAATTTCTTATGTGAAGACCCCCTTTGGAATGAATATAATTATTCCCCAAACTCCCATATTCTGTATAAGTACTCTAAACTTTCTCCAGAGATACTTAGCACTGTATTTTAAACAGGTCAGCAAATAATAATACCAGAAACAGCTTGCAAATCTGATGTTATAGGTCAGAAGATGTCCTGTAAAATTCCATCAATTTGGAAATTTTTCTCTGCTGATACTGAGGCTTTGCTGCTTATTGGTAGTAAAGGGGTGATTATACAATATATTCCGGATGTTATTTTCTCACCTGTACCAAAAAAGTTGGATCTTCTAGGCAATAGGCAATATGAAGTGTAGTGTTTTTTGTCTTAAAGTTGAACTGTAATTTTCTAGAAAATGTCATGCAGAATAACCTCACTTGCATATTTTTTAAAACTGTAAGCCCCACAATAATTCTCTACTGGTTTCGTTTTTTGTCTACAAAGCCGTACGTCTTCAGAGTGGTAAAATCAAGCAGTGTCGGGATAGATTCAGGAAAATAGCCTGCCCAACCAATAACTACCAAACCTTGGAATTCACAAGTGATAAATACATTTCACAACAATATCTAGGTGTCAAGAATATAACTATAACTCTGGGTGGCTACAGATCAGCTTCTATGAGATGTCAAGTAAATGTTTCTTTTTCATTCACTTTAGTAAAAGTTAGCTTCTCTGAACTTTGATAGATTTCCATTGCATGGGCTGTTCAATTCTTAATTCTAAAGAAAATGTTCTCAGACGATGAAGTGGTCTACTTTAACACAGAAGTGTTCCTTGTGGAGAGTGATATAATGCAAGGGCTTTTTAAGGAAATAATTATACATCGGATTCTGGCTAGAATCATTTATCCTTGATTCTGTAAGGAGATAATGATATATAAGAAAAAGGGAAAATCATACATTTAAGAAAATAGCTACTGGGCTGTTAAAAGACTAAGTTAAAAATGAGTTTTCTTACGCGTGTGGGTGGAAAAATAGCTGTTATATTTAGAGATCTAGCTCTGCATTTTGTGTAACCTTGAATGCATGTTGATTGAACCACCTAGGTCAGATAATTTTTATTAGTATGAATGAACATTATAAGCCTGAGTCTGAGATTCCACAGTAGTTTTGCTGTGTAACTAGTGATTGTAAATCAAACACAACTGGACTTGCTAATTATTCTTGAAAACATTTCAATAAAGCGGAGTAAACCTGACAGTTTGACTTTTTTCTTAAGTCAGTTACATTCAAGCCATGCTGTAAATTATAACTGTTACAGTTAGCTCTCCACTAAACTGTCAAACCATCAAATGGCAGTTGTCATGTCTGCTCACTTGTGCAGCACCATGGCAACTGCAGATCAGTAAGACCCTTCCTGAGCTGTAAAGTTTTTTTTTTTTTTTGTCCCCAATTTGGGCTTAGTCTCAGGAAATTGACATAATTGTGACTTGCTTTTTGGCTGCCGCACTTTCACCCACCATAACTGCAAAAAAATGAACACATACTTCCTGCTGCCTTCTGCTACAGAGACACAACCACAGGAATAGTCAAAATCTGGGTTGTCATAGATCCTGCATTACAGACACACAAAACCCCATTCCTTCTGCATCCCTTTCCATGAGTTACCCACCAGAGATCCTCTCAAAAGTTGATCACAGGCACAATATAGGGGGACAAAAGGGCCAAATAGCCCATGGTAAAGGTAAAGTTCCCCTTTCGTAACATGTTAGATGATATATCCGTATTCAGAATGTAACATGCTTCTGTTTCACCAGTCCCCTGAAGATGAAATGGAAGATAGTGATGGGGGTGCAAAAAATGTAGCAGAAGCTGCAGAAAAAATTTCCAATCCCTGAATTTTATGAGTTTCTAGCTATGGATTTTTTTGATAAATGCTCCCCACACACTGACATGAGGAAAGCTAGTCTTGCCTAGCAGCACCTGATTTTCACAGTCAAGAAAAAAATGTTCCTGTGGGCTCTTAGTGGCTGGAAAAATCAAAGAAGACCTTTCCCATCCGTGCACAAATTGAAAGTGCACTACATGAGGATAGAGCTTATCCTGAAAGAGGGTGTTTCGGTAGAAGATCTGCCATTTCAGTCTTCAATAAACCCCTTACAGTTCCTAATGAGGATGTCCCTTTGTTTAACGATTCTTTGTCCTAGCAGGTTCAGTCCTGCAGCCAGCAATCTCTGCCATTTCTAACTGGACAAGGCAAATGAATAGAGATGCCCCCTACTCTCTTAGAACAACTGAAGCTGATGACTTCAGCCTTTTTGTTTTGTGTTGACTCTTCAGAGAATGTATTTCACCAAGTTTCGATGTCTCTTATCTCTCATATGCGCAGGATTTTGTAGTTAAAAGCTTGGTCTGCTGAACCTGCTGGTAAAAGGCACATTGTACACATGCGTTTGGATGGTGAATGCGGATTTGGGGAATCATAAATTCATCAAGGAAGTCACTGGGGAAAAGATGCTCTTACCCCACAAAAAAGCAAAAGTCCCCTACTTTTGCAGCTACTACTGCTACTCTACAACCTCAAAAACAAGCAGTTTTACTGGCTGCCTTTGCACCAACATCAGTCAAGGGGATTGGTTGTACCAGTTACTTCAGGAGAACGATTCCAAAGTTTTTACTTAGACCAATTCACAATCTCACAACCAAAGAGGGGCATCTATCCGTTATTGGACTTAAAATCTCTAAACAGATTTATTTGTGTACCAAATTACCTATGGATTCAGCAAGATTTGTAATTGCTTCTCTCAGACAGTGGGAGTTTCTGGCAACAGTAGACAAACAAGATGCCTATCTACACATTGCCATCTTCCCTTCACATCAACCTTTTCTGCGTTTCGCTGTGACCAACACTTCCAATCTCTATCAATACCATTTGGGCATTCCTCTGCACCCAAAGTGTGTTCACAAAAATGCTTGCCCCACTTCTTGCTCTTCTGTTGTCCCAGGGCATTTATGTCACAGGGTACTTGGACTACCTTCTACTGAAGGACTTCTCAGCCACAAAGCAGGGGTGGGCAACCTGCAGCCCTCCATCTGTTGCAAAACTACAATTCCCATCATGCCTTTGCCTTTCATAATGTCACTGTTAGTTTTGCAATGCCTCATGGGACATGTAGTTGTATAACAGCTGAAGGGCCGCAGGTTGCCCACCCCGAACACGGATGGCTCTTCAGAGAGCATCACATGTGAACAAGTGATGACACTGTGACTGCTGTGGTGGTGATGAGGGATGCTATAACTGGTGTGATGGTGATCAGGAACACTGGGACTGGTGTGGCAATTATCAGGGACACTGGGACTGGTGTGGCAGTGATCAGGGACACTGGGACTGGTGTGGCAGTGATCAAGGACACTGGGACTGGTGTGCCAGTGATCAGGGACATGGGGACTGGTGTGGCAGTGATCAAGGACACTGGGACTGGTGTGGTAGTGATCAGAGACATGGTGACTTGTGTGCCAGTGATCAAGGACACTGAGACTGGTGTGGCAGTGATTAGGGAACCTGGGACTGGTGTGGCAGTGATTAGGGACACTATGACTGGTGTGGCAGGGATCAGGGACACTGGGACTTGTGTAATGGTGATCAGGGGCACTTGTGTAGCAGTGACAATGGAGGGGGGCAAAGTGGGACTTTAACGGTGCAAAATGATGGAGAAAAATCTGAATTCTCAAAAATTTTACATTTTATTACACATAGGAGGTGAGGACAAGACAGTACATCAATATAAAATGATAAAATCAAGAAAATGCACTCGAAAATATCAACTCTACATGTTTCGCCATCTTCATAATAGCTTCTTCAGGAGTTTTCATAGACATTTCTCGAGAGTGAGAGCAAGGTACGCCCAGTGGTCCAATCCCCTCCCCCTCTGTGCTCGCTTGGGTGGCGTCACCTTTATTGCCTCCACCTTCGGCATAAGAAAGGGTTCAGGTCATCTTAAGGTACTTTTATTGGTATCATTGTCTTTCTAATATGTAAATCAATTGGGCACTCAACTTTAGGACCATTGAGATAAGCCCTATGTATATACACATGCTATGTCTTTTATGTTTTTTCCTTTTGTTACCTAGAAATGTTCACTCTCGAGAAATGTCTATGAAAACTCCTGAAGAAGCTATTATGAAGATGGCGAAACATCTAGAGTTGATATTTTCGAGTGCATTTTCTTGATTTTATCATTTTATATTGATGTACTGTCTTGTCCTCACCTCCTATGTGTAATAAAATGTACAATTTTTGAGAATTCAGATTTTTCTCCATCATTTTGCACCGTTAAAGTCCCACTTTGCCCCCCTCCATTGTAGCTACTTTAAATAAAGGGATGTGGTGCTTTCTACTTCATCTCTAGCAATATTTCTTTAAAATTGGTGTAGCAGTGATTTCTCCTCCTTAGACCCCTGACACCCTTAAGACCTCTTTTACACTACCTGCTGCAGTTTCCTCACAACACAGAAGCTAATTAAGGGCAGTATGTGCTTTTTTGTTTCAATGATGGGCATGTGAGACATCTAGGGTCTAAACCTATCATATCAACATCATATCACATAGGGGACTTTAGTTTTAGTAAAAAAAAAAAAAAAAAAACGTGTAATAAAATAGTTACATGCAAGCAGTTTGAAATCCCAGAGAAATATTTTGAACTGCCCCCTCCCCTCCTAATGTATGGGAATATACAAAATTAAACACACCCATCAGGGGCACCTACTTATGAAAATGTAACTTGTACTACACATAGTTACATAGTGAGGTTACAAAAAGACACCAGTCCATCCAGTTCAACCTTTGATGTGTGTGTGTGTGTGTTTACAGTTTAACAGTACATCGTATACACCTGTATATTGTGGTAGTTAAGGTGCCCATCTAATCGTTTTTTGAAACTATCAATGCTCTGCTGATACCACTGCTTGTGGAAGAGAATTCCACATCCTTGCTGCTCTGACAGTAAAGAACCCTTTACGCAGTTTAAGGTTAAATCGCTTCTGTACTAATTTTAGTGAATGGCCACGTGTCATTTTTAAATTCCCTTTCGCTGAAATTTTTTTTCCCTATGCTAGGGTCGCCAGTACGATATTTGTACATTGATATCATATTCCCTCTTAATGCTTGTAGTCTTTCCTCATGGCTGATGTCCTCCATTCCCCTAATTGTCTTTATTGCCCTTCTCTGGACTCTTTCCAGTTCCAGCACATCCTTCCTTGAGGACAAGTGTACAGAACCGGACGGCATACTCGAGATGCGGCCGGACCAGAGTCTTGTAGAGTGGGAGAATAATCATTTTATCTCTGGATTGAAACCCTTTTTTATACATGCCAGTATTCTGTTGGCTTTGCATGCCATTGCTGAGCTTGTTGTCTACTAGGACCTCCAGGTCCTTTTCCATCTTAGATTACCCTAGAGGTTCTCCCCCTAGCTAGTAACTTGCGTTCTTATTTCTGGCACCCAAGTGCATTACCTTACATTTTTCAACATTAAACCTCATTTGCCATGTAGTTGCCCACCCCATTAATTTTTTCAGGTCTTCTTGTAAGGTTTCCACATCCTGTGAAGAAGTAATTGCCCTGCATAGGTTAGTATCATCCAAAAATACTGAGATTGAGCTGGTCATCCCAATGCTCCAGATCATTTATGAATAAGTTAAACAGGATTAGTCCCAGGACAGATCCTTGGGGGACCCCACTTTCCACACCCGACCAATCCGAGAACTCCCCATTTATCACCACCCTCTGGACTCGCCCCTAAAGCCATTTTATAATCCAGGTACTCACCCTATGGTCTATACCTACGTACCTTAGTTTGTACAGTAAGCATTTGTGGGGAACTGTACCTTTGCAAAGTCCAGATACACTACATGTACAGGCCTTCCTTTATCTAGATGGCAGCTCACTTCTTCTTGGAAGGTTAATAGATTGGTCTGGCAAGAAAGATTCGTCATAAAGCCATGCTGATTACTACTAATGATACAGTTTTTATTACTAAAATCTTGTATATAGTCCTTTATCCCCTCCAATAGCTTGCAGACTATTGATGTTAGACTAACCGGCCTGTAGTTCCCAGGGATATATCTCAGACCCTTTTTAAATATTGGTGCCACATTCGCTTTTTGCCAATCAGCTGTTACCATTCCTTTCAGTAGACTGTCCTTAAAAATTAGGAACAGTGGTCTGGCTATCACCTGGCTGAGTTCCTTAAGGACCCTCGGGTGTAAGCCATCTGGTCCCGGTGACTTATTTATGTTAATTTTTTCGAGTCTAGTTCTGAGTCTGTCTTCTGTTAGCCACGAGGGTGCTTCCTGTGAAGTGTTATTAACTTTAACCACTTCCCGACCGTCATATAATAAAATGACGGCCGCAAAGTGGTTGTCCCATCCCGGCCGGACGTCCAGCGGGATAGGCAGCTCTGCGCTCCCCGTGGTCGGTGGTGCAGTGTGTCACTCTGACACACCGCATCTCCGATCCCGGTAAAGAGCTTATGACGTAGGCTCATTACCATGTGATCAGCTGTGTCCAATCACAGCTGGTCACATAGTAAATGGGAAGTGCCGTTGATCGGCTTTCCTCAGTTCACGCCTGACGGTGGGGGGGGGGGGTCTGTGCTAGTAATCAGAGCATTGATTACCAGTGCAGACCCCCCGGGGGATGCCACTAGAGCTACCAGGGATTGCCCACCCATGGCCACCAGGGATGCCCACCCATGGCCACCAGGGATGCCCACCTATGGCCACCAGGGATGCTCACCCATGGCCCCCAGGGATGCCAATCAGTGCTCAGGGAGCCTGTTAGTGCCCTCCTCATCAGTGCTGCCCATCATTGCCATCTATCAGCGCCACCCACCAGTGCCCATCATTGCCATCTATCAGTGCCGCCCACCAGTGCCCCCTATCTGTGCCCATCAGTGTCGCCCATCAATGTTGCCTATCAGTGCCCATCAATGCTGCATATCAGTGCTACCTATCAGTGCCACATATCAGTGCCCATCAGTGCTGCATATCAGTGCCGCATTTTAGTGTCTCATTATCAGTGCCACCCCATCAGTGCCTCCTCATCAGTGCCTGCCAGTGCGGCCTCATCAGTGCTCGTCAGTGCAGGAAAAAATTTATTTATTTACAACATTTTATAACATAAACATAAGAAAGTTTTTTTCAAACTTTTTGGTCTTTTTTTATTTGTTTAGCAAAAAAGAAAAAACCTTGCGGTGATCAAATACCACCAAAAGAAAGCTCTATTTGTGGGAAAAAAATTACATTAATTTGGTTTAGGTACAGTGTTGCATGACCGCGCAATTGTCATTCAAAATGCAACAGCGCTAAAAGCTGAAAATTGGCCTGGGCAGGAAGGGGGTGTATCTGCCCCGTATGGAAGTGGTTAACATTACAGGCTAGGTTACTGTATCCCCCAAATTCTTTTGTGAAGACTGAGGAGAAGAATTTAATTAGAACCTCTGCCTTCTCTATGTCCTTTATAGCCAGATTCCCTTCATCCTCGCCAATATGTTCTGGCCTCACTTTCTTACTATTTATGTACTTAAGGATTTTTTGGGGGTTTTTCTTACTCTCTTCCGCTATGTGCCTTTCGTGTTTTATCTTAGCCTCCTTGATTGCGCTCTTACATTTATTATTGCATTCTTTGTAGTGCTGGAATACTGCCAATGACCCCTCTGCTTTGTATTTCTTGAAGACCTTTTCTTTTGTTTTTATATGCATTTTTATGTTAGAGTTTAGCCACCCAGGGTTTATTTTAGCTGTTTTAAACGTATTCCCTGTCGGAATGCACAGGCCAATACCTTTATTAAGTATGTTCTTAAAACACTCCCATTTTCCCCCAGTGTTCTTTGTTCCCAGGATTCTATCCTAGAGCGAAGTTTAGCGAAATTGGCTCTTTTGAAGTTCAGTGTCTGTGTATTTGACTTAAGTTTCCCATTTCTGTGATTTTTACTGAAACTGATTGACCTATGGTCACTGTTTCCTAAGTTGCCCCTTATTTCTACATCCGCAATCGGGCCTGTAGTATTCGTAATTAGTAGGTCTAGTAACGCATTGTTTCTCGTTGGCGTATTCACCATGAAGTTGTCCTGCAAAACATTTAGAAAATAACAAGCCTTAGACGAATGTGCGGTTCCTTCTGCCCAGTCTATATCTGGATAACTAAAAAACCCCAATATAATGACATTTCCCATCCTTGCTGCCACTCCAGGCTGTGATAAGAGATCCGCATCCCCCTCCTCCCTCTGGTTCGGGGGCCTATAGCATACACCAAATATTACTTTCCCCTTAGTATCTTCCTTTTGAAGCTCTACCCATACGGATTCTACCTCCTCCCTAGCTCCATTAGTGACATCGTCCCTCATATTCACTTGCACATTGTTCTTGATATACAGGCATACCACTCCCCCTTTTTTACCCTCCCTATCTCTGCGATAAAGGGAATACCCCTGAATGGTTGCCAGCCAATCATGAGAGCTGTCAAATCAAGTTTGTGAAATTCCCACAAAATCGAAATCCTCCTCATACATTAGCAGCTCCAGTTCTCCCATCTTGTAGCCAGACTTTTAGCATTAGTATACGAACCTCTTAATTTTGTCCGGTCGCATACTATACCCTTGTTAGATAATATGAGGCTGAATTTTGGATTTGTCAACTTACCTACCTTGGATTTTGGATCTCTGGTCACCCTACCACTAATGCTCCCAATATTGCCTGCTGAATCTTGTTCCCTGCTGGCGAGCTCTACATCTGCACCCCCCCCCCCATCACCTAGTTTAAAAGCCTCTCTAACTTTTCACATGTTTCATATTGCTGCTCACTCATAAATAGGAGCAATAATTCTAGGCCCATTTTTCACAATTCACTCTAAACTGGTGACCTGTAGGGCCATGCCCAATATTTAGCACAATTTAAAACACACCCACTCTTCCTACTGTGTGTGCCCTGCATTTTATTTTCTCTATGTCTAGGGCCCAACTTATTATCCTGCACATGGGCCCACTGATTTCATAAAACGCCCCCATAGTTCACTGATTGTTCCTGCTCTTGGTTAACTGCCTGCCCATATGAGGTACAGACAGACAGCTGTGCTGAGACTCTGCAGTAGCTGGACAGGCTCCATAGAAAATAAATAAATAAATGCACTTTTTTTTTTTTTCCAAAGGTGAACCTATCCTTTAAGTTAGGCTACTAGCAGCATCCATGTTTTTGCAGTGATTGGGTTTAGCTTGGCATGACAAGGGCAGGAAGACAGATGTCATTGCTACATCCCAGGGTGTAGAATAACAAATAATATACTGTACAGTTTAGGTATAATGCATTTGTGTAGCATTGTATTCTTTGAATTCTGACCTTTATAACAATCCATTTTAAGCACATTTTATGAACGTGAAAGTGTGAACTGAATTTTCATTTGCCAAACTAATTCCTACTTTAAAAAGACCTTCAGCAGCATGTACTTTGCTTGTTGATTGATTACCTTGCAAAGAACATTCATATTTTATTTTTAAAAAAAAAGTGACCTCGGATGTTAGATCTTTTTTTCATATAATTCTTGATTAAGCAAAATTATGCACATGCATTTTTTTATTCCTGTGATTCTGTTCATGACTGAATATTTGCATGATGCACATCTTTAAATCCTGCCAATCTTTTTCAAACCTACAGTATCTAAAATTATATACTGTTGTGAAGGGGGGAGGATTTTTATTATACTTTTTCCTAGCCTTGACATCCAAGTGATATTCAAATGTTAAAAAAATCAGTTCTTCTGGCTTTGCTGTATTTGCATGAATCATTAACAACGCTATTTCCTTGATGTAAGAATAGAAAAGATAAAGCTAACGCTGACATTATGTTTAAAAAGTGAGAACTTACTGGAGCCCTGTACATACCTCTGGAGTAAACAGACCATCAGGATAGTTTTGGTAAAAAAGATGTCTACTTATTGGAGTGGCATAATAAATGGGTATAACCACATCCATGCTTACTAGACCTCTACTTTTTTTTTTTTTGGGGGGGGGGGGGGGTACAAACTGTGAATTATGGTAGCAGTCATCCTAGCTGTAGGGTTGTTGTTAATGTGAAACTTCCAGGTTTTAGTGATTTACTGTATATTTAGTGTATGTTCACTTGTAGTTTTGATTATATAAAACTGCAGCAGTGTTAATATCATGGTTATCTTTATAGGCAACTGTGTGAATTTAATAACTGATTCTAACAGTGGTCATTTCCTGACATAGTCATACTTTCTGTCTGTACTCATGGTTGTTACCTACTTGTAGGGCTACTTGGTCCCTGAATCTACTGGTGATTGGTCATCAGTTGGGATCAGGATATACAGAATTGATTTGATATAGGAATTTAGACTTAAAGTGGTTGTAAAGTCAGATTTATAAATAACTGGCACCCCCTTTCATAACATTGCTGTGCGGTCACGTGACCTCTGTTTGCTCTTCTTCCCCTTCTTCTTGTTACTCTTAGCTTAACTGCTTTATTATTTTATCTTTGGATTCTTCAATCAACTTTTTAATTACCCTCACTGTATTCTAAAACATAAATAGAAGCAGTCAATCCTGATTGGTACAACCTTGGGAAAACATGCTTTCTGTTTTGGTGATCAACCTCCAAAAATCCATTCTCCAACCTGCTTCCCATCTGGGTGTAATCCTAGACACTTTCCAAACAAAAGTCTTCCTTCCAAAGAAGATACTGTTTACTTTCAGATCTCAAACTCATGACTTGAGGTCAAAGAGACATTCCTCTTTGGCATTCTCCATGAGAGTTCACCCAATTTCATTTTAGGGAACATGGTCATCAAGCTCCCCTTCAACATCCTGTAGCCCAGAGCGAATATGCATGGCTATTTAACACTGTACTCCCCTTCTGCAAGGACACCCAATCAGGGTGCAGTTAGACAACACCACCACTGTTGCATGCATCAAATTCCAAGAGGGTACCAGGAGTCATGCAGCATTGAAGGAAGCAAGCCAGATCATCTCTTAGATGTACAAACATTGTCCAGCAATCTTTGATGTCCATATTCTAGGAGTGAATAACTAGAAGGATCCTCTAACAGCACTATAACCAGTGTATGCCAGCAACAGTGTTTCTTATCACCGCTGTACTAGTTGCAGTGTCACCAGACCAGTGTAAGTCAAAAACAGTGTCTCTGATTGTTGCCACACAAGCCCTAGTGTCACCAGACCTGAGTAAGTCAGCAACAGTTTTCCTGATTGCTGCCACACTAGTACCGAGTATCACCAGACCAGTGTAAGTCAGCAAAAGTGTTCTTGATTGCCACCACACCTGTGCAGTGTTGCCTCTGCTTGCTGCCTGTACTGACCCTGGCCTGTTTATTGACCACGTTACTGCCTGCTGCTTGGACTGATCCTTTGTCTGCTGATCTTGTTTTTGCCTGCCACCTGAACTGACCCATCTGCACGCCCCAATGACTGTTTTGCTAGACACCAGTCCATGTCATCCCCTGCAGACAACTGGAACCATAGGAACTCTTTTGTTCTTCCTTTCTTCAGCCTCCTGTACTTCCTGGCCAGTAAACATGGCATTTCTGGGGGCAGCCACATACCAGTAGGCTAGGCTTGCTTGGCTTAAAAGAATGGGGATTGCTGTAGGTGAAGCTGCACTAAGCTATATTCCCTAACCATTTGTACAGAGGCGACCATTACAGTACATTTAATATAAATGGTTGATTTGTGTGATACACAAGAAAAAATGTCCAGTACATTCAGTCCAAATAGTGAAAAAGTCTCACAAATGTGGTATCGCCAGATTCAGGAGGGATAGTGGAATGTGTTTTGGGTTGTAATTCTAAGTATGTGTGTAACATATCTTATTAACTTGACAAAAAATTTATATTTCTCTTACGTCCTCCGACAGTCGCCGCCTCCTCTAAGTCATCACTGTTGGGTATTGACTTCCGCTCCGCAGGAGTAGCTAGGCATATAGACTTAGTCAAAAACAAAAGGCATTTGCATATACACACCCATGGGGGCTGTCCCACTTAGTCAATACCCCCCTGCAGTGACCACTCCCAACTCAGTTTTAATCTGCCTAGCGTCAGGAGTAGTTAGGCTTCCCTGTGCTTGGGCTATACAGTCTCAGCCTTTCTAATCTTTTCTTTGAAAATGTCAGTTTTTTCTTACTTTAATAGCTGTTTATTTTGTCAGCTTTAGTTTTAGTCGACTCTTCGGAAGAAGATGGATTGATGCGGCGCTGGGATTCGGACTGACCGCCCTGGGTCTCCAGGGCAGAGGGTCAGATGGACCCCCAGCCCGCCATCGAGCGTTCAGCTATGGTTCGCCCTGGCATTATGAGCGACCCATCCCTGCTCGCAGCAGGGATGCAGCCGTGAGGTGGCTACCTCACTGGACGCATCTGCGATGCTGCAGTGCAATGTCCCTGGCTAACGGCATTCCCTGTCAGATGAGGACAACGGCTTTCCGTTTCTGAGATGCTCTCCACGCCATTTGGTACAGGTAAGTACTTCTGTGTGGGGCCTCTGTATGGGGTGGCAGTCTGTGTTGCTGTGTGTTTCCCCATGTCTGTGCCTGTGTGACTCCCTGATGCGATCCCTGCGGGGATCGCTTGTACATGCGCTGCGGCGCTGTGTGTTTTTGGGGGTCCCCTTCCCTGTACCACTTTAGTGCTTGGGGGTGCAGACTGTGTTTTGTGGCGACCGCAGCGGGGAAAAACCGCGCGGTCCGCCATTTTAACTATGGGCAGGCATTTTTGGCTTCTTTATGGGCAATACTACATGCTGTTTTGGCACCATCCGCCGCCATTTTGCGGTAGCCGAACGATCGTTTCGACCGCATGTTCGGTGGCCATTTTGGTGGAGCCTTCCATGCATTTCTATGGGGCAGCCATTTTCCCTGGGTCAGTCAGCCTATTAGTTCAGCCTACTTCAGCAGCACTTCCTCTTTCTCTGACACAGATCGGTGGCAACACTCTGCAGAGCCCTGCAGGTTATCGCTCTCAATATTTTCCTGTATTGTCGCTTCTGGCTCAGTTTTTTCTTTTCCTGCTTGGGGGTCTTTTGTCACTGTAGCTGTAGCGGTAGGCTGCGCACTCCGCAGCGATCTTAAAGGGGCAGTACAATTTTCTTGCACTGTTCTTTTTTCTCACATTGGGCAATGGATTCTCAGGATAGCAAATTTCCCCCAGCTCTAGTGGGGGTCCCCAGTTCTCCTGTGGCCCCTTTGAGTCCTGATTTGGCCGCTGTAGTGGCAACTTTGGTGTCAAATATGGAACTGCTGATGGCTGAACGTGCTGCGAGAAAGAGGCCCAGATTTTCTATCTCCTCTGATTCAGATGGTGATATGGCTGCTGCTGCTGCGAGCGTGCCCTTTTCAGGGTCCCGCTCATCCTTGGACTCGCTGGGGTCTGAGGGGGAGGCAGAGGTGGAGGGGGTTGATACCTCCTCCCCGGGGTCGTCTGAAGACCATGGATGAATTCATTGTTTCTGTTAAGGAAACGCTGCATATGGAGGATGAGCCCAGTTCTCCGGGCGTTGTGTCCTCATTTGGGACGCACAGGACCCGCAAGTCGGCGCAGGTTTTTCCCTGTCCCGCTGAGTTTCATTACACTGTTAATGAAATGTGGCGCACTTTAAAACGTCCATTCGTGGTGCCAGTCGGTTCAAATTGCTTTATCCCTTTGCACCGGCTACAGAATCGCGATGGTGTGTGCCCCCACAGGTGGATCACGCTGTGGCCATGTTAAACAAGGCTACCTTGATTCCTACGGAGGATTCCCCGGTTTTCCGGGATCCCACGGACCGGCGGTTGGAGTCTCTAGCCCGCCATTCCTATACGGTGGCGGGCTCGTTGCTCAAACCCGTTTTCGCATCCGTGTTGGTGGCTCAGGCGGTGGCTGATTGGACTAAGGTGCTTAGCAGCAACCTTGTGTCTGATGATGTTCCGCCTGCCCGGCTGGAGATGGTGGATCAAATCCACAAAGGAATCATGTATCTGTGTGATGCGGCCTTAAATGAGGCCCCCATAGTAGCGCGCCTGTCTAGTGTCTCGGTACTTAACCGGCGACTGATATGGCTGAAGAGCTGGTCGGCTGACCAGTCCTCGCGGAAAACAGTGGCTGATTTTCCCTATGCTGGTTCTCGCCTTTTTGGCGAGGCGTTGGATACCCTGGTGAAAGGCGTCACGGGGGGCAAGAGCACCATGCTGCCCCAGAACCCGAAGAACAAGTCCTTTCGGGGGAAGGACGATCTACTTTTGAGATCGCGTGTCAGCCAGGACCTAGTGCGCGATCTGTCCACCACGGTACAGACGCTCCAGGAATTCGGATGGACCATCAATGTTCAGAAATCGACGTCTCCATCGGTTCGTCTTCCCTATCTGGGAATGATTCTAGACTCTGTTTAGGCAAAGGTGTTCTTGCCGGAGGAAAAGCTTCCGACCTTGCAGGACGAGCTCAGGTCCCTCAGGGACAATCCGTCCTCGTCACTCAGGGCCTGTATGCAGGTCGGGGCCTGGGGTTAATGGTGTCGGCCTTCGAGGCGATACCCTTTGCTCAGTTTCACACGCGGGCTCTCCAGGCGGAGATCCTGACCAGGTGGGACAGACTGCCTCAGTCTCTGGATCTGAGTGTCTCATTGAGTCGTCAGACCAGATTGGCTCTTCTGTGGTGGCTCCAGTCCCCGTCGGTGGCGGAGGGCAAGTCCTTCCGTCCGTTGGTGTGTACGGTGATTACCACGGATGCCAGCCTATCGGGCTGGGGTAGGGTCCTGGGCAACCTGTCTGCCCAGGGCACTTGGTCGGAGGAGGAATCCTCCCTCCCGATAAATGTGCTGGAATTGCGAGCGATAAAACTCTGTCTCTTCCAGTGGTCGGACCGTCTTCGGGGTCGTCCTGTCCAGGTACAGACGGACAATGCTACCGTGGTGGCTTACATTAACCACCAAGGGGGCACCAGGAGTGCTCGGACGGCCCGGGAGGTGACCGACATTCTGTCTTGGGCCGACACTCATGTCCTGGCAATCTCAGCAGTTCACATTCCGGGTGTGGAGAATTGGCAGGCCGACCATCTGAGCCGCCAGACCCTGGACCAGGGGGAATGGTCCCTACACCCGGAGGTCTTCCAAATGCTGTGTGCAAAGTGGGGATCCCTGGACATGGATCTGTTCGCATCTCGGCTAAACCGAAAGCTGGAAAGTTTCGTGGCAAGAACGCGCGATCCGCTGGCGGACGCCTCGCGTTAGTGGCCCCTTGGCATCAGTATCGTCTGATGTATGCCTTTCCTCCGATTCAGTTGCTGTCCAGGTTCCTCCGCCGGTTAACCTCGGAACCGCACCTGGTGATTCTGGTGGCACCGGACTGGCCACGCCGGTCCTGGTACGCCGATGTTGTTCACCTGGCAGTGGCGCCTCCGTGGCGACTGCCAATGCGGGAAGGTCTACTGTCTCAGGGACCGATCTTCCATCCTGCTTTACAGTCGCTGGCGTTTTTAATGGCCTGGCTGTTGAGACCCAGGTCCTGAGGGACAAGGGTCTCTCCCCTGAGGTTATCCCTACTCTAATCAAGGCTAGGAAAACCTCCTCTGGTAAAATCTATTACCGTACCTGGAAGGCTTATTTCGCCTGGTGTGATTCCAGGGGGTTCTTCCCTCGCTCGTACTCGGAGTCGAGAGTGTTGGCTTTTCTCCAGGCTGGTGTGGACCACGATCAAGGGCCAGGTTTCCGCACTGGCTATTCTTTTCCAACGCCCTGTGGCGTCTCATTCTCTGGTTCGCACCTTCATTCAAGGTGTGGGACATTTGGCTCCTCCCAGGAAGGAGCCTTTACCTCCATGGGACTTGAACTTGGTTCTGTCCGTGTTACAGCATGCTCCCTTTGAAAACATCAGGGAGATATCGTTGCCTCTGCTGTCAAAAAAGGTTGCCTTTTTAGTGGCGATCACTTCTGAAGGTGATTCCTCTTTATATTCACCCTAGATACCTTACATGTATATGTATTAATAAGTCCCTGACTTATTAGCAAAGTCTAGTCTGTTCTATGTAAAAGAAAGCAGAGCTCTGGAGAATGCTTTATCCTGTGAAAAAGACACATGCAACCAGTGTTCAGTCAAAAGCATTCTTAGGTTTATTCCATGTGCGGGGTAACTATTATACACAGAATTGAACAGGAAATACAGTTGGGAGGGGGGGAGTGAGTGCTCTCAGAAAGAGTCAAGTCTCTCAAAAGTCAAACAATGGGTTAATACAGAATGTTCGTTAGAAATTGCAAAATATGCCTTGTCTAGACCCTATAGCTCAAAGTAGAATAAGAGGAAGTGAATGTGTTAGGGACAAAGGAAACAGAATGTATCTTTATCTTAAGGTGTCAAGACACTGAAAGAACATAGGGTGATTTACAAGTTTCATTGTTCGTGTAACTAAAGCCTTAAAGCAACCTTAAATGAAATAAGTCATTATAAGTCATAGCTGTATTTAAGAAAATGGAGTAACACAGGTCAAGCTAGAAAATGGTTGCAAGAATCCAGAAAGAGGTTCTATCATTCCCCTTCAACTTCGGCTCGCAGAGTGTCGGAGCTGGCGACGTTGTCTTGCCGCTCCCCTTACTTGATAATTCACAAGGATAAGGTGGTTTTGCGACCACCCCCGTCCTTTCTTCCCAAGGTGATCACTGAGTTCCACCTTAATGAAGACATTGTCCTGCCTTCGCTTTGTACGAAGCCTAAGCATCCGAAGGAGATTGCTTTGCATTCCTTGGATGTTGTCAGGGCGATCAGGGTTTACCTGTCGTCTACGGAATCCTTTCGGAAGACGGATTCCCTCTTTTTCCTTCCTGAGGGATCTCGGAAGGGCATGGCTGCGTCTGCAGCAACCATTGCCAAATGGATCAGACAGACCATTGAACAAGCTTATGCTTTGAAGGAACGGGTTCCACCCTTTCCTGTTAAGGCGCACTCTACCAGATCTGTGAGTACGTCCTGGGCCTGTTGGCATCGGGCCTCGGTGGCCCAGGTGTGCAAGGCTGCGACTTGGTCGTCGGTACACAGTTTTTCAAAATTCTGCAAAGTAGATGTTCTGGCATCAGCTGATGCTTCCTTTGGCCGCAAGGTTCTCAGTGCTGCAGTGCCATGAAGGACCTTTGAGTTTTTTTCTGGGTCCCTGGCTGTTGGTATTTGCTTTCCTGGGCTGTTGCTCCTGTTGAGCATTGTTGTTTCTGTTGCCCAGTAGGTTCTCTTACGGTGCATGTAAGATTCCTTTCTCTGATGTGGGTACTGCGTTGCCTTTTCTATGGTTGCGTCTCCCACCCCTCATGTCTTTACTGCTTTGGGACATCCCAACAGTAATGACTTAGAGGAGGCGGCGACTGTCGGAGGACGTAAGAGAAAACTGAATTTTTGTAAAATCTTACCTGTAAAATTCCTTTCTCTGAGTCCTCAGACAGTCGCCGCCCCCGCCCCTCTTTTGGGGTTCTTATTACCTACTGCTATGCTACCAAACTGAGTTGAGAGTGGTCACTGCAGGGGGGTATTGACTAAGTGGGACAGCCCCCATGGGTGTGTATATGCAAATGCCTTTTGTTTTTGACTAAGTCTATATGCCTAGCTACTCCTGCGGAGCGGAAGTCAATACCCAACAGTGATGATTTAGAGGAGGCGGCGACTGTCGGAGGACTCAGAGAAAGGAATTTTACAGGTAAGATTTTACAAAAATTCTGTTTTTTCAGAAAAAAATTTGGAAAAAAAATAAGTCTTCAAAAGACTCACCATGCCTTTTTAAAACTATTCGGGTGTTTACTCTCCAAAATGTGGTTATTTTGTGGGTGTTTCAACTGTCCTGATGCTCCAGGGCCTCTAATTAGTTAGGCTGTGAAAGAGTCTCACACGTCGTATGGCCACACTCAGACAGAGTAACAGGATGTGTTTTGGGGTATAAAAGTAGAAAATTTGTGTAAAAAAATCTTTTTTCATTTTCCAAAAACGTTGATAAAAAAATGACTTCTTCAAAAGACTTAATATGCCTCCTAGAAAACACCTTGGGTTGTTTATTCTCCAAAATGTGGTAATTTTGTTGATGTTCCTGCTGTCCTTGTGTTCTAGGGCCTCCAAAATATAAGATGTGTCATTTATGTCCCTAGAACTCCTGAAGGTGCTCTTTGGATTTTGGGTCCCTTTTATGTGGCTGGACTGTGAAAAAGTCTCACACTCCACTGTAATGTTAAGAAATTAGATGCATAAATTATGCTCATTGAAAGTTCTCCTTGGATTATTGTCCTCTCTATGAATCAAGGCATTAAAAAAGTATATGTGGTATCCGCATACTTAAAAGGAGTAGCAGAATTTGTTTTGGGTGTAATTGTAAGTATGCCTATGATGTGTGCGAGATGTTTCTTGTTAAAATGACTGCTTTGTGTAAAATGTCTTAATTTTCCAAAAAAAGTTGACAAAAAAATTACAACTTTAAAATTCTCACCATGCCTCTTGCTTAATACACTATATTGTCAAATGTATTGGGACACATACATAAACTTTTTAAAGAGATTGACCCTTCCCATTGGTCAATTGTAAGTTAGCCCAGCTGATCAATTTGTTTTAAAGGAGGCTATACAAGGTAGAAGATTATTTACAATATGGTTTGGACACTGGCATTTGCACTGTAACTCCTACATTTTTAAACAAGGAAGTAACTTGGAGAAGGCAATCTGGGGGAAGATCAAATGGGATGAAGGATCCACAGAGAGCACACTGGACTTAGCCCAATTCAATATAAATCCAGAAAAAACTCCAAAGCCAGTAATGAGTTGCAGTACCACAGGGATTGTGGTATGGGGATTGGAGAAATAAAGCAGCATATAATCTGCAAACAACGATAAGCAAGGTCCATAAAGACATGGATGAGTGAGCTTGGGATGGAGGAACTTGACTGGCCTGGACAGTCCTGACCTCAACCAGATAGAACATCTATGGGATGAATTACAGCGGAAACTAAGAACCAGGCCTTCTTGTCCAACATCCTAACATGCC
Source organism: Pelophylax lessonae (assembly GCF_965119305.1). Classification (NCBI taxonomy): domain Eukaryota; kingdom Metazoa; phylum Chordata; class Amphibia; order Anura; family Ranidae; genus Pelophylax; species Pelophylax lessonae. Next base: position 394,347,545 of record NC_138770.1, read on the forward strand.
TAACCTCACAAATGCGCTTCTGGAAGAATGGTCAAACATTCCCATAGACACACTCCTAAACCATGTTGACCACCTTCCCAGAAGAGTTGAAGCTGTTATAGCTGCAAAGGGAGGGCTAACTCAATATTGAACCCTACAAACTAAGACTGGGACGCCATTAAAGTTCATATATACGTGCAAAGGCAGGCGTCCCAATACTTTTGATAATATAGTGTACCTTGGACTGTCTACTTTGCAAAAACGGGTCATTTGAAAAGGAGAAGATTGCCCACGGGACTTTAAATGAGGTGGACCCAATAGTCATAAAACTCAAGTTGAAATGTATCTGGTTTATTGTATAGAACCAATATACAAAAGTAAAACAACATGAATGTTTGACATACACAAAACAGAACATGGTCATACAAATATATTAAAATATCTCATAACTGTAACAATATGCACATCAATACAAATGTCTTGAAACTCGACGCACGTTTTGTGGGTCACATTGCCCTCTCGTCAGGAGTGTAAGGCTCCGTTCACATGTCAGCGTATGATTGCGGGCAGAACCGCCGCGGTTCCGCCCGCGATCCGGAGATTTATTGCAAATCGCGGGACGCCTAGCGTTGCCCGTTGATTTGCAATAGCCCCCCAAACGCCGAGCGATGTTGCCGCGATTTACGCCCACCGAATCGCGGCAACATCGCGCAAACAAAATCGCGGGACGCAATACGCTCCAAAAAAGTACAAGAGCTTCTTTGAAGCGTATTGCGTCCCGCGATTTTGTTTGCAACATCGCTCGGCGTTTGGGGGGCTATTGCAAATCAACGGGCAACGCTAGGCATCCCGCGATTTGCAATAAATCTCCGAATCGCGGGCGGAACCGCGGCGGTTCTGCCCGCGATCATACGCTGACATGTGAATGCAGCCTAAGTGTGCAGACAAGTCTGAAAATAAGTTATTATTGTTGTATTATAAACATGCAGGGTTGATGGCTATTGGAGTATGAATGCTCAAAAATATAACCCATGTGGGTAGACAGCATACTCACAAATATAACCGCGTCATTGTGCTTAAAACCAGTGCTTCCATACAGCGGCGGCCAAATAGTCCAACAGGGAGCTGAGGGTGCAGGATCCAGAGGCATTGTGTCAATTCAAGGAGAGCAATGAGAGTGTGTTGTAAGTATATCAATCAAACACCTGGCCAGTCTCTAAATGAAAAAGTATAAATGTAGGTAAGTAAGCAGCTACTTCCTGTAGGATAGCAGCCAATAAATGATAATGGTCATATATATTAGATGTATCAGAGACATGAATATGGACCAGGGAATGAAAAGAAATAACCAAAGGGTAAGGAAAGGTGCCCTGGTTAGATAAAGGTAAACCAAGTAGATGAGGATGAAAAAATTGTTAAAAGACTAAGTAAGACCAATAACCATGGAGTGCAAAACGGGTCATTTGGAGGCTATTTGTAATGTATTAGCATTTTAGAGCCTCAAGAAATGAGGTAGACAGCCATTACATAAGGATCGATCAATTTTCTTAAATATGTACCATAGTGGGGCGTGGCTTAGCGATGGAGGAGTGAGGATGCACCTCGTGGAGCTCTGCACAGGCCGAGACTGGGATCACCTCTCACAGCTTACCGATCAGCACAATTTTACATGCCCGGTGACCGGAAAACCTCTCACAAACGCCAGGGGAGGCTAGGAGTCAGGACATCTCCCACTATTTCCTCCGCAAGCAGCCGTTTCTCTCCCCGGCCGCACAGCCCAAGATGGCGCTGCCATGCTCCAGCTCTGCAGGCCAGACAGCCAAGAAGGTAACTGCTGTACAGACTATCCCCACGGGGGATTATACACCCCACAATCACAGAGCAGACTGACCAATCGTTTCTCCTGATCTCCTTGGAGTGGACTCTCCTCCTGGACCCTTGGACATGCAGGGACTGGCTGCACACACGGAGGGGGGCCATCAGGGGGACCTCCCCACTAAACAGGATATTCAGGAAATGGCAACCACAATAGTAAATGCATTATCCAAAAAACTGCAGGATACCCGCACACAGGTAGAATCAGTGGAGGAGAGAGGGTGGCGGATCTGGAGGAGACCTCTAATTCTACAGAAGCCAGGCTATCTGCTTTAGAAACAGATCAACAGGCCATGCACAGACATTTTATTGACATTGAGCTGAGACTTGATGACAGCAAAAATCGCAATAGACGCAATAATTTGCATCTTTGAGAAATCCCTGAAGCCACTATGGATTTTGACCTACGCTCCACGGTTGTTGCTATCCTAAACCAACTACTGGGCAAAAATTAAGGTGCAGGGTGGCGACGGGGATTGCACACTCTTCCCTATAGCCGTCCTGGTGTTCACAGGGGAGAATATCTGTTGTCGCCCTTCTAGGGTGGACTACCTATTACTTGATTGCTCACCCCTGTTTGAGATTTGACTATAAGAATTTTCTTTTTATTGAGGTGCTTATCTATAATGATGCTCAGGCCATGTGCATCTCCATTTTCTCTGTTCCATGTTTTTAACATCCCCCTGTTAGGGCAGTTCCCTAGCGGGTTGTTTTCTTTAACACCCAGTTAGGGACCCTTGTGCTTGTTTGCTACTTAGTATTTTCCCTTTCTTTACCCCTTTCCACTCACTTGCTTTTCTTCTTTTCCTGAACCTACTCCTTCGACTAACCTGTTTCTCTCTCCTAGAGCTATCACTCATCTTTTTTTTTTTTCACTCCTGTGGTCCTTCCTTCTTATCTCTCCCCCCTCACCCGTTCACACCCCCTTTCTTCTTCATTCCCCCCTTTTCTTTTTTTTTTGAGGGTCTAGCTTTTGCTCATCTGGGCCCCCAGCTGGGCTCTCCTTCCCCCTTTCCTACCTCGGGCAGTGTCCCGCTCCCATGTGTTACATTTGAGAATGGGTTTGTTGAAGAATACCTCCCTTAATGCAAGGGGCCTAAATGTCCTTGAAAAGAGCTCATGCCTGCTGGCAGATTTGTGCAGATCCAAAACACAAGTCGCTTTCTTGCAGGAAACACATTTTAGGAGTGGCAATATCCCTAGACTATCAAATGGAGACATCCCGTTGGTGTACCACAGCTCCTCGCCTATCTCGAAAGCAAAGGGTGTTAGCATACTGATTGCTAAGTCAGTGCCATGGACTTAGGATGCGGTGCTACCGGATGCCCAGGGTCAGTTTCTCCTACTCAAGGGAAAGATTAAGGATGTACAGGTCACTTTTGCCAATGTTTATTTCCCCAATTCTGGACGTTCACGGTTTCTACGGGACCTGATCCCGACTCTGTTGGAGTTTACTGAGGGGCTTCTGATCTTTGGTGGGGATTTTAAGTTTGTGATGGATCCTCCATTAGATGTCTATCGAGGCTCTTCTCATCTATCATACGCCTGTCTGAGAAGTCTGAAAGCTGACTTGTTACTCCTTCACCTCATAGCCCCCTGGAGGCTGTTACATCCCCAAGATCTCACTAGGGTGGTTTCCTCTCAAATTGATGCCATCTACCTCTCAGATCATGCCCCAATCCACCCTGAGCATAGAATCATCTCACATGAACCCACCTTCTTGGAGGCTTAATGAAGCTCTCCTACAGTCCCCAGAATCTTGTACTGCACTACGGACTGCGCTATCGAATTACTTTACCACCAACATTGACTCGGTAGACAATCCCCTTGTCCTGTGGGAGGCGCATAAAGGGGTGGTGAGAGGGCTACTACAAATAGGTTCACATCTGAAATGCAAATGCTCTAAGCTCCCTGATGATCTCTTGGCAAAGCTGCAGTCGCTGGAGGGTGCCCATAAAGCTACTCTGGCACGCTCCAGTTACCAGGATTTGGTCTCTTCTATTTCACAAGACAAAACAGAAATTGGCAAAGGCTCAACTAATTATGTTTGAATTTTCTAATTAGCCTGAAACGTTGTTAGCCCGTGCCTTGTGGAGACCCCATACCAGGACATTTATCTCTTCTATTATGACAGCTGGGGAGAGGAAGTTGACCACCTCGAGGGAAATGGCAGCGGAATTTCGCTCCTTTTTTCAGGAGCTCTGTGGTATTGGAAAGGCGACTACTTCAGTAGCACGCCACCCGACCTTAGCATCTTTTCAGTCCTATATAACATCGTCTGGCATACCATCTTTGTCAGTTAAGGCAAGGAGGGAGCATGAGGAACCCATCACGGTTGAGGAACTGGGACTAGAACTAGCGAACTCCAAACCTAAGAAGGCCCCGGGGCCGGATGGTTTCACTCCGTCTTACTACAAGGCCTTTTATGACATCCTTTCTCCACACCTGATTTCAGCCCTTAACACGATCAAAGATGATCAACCCATGCCAGTTGACTCTCTTAGAGCACATATATCTCTGATTCCTAATGAGGGTAAGGACCCGTCCCAGTGTGGTAATTACTGTCCTATTGCGCTTTTGAACGCGGATCTTAAAATGTTTGCAATAATTCTGTCGAACAGAGTTCTCCAACATATTCCCTATCGGATTCATTATGACCAAGCGGGGTTTGTCCCTCTTAGGGAACTACGCAACAACACCATACGAGTCCTCAACCTAATACATGCAGCCAGATCCACCCGATCCCCCCTTCTCCTGCTATCTACGGATGCGGAGAAGGCTTTTCATCTTGTCAACTGACAGTTAATTTGGGCTGTTCTGACTCATATCAGACTGGGGTCCTCCAATTTTTCCAATTGACTGACATACAGCATATATGCCATAGACAAGAACTGATCCGCCATAGCCTTTCCATCACTTATACTACCTTAATCCGCCCGCCCACAGATTTTTCCCCTCCTTTTCTGGCACGCTGGGAGTCTGACTTGAACACCAAATTCACAGAGGCCCAAAAAGAAAAGATCCTTCATTTTGAACAAAATCATCAATCACCACTAAGGTAAAAGAAACAGGCTACAAGATTCTCACGAGGTGGTATAGGGTGCCCTCCATTTTACATTGTTTTTCCCCACAAGTATCAGATAAATGTTGGCGTTGTGATCTTGATAGAGGGACCATGTTTCATATTTTTTGGGAATGTTCACAAATAAACCATTCTGGCGAGCAGTGACTGACAACATCAAACACCTAACCAATGTAGACTTAATGGACGACCCTGCAGCATGCCTGCTTCATCTCACCCGAAGGCCCATCAAAAAAATATAAGGAATCTCTGACTGTTCAGCTCCTAAACGCAGCCAAAGCGTGTATACCCCTCTGCTGGAGATCAGCGGTTCCACCCACGAGGTCTCTTTGGTATTCTAAGGTTATTGAACTCAGGGACATGGAGGATATTTTAGCCCCTTTAAACAATCGGGAGGGCCTCTTACAGGACAAATGGGGACTGTGGCAATTCTTTACCCTTACCGAGGACTACTTGTGGGAATTTCCGCATCCTGGCTGAGGGATGGGGGGACCCTGCGGGCTGGGCCTGGGGAGCCTCGTTACAACGTTTTCTCTTATTCATGTCTCTTTCACTCCTCACCCTATTTCCCTTGCACCCTCCTCCAAGAAAAAAAAAAAGAAGTTCCAAAAGAAGAAGAGGAGGGGGTAGAAGGGCCTAAAGCGGAACTTCCCTTTTAGGGTGAGGTTCTGCTTTAATATATCTTGTAGAATCATCCATGATTAACTCTCATAAGGTACGTTTTCCACTGCTGCTGACATGAGTGCATCAATTAGCGCTTTATGAAGGTGTAATTCTGTATGCAATGTCGCCTTTGTCACATACCTAGGCTGAGATTTGGGCAAGCCAGGCTGCTTTTTACAGTATGTCACAAAAGTGAGCACACCCCTTTTACTATATTTTCATGTGACAACACTGAAGAAATAACACTTTGCTACAACATAAAGTAGTGACTGTACAGCTTGTATAACAGTGTACATTTACTGTCCCCTCAAAATAACTCAACATGCAGCCATTAATGTCTAAACCGCTGGCAACAAAAGTGAGTACACCCCTAAATGGAAATGTCCAAATTTGGCCCAAAGTGTCAATATTTTGTGTGGCCACCATTTTTTTTTAGCACTGCCTTAACCCTCTTGGGCATGGAGTTCATCAAAGCATTACAGGTTGCCACTGGAGTCCTCTTCCACTCCTCCATAATGAAATCACAGCGCTGGAGGATGTTGGAGACCTTGCGCTCCTCCACCTTACATTTCAGTATGCCCCACAGATTGCTCAATAGGGTTTAGGTCTGAAGACATGCTTGCCCAGTCCATCACCTTTACCCTCAGTTTCTTTAGCAAGGCAGTGGTCATCTTGGAGGTCGTTATCATGTTAGAATACTGCCCTGCAGCCCATTCTCCAAAGGGAGGGGGTCATGCTCTGCTTCAGTATGTCATAGTACATGTTGACATTCATGGTTCCCTCAGTAAACTGTAGCTTTCCAGTGCCGGCAGCACTCATGTAGCCCCAGACCATGACACTCCCACCACCATGCTTGACTGTAGGCTAGACACACTTGTCTTTGTACTCCTCAGCTGATTGCCGTGACACACGCTTGACACCATCTGAACCAAAAAAGTTTATCTTGGTCTCATCAGACCACAGGACATGGTTCCAGTAATCCATGTCCTTAGTCTGCTTCTCTTTAGCATACTGCGGGCTTTCTTGTGCATCATCTTTAGAAGAGGCTTCCTTCTGGGACAACAGCCATGCAGACCACTTTGATGCAGTGTACGGCGTATGGTCTGAGCACTGACAGGCTGACCCCCACCCCTTCAACCTCTGCACCAATGCTGGCAGCACTCATAGGTCTATTTTCCAAAGACAACCTCTGGATATGACACTGAGCACGTGCACTCCACTTCTTTGGTCGACCATGGCAAGGCCTGTTCTGAGTGGAACCTGTCCTGCTAAACCACTGTATGGTTTTGTCCACCGTGCTGCAGCTCAGTTTCAGGGTCTTGGCAATCTTCTTATAGCCTAGACAATTTTTATGTAGAATAACATTTCTTTTTTTCAGATCCTCAGAGAGTTCTTTGCCATGAGGTGCCATGTTGAACTTCCAGTGACTAGTATGGGAGAGTGAGAGCGATAACATCAAATTTAACACACCTGCTCCCCATTCACACCTGAGACCTTGTAACACTAATGAGTCACATGACATCGGGAAGGGAAAATGGCTAATTGGGCCCAATTTGGACATTTTCACTTGGGGGTGTACTCGCTTTTGTTGCCAACAGTTTAGACATTAATGGCTAAGTGTTGAGTTATTTTGAGGGGATAGCAAATTTACACTGTTTTACAAGCTATACAGTCACTAATTTACATTGTAGCAAAGTGTAATTTCTTCAGTGTTGTCACATGAAAAGATATAGTAAAATATTTACAAAAATGTGAGGGGTGTACTCACTTTTGTGAGATACTGTATATACCAGGGGTGTCAAGCTCAATTTCATCATGGGCCACAACAGCAGTATGGCTGCCCTGGAAGGGACAGTTTTAACCAGGGTGTGCTACCTTCAGGAGTGTGCGCTACGCACAAATTGCAGAGTTTAGGAGTGCGCTACACACAGAATGCAGGGTTCAGAGGTGCGCTATGCACAGAGTCCAGGGTTCAGGATTGCACTATGCACAATGTGCAACATCTCATTTCCATCACTCCTCTTGGGTTCCGACCTCTTCGCCCACCACTCTGAACCCATCTCCCCACCTTTGCACAAATCTGCCTCCACACCTCCACAGCTCTCAACACCCTCCCCCAATGTAAACCTCAAATCTGTACTCTCTCCCCTACCTGGGCCAGATCTAGTACCTCCCTGTGTAAGTGGCTCCCTCCCTGTGTATTTGGCTGTAGTTAATACCTCCCTGTGCAGGTGGATCAGCTCCAGAACCAGTGAATTTAGTTCTGCCCTAGTATAATATGTTTTATTTCACCATAAAAAGCAGTTGCACTCACATGTAAGATATATGCTGTAACATGGATTTTTTTTAAAAAAAAACACTGCCCCTCATCATGGCCACTATTGGATGCAGCAAGTCCTATAAAGCCCGCCCTTTAGGATGCAGCCTGCTGGATGGAGAAGAACACAGCTGCCGGAGCTGTCGCGTACCTACGCCGCCAACAGGCTACGCCGGATTGACCGGACATGCGTTTAGCTACAAATGATTAAAATGTGTAGTGCGCTAATTCTGTGAAACTTATAAACATAAATATGTGAACAATAGTAACACCAATGTCATTAATAAATAGGATGACATATAAAACATAAAAGTCCATGAAATTCATAAAAGGTCCATATATGCAACAGTTCACATAAGTCCTTGAATGAAGAGATCCCAATACCAAACAAGTGATTTCAATGAAAACAAATAAGGGAAAGGTGTTTCAAGGTGCTTGTTAAAGTGCAGGTATTCCCCTTACCAGACAGGTAAAAAATAAGGTGCAATATATCTCCAAACAAAAAGATGCGTGCAGTGATATAGATAGCCCAGCTCTGCCCACCTCGTGGCCGGTTTGAGAGTAGATAAACTCTTACCGGATGACATAAAACTTAAGGTGTATGGATAACTTCTGGATATCTTTCAGCTCAATGGTAATGACCATCCCCCAAGCTTGCGGCTCCCTGTTGTCCCTTGGAAGTGAAACTTCATCCAGGTGTTCGCAGGTGATTTCCCAAAAATAAACAAGAGGGGACTAATAGTGCATTATCCTTATAACTTTTATTGCTGATAATCAAAGATGCACTTACAGTTCAGACGATATAATAAGCTTGCTGGAACCCTGTAGATCCGTGGCCGCCTGCAGTGCGGACCTCGGATGTAGTTAGTGACTGCGTGCCTCCTCTCTGACGCGTTTCCTCCGAGCGTACTTATTCCTCAGACAGGAGGGATGTCTGCGCCGTCACTTCCGCCTTTTAAATACACATCCATCCAACACAGTCCTTCCGGTGTCAGCAATGGAAGTGGATTGTCTTTTGTGTAAATCGCTATAAAACCTTCTCTTGTTACAAATATATATTACCATCTGCATTACGAACATAAAAATACTAAAATATCCGATGTTTATGCTGTTTTTTCACAAATACAATGTTTGAGCACAAACAGGAAGTGATGTTAGTGCAAACCAAGGTCACTTCCTGTTCTAAGGTCACTTCCTGTTGACACCGGAAGGAATGTTTCTCTACTTCCTCTTCACCGTGTCACTCTGACAGGACGGTGAACATAGCTGCGAATTCTCACATATTTGTATATATTAACTTGAAATTAGGATTAAAACCATATTAAAAACATATTAAACTTGATGATGGTAAAATTACAAATATAAAATTAAAACAATATATTAAAATGACGCTAAAATCCCTTAAAACTTTTACCTAAAAGGTTACCAGAATTAGGTTACAATCACATTATAGAGATTTAATTGGATGAAATTTGGTGAAATTTTATAAAATGAAATAAAAGAGTTGATCAACTGTTGTTGATGTGGGAATTAATATCCCACTCTATGTTGTGTCCCCACGGACGGTAGCTTTTGAGCTCATAAATCCAGAAGGTTTCCCTTCTGGAAATCGTTCTTTTCAAATTGCTACCCCTCCAATGTGGTATGTATTTCTCTATCACAATCACTTGGAGATTTTTGTGTTTCTTTTGATGGCAAATGGCAAAATGTTGGGACAAGTTATGTCCTGTGAATCCCTTGGCAATATTTGCCAATGTTCTCCTATCCGTATACAGCCAGTGCGTATGGTCCTACCCACATATTGTTGACCACAGCTGCACTGTAGGAGGTATACCACAGCTTTAGTGTGGCAGGAGATGAAATGTTGGATCTCATAACTTTTACCAGTAACAGATGAGGAAAATTTGTTGGTTTTAATTGTGTTGGAATCTTTGCAGATCCTACAATTCCTGCAAGCAAAGAAACCCTTCATGTCCAGAAACATCCTTGGGAAGGAGGGCTTCTCAATGGGATTTGGTGCTACAAGATGTTTCAGATTGGGAGATCTTTTATATATCATTTTAGGTCTTTCGGGAAGCAATGGCCCTAGGACCTTATCTCCCTTTAGCGCTCTCCAATATTTTTTAAAGGTGTGATTCAGCCACTTATAGTTGCTAGAGAATTGGGTGACAAACGCATAATCAAATGGTTGTTTAGCCTTAAAAGGGTTCTTCTTTCTTTTATGTACCACCAATTCACCTTTTTGTAATGGTCTTACTTCTTCAATATATTTATCCAGATTCTGGGGGCTGTATCCCTTTTCTAGAAACCTTTGTTTTAGAACAAGAGCTTGTTTTTCAAAATCTGAATCCTCTGTGCAGTTTCTTCGAATCCTCAGAAACTGCCCTTTCGGAATGGATCTCAGCCATGTTGGATGGTGGCAACTGTCTAATGCAATAAAGCAATTTCTATCAGTGGGTTTAAAATAGGTCGCCGTAGAAAACCCAAAACCTTTCCTGGTAATGACCAGATCCAAAAAATTTACAGCAGTGGGACTGTATTCGTACGTGAATCTTATACCCCATCCATTGCAATTAAGATCTTCCATAAATGCTTGTAAGGAATTGACATCCCCTTTCCAAATGAATAGGGTATCATCAATGTATCTTCTCCACCAAACTAGCTCTTTGGCCCTATTGGAAAAAATATTCTTATCCTCCCATAGGGCCATGAACAAATTGGCGAGGCTGGGAGCAAATTTGGCTCCCATAGCCACGCCAGTCCGTTGCAAGTAAAATTTATTCCCATAGAAAAAATAGTTGTGTTCCATACCAAAGGTAAGCAACTCCAGAATAAACTTTTTTGCTTCAAAGGAATCCCAAAATCCTGGTCGAGAATGGTACTGATGGCCTCATACCCTATATGATGGGGAATAATCGTATATAGGGATGACACATCTGCCGTAACTAGCAGAATGTCACCTCTAATTTCCAATTCCGTCAGTTCCCTAATGCATTGTGCCGTATCCTTTAGAAAAGCGGGTGTTTCTTGCACTAGGGGCTGTAGAAAAAAGTCTACCCAATCTTGAGGTCACTGAGTCTATCCCACTAACTATTGGTCTCCCAGGTGGCTTAATTAAGCTTTTATGTACCTTAGGTAGATAATAGATCGTGGGTATCCTCAGTGAGAGGGGTATTAAGAACTCTTTTTCTTTTTTGTTCAAGATACCGTCTTTAAACCCTTCATTGACCAATTTCTCTAGCTTTTTCTTGTATGACCAAGTGGGATCTTTTCGTAGGACCTCATATGTCTCCGAATCCGTTAAGAGATTTTCCATTTCTTCAAAGTACTCTTCTTTTCTCAAAAGAACAATTCCCCCACCCTTATTGGCTGGTCTAATGACGAGGTTCTTGTTGTCACACAGTCTTAACCCCTCTCATTAGATCTTTTTGCGGTTTCGGGTGTAACTCCTTATCTTCTAGATCCTTCAATACCATGTCTCTAAATACCGTAATATTATTACTTTATACCCCTGGGGGATTAAACAAAGAGGCATTTCTTAGACCAGTAGAAACACATGACCCTTGTTGATAGGAGACATAATTCCTCTCATTCGCTTTTAATAAAAAGTGACGTTTAACATTCAACTTTCGTATAAACTTGTGGATGTCTACAAAAGTTTCAAACTTATTGAGAGGTTTTCTTGGAGCATATTTTAGTCCTTTGTTAAGGGTAGCCTTTTCTGAGTTCGTTAACTTGACACCACTCAAATTGAAAATTCCTTTTTCTTCTACTTCTTCTTTTTTCCGGGATGCCCCTCCTCTGCACCCCCTTGTTTTTTTCTTCTTTTGCCCTTCTTCTGGCCCTGTCCTAAAAAATTCCTCGGCTTGGAACTAATTGGTGTCCTTAATTGCCGATTCTGAGTTCTCTCCTCTACCTCCATTTCATCATAATCACCATGGTATAAAGGTTTATATCTATTGGAGGTAAGGTAGGGTCTCGGGCTGCGAGGGGATTCGTAATAATTGCCCCTGTAATCCACAGACACCCTCCTCGGAGACCTGGATCTGGATCTCCTTTGGTGTCTCTCATGGGAGGCATAATATCCTCTCTCATCTCTCCTTTGCATTTCTGCATTTGAGGAGTGTGGATTTCCTCTTTTATTCTCTCCTTTCTGCCTTCCCCTGTTAGACACAACTTGAGAGTTGTCTCTTAAGGGCTTAATTTTTTGCTGATTCTTTGAAACCTTAGTTCCTGGTGGGTTTCCAGGAACTCCCTGCACAGAAGTATTGTTTCTGGAATGGTCTAACCCAACAAAACCCACTCGAGTGGCTGTATCCTTAGAAGTGCCCTCCCCTGGAGATGGTGCTCTTTTTATGTTGATTTCTTTCTCAGCCATGTTGATTTGCCATTTGAAAACTCTTGAGGATTGGTAATCCTCCAAATCCCTAAAGTATTTCTTCCGTTTTTTTACTTTTTGGTCTTCCTCTTCAATGGCCAATATTTCTCTTAGTTCTTGATTGTATAATTTATAGGCTTCTTCTTTCATTGAAGGTAACAATTTCTCTTTTATTTCTAAAATTTCTTTGTTTAATCTTAAAACCTTTTTTCTCTTCCGATCAATAAAAAAATTTAAAAGACTCATGCCAGCCCCATTAAAAAACTGATACCACTCAGTAATGTCAGTGTCACCTTGGTCAGGGCCAATATTCCACCTGAGACTCCTGGGGGTCATTTTTTCTTGTACATATTTTTCTAGGAACACTATGTCCCATGAGGCATGCAATTCAGCCACCATAATGTTTTTTAATCGCATGAAGATGCCTCTGAGGTCTGTGGAATCTGTGGTGGTATTCTCAAATACCTCCTCCACAGCTATTTTCCTGGTGCTATGATACTCAAAAATATCCATACTTTATCTGCTGTGTCCTGAGGGTAAGAAAATGCAATGGTATGTATTAAGGGAGCGCTGATAAATAAATCGATGAAAAAGCTGCAACTAAAATCCGATTACCCAGTGAGGATAATTAATGCGTTAAGCTACACATAGAAACGGGGAGACCAAGGAGAGAGTGGAAACCAGATGGTGTGAACAGTAGGTGGCAGCTGGCTGCAGCTCCGTGGGCCACATGACAAGCCCTGATGGGCCAGATTCGGCCCACGGGCCTTGTGTTTGCCACCTGTGGTATATACTATTAATTTCAAATGACTACTGTCTTTTTAATAGATACATTTATGTTAGCGAGCTGGCACTTGGGTGATAGCTTAATCTAATTTGAGCTGCTGTCGGAAAAGTGCAAAAAATCTTTTCGAAAGAAGTACCATTTAGTATTCATTATAGTTATAAAATTCATAGTAAAAATTATCGTAGCATAGAAAAGAGTTTTCATTTCTTTTAGGAAGCTATTTCAATAATAAAAATGTCTATGCTTAAAAGAGGAAAGTCTGTAACCCATAAAAACAAAAAAAAACTGGAGAAAATTGAGCACATGCACTAAATTGAATTGTCACCCAGTATATCTTATAATCGTAGTAACAAGAATAGTTGGAAAATCATAGCATTTATTGGAACTAACACCTAAAAAAAGGCACTGAATTAGCAACACAATGTGTCCAGCTGCAGCATAAAACAGATGTTGCACATTAGGATAAAATGAAGTCTGCTAAACACTTATAATTTCACATCTGGCATATTGTAGCTAAACAATGTTACTGTAGGATGGAGCATCTTTAGAAGTATATCTTTGTTCTTGGCCTACCTTTCTACCAGTTAAAAGTAGCTGTCTCCTATTCTCATGCAAAATCTTAATTCAATTTAATTGAATAAAAAGTACTACCAAAAGTACAGATAATCTTAAAGTAATTTAGAAAAGTTTGATATATTGTAAAGTCTTTAATTCAAAGACAGTAACTCTGTTAAGGTTGTTGGTTCTTCGTGTGTTTTATGTCTTAGTTGATTATTACTCATTCCAAAGCAGCAGTGACCACTTGCAGAGGCCACAGATTTTGAATAGTACAGGGAGCATGAAAATTCTGTCCAACTCATTTGACCAATATTAGATATATTTAATATGATATAAAGAGCCTGTGTTGTTCAATATTCTAAAAATCGGAATCACGTTTTATGATAACTATTTAAGTTTGTGAAAGTTGAATTCTGTTTGGTTTAACAGTCTATGCAAACTATTGATCTTTGCCCTTGCCTTGATCCTTGCCTGTATAAGTGCCCACATAGAAATCTGCTTTCTATGAGGGCACTTGCTGAAGAGGAGGAGCCAGGAGTGCCGACAGGGAATCCCAGGAGAAGGGGAAAAACCATTGCACAGAGCAATGACATATTTATTATTTTATTAAATAAAATTGATAGCTTAAAATCACTTAAATTTGAGAAAGTTGTCTGTCACTGTGTATTTAAATATGAAAAATATTAAAGATCTGAACGTATAACGACAATTTATCAACAGCGGTTTCATCGAGCCTGTTGCCCGCAGATTGCATTGTTCCCTTTTGGTCATTTTTGTATTCAACATGGCTAAGTGGTCAAAAATTTTTAGAAACCATGTACACTTTTATACATGGAGTTTGTTAGCTACCTCCTGTTTGTGGATGTTTTCTTCAGGTTTCATCTGGCAACCAAAAAACAAATATTGTGCAAATTCAAGTGCAACCGTACTTGAAACTGAATGTCCTTTGTGTATTTCTTTTTGATTTGTCTAGTAATCCAGTATGAATTAAAATCTTGCACTTTGCCACTGCTCCCTGCACCAGCTATGTGTGCAGCTCAGTGATTATGTCTTTTTTAAGGTAATATTTGGAATAAAAAAAAAAAAGCTTTCAGTGCACGCAAAGTAGATTTTTTACCCTTTGTGACTATGAGGGAATACATTGAAATCAAAGGTTTTAGGGCTGTAAAAGAAGCCTCACCAAATCCGCTCTAGAGTTTATATAAGTGAGGTATTAACATTACAAGATTATGACCTTCAGGGGCATGGACTGGTGTTGAGCATTCAAAGGAATGCAGGACATGTTAAAGAAAACATCTCATGAGGATTAAAATTTTACCTGCTAGTCTATTGTTTCATGTTTACCTGCTAGTCTATTGTTTCATGTTTAAATCATTGTCTCTGATTGTAAAAATAATGGCTGACCAATTCTTAATTAAATCAGATCTTTATGTCTGTTAGGATTGCTTGTTTGCTCAAGCCCTCCATGAATCTAAATTTGTGGTCATTGCCTCTGAACTCCTATGTTGCCAATAATATACTTCCCTTGGTGGCCCTCCTGCAGACTTAGACCAGACGGAAGAGGTTGGATCCTCCATTAAATGTGATGTGCAGAATCAATTTAATGAAAATTATTTTCCTCCCTTAACTTCTTTATGTGATGGCCAACTAGCCATGTAGGATTGCAAAGTTCATTTTTTAGCAGCTAGATTCTCTTTGTGGCTCCTTTTTTAGCTGGTCTGGCTTTTCTGAACATCTATTTTTATTATTTGGTTATCCAGTTAGTATACATACATACATGATTGCCTTTTTACCTTCCCCAGGCAATGCTTGCACAGCTGTAGAGGCGGCTATTGTGTTTCTCTATGAAACATTACATAATTTGGTTTATAGATGCAGTATCGGGCCACCTGGACGGTTTCCACATTGGATGCATATTTGACACATTGCGTGTACTTCCCATGGTTAACTGGTGCATTTATGAGGGTAGTTACGTTTAGCCTGAGATCTGGTGGGCTCTCCACAAATTAGTTCCTTGGTTTCTTGAGTTACACATGGCCAGACTTAGTCGCTTACCATCCTGTTGAAAGGAATCCCTAGAATTAACAGTTGGCCCCCTTGAGAGATACCATCTTTGATAATGGCTTTTCTCAACCTGGACGCACATGGCTGGCTATACAGGAGAATCTTAACGCGATATTAAGTGATATACCTCGGATACCCTTGTATCCCATATGGCTCCCCTTGATGCTCCGATGCCCACCCAGGGGGTTTCTGAGTGTTGGTGCTTTACCGCTGAGATGATTGCTGTAATAGTTTCAGCATCCTGATGAAGCTAACTTTGGGGAAACGTGTCAACACAGGAGGACCTCTTAATCAGCATTGTAATCTGTAAAGCATAGCAGCATCCATTGTTGTTTGAACATATACAGTTAATCTCATTAGCACAACTTCATAATTGTTTTTAATTACATGAAGCATAGATGCTGTATGAACCTTTTTTTAACTATGTTCTGTAAAAAAAATCTATGTTTTTATATATGACTTCTAGACTCTGTGCCTGGCCTATATAGTTCGATCTTTCTTCCTTTTTATTTCTTGGTTTAGAGGATGTAGATGCCAACCGGTGAGTGAAGCTCTATCTTACATTCCTCTCTTCTACTGTTCTCTTGAGTTCAAAAGTATATGCAAGAATCTAAAATACAAACAAGTGACCACTGCCCCCACCTATAACTTGTCTTTGCAGCAAGGAGCACTGGAAGGGCGATGTATGTCAAACAAATAAAAAGAGATTTCCAAGCTCAAACTTACCAACCAGCCAGCAACCAATCAAATTGACCTGGTCAAAAATATGCGTTAAAGCAGAGTTCCACTCAAAAGTAGAACTTCCACTTATCTGTCTCCTCCCCCCCCTCGGGTGCCCCATTTGGCACCTTTCAGGGGGGAGGGGGAGTGGGTACCTGTTTTTGACAGGTACCCTGTCCCCACTTCCGTTGGACCTCACCGCGGCGAGGTACATCAAAGGTCCGGCCCCCTACTCCTCTCTCTGCTTCTAGGCCAATTACCGAGCACAGCGCGCTTCGCGCATGTGCAGTGGGGACCCGGTCGTGAAGCCGCAAGGCTTCTCTGCCGGGTTCCCTTACGGGCAATGGCAGCGGCAGCACCCGACAGCCGATGAAAACATGGCTGGATTCCAGGACAGGTAAGTGTCCTAATATTAGAAGTCAGAAGCTACAGTATGTGTAGCTGCTAACTTTTAATTTTTGGAGGGGAGGGGGGGCAGGGGAACTCCGCTTTAGGAACAGGGGTTAAGTCTGCACGCATTTTGAAATACATGCTTAACTGCTTCCGGTCCGCGCTATAGCCTATATACGGCTGCAGCGCGGACTCGAATTTTCGGGAGGCCGTTTTTAAACGGCCTCCCAGAAGCAGTCTCCCCGCGCGCTCCCGAGAGCGCGCATCGGGGAAATTCTGTGTCGGCCGTGTCCCTTGGACACAGCCGATCACAGATCGTGGTGAATGGCCAATCACAGCGGCCATTCACCACGTGATCGGACCGTCCAATGAGAGATGATCTCATATGTAAACATATGAGATCATCTCTCATTGCCGGCGCTTCTTCCTCACAAGGAGCCTGCAGTGTGAGGAAGGAGGGGGAGCCTCACAGCGCCAGGGACACAGAAGAAATGTAATCAGGGCACCGATCACTAGTGCCCTGATTACAAGAGGTAAAACACATACACAAATTGCCCACAGTGCCCGCCTACAGTGCCCCCCCATCAGTGCCCACAATCAGTGCCCATAGTGCTGCCAGTCAGTGCCCATCAGTGCCTGCTCATCTAGGCACTGATGAGCACTGACTGGCAGCACTATGGGCACTGATGGTGCTGCCCATCAGTGCCACCCGTCAGTGTCCATCAGTGCCATCCGCCAGTGCCCATCAGTGCCGCCTCTGTGCCCAGCAGTGCCACCTCTCAGTGCCCAGCAGTGCCACCTCTCAGTGCCCAGCAGTGCCGCCTATCAGTGCTCATCAGTGCCGCCTATCAGTGCTCATCAGTGCCGCCTATCAGTGCCGCCTATCAGTGCTCATCAGTGCGGCATATTAGTACCTCCTCATCAGTGCCCATAAGTGCCACCTTATCAGTGCCTATCAGTGCAACCTATCAGTGCCCATCAGTGCCGCCTCATCAGCGCACATCAGTGAAGGAGAAAAATTTATTTATTTTCAAAATTTACTCGCAGAAAATAAGAAAAACTTTTTTTTTTTCAAAATTTTCTGTCTTTTTTCTTTTTTTTTGTAAAAAATAAAAAACCCAGAGGTGATTAAATACCACCAAAAGAAAGCTCTATTTGTGTGAAAAAAATGATAAAAATTTCATATGGGTACAGTGTAGCATGACCGCGCAATTGTCAGTCAAAGTGTGAGAGCGCTGAAAGCTAAAAATTGGTCTGGATGGGAAGGGTGTTTAAGTGCACAGAAGGCAAGTGGTTAAGCTTCAGGTCCTGTCAAGGCACCCTGTTTTCTGAAGTCCCTAACTCTAACTTCTCCACAATGGAAGCACATGCATTTTAATGGATAGGCAGAGTGCAGTTGAGCCTGGAAGGAGCCCACCCCTCCTTAAAGGTACAGAGGCACACTGAACACCCAGCACATATCACTATGGCAACAATGATGTCAATGCGTTGCCTGACCAATGTAATCAAAAATACAAACTAATGGCCACTGCCTCCCACTTTAAACGGTCTTTGCAGCAAGGAGCCCTGAAAGGGTGACTTATGTCAAACCAATACAAAGAGATTTCCAAGCTCAAACTTACCAACCAGCCAGCGATATAGTGCTATGTGCTGGGTGTTCAGTGTGCCCCTGTACCTTTTAAGGAGGGGTGGGTTTTTTCCAGGCTCACCTGCCCTCTGCATACCCATTAATATTCATGTGCTCCCATTGTGGAGACTCAGAAGTTAGAGTTCGGAACTACAGAAAACAGGGTGCCTTGACAGGTTCTGTAGTGTATGCATGTATTTTCAAATATGTGCAGACTAAACACCTGTTCTTATTGCATATTGTTAGACAGGTCAGCTCAAGTGGTCGCTGGCTGGTTGGTAAGTTTGAGCTTGCAAATCTCTTCTATTAGTTTGAAATGCAAGAATCTACCTGGCAGCATTATCCAAATGCTCCACTTTAGTTTAATTCTTCCCTACCTGAATTTCTTTCCCTTCCAGATCCACAACGTTAGTCTGTTAAGGGAGTTAAATATTTACATCAACTATATGAGGGGCAAGAGTTAAAATCCTTTTCACAACTCTCAGATGCGCATTTTATACTTTTACGCTAAAAAAGTTGTCCTTATGTCCTGGAAAGGTACTCTATTGTTGTCTACAGAGACCTGGAAGGCCATGTTCAATAGAAAGCTTCCATTATATAAGTTAAAGTGGTAGTAAAGCCCGCTTTGTGATTTTTACCTACAGGTAAGCCACTTTTTCTTTATAATATCAGTTATTTATTTTTTTTTTTAATCTTTATTTATTTAAAGGTATGCAATAATACATAACAGAAAATTGAAAATACAATCAGCAGTAATAGCAATATCCAAACAACAGGTTCAATACATTAGGTAGTGATTTACTTTCAATACATTATGAAAATTAACTAGGTGATTTATGAACGTCAAGGCAACAAGATTGCATCACTGCAATAGTTTCCTTCATCTGAAACAATGTTTAATACAGTAGGGAGAACCTAAGTTAGAGCTATCAACGTACATCGATCTGGTGGATAAAGAGTGAGCGAGAACGGGCACTAAATAATGCTGCAAGGTCAAGTAAGGTACAGAATTAAACCAAGGGATAGTAAGATGAATAAGATATAACTGCTCTCCGCAACATTTGTGCCCTCATGTTATAGCATACCCAATAACATTTTCAAGTTTTTGCAAGATGAGGAAAAGATAGAGGTTGAAAAGGTTAAGAATAGACTAAAGATGAGAATAGGAAAAGAGGGGCCAAAACAATAGCAATGGCCACATATGATACTGAGCTCTATTCAGGAAAGCCGGCAACTATAAGATAGGCCTCCCTAAAGCCCTAATATCCTACTTAAGGACCCCCTATACTACTATACTATTCATGTCCAACACAGAAATAGACGCACGGATGTTCAAACGTCTTGTATAAAAAATGCACATGTACGTAAACATACACACACTGGTATATGTACACTTAAATATGTGCTGGTAGTAGAAATAAAGTAAAACTGCAGTAATGTAATATAAAACTACATGACTAGGTCAACAGAGCCAAAAGTAAAAAAAAAAAAAGAGGGGGCGAGGGGGAGGGGGAAAAGAAAGGTAGAACAGGGATAGTGGAATATATTAATTGCAGCGACTTCTCCAACTGCATAGGGATAAGCTCACAGAGAAGTAGATATACTAAGGGCGGGAAGGTTGTCATTGGATTTCCCCATGAATTTCCAAGTCTTTGTTCAGGCCTCCGGGAGTCAAAAACCCTAACGTGAAAATCCAATAGGATTCCCTCTTGCATAACATTTGAAACCGTCTACCGGAGTCCTGATCCCCACTTATAGCGTTTATGCCAAAGACTCTCAGGCCAGTAGGGTCCCCATTATGGAACTGTCTTAAGTGCCGAGGCACCGAATAGTTGTTCCTCCACTTCTCTTTTACTTTGTCATATTTCCTTAGTATACTGCACTTATGTTTTCCAAACCTGACTCTTAGGGGGCGCATTGTACGCCCCACATAAAAGAGGCTACACGGACAGACAAGGGTATATATAACGAAGGTGGTACCACAATTAATAATTTGCTTGATCTTAAAAGTGCGGCCATCACTCCCCAATATGTCTTTCTTCCTGTGCCACATAAAGGGGCCAGTGCCACAATTCTTCACCAAATTTATAGCTCCCTTTTGGTCAAAGAATGAATACCAAGGGCCCAATTTTCCCTCCTTGTTGTTTCTGAGTGGGCTGACCCTACTTGGTGCTATTCTGCTCCTAAGATCTCTAGGTTTTCTAAACACTATCTCTGGTTTGGATGGTAGGTTCTTTCTTAGGACTGGATTCTGTTGCAGAATTTTCCAATTTCGTTGGAGAAAGTGTTGTATCTCAAAGGCTTTTATATTAAATGTGGTGCTAAATCTAATAGGTGGCGTCTCAACTGATTTTGTTTATGTTTTTGATCATCTTCATACTTCGGGACTTCTCTGTCAAAAAATACTCATCCTTAAGGCCATCAGCATTATAGAGTACCCAATATTTCCTGTATGTTCCCTCAATTATGCTCTCATTGTATCCTTTTTCTCAAAATTTATTTTTTAGCACCAAACCCTGCTCCTCGTAATCGACCCTTTTTGTACATGTTCTATGTAGATGACAATATTGCCCAAACGGAATGTTCTTGATCTACCTCGGGTAATGGTTGCTGTTGGCATGCAAATAGGAATTCCCTGAACAAGGTTTGAAGTGGGTTTTGGATACAATACTTCCGTCTTCCTCAGCTCTGAGCTCCAAGTCGAGGAAGACCAAAGAGGAGTCATCAATGACATGGGTGAATTCGATGCCAAATGGATTATTGCTACAAAAGGAGAGAAATCCATATAATTCTTCTGCTGACCCATTCCAGATAATTAGGCTGTCATCAATGTATCTGGCATAGTGAGCCAGATTCACCCCATATGGGTTCTTGGCCCAAAATAATCTTTCTTCCGAATATCCCATGAAGAGGTTTGCATAACTGGGGCAAATCTAGCCCCCATAGCTGTCCCTCTCACCTGTCTATTGTAATTTCCTAAGTAGGAAAAATAGTTGTGTGTTAGGGTGAATTCAATAGAGTCCATCAAAAATGTAGCTTGTAGGGAATGAAGGTCACTATTGGTGAGATAGTGCTCGATGGCTTTGAGGCCTAACTGATGTTCGATCAATGTATGCAGTAACGACACATCAAGAGAGAGCCATTTGTACTCTTTTGAAGGATGACAAGATGTCCAGCATGTGGCCCGAGCCTCTTACATAGGAGGGTAGTTACGTGATGATATCTTGAAAGAAACAGTCAATATAGCATCTATCTGCTGTATCGAAGGTCCAATAGTTTGGAATAATATGGGGGTTTGAACATTGTGAATGTCTTGACAAAGAGAAAAGAGGGGAATGGCGCTGTCTACTAAAAAGATAAGGTGACTGATCCAATAAGTAAAAAATATGCAAAGGAATATGTAGTAAATGGTGATAACACGATGTGTCGTGGGTATCTGGAGTGTCTCACTATTGTCTGAGACAAATAAATCAGGGCAATAGGCTAGAAGTGACTAATACCTTAATAAAATCAGGTAAGTGCTTTTTAGTAGACAGCGCCATTCCCCTCTTTTCTCTTTGTCTATACTCATATAGCCTTTTGGTTATAGTTGAGGGAGGCTGCAGCCTACTATTATTTCACCCTTTCCTTAGCGCAGAGTATATCCCTTTCATTGTGAATATTTTGCACCTTACATCTAAGTCAGTCAATCAATAATACATCAATATATTTGTACATATACAGTTGTGCTCATAAGTTTACATACCCTGGCAGAATTTATGATTTCTTGGCCATTTTTCAGAGTATACGAATAACACAAAAACGTTTCTTTCACTCATGGTTAGTGTTTGGCTGAAGCCATTTATTATCAGCCAACTGTGTTTACTCTTTTTAAATCATAATGACAACAGAAACTTCCCAAATAACCCTGATCAAAAGTTTATATACCCCAGTTCTTAATACTGTGTATTGCCCCCTTTAACATTAATGACAGCTTGAAGTCTTTTGTGGTATTTGTGGATGAGGCTCTTTATCTTCTCAGATGGTAAAGCTGCCCATTCTTCCTGGCAAAAAGCCTCCAGTTCCTGTAAATTCTTGGGCTGTCTTGCATGAACTGCACGTTTGAAATCTCCCCAGAGTAGCTCAATGATATGGAGGTCAGGAGTCTGAGATGGCCACTCCAGAACCTTCACTTTATTCTACTGTAGCCAATGACAGGTCAACTTGGCCTTGTGTTTAGGATCATTGTCATGTTGGAATGTCCAAGTACGTCCCATGTGCAGCTTCCCGGCTAATGAATGCAAATTTTCCTCTAGTATTTTTTGATAACATACTGCATTCATCTTGCCATCAATTCTGACCAAATTTCCTGTGCTTTTGTAGCTCACACATCCCAAAAACATCAGCAATCCACCTCTGTGTTTCACAGTAGGAATGGTGTACCTTTCATCATAGGCCTTGTTGACTCCTCTCCAAATGTAGTGTTTATGGTTGTGGCCAGAAAGCTAAATTTTGGTCTCATCACTCCGAATGACTTTGTGCCAGAAGATTTGAGGCTTGTCTCTGTGCTGTTTGGCGTAGTAATGGCTTTCTTCTGGCGACTCGACCATGCAGCCCATCTTTCTTCAAGTGCCTCTTTATTGTGCATTTCGAAACAGCCAGTCTAGTTGGCTCTTAGGAAGAGGCAGGACCTCAAAATGCGTCAGCCATACCTGTGGACGTGTATTCATTAATGACGAGATACTGTGGATGCTGCAGTCCTTTATATGATATGCCTGTACCAAACATTTGTTTGTGAGTACCTTTCTTTTATCAAATATATATATTGCTCCTAAGGATAATGCACTAGGCCTGTGCATCTCCTGTTTGTTTCTTGTTTCCTATAATTCAGACTTCCCCAGTCTTGTGAGGGCAGCAAGGCGGCATTCATCCGAATTAGCCAGGACAAAAACTATCCTGACTAGGCTATTGGATCAGATTGAGGGATGGTGGTGGGGGGGGAATGGAATCAGGAAAAGGGATGGCAGTGGAGGGATGAGATCAGGCAGAAGGATGGTGGTGGGAGGAATGGGATCAGGCAGAGGGATGGTGGTGGAGGAATGAGTTCAGGCAGAGTGATGGTGGTGGGAGAGATGAGATCAGGCAGAGGGATGGTGGTGGGAGGAATGGGATCAGGCAGAGGGATGGTGGTGGAGGTATGAGATCAGACAGAGGAATGGTGGTGGGAGGAATAGGATCAGGCAGAGTGATTGTGGTGGGAGGAATGGGATCAGGCAGACGGATGGTGGTGGGAGGAATGGGATCAGGCAGACAGATGGTGGTGGGAGGAATGGGATCAGGCAGAGGGATAGTGGTGGAAGGTATGGAATCAGGCAGAGGGATGGTGGTGGGGGGAATGAGATCAAGCAGATAGGATGGTGGTTGGAGGAATGGGATCAGGCAGAGGGATGGTGGTGGAGGGATGAGTTCAGGCAAAGGGATGGTGGTGGGAGAGATGAGATAAGCCAGAGGGATGGTAGTGGGAGGAATGGGATCAGGCAGAGGTATGGTGGTGGGAGGAATAGGATCAGGCAGAGGAATGGTGGTGGAGTGGGAGGAACAGGATCAGGCAGAGGGATGGTGGTGGAGGGATCAGATCAGGCAGAGGGATGGTGGTGGATGAATGGGATCAGGCAGAGGGATGGTGGTGGAGGAATGAGTTCAGGGAGAGTGATGGTGGTGGGAGAGATGAGATCAGGCAGAGGGATGGTGGTGGGAGGAATGGGATCAGGCAGAGGGATGGTGGTGGAGGTATGAGATCAGACAGAGGAATGGTGGTGGGAGGAATAGGATCAGGCAGACTGATTGTGGTGGGAGGAATGGGATCAGGCAGACGGATGGTGGTGGGAGGAATGGGATCGGGCAGAGGGATAGTGGTGGAAGGTATGGGATTAGGCAGAGAGATGGTGGTAGGAGGAATAGGATCAGGCAGAGGAATGGTGGTGGGAGGAATGGGATCAGGCAGACAGATGGTGGTGGGAGGAATGGGATCAGGCAGAGGGATAGTGGTGGAAGGTATGGAATCAGGCAGAGGGATGGTGGTGGGGGGAATGAGATCAAGCAGATAGGATGGTGGTTGGAGGAATGGGATCAGGCAGAGGGATGGTGGTGGAGGGATGAGTTCAGGCAAAGGGATGGTGGTGGGAGAGATGAGATAAGCCAGAGGGATGGTAGTGGGAGGAATGGGATCAGGCAGAGGTATGGTGGTGGGAGGAATAGGATCAGGCAGAGGAATGGTGGTGGAGTGGGAGGAACAGGATCAGGCAGAGGGATGGTGGTGGAGGGATCAGATCAGGCAGAGGGATGGTGGTGGATGAATGGGATCAGGCAGAAGGATGGTGGTGGAGGGATGGGATCAGGAAGAGGCATGGTGGTGAGAGGAATGGGATCAGGCAGATAGGATGATGATGGGAGGAATGGGATCACTCAGGCAGAGGGATGGTGATGGAGGGATGAGATCAGGCAGAGAGGGATGGGTGGTGAAGGGAAGAGATCAGGCATAGGGATTGGGGTTGAGGGATGAGAGTTGTTTCCCCCTTCTCCATAGTCCATGTGTCTGTGCTTCTCTTCTCCCTTTTCGGTGCCTCCAGTGATGCTTCTGCTGATGTGGGGTCTCCTCGAGCTCCTCCCCCTTCACTTTACTGGTTGACAACTCATCAGCTGACTTTTTGCTCCAGTGTCCATCTGGAAGGGGAGGGGGCTTTGTTCACCAGGCAGGCTCTGCCTCTGTGTTTCTCCAGGAGAAGGCCGAGCTCTGCACAGAGCACCGCATGATGTCATCGGCAATCGATTCGGCCGACTCAGCATCGATGCAGAAACGTGAATATCTGAATTGCGATGCGTCGATGCTGCGATTATATTCAACACCCCTACTTGTTGGAGCCCTTGTTGTACCTTTATTTTTTTGTGTATCTCTTGAATTGTTGAAACTCATCAAAAATATCTTTAAAAAAAATACAGTATCTCACATAGGTGAGTACACCCCTCACATTTTTGTAATTTTTTTTTATATCTTTTCATGTGACAACACTGAAGAAATCAGACTTTGCTACAGTGTAAAGTAGTGAGTGTACAGCTTGTATAACAGTGTAAATTTTCTGTCCCCTCAAAATAACTCAACACACAGACATTCATGTATAAACCGCTGGCAACAAAAGTGAGTACACCCCTAATTGAAAATGTCCAAATTGGGCCCAATTAGCAATTTTCCCACCCGGTGTCATGTGACTGGTTAGTGTTACAAGGTCCCAGGGGTGAATGGGGAGCAGGTGTGTTAAATTTGGTGTTATCGCTCTCACTCTCTCATACTAGTCACTGGAATTTCAACATGGCACCTCCTAGCAAAGAACTCTCTGAGGATCTGAAAAAAGAATTGTTGCTCAACATAAAGATGGCCTAGGCTATAAGAAGATTGGCAAGACCCTGAAGCTGAGCTGCAGCATGGTGGCCGAGACAATACAGCGGTTTAACAGGACAGTTTCCCCTCAGAATAGGCCTTGCCATGGTCGACCAAAGAAGTTGAGTGCACATGCTCAGCGTCATATTTTGTCTTTGGGAAATAGACGTATGAGTGCTGCCAGCATTGCTGCAGAGGTTGAAGGGGTGGGAGTCAGCCTGTCATTACTCAGCCCATACGCCGCACACTGCATCAAATTGGTCTGCATGGCTGTCGGCCCAGAAGGAAGCCTCTTCTAAAGATGATGCACAAGAAAGCCCGCAAACAGTTTGCTGAAGACAAGCAGACTAAGGGCATGGATTACTGGAACCATGTCCTGTGGTCTCATAAGAGAAAGATAAACTTTTTTGGTTCAGATGGTGTCAACTGTGTGTGCCAGCAACCAGGTGAGGAGTACAAAGACAAGTGTGTCTTGCCTACAGTCAAGCATAGTGGTGGGAGTGTCATGGTCTGGGGCTGCATGAGGGCTGCCCGCACTGGGGAGCTACAGTTCATTAAGGAAACCATGAATACCAACATGTACTATGACATGCTGAAGCAGAGCATGATCCCCTCCATTCGGAGACTGGGCCGCAGGGCAGTATTCCAACATGGTAAGGACCCCGAAAAACATCTTCAAGACGACCACTGCCTTGCTAAAGAATGTGAGGGTAAAAGTGATGGCTTGGCCAAGCATGTCTCCAGACCTAAACCCTATTGAGCATCTGTGGGGCATCCTCAAACGGAAAGTGGAGGATCGCAAGGTCTCTAACATCCATCAGCTTCGTGATATTGTAATGGAGGACTGGAATAGGACTCCAGTGGCAACTAGGCTTGTGACGGTATTAGATTTTCATGCTGCGATTAATTGATTAAGGTTTTGCCACGGTATACGGTATTATCACGGTATTCTATTATTAAATTGAAATTATTAAATTTCCACCTCACTTCAATTTCATTGCTGAATTTAGGGGCTTTGGTTCACTTATGCACATTATTATATAGTCAGTCAGTACAGACCCTGTGAACCAGGCCTAAAATAGGTCATCAAGCAGTGTCTGGCCTAACTGGTGATAACTGGTCCTGGCTCTCGGCTCCGATCCGATGGCCTGGTCATTAAGAGGGCAAATCCTTGTGGTCAAGAAGTGGTTAAACCTGAAGGAGGTGTTGTTTATAAATTACTTTACTATTGCTTTAGGCCTGGTTCACATGTATGCGGGTTGGCGGTTCACATGTATGCGGGTTGGCGGTTCACATGTATGCGGGTTGGCGGCCCATATTTGCACAGGCATAGCAGCCCATTGATTTGAACGGGCTGCTATGCCCTCGTTTTCCGCAGAAAAAAGGTGCATGCAGCATTTTTTTAAAATTCAGTGGCCTTGAAATCCATCCTGCTTTTGCACCATGCGACTAACCTGCAGTTCCTGCTCTGGCAAGCTTTCTGCATTTTTTGTATACGTGGGCACGGCATTTAAAAACAGTTTGCGTGTGCAGCAACGGCAGGTAAGTCGCATTGGGGCAAAAGAAGGATGGATTTCATGGCCACTGCATTTTTTTAAATTCTGCATGCACCTTTTTTCAGCTGAAAACGCAGGCATAGCAGCTCAAGCCCATTCACATCAATAGGCTGCTATGCCTGTGCAAATGTGGGCCCCCAACCCGCATACATGTGAACCAGGCCTAAAGCAATAGTAAAGTCATTAATTGGTTAAACCTGCAGGAGGACCGGTGTTTTTATCTATTAATGACTTTACTATTGCTTTAGGCCTGGTTCACATGTATGCGGGTTGGGGGCCCACATTTGCACAGGCTTAGCAGCCCATTGATGTGAATGGGCTTGAGCTGCTATGCCTGCGTTTTCAGCTGAAAAAAGGTGCATGCAGAATTTAAAAAAAATGCAGTGGCCATGAAATCCATCCTTCTTTTGCACCCTGCGACTTACCTGCCGTTGCTGCACACGCAAACTGTTTTTAAATGCCTTGCCCACGTATACAAAAAATGCAGAAAGCTTGCCAGAGCAGGAACTGCAGGTTAGTCGCATGGTGCAAAAGCAGGATGGATTTCAAGGCCACTGAATTTTAAAAAAAATGCTGCATGCACCTTTTTTCTGCGGAAAATGAGGGCATAGCAGCCCGTTCAAATCAATGGGCTGCTATGCCTGTGCAAATGTGGGCCGCTAACCCGCATACATGTGAACCGCCAACCCGCATACATGTGAACCGCCAACCCGCATACATGTGAACCAGGCCTAAAGCAATAGTAAAGTCATTAATAGATAAAAACACCGGTCCTCCTGCAGGTTTAACCACTTCTGGATCGCAAGGATTTGCCCCTTTAAAGACCAGGCCATCGGATCAGAGCGCCAGGACCAGTCATCACCAGGTAGGCCAGACACTGCTTGATGGCTATATAATAATGTAATATGGGCTGCTATGCGTGTGCGTGTATATATATATATATATTTTAGAGCTGCACGATTCTGGCCAAAATGAGAATCACGATTTTTTAGCTTGGAATAAAGATCACGATTCTCTGTGTAACAAAAAAAAAAATTGGGATAACTTTACTGTTACGTTTTTTTTTTTTTTATTAATTAAAGTCTATTAATTGCGTTTGAAAGACTGCTGCGCAAATACAGTGTGACATTAAATATTACAACAATCGCCATTTTTTTCTGTAGGGTCTCTGCTAAAAAAATTTATAAAATGTTTGGGGGTACTTTTCTAGCAAAAAAAAAACTGATTTTAACTTGCAAGCAACAAGTGTCAGAAAAAGGTCCAGTCTTTAAGAGGTTAAACTTCCTTTCTCCCTGGCAGAGGGAAGGAAAAGATACAATGTAATCATTTTTGTTTATAGTTACTGGGAGAGAAAGGGTTAGCTGTGTGAGTGAATGAGTCATCCAGCTCACTGAAATGTATCAATTCACAAGTCAGACCCAGGAGCAGAGAAACTCGGTATTTTAAAAATGCCACAATAACAATACCGTGGCTATGCAATACCGCGATATATCGAATTACCGAAAACCGGCATATGTCTAGTGGCAACATGTGAAGCTCTGGTGAACTCCATGCCCAAGAGACAGTGCTGGAAAGTAATGGTGGCCACACAAAATATTCACACTTTGGGCCCATTTTGAACATTTTCACTTAGGGGTGTACTCACTTTTGTTATCAGCAGTTTAGACGTTAATGGCTGTGTGTTGAGTTATTTTGAGGAGACGGCAAATTTACACTGTTATATAAGCTGTACACTCACAACTTTACATTGTAGCAAAGTTTCATTTCTTCAGTGTTGTCCCATGAAAATATATAATAAAATATTTACAAAAATGTGAGGGGTGTACCCGCTTTTGTGAGATACTGTAAATCAAATACAAATATGTCTTCTGGATTTGCCCCTTGGGACGCTCTGTACAAGCTTTTAGGTTAAAGTATAACTTTCAGATTTTGCCTTTTATGCATTAGCCAGATTTTTAACATACCTTTGGAACGCAGGCTAAGTATCCAAACCTGATGGACGTTGTGTTATAACTGCATATATTATAATGTATCATTCTGTTATATTATCTAGCTGATAAGCAATTATATTTTCCCAATGTAACATCACTTGCAGAATGGATCCTAGACATAAGTCAGTGTATCTGTTATTGGCTAATAAGTGGTTGGTTTTTGTGTGCCTCCTATTACAGAGCTATTTTTAAATTAAGTTCCTAGGTAACTATTTTGAAAGGGAAATATCTTGTTAATTAATCTTCTGTCATCAAACTACACATTTAAAGAATTAATGTGACCATAGGAATTGTAGTAGTTGGCAGCTAATTGTTTTATATCCTGATCAGCCATTTGTTTTGATTTTGTACAGTTATGGGGACAGAAGCATACAGAAATAACCAAAGATAGAGACATTTAAAGCACCTAAACAAAAATTGTTTCATCAGAATAATATCACTTACCTATGAATGTAACCTGGCAACTATAATTGATAATACAGGCAGTGAAATGGTATTATAATTTCACATACTAAAAATACAATATTATCGAAATGTAAGGAGATGGAACCTAACAAATATCATAGTTGGGAAATATCAGTATGTATAAAAAGTATATAAGTTGTTGTTCTTCTTCATTGTCAGATAATTTTGTCTAGCTAGTGCCTAGAATTTGGAATTCGATATTAGATTTGAAAGTGAGTTTGTTGGCTAACCTTACTTGCCCCAGATCCATTAAGAAACTTCCATGTGTTTTCTCCCATCCTCTCATAGCCCCTAGCACTAAAAAAGCATGCACTCTGTTTTAAGATATTGATAAAAACTTCTGTGACCGATCCCTGGCCCAACTCATCCTACTCTCTCTTGTTTCTTGTTGACCAGTGAGGTCTCTCAACGCATTTGATAAGCAGAAATAAAGTTACTGGGGTCGTAGAAAGAAAAAACAGGGTTAGCCACTTAAGCTGTGATCTTTACCTAATATAGCACCTGGGTTTTGAGGATACCCTGGTGCTCTGAAAAAAAAAAAAAAAAGGATGTGGTCCAACCTTTGAACAATTTTTTTTACTCTTTCAGTTTTGTTAAAATAATAAGATAGCATATAAAATTGCTACACAGGCCATTTTAAAGTTTGATGTGATTTTGATTTGATGTGAACTTACCTTTCCATTTCAATCTACAGTTGCTGAAATTTTCTAAACCTCTCAAAAACATTAAATGCAATATGGCAACATGCTTTTGTAATTGGCTGACTGATTATCTCAGAAGTCTCTACTAAAGATACACTATGCATGTATGCATCCCTAACAATAAGAATTCAGCTTTCCTAAGGCTTGCAGATAATGCAGCTTTTCTCATTATAACAGTGAGAATGTTTTAGATGGTTAAAATGAAGGAAGAACCTCACATTCAGGATTCGGTTTGTAAAGGACAGGGTAAAACAAAGCAATTTATTGTATTTTCTGGCGTATAAGACTACTTTTGAACCTCAAAAAAATCCCCCAAAAATGGGGGGTCGTCTTATACGCAGAGTATAATATCTCCAAAGTAACCTAAGTATAAGTATTACTGGTAGATGTAATCTCTCAAGATGCTGGCTGTGTGGGAATCCTGTACCGTTATACAGTATGTACCGTAGCTTCGGCTACATACAGTATACCGCGCTGAGCCAATCAGGGAGAGCGATGTATTCTATTATTGAATGCAAAGCCTGCTCGGATTGGCGGAGTAACATCAGCCTGCCTCTCTGACTCTGCCAATCCAAGCAGGCTTTGCATTCAATAATAGAATACATCGCTCACTGTGATTGGCTCAGCACGGTATACTGTATGTAGCTGAAGCTACGGTACATACCGTATACCGGTACAGGATTCTCGCACAGCCAGCGCCTTGAGATTACATCTACTGGTAATACTTAGGGTACCTTGGAGATATTATGAGAGATTACATGTATTACAGTACTAGGGTACCCTGGAGATATATGAGAAATCTGATGTTTTTCAATGGTGTTGCCTTGCTTCGGAAGGGGGGTAGTCTTATACGGCGAGTATAGCCCAAAACCTATGTTTTAACTTGAAAATTAGGGGGGTCGTCTTATACGCCGCAAAATATGGTATTTAGAGCAGAAAAAAGGTAAGGTTTGCTATGCTTGTCAGTTAATACATAAACAGAATGTTCAAAATAACTCTGTTGCTTCTTGTCCCGTTTTCTCATTTTAGTTTTTCTCACAAAAGAAACCTCCTAAAGGACTTTATGTTTTTGGAGATGTTGGTAAGTTATAGAATAATATTTTAATTTAATTTCACTGTTTTAAAGTTTGCACACTGCATTTTACATTACTGCTTGCTACTGATTGCTACTTTACTTTTTATACTCTGTGCTTAAGTATAGGACATCTTAAAGTAGAGCTAAACTTACCTTTCCTTTAATGGTCCCACCCCTTGTTGGCATCATCTGCTGGGTGCCAGTTTTCAAAAATGTTAATATGCCGACATAGGATGACGTCACCCTACTGTCACATGCGCAGCAGTCAGTCATCCTGGCGCATAGGGACTGTGCTGGCAATGTAAGCTGAGCGACATTGCATGTCTCTTCGGCAATAAAGAGCCTGCCTGCTCATAGTTCGTGCTCACATTTAGCATTACCTAATTTTATTCCTTATGCTGCTAGCTTTAGTAAATGGACAGTAAGTTATATTTACTTGTTTTAAACTTTTTTTTTTTTTACTTTTTTTCAATTGCTTCCTGGTTTTCTGGCCTAGGCCAAAATTATGTCTTACATCCCAGGAATCTATATGGAAATTTTTATTCATCTAGAGGAGGGATGGAGAAATCGTCTCAGCAAAGCGCGCCCTCCTGCCTGCATGCCTGACTTAAGGGCAGATGGATTCCTGGAAGTAAACGCTACATGAATCATCTGCCCTTACTCAAGATAGCTGCAGCTAGAAATGCTGGGGGGGGGGGGGTTTAAAAGTGATTTCTCAACAAAATAAAACATGGGAGATATGGATTTATGATTCAGTGTTCTTTAAGGCTACATTCACACCTGAGCGTAGCGTTTTCGCGCGTTTTTTACTGCGATTTTTACCACGATTTTACCATTGAAATGAATAGGATTTGTCTTGTTGGGCGTTTTGAGAGCTGATCCTAGAGCAGAAAAACTCCCCAAAAACGCCCCAAAACGCCTACATGTGAACGGAGCCTAAATAATAAAAGGTAATTAAATAGTGTTTTCGGTTTGTGGTGCTCAGGTACAGTTAAGTTCTGCATTAACTCTGCTGTTGACTACTTTAGCTACTTAAGGACCGCCCCACGTACATTTACTGCGACAGAGCGGTCTATAAGCGCAAAATCACGTACCTGTACATGATTATTGTTGACGTCTCTGGGGCGCATGCACGCACCGCCAGAGCTGTGCTTCCGCTGTGATTGGATACAGCAGGAGCAAATTGGCGGGTCCAGCGGCCATGATGGCTGCCGGGACCCGCTGGTTGTTCGTAGGACAGACAGAACAGTGCCTGACGAAGGAGCACGGATGCTCCGAACGCGTGCAACTCCTGTCTCCCCCTCCCGGAAGTGACATCGGTCAGATCGGAAGCAGGAAGCCGGAGTCTCGCCGAGAGTCCTCAGCCGCCACTCAACCCACGGACAGGCTGCTATACAACAGCCTTCCCGCGGATACACCGGCACCCCGCCACCCTCCTTCACCACACTGAACTTAGGAGAAGAAGACGGATGGTCTTTTTTTTTTACCCACCATACCTGTTCACTCTTACTTCAGAGTAAGTTATTACTTTTTTATGTGAAAATAAATTTTATTTTACACTAAGCCGGCGCCGCTTTCTTTTGCTTTAGAACAGTGGTCTGCCTATGTAAACAAGGCAGACCGCCGTTCTGGTACAGAGGGAACACAGATGTCTCTCTTCCTCCAGTCAGTCCATCCCCCACACAGAAAGCACACCCAGGGTTACCCCTTTGATTGTCCCTGATGTTAACCCCATCCCTGCCAGTGTCATTTATACAGTGAAAGTGAATTTCTTTAGCACTGATCACTGTATTGGTATCACTGGTCCCCAAAAAGTGTCACTTAGTGTCAGATTTGTTCGCTGCAATATTGCAGTTCCGCTAAAAAATGCTGATCGCCGCCGTTACTAGTAAAAATAATAAAACAAAAAGTACAGTTGATTCTTAGATACAGCATGGTTTTTGATGGTGGCTACTAGATAGCCAAGTTTGGAGAAATATAATTTCTTTATTACACATTGTGGATCTATTTCTCTTTCGTTCATTGACACAGCTCCTTATCTTCTTAACCATTGGATTATACTGCCCCTTACAGGAGTAGGACACTAGGCAGGAAAAAGCTTGACTACACCTATGGGACAGTCCCAGGGGGTATACTCCCACTCTCAGCTATAGGCACTAGGTTTTTTTCTGCCTAGTCAGGAGTAAGGACCTAGTTCCTTGCTGGGATCTCTGGTCCTGGCAATTTTTTTCTTTTAAATGGAGGCTGACCTGCGAATTAAACGTCCTACGAAGGCGCATACGACCTGGCCTCGCCCTGAGTCGCAGCGTTCCTCCTGGCTGACATCCCCCCATTCCGATGGAGCAGTGGTCTTTCAGGAGCAGTGCCCACCCTGTTCCTGGTTTGGTAAGTAGCTGTCCCCCCTCTAACCCTGGAAGTTTTTGGGGTGGATGTAGGCCCCTCCCTGTGATGGTTGGATCACCAGCTTCCCTTCCTTCCCATGCAGCATCCCCCCTTCTTGGGGGTCCTCTGCGGACTTGTTACCCCACCTCCATCTGCCCACACCCTCCCTCCCATCCCATGGGATGGCAATACCTTTTAGGTCAGTCTGGAGTGTCGAGCTGGTGATGGGGGTGGGGGGGGAGTGCGCCGCCGGCGACTGGACGATCAACCTTTGGGATGGGGCTGTACCTGGTGGAGGCTCCAGCCAGGGCCCCCCTTTCTGCTGGGATCGTGTTTGGTGCTCCTGGGGTCCCCCTTGGGCCTCCGGGAGCCACGTGGCCATTTTCTTGTGGCCTTTTGTGCTGTAGATTGGTGGCCATGTTTGTGTAGCCTCTGCGATCATTTTCTTGTGATTTTCTCATTGAAATTAGCGGCAGCCATGTTTTTGAAGCTATATGATGGTGATTCCGGTGCTGGGAGCCCCTTCTCATCTCCTATTGCTGACTCCTGGATCTTTCTCCTTCTGATCACCGTATGGTGTGCAGTTTGCCTGGCGCTGTAAGTGCCTGATCGGTGGTTGTGAGTTTTTTTGTGGGGTTTTCTCTCCCTCTTTCTGCTATAGCAGTGGTAGCGCTCTGTGCTGGACCCTGTGATGCTGCCAGCACGATGGGGGTGTCCCTAGCAGTGTTATACACTTTTTTTGTGTGGGTCCCCCTCTTCTCTAATGGAGTCCCTGGAGCATATTTCGCCACCTGATTCCCTCTCAGAGGCTGCTGGGCCCTCCGGGTCCCAACAATCCCTGACTGCACTGACGGCGGTCCTGTAGTCCTTTGTATCCAAGGTGGATTTGGTCCTGGGAAAACGTGCTAGCAAAAAGCGCCCACGCCTTCACCTGCTTAATCTGTATCATCAGATCTTGAATCTGATTCGGCTGCCGCGGATGCGAGTTACCCTTCTGGGTCTTCATCCACGTACCCTGTGTGTTCAGATAGGGAGGATGATTCCTCTGTTCCTCTAGCCACGCATGAAAAGGCGCTGGTGGATGCGCTGATTGTGTCAGTGTGTGAAACTTTGAGAATGGAGGATGCAGCTGATGCTGCGTTGGAAGCGCCGGTCCCTTTTGGCACCCACAGGCTCTCCAAGGGGGCGAGGGTGTTCCCCTTTCCCACTTACTTTGATAATATTATCACTAAACAGTGGGGTTGTCCAAAACACACTTTGCGTTCTCTTAGTGTTTTGCAATGTGGTATCCTTATGAGGATTTGCTGCTTAAAAAGTGGATGGTCCCACCTGTAGTAGACTCGCTGGTTAAATAAAGCCACCTTAATTTCCGGCTGATAGGAGATCGGAGGCTCTCCCGCCATATGTTCACTGTGGCTGGTTCGGCACCTAGGCTGGTATTTGCTATTGCCCTGGTGTCGCAAACTCTGACCGAGTGGGCTAAACTTTTACGGCGGGAACTGGAGGGGGAACAGCTTCTCCCTGCCTCTGCGGGTCTGGAGAATCAATTGGCCCAGGGGCTACAGTTTGTCTGTGATGCCTCTTTGGATGTGGCTCCTTTGGTTTCCAGACTGTCTGTCTCAGCAGTGGTCATTAGGCGTATTATCTGGCTGAAATGCTGGTCTGTGGATCAGACTTCTGAGAAGACCTTATCTGATCTCCCATTTGTGAGGGATCGCCTGTTTGGAGCTTCCTTGGATGACATCATTAAGGGCCTCATGGGGGAAGAATACTCTTCTTCCGCAGGCTTCCAAGGGCAAGGAGCCCCGTCGTAGATGGGGGCCATTCTTCTAGGCTCATAAGATGCCTTTTCATCCCTCAGGGTCCCAAGACAAGGGATCTAAGCCCTTCAGAGCCCCCACTGGAGGTTCCAGGAGGACCTGGTCTGGCAAGTCACTAGCGGACTCTTCCAGACTTGCGGACAAGTCTTCCTCTGCATGAAGGGGTGCCCTCACCCGTAGCTGGGGTGGGGGGAGTCTTCGCTGGTTTCTGGATTCATGGATCGGCTATAAGATCGAGTTTTTGGTCTTATCCTCCAGAAAGGTTCTTCCCTTCCAACCTACGCTTGTCCCCAGATCGCTTATGGGGTCTCTTTGGGGTAGTGCAAGACTTGTTACTTGAAGGGGCAATTGTCCCAGTTCTGACTTCGGAATGTTTTCAGGGGTTTTACTCAAACCTGTTTACAGTTCTCAGGAAGGAAGGCAAGATAAATCAAATTCTGGACCTCAAGGCACTAAACTGCTTTGTGTGGGTACAGAAGTTCTGAATGGAGTTCATTCACACTGTAGTGGCCACCCTACATCAGGGGGGATTTCTCTTTAGTTCATTGATGAATACAGCTCTTCATCCTCATGACCGTAGGGTTATGCTACCCCCTACAGGAGATAGGACACTAGGTAGAGAAAAGCTTGAGCACGCCTATGGGGCAGTCCCTGAGGGTATACTCCCACTTCCTGCTATAGGTTTTCAGTTTTTTTCTGCCTAGTCAGGAGTAAGGACCTAGTTCCTTGCTGGGATATCGGGTCCTAGGTATTTTTTCTTTTTGAATGGAATTTTTTTTCTTCTTTTATTATTTTTTTCCTGTGAGAATCTACTATCAACTGCCAGACTGGGCGACGAACTGGATAATCTAGATCATTAGGATCCCCCCAGTCCGGCCAGCAAGCGTATGCAGACCGTAACTTTGCTCTAGGTCAGCTGCGACATAGCCCCACTGGAGGGGGGGGGCTGGCCTGTGAGTCAAACCTCTCACAGGGGTGCATATGAACTGGCTTCGGCCTGAGTCGCAGTATTCCTCCTGGCCGACAGCACCCACATTATGATAGAGTGGTGTCCTGTCCAGAGCGGTGTGTATCCTGTACCTGGTGTGGTAAGTAGCTGTCCCCCCTCTACCCCTGGCGGGTATTTGGGCGGATGTGGGACCCTCCCTGGGATGGTCGGACCCCCAGGTTCCCCTCCTTCCCAATCGTGTCTCCCCTCCCCCCAGCTCTGTGATCTTTTTGGCCTGTGGCCCCCATCTGCTCATCCACCCTCTATTCAAACCTGTTTATGGTTCCCAGGAAGTAGGGCAAGGTGCGTCCAGTTCTGGACCTCAAGGCGCTGAACTGCTTTGTGCGGGTACAGAGGTTTCAAATGGAGTCCATTCGCATGGTGGTAGCATCCCTACATCAGGGGACTTTCTCGCATCCATTGACATCAAGGACGCTTACCTTCACATCCCTATTTGTATTGCCCATCAGCGCTTCCTCCACTTTGCCGTGGGCGAGGAGCATTATCAGTTTGTGGTGTTACCCTTTAGTCTCGCCTCCACTCGTTGGGCTTTCACAAAAGTGTTGGCACTGGTTCTAGCATTACTGCGTCAGCGGGGGGGATTGCATTACTGGGGTACATGGACGATCTGCTTTTGCGGGCAGAGTCTTCGATTGCCCTGTTGACCATAATGGAGATCACTCTCCAGAAGTCTGCTCTGGTTCTGTCCATGAGCCTGGAATATTTGGGACTGACTCTGAACTCGGCCTCGGCCAAAGTGTTTCTCCCTCTGGCAAAACTTCAGAAGTTACGGGAGGCGATTTGGCTTCTGCTGTCCAGCAGACGGTCATCTCTTCGGACTTGCATGCGGGTGCTGGGCGGTTCCATTTAAAGCGGTAGTATACTCAATGTTTTTACTTTTACCTACAGGTAAGCCTATAATAAGGCTTACCTGTAGGTACAATTAATATTTCCTAAACCTGCACAGTTTAGGAGATATTTGCCCTGCATGCAGCCGCTGACACTAGCGGCGCATGTGCTCTGAAGGTCCGGCGGATCTTCAGAGTTCCTTGCCGGCTAGTTGCCGGAAAAAGTGACTCCCCCGCGCATGCGCGGGAGTGACGTCTTTGGGGCTCCGGCCACTTATAGCGCCGGAGCCGCCGAACCCAGAAGAGACGCAGAGGGAGCATGACAGCTCCCACAACGGTGTCTGGGCGTCTGTGTCGGGGGTTCGTTTTAAAGTACTGTGGCAGGGCACATGGATCCGTGATCGACGGAAGATACGTGTCACCGTGGTTCCTGGCCTTGGTGGGATAAGAGCCGGCAATTCTGTGTCAGCAGCAGCTAGTGCTGCTTGACACTTTTCTATTTTAGTATGGCTGCAAAGCCGAATCCGGGCCGGCTCTTATTGGGAGCAGTCAATGTGTGGGTGGGTGGCTGCTCCCCACGCTCCAGGCCAGGTCTTACCTGGGGTTTATAAGGCAGACAGCCTAACAGGTGATTGATAATTATCTCCATGCACCAGAAGGCTGTGGAAGTGAGTGCTGAGGCTGGAAAGGTTACAAGCAGGTGAACTGATCCGTTGCTGTGTGTGAACAGCACCAAAGAGACACAGGTGAATGGACTTGTTGCTGTGTTTAAACCTGCCTTAAAGACTGTCGTTTTCCTTTTTGTTGGGTGTGAGTTAACATCTAAAAAAGACTGTTACTTTTGTGTTCCCGAAGTGTAAATAAAACACTCCTGATTTACCTCAAGAACCATCTGTTTTGTCTCTATACTGCACCCGCAAATCCTACCCACAAGAGCGATGCATACTAGCTCATTATGCCTTTGTATTGCAGGGTTTGTTTTATTTTTTTTTTTTTTTTGCAGTATACAACCGCTTTAAACAGTTCCACACAAAATCTCTGCAAAAGGAGATTCTGGTGAAGTGAAACAAGGATCCTCAGTCTCTGGACAATCTGAACCTGTTGAGCCAGGGAACAAGGGGCTCCCTGGTTTGGTGGCTTCACTCTCTGGCACTTCTTCAGGGAAAATCCTTTCTTCCCCTGCACTGGACGGTTGTCACCACGGATGCCAGCCTATCTGGGTGGGTGGGGCGTCCTCTGCACAGATTGTGCTCAAGGGGTCTGGGCTCTGGAGGAGTCCAGGCTACCAATCAGTGTACGTTTCTTTCCAGCCCTCTCTGCTGTACACATTCCTGGGGTGGAAAATTGGCAGATGGACTATCACAGTCGACCGGCGTTGGACCAAAGAGAATGGTCACTTCATCTGTAGGTGTTTCGTCAGTTGTGTCTCCGGTGGGGGACTCCCATGGTGGACTTGTTGGCTTCTCTCCTCAACAGGAAAGTTTAGAGGTTTGTGGCACGGTCTCGGGACCCTCTAGCCAATGCCACAGATGCCCTAGTGGCTCCCTGGAGTCATTATTATCTGATATACGCCTTTCCTCCTCTCAAGCTTCCGCCATGACTCCTGCACAGAATCTTCCAGGAAGATTTACCATCGTATTTGGAAGACGTACATCGCGTGGTGTAAGTCTCTTGGGGTTCACGCTCGCTCCTTTTCGGTGACTCGGGTCTTGGCTTTCCTCCAGCGAGGGGTCGAGCAACGTTTGGCTTTGAGTATCATCAAGGGCCAGGTCTCGACCTTGGCGATTTTCTTTCAACGTCTGTTGGCTTCGCACTCCTTGGTGTGTACCTTTCTCCAGGGAGTGAAACACTTGGTTCTCCCATAGTGTGGTCTCCATTTCGGCCGTGGGACCTCAGTTTGGTGTTGTCAGTTTTTCAGAAACCTACCTTTGAAAATATTCGAGAGATTCCTCTGCTTACGTTGTCCCAGAAGGTGGCCTTTTTGGTGGCTATTACTTCGGAGCGCAGGGTGTCTGAGCTGGCTGCGCTGTCTTGCTGTTCACCTTATCTAGTTGTTCACAGGTGTAAGGTGGTTCTTCGACCATGTCCGTCCTTCCTTTCGAAGGTCGTCTCTGATTTTCGTCTGAATGAAGACATTGTGTTGCCTTCCATGTGTCCTAAGCCTAAACATTATAAGGAAGTTGCCTTGCATACCCTGGATGTGGTTCGGGCAATCAGGGTGTACCTGGTAGCTACAGAGTCTTTTAGGAAATCATACTCACTATTTGTCCTCATGGATGGACCTCGCTAGGGGCTGGCTGCTTCTGCTGTGACCATTTCTGGATGGATCAGGCAGAATGTGGTTCAGGCTTATTATATTAAAGGTCATGTTCCTCCTTTCCTTGTCAGAGCGCATTCTACTCAGGCGCTTAGTGCCTCCTGGGCCTTCCGACATCATTCATCATTGGTGCAAGTTTTATAAAGTGGATTTGTTGGCATCTGCGAATGCTTCTTTTGGCTGCAAAGTTTTGCAGGCTGTTGTTTAGAGGATTGTCTTCTTTGAGGGTATTTTTTTCAGGGGAGCTCCAGTTCTCAGTTGAGCACCATGTTACCTGGTTGGCTATGTTTAGCCTTTGGGAAGTTGCTTTTTTCTGCCGTTCCCAGCCCTCATTTTTGACACTGTTTTGGGACGTCCTTACGGTCATTAAGATGAAGAGCTGTGTCCGTCAATGAGCGAAAGAGAAAAACTGGATTTTTGTCTTACCATAAAATCCTTTTCTCTGAGGTTCGCTGATGGACACAGCCCCTCTTTGGAGTTGGGTTTTTTCTTCTGACACTCCTTGTTACAAAACTGAATACCTATAGCAGGAAGTGGGAGTATACCCCCAGGGACTACCCCATAGGCGTAATCAAGCTTTTGTCTGCCAAGTGTCCTACTCCTGTAGGGGGCAGCATAAGCCTACGGTCATGAATATGAAGAGCTGTGTCCATTAATGAACATCAGAGAAATGGATTTCTCTTTCGTT
The DNA here is from genome assembly GCF_965119305.1 of Pelophylax lessonae. Classification (NCBI taxonomy): domain Eukaryota; kingdom Metazoa; phylum Chordata; class Amphibia; order Anura; family Ranidae; genus Pelophylax; species Pelophylax lessonae. The sequence continues at coordinate 394,388,230 of NC_138770.1, forward strand.
CAGCTCCATATCTCCTTGACCCATGGGTTATGCTGCTCTTCCTAGGAGTAGGACACTAGGCGGAAAAAGGGTTAACAAAAGTTAACAAAGCTTAACTACGCCTTTGGGGCTGTCCCAGGAGGTATACTCCCACTTCCTGCTCTAGGATATCAGTTTTTTTCTGCCTAGTCAGGAGTAAGGACCTAGCTCCTTGCTGGGATCTCTGGTCCTGGCATTTTTTCCTTTTTTTTTTTTTTTTTTTGCCGTAAACATTTTTATTAAAGATAAAAAATTAAGTTCCTTTTAAACTTAATTTTTCTTCTTCTTTTATTATTTTCTGTTCCTGCGAGAACTACAATTAATTTGGTTCCTGTGATAACTACAATCAACTGCCGGACTAGGCGATGGACTGGATATTCTAGATCTATAAGGTCTCCCCAGTCTGGCCAGCGGGGCGTGTGCAGGTCTCAGCTCTGCGCTAGGTTGGCCGTGACATAGTCCCACTGGACGGGGACTGGCCTGCGAGTAAAAACACCTCTAGCCCGCAACACCCCCCATTCCAAGATGGGGAGGTTGTCTGTCCAGAGTGGTGCCCACCCAGTTCCATGGTGTGGTAAGTAGTGTCCTTCCCTCACCCTTTGTGGTCCCTCGGGGTGGATGTGGGCCCCTCCTTGGGATGGTCGGACCCCCGGGTTCCCTTCCATTCCCCCCAGCCCCTTTGGTCTTTTGCCTTGACTTTGGATTCAGCCTTAGCCAAGGTGTGTTGTGGTGGATTCAGTCTCCAGCACTATGCCAAGTCAAGTCCATCCTTCCGTTGTTTTGGACGGTGGTGACCACGGACGCCAGGCTATCGTGCTGGGGCAGGGTGCTGGGGAAGCTCTATGCCCAGGGTACCTGGACAATGGAAGAGTCGAAACTACCAATAAATGTTTTAGAGCTCAGAGCAATAAAGCTTTGTCTGAGCCACTGGACGACTCGTCTACAAGATTATCCTGTTCTAATTCAATCAGACAACGCCACCGCTGTGGCTTACATCAGTCACCAGGGGGGCACCAAGAGCATCTTGGCAGCCAAAGAGGTGGCCAAGATTCCGGCCTGGGTAGGAAAAATGTATTCCAGCCCTCCCTGTTGTACACATTCCAGGTGTGGAGAACTTGCAAGTGGATTACCTACTGTAAGTCGTCAGGTTTTGGATCAAGGGAAGTGGTCCCTGCACCCGGAGATGTTTCATCTCTTTCATCTGTGTGTTCGGTGGGAGACTCCCAAGGTAGAGATCTGCTTGCTTCTTGCCTCAATAAGAAGGTTCAGAGATTCGTAGCCAGGTCTCGGGATCCTCTGGCCGACGCCACAGATGCTCTGGTGGCCCCTTGGGGTCAGTATCGGCTAATTTATGCCTTTCCTTTCTTGAAACTCCTGCCGAGGCTTCTGCGCAGGATAGAGGTGGAAGGGATTCTGGCCATTCTGGTAGCTCCGGACTGGCCTCACTGGTCTTGGTACGCAGACCTAGTAAAGTTGGTCGCGGATGCTCCTTGGAGACTTCCTCTCAGGGAAGATCTGTTGTCTCAAGGTCCAATCTTCCATTCTGCTTTACAGTTGCTTGCATGGCTGTTGAAAGCCAAGTGTTAAGAGACAGAGGTCTTTCTGACTCTGTGATTCCTACGCTGTTGAAGGCTAGGATGTCAACTTCAAGGAAGATATATCATCGTACGTGGGAATCGTATATATTTCATGGTGTGAAGCACTGAAGGTGCACCCTTGCTTGTTTTCGATAGCTAGGGTTTTGGCCTTTCTGCAGAAAGGAGTTGAACAGCAGTTGGCTTTGGGCAGTATCAAAGGCCAAGTGTCGGCTTTGGCTATATAGTTCCAACGCCCTTTAGCTATGCATGCTTTGATTCATACCTTTATATAGGGAGTGCGCCATATGGCTCCTCTGAGAAGGTCCCCGCTACCTCCGTGGAACCTCAATCTGGTATTATCTGTTCTTCAAAAGCCTCCTTTTGAGAACATTCTGGAGAATTCTCTGTTTTTGTTGTCCCAGAAGGTTGCCTTCTTGGTGGCTATCACTTCCGCTTTGGAGAGTATCTGAACTGGCGGCGTTGTCCTGCCGCTCACCTTATCTGGTGATACACAGGGATAAAGTAGTACTTCGACCTAATCAATCGTTTCTTCCTAAGGTTGTTTCTGATTTTCATCTGAATGAAGACATTGTGTTGCCTTCACTATGCACTAAGCCCAAACATTCTAAGGAATTTGCGTTGCACTCTTTAGATGTGGATCGGTGATCAGGGTCTATCTGGAGACCACTGATTCTTTTAGAAAATCAGACGCTCTTTTTATCAATACTGAAGGATCTCGTAAGGGATAGGCTGTGTCTCTGGTGACCATATCCAGATGGATCAGGCAGACGGTAGTTCAGGCTTATTCACGGAAGGGTCAGGTTCCTCCTTTTCCTGGTGAAGGCGCATTCTACGAGAGCGCTGAGTACCTCTTGGGCATTTCGCCATCAGGCATCGGCGCTGCACGTCTGCAAGGCGGCAAGCTGGTCATCTGTGCATACGTTTACAAAATTCTACAAAATAGACGTGTTGGCATCTTCGGATGTTTCCTTTGGCCGCAAGGTTTTGCAGGCTGCTGTTTAAAGAGAACTGTTTTTTTTTTTTTTGTTTCTCTTCGAGGGTGTATTGTGTTTTCAGGATGAGCTCCAGTTGTTCTTGGTTGAGCTCCATATTACCTGGTTGGCTAAGTTTATCCTTTGGGGAGTTAAGTTTTCCATTTGCGTTGTCTTCCCACCCCTCATGAAAATACTCCTTTGGGACATCCCTATAGTCTCTGACTAGATTGAGCTGCGTCTGACTCACTAGACATCATCCCAGATCACCGGCAGTCATCGTTGGCTTTTTATGCTTTTGTTGGCCCATTAGGCATATGCCTATTTGAGCCAACTACATCTGGTAAGTCCCCCTCTATCACTGGTGGTGGTTTATACACGATTGGGTGATCTCCATAGATGAAACGTGAAGACTTTGGAAATCTGTTGAGCACTTTTCCTGCAGAGTTTTATCACGAGTGACTTTGGACATTTCTTTATTCATACTAATATTTTGCACATGCTTTGTGGTTTGTTTGCCCCTCTTGGGATAGATGTACTCACCTTTATTTGTTAGCATACTATATATTTTTATCTTCATTCTTATCATTTTATTTTATTGGATATATTTACATTCCTTATATATGCACATATCCTTTACTTGTTGGCTTAAGTTGGAGTGAGTATTATATTTTCTAATATATTCTCATCTCATTTTCACGTATGAGGTATTGCACCCACACTAGGCTGAGATTGTTTTTGGATTTCCCTCACCTGTTGTAATCCCAGTCCTTCATATATTAATTCTAGCGCTGCACATTTTTCTTCTTTAGTGCTGCAGGCTTGCAAGGCGGCTACCTGGTTGTCTGTGCACACTTTCACAAAGTTTTATAAGGTGGATGTGTTGGCATCTGCGGATGCTTTTTTTGGTCGCAAGATTTTGCTGGCTGCTGTTTAGAGGACCTGGTCCTCTTTGAGGGTGTATTGTTTTTTTCAGATGAGCTCCAGTTGTTTATGGTTGAGCTCCATGTTACCTGGCTGGCTACGGTTTAGCCTTGGGAATTTTTTCTTGCTGTTCCCACCCCTTATGTTTGATACTGCTTTGAGAAACCCCAATGGTCAAGAAGATAAGGAGCTGTGTCTGTCAATGAATGAAAGAGAAAATTGGATTTTTGACTTACCGTAAATTCTATTTCTCTGATGTTCATTGACGGACACAGCACCCACCCCTTTGTGGAGTTGGCTTTCTTCTGACACTGCTGGTAACAAAACTGAGTGCTTATAGCTGAGAGTGGGAGTATACCCCCCCTGGGACTGCCCCAAAGGCATAGTCCAGCTTTTTCCTGCCTAGTGTCCTACTCCTGTAGGGGGCAGTATAACTCAATAGTCAAGAAAATAAGGAGCTGTGTCTGTCAATGAACATCAGAGAAATGGATTTTACTGTAAGTCAGAAATCCCATTTTCTCTTTCGTTCATTGACAGACACTGGAATTTGCGTTGCGCTCTTTTTTCCATCCTATATATCTTTAAGATATTTATAGATCCTTGTCTACAATTTACTTTATACGGGATGTTTAGTTGCATGATATAGTTTGAATTTAGTCAAATGTGTAATGAAAAATTATTGAATATGTTAATACATTTTTTTCTTTTTCAAGGCACTGGAAAAACCATGGTTATGGACATGTTTTTTGCACATGTTGAAGTTGAAAAGAAAAAGCGAGTGCACTTTCATGGATTTATGCTTGATGTGCATGAAAGTAAGTTGGTTATATCACAATGTTTTGTAAGTGCTGTCTTAACTAGGCTTGGTTATAAACTATACAGTACTCTATGGACACTCTGCATCTGGTTCCTTAAAAAAAATTATATATGGAACAAGCTCTTGTGCAATAGTTAATTTACAACCTACACTAATTTTACAGTGTCAGTAAAATAAATAGACAATATGCTTTCTGGTGTTGCACCAGAAAGGTCGCTTTTATTATACCAGTCTTTGCTATCACAGGTTCTGTTACTGGTATTTATCTTAAAATGATTGTAAAGTCTAGTTTTTTTTTTTCCTATAAAAATAACAAACATGTTATACTTACCTGCTCTATGCAGTTGAATTTGCACAGAGCAGCCCAGATCCTCCTCTTCTCGGGTCCCTCTTCTGTGATCCTATCCCCTTCCTCCTGTTGAGTGCCCCCACAGCAAGCAGCTTGCTATGGGGGCACCCGAGCTGAGTCACAGCTCCCTGTGTCCATTCAGACACGGAGCCCCAACCCTGCCCCACCCCATCTCTCTCCTGATTGGCTAGCTGACTTTGATTGACAGTAGTGGCAGCCAATGGCGCTGCTGCTGTATCTCAGCCAATCAAAAGGGAGAATCTTGGACGCTCGTGGAGATCGCTTGACAGAGAGGGACTTCAGGTAAGAAATAGGGGGCTGTACACAGAAGGCTTTTTATCTTAATGCATAGAATGCATTAAGACAAAAAACCTTCTGCCTTTAAAACCCCTTAAAGTATTTTTGTATGTCATTGACATTCACCATTTACTTTTTTGTATAATAAATTTTAGTTTTTCATATTATATTTTCTGTAGGTGACCATGTTAAAGTAGTTACATTTTTTAAAATTTTATTTTATTTTACACAGGAATACATCGCCTTAAGAAAAGTTTACCAAAAAGGAAAGCAGGATTCATGGCCAAAACCTATGACCCTATTGCCCCTATAGCTGAAGAAATAAGCGAAGAAGCCTGTTTGTTGTGTTTCGATGAGTTCCAGGTGATTAACTTTAATACTGTTATTTATTTATTTTTTTTGCCCAGGGTGCTTAAAGCGGAGTTCCACCCAAAAGTGGAACTTTCGCTTATATGCTTCCTCCCCCCTCCGGTGCCACATTTGGCACCTTTCAGGGGGAGTGGGGGAGCGGGTACCTGTTTTTGACAAGTACCCTTACCCACTTGCGTAGACAGCGCCGTGGCGCCTTCCCTCAGAAGTTCGGCCCCCCTTTCTCCTTCCTGTGCCGCCGGGCCGATTAGAAACGCAGTGTGCTTTGTACATGCGCAGTATGGAACCAGCTGTGAAGCCAAAAGGCTGCACTGCCGGTTTCTCTTACCTGGAATTGCCTTGAATGGTGGCATCAGCACCCGAGAACCGATCCGAAAATCGGCTTCGGATGCTGACATCGCGGGAGCCCCGGACAGGTATGTGTTAATATTAAAAGTCAGCAGCTACAGTATTTGTAGCTGCTGACTTTTCTAGGTGGGGGGGGGGGGGGAACTCCTCTTTAATTTATTCAAGTTCAGTTCTTTGACATATATAATGGTTCATGAAGGACCAGGTCAGTGCAGCCTGCTGACTATCGTGGTAGGGGAATACTCGTTTTTGATCCCTCTGTAGTTTCCAATCTAGTAAACCCTGCTGCGTCAGCAGGTCAGTGTCTATTGACAGTTATCAATTACTGGAAATCAGAGACACTGGCTTCTTAACTCCTATTTGTGGGTGCGGTTTCCATGATCAGTCTGTTCAAGTAACAGTGAGAAAAGCCGACTATGCACATTTATGCATTGGAGGACTGCTTTTTATTTTTGTCTCCTCTAGTTTTTCTACATTACCATGGTACCTTTATAATGTGCCCCATCAGCTGTTTCATAACATTCTTTTTCTCCAAAAACATGTAGACTAAACAGCACTGTTACTGACATGCACCTTTATTTATTTTGTCAAAGTCAATACTCAAGCCTTCATCTGAATCTGTATTCATGTCCCTAGTCACCTATGCAGATAGCAGTGACGCATGACTGTCATAGGAAGGGCAGAGGTGTATGTAACTTACGGGCTGTGATTGACAGTCTGGCTTTACCTTCTCTATCCTGTAAGAGAGACAAAATGGGGGCACCCAATGGGAGAATAACTAGGTCTCTGGGGGCTTCTGCATATATCTGTCAAATTAAAGATTTGCTTAAAAAAAACAAACACATTTTTTATTGTTAAGTGAAGTTATGAAACCTGTTATATGCTTAATATGCTTTTAACTTTATTTAGGAAATGGGAAGTTCTCTTAGACTTAGAGAATGGTTTCTAGTGGTGTTAATATCATTGATAGGGTACCTGCTAAACAGAAGACAAACACACAGAACAGTCTGAAATTTTCAGCAAGATGCACATCATTTGCGCCAACACTAATTACTGGTTTTATATGCTTATATTTGCTATTCATTACGTGGCTCTGTACCAATCAGCAGATGACAGAGTCTCAGCCACTTACACATGTAAATTAACTATTAGATTTTTCTTTCCTCTTTTTTCTTACTTAAGTGAGTCATAATAGAAAGCAAGTCTAGGTCATAATAAATCTTTTCTCTTAAATGCTAATGAAATTTCTCCATTCTCTTCATTAGTAGACTGCCATTAGTGGTAATTTGTAGCCTTCGCTTTTGTTCTACAGTATAATGAATGCTGAATACTATAAAAAAAAGACTATTACAAGAATACGTTGCTCATTGTTTTCCTGCTTACTTCTCCCGCTCTGAAACAGAGCTGTAATTTTACAGTATAAGTAAGGGGACAAGATCAAAAGAGAGTAAATTGGCAAGCAAGCACATCAAGTGACTCTTGCTTTATTAATTAGATAGCTTTTACAAATCAATTTATTCTCCTAAGGCAAAAGGCATTTGAATCTTGCCGCATCAAAACACTACATTACAGCCCAGGGCAGATCTATGCAGCTTTTTTTCTTACTCATCAGTCTCATAGTTCAGTATAGTCCTCTCAGTCATATAATCCAAATGTTATTACGGAGCTTTCCAAACACTGGTTCAGAAGTAATGTTTAGCTCTGTAAAAAGGAAAATCATTACAACTGTGTTATGGCAGAAAGAGGAGGTAAATGCACGTAAATTGCATGGCAATTATCTGAAGCTGCTCTATATTGCTTTGCACAAGCATGCATTTTGCTAGTTGAGCCTCTGGTTAAGAGTAGCATTTTAAAATGACACCAGCACATTTGTTTCTGTTTTTTTTCCCATTAACAACAGATTCTGAGCATGATATAATGTAGCTTAAAGGGTTTTTTTTTAATTCAATACTGTTTTCATTTTGATTATGTATTGTCCCTTCATTTAATACTTTGCTCCACATTGGCTAGATTTAAAGGGTGGAAAACATACACATTGGCTTTTCACATTTTCTATTGTAGTCTGAGGCACCCAGAACTGAATGTTATGGTAAAAATGCATGTCTTATTTCTTGTCATTATTTATCTAATACCATTTTGACCATCTAAAATCATAGTCTGGGATAACGTGATCCCATATATCATGACCTTAGTAGAACAAAAATATAACATTCCTTCAAAACCGTTCCTACAAACTAAAAATAAAAACAGTATGAATATGTAATACCACCTGTTCATCAAGAACACCCATACCATGGCAACAAGTGCTCCCCATGGGCAAAAGGGCTGCCCCAAAAAAAGACGAGAAAAAAAGAAAACAAAAACAAAAGAATTAAAAAAAAAAAACAAGAAAAAAAAAATACCACACGCATGTCTTATCTATTTGGGGAGCTTTTTCCCGACCAAGGAATATCCCTCTAAACCGCCATTTTAAGTCAAGACCCAGCTACAGAATAGAAGCTATTTATATAAAGGATTTTAGGATGTCAGAGCTCAAAAACTCAATCCAAGGAGACCAAACTACCATATACTCAAGATAACATTTATGTATACTCTCTGGTAATTCCTCCATTCTCCCTAGATGATTTAGTTCAACTACCCACTCTTTACTAGTGGAAGCGACCTAAGTATTCCATAATGTAGGCATAAGTATTTGCACTGTGGAAAGGAGGCGAAGCAGTCCCTTTTTAGGCACCCCCTTGGAGCCCAGATAAATAGACAGTAAAGCTTTTTCAGGAGATTTATGATATGGTGTGCCAATAACAAGGGAGCAAATTTGAAACACAGACTCCAAAAATGGTTTATTCAGGGGGTAAGTCCACCATATGTGGATCATTTTGCCTACATCCCCCCTGCAGGAACTGCACTTTTTAGGGTAGTTTGGGGACATTTTGTGCAGCCTTGCTGGGCATCTATACCACCTGGTTAATATGTTATAGTTCTTCTCCTGTATATGTGTTGAGAAAAATTATTTAAAAGTTAGAAAGCATGATTTCTTCCCATCTTCTGCAGTGATTATATGGCCCAGTTCTCTCTCCCAATCTCTGGTGTAATATGGACAATAAGGGAATGCATGAAGTAACAATATACCAAATATTTTGGAGATAGTGTGAGAGCACTCTGCATGCCCAATTCAAAGAGACTCCACTTGAGTTAAGTCCCTATAAAATATACACATTTTAGATACATGTATATTAAATGCTGAAGCTGAAAATAATGGAGCAATTGGCCTGGGTAATTAAATTCTGTGGTCACTATTGCATTAAAAGTTTGAAGTCTCTTAACCGCAAGAGCTTGTTTAACCACTTCAGCTCTGGAAGGTTTACTCCCCTTCATGACAAGGCCATTTTTTTCAATACAGCACTGCGTTTAACTGCCAAATGGGTGGTTGTGCAACGCTGTAGAGCTTTCTTTTGGTGGTATTTATTTGGTCACCTCTGTGGTTTTTATTTTTTTGCGCTATGAACAAAAAAAGAGACAATTTAAAAAAAAAAAAAAAAAAACAATATTTTTTACTTTCTGCTATAAAAAACATCCAATAAAAAAAAATGTAAAGAATCAAATTTCTCTTTCGTTCATTGACGGACACAGCTCCTGATCTTCTTAACCATTGGGTTATACTGCCACCTACAGGGGTAGGACACTAGGTGGAAAAAAGTATAATGATGTATATGGGCAGCCCCAGGGGGTATACTCCCTCTCTCTGCTATAGGTACTTTTTTCTGCCTAGTCAGGAGTAAGGACCTAGTTCCTTGCTGGGATTTCTGGTCCAGGCAATTTTTTATTTTTGGATAGAATTTTTTCTCCTGGTTTTTTTCCTGTGAGATCTACAATCAACTGCCGGACTGGGTGACAGGCTGGATATTTTACATCCAGTGTTCACCCCAGTCTGGCCTAGCGAGGGCGCACAGAACTCAGCTCCGCGCTAGGTCGGCCACAACATAGCCCCACTGGACGGGGGCTGGCCTGCAAATTAAACATCCTGTGAGGGCGCATATGATCTGGCCTTGGCCTGAGTCGCTGCGTTCCTCCATAATCCGGTGGAACGGTGGTCTGTCAGGAGCGGTGCCCAACCTGTTCCTGGTATGGTAAGTAGCTGTCCATCCTCTAACCCTGGAGGTTTTTGGGGTGGACGTGGGCCCCTCCCCGCGACGATTCGACCTCTGGCTTCCCCTCCTTCCCATGCAGCGCCCCCCCCCCTTTTCGGTGGCCTTGGCCTGAGTCGCAGCGTTCCGATGGAGTGGTGATCTGTCTGGAGAGGTCCCCTGCTTCCTGGTATGATAAGTGACTCCCCCCTCCCCCTTGAGGGTTTTGGAGTAGATGTGGGCCCCTCCATGGGACGGTCAGACCCCTGGGTTCCCCTTCTTCCTGTTAGGCATCCCCCCCATCGGTCTGGTGGTCCCTATGGATCATGTCGCCCCCCATCCACCTCCCTCCCTTCTTCTACTGACGCTTGGGCTGTGATGGTGGTCTGGTTAGCAGGGTGCTTTGCTGGCAATGGGGGGTTTGCGCCGACGGCGACCAGGCGATCGGCTGGGGGGGCTGTACCTGGCGGAAGCTCCTGCCATGGGCCCCCCCTTCCTGCCTGTCCTGTTTTCTGAGGCCTAGGGATCCCTCCTGGGCCCCTGGGAGCCTTGCAGTGCCGCCATTTTGCTGTGCAATATCACTGGTGGAAATGGACTTCATATATGGACTTTTTTTTGTTTAATATGTTTTTATTGAGAAGAAAACATATGTCAGAAGGTTCATACCATACAATCATAGCAAAATATTAAACAGGCATGAAATGGTTTAAACGGTGAAAAAAAAAATCCAAGAATATCATAGTAGAATACAACATGTACTTATCATCATTCGCGTAGATAAATCACTTAATAGTCACATTAACCATCTTGAACAACATGTAGAAAGAAAGAAAGTACAGAGGAGAAGAGGAAGTAAAGAAGATGGGGGGAGAAGGGACCGAAGGAGGAGAGGAAAAAGGGGGGGGGGGCGACCGGCTCGCATGACTATTGCCATAGCACATAAAACAAAAGAGAATATGTAACCAGTACCCAGTGATGATTAAGATACCAACTCAGCATAAGTAGATGAGTACGTAAAGGAAAGCCAACAGGCCCATATCTTATGAGCTCTGTCAGATTGGTTTCTGTAATCCAACGTCATGTCTTCCATATGATAGATATGGTCAACCAATTGAAGCCATTGCGAAACCGTGGGTATAGTCGTGGTCTTCCAGAATCTGGGAATCAGTGCTTTCGCAGCGTTTAAGAGATGAGGAGTAATAGAGTTCCGATATAGGCGTGCTGGCGACCTCGTGCAATGAAACAGTACGGCCCATGGGTTCCTCTCAACCAGGGAGCCCTGGATCTGCTCAATCAGATTCAGTATCGCTGACCAATATAGCTTGATAGCCCTACACGACCACCATACATGAGCGTGGGTGGCAATTTCACCACATCCACGCCAGCATAAGTTGGAGCATTCAGGTAAAATTTTATGAAGTTTTGCTGGGGTGTGGTACCAGCGAGTCAATAATTTATAGTTGGATTCACAGATCTTAGAGGCTGTAGATGAAGCTGAGGCAAACTGAAGGATCCGTGAAATTTGAGGGTCCGTAAGCGGGATGTCCAAGTCTTTTCCCCAAAGCCGAACAAACATAGTGGGGGCAGGAGGATCAATTTGAAGAAAGCATTTATATAACAATGAGATGAGGCCCTGCGGCGGGTCTTCAGATCTGAGTAGTTCCTCAAGCAGGGTGAGGGACGACAAAGAACGAAGCGGATGGGACAAGGATTTCACAAAACATTGCAGCTGGTTTATATTTCCATCTGTCCATAAAGGAGTGCGAGCCCCGGGAGAGTAGCACCTCCAGAGGTAAGATACCATCTGTGGAAGTAATATGGTGGAGTCTCGGAGATGGAATTGACAGCCAATTCGGTAAAGTGCCTTCGCGTTGACCTGGGGTAAAATACGAATGGCCAAAGAGAGGCATGAGAGGAGAATTATATTGCCAAGCGTATTTGCGATGTAAAAAGTCCCAGACGTGCATTGTGGATTTCGTCAACGGAGACATAAATTTAGAAAGAGTGCGGGAAGTCGGAGGAATCCAAATCTGGCTAAAGAGGTCCGCACCCCCGAGCCCACACTTCAGACGGACAGACGGTTTAGAGGAGGAGAAATGTTGCCATGAGAAGATCCTGCTCAAAACCACCGCGTGATAATAATGGTTGAAATCAGGGAGCGCAAGACCGCCCATAGACTTAGGTCTAGTGAGCAGATCATGCGCCACTCTGGGGTGTCTACGAGACCAGACATATTTCAAGATCAAGGATTTAAGAGTAGAGAAAAACCCTGGGGGAACATGGAACGGTATCATCTGAAAAAGGAAGAGCACCCTGGGCAAGACGTTCATTTTGAGGACATTAATTCTGCCGAACTAGGACGTAGCTAAGTGATGCCACTTGTTTAAATCTGTTCTAATCGCGTTAAGAAGGGGGATATAATTGTAGCGGAAAAGTTTAGAGGGGTCAGCGGTTAAATGTATGCCAAGGTATTTCAATGACTTAGGTTGCCAAGTGAAAGGGAAATGAGGGCGCATAGAACTAACCATTCGGGTGGGGACCGTTAAATTCAAGATCTCGGATTTGGAAAGATTGATTTTGAAGTTTGACATACGGCCATAGGCGTCAAAAGCAGAAATGAGATTAGGGAGAGTAATAAGGGGTTGTTGGACATAAAACAAGATGTCGTCCGCATACGCCGCATACTTGTGTTCGGTGTCGCCGATTTGAACGCCATGGATAGTAGGGTCAGAGTGTACATGAGCTAGGAAGGGTTCAAGGGAAATAGCAAATAGCAGAGGGGAGAGGGGACATCCCTGGCGCGTGCCATTGTGCAACGTAAAGGGGTCACTCAGAGTGCCGTTTATGCGTAGCCGAGCTGTGGGGTTGTCATACAGAGCTCCTATCATTCTCAACATCTTAGGCCCTATCCCCAAATGGGACAGTGTCGCCATAAGAAATCCCCAGTCCACTCTATCAAACGCTTTCTCCGCGTCAGTAGACAATAGAAGAGTGGACTGGGGAAATCTGCGAACATGGGAAATGATGGAGATCGTGCGCTCAGCATTCTCCCTCGCCTCCCTGCCCGGCATAAAACCGGTCTGGTCACCTGAGACCCAGCTGGGGAGCAGAGGGAGCAGACGGGACGCTAGAACTTTGGCGTACAACTTCGCGTCAATATTGAGCAGGGAGATGGGGCGATAGCTCCCACACAAACTCGGATCCTTACCCAGCTTGGGGAGGACCGTGATGTGAGCATGGATAGTCTCTGGTCTGAACCTACCCCCTGGAGGAAAGGGTTTTAGTGTAGGCAGCTAAATGAGGAAGAAACTCTTCCTGGTACGTACGGTAATAAGCGACTGATAAACCATCTGGGCCAGGGGCCTTCCCAGAGGCCATGGACAGGAGAGCTTTACGCAATTCAGTAACCGTGATCGGGAGTTCAAGGGATTGGAGAGCTGACTCAGGAACCGCAGGGAGATTGGCGTCTTGCAAATATTGTTGGATCAAAGATTCCCTTTCCTGAGGATCCGATACAGAGTGTTGGACGTGGTATAATGATTGGTAAAAATCCCAGGAATGATTTCGCTATAGCTTTAGTATCATGTACTATAGCATCCCCTGCAGTCTTAATTTTGGGTATAAAAGAGGCCTAGCCAGGAGTTTACTAGGCTTGTTCCCCCATTCGTAAAGCTTTTGGGATATACTACGATAGGTGTTTTTTTGCTCTATGTGATATAAAGATTTCAATTCCTCCCTCTTTTGGGTCAGGCGTGTGAAGATCTCCGGAGACAGAGAGGCCTTATGGGTACGTTCTAGCACGCTGATGTCTGAGATGAGGGTTTGCTGCTGACGGGTGCGCTCCCTTTTTTTCTGCGTCCCAAGTTCCATGAGAGAACCCCTCACCGTGGCCTTATGGGCTTCCCATACAGTGGAGGGTGAGAGCGAGTCCAGAGTATTGTCTGCAAAATATGAGGATATGGCCATACCAATATGGGTTTTGTCAACCGGATCCAGCAGCAAAGTATCATTCAGTCTCCAATTATTCTGCTTAGTTGGGAGGGAAGGAACATGAATTGTCAAACTAACAGGGGTGTGATCGGAAAGCGAAAAGGGGTGTATGGTAGTTTTGGACACTAGAGATAGATGATGATGATCAATAGTCAAGTCTGGAGTACATGGCATGTCTAGGGGAATAGTAGGAAAAATCGCGAGTGGAAGGGTGGGCTATCCGCCAAGTATCCATAAGCTGGAGCTTATGGAGTCGTTTATGCAGGAAGGTGAGACGTTTATGAGAGATCGTGGATTTGCCCGTGGAAGTGTCTATGAGAGGTTCTAAAGGGGTGTTGAAATCCCCAGCGAGGATAATACATCCTGACGCGAAGGAATCCAACTGGGACAATACATCTGATAGAAAACCTACCTGGTTGTGGTTGGGGGCATAGACGTTCGCCAGTGTACAGGGAGTGTTGCCCAGGGTGCCCCTCAGAAACAGGAATCTACCGCTACTATCTGCCAAAGTTGCATCACAGGTAAACGAGGTCCCCCTACGGAAACCTATGGCCACACCTTTACCATGGCTAATGTCAGATAGACTGTAGTGCCAATCTGGTTATTGTGGTGAATACAATTTGGTAGAGGTAGTGTGTGTCAGGTGGGTTTCCTGCAAAAATGCTATGTCACACTGTAGTCTGCAGAGTTCCCTAAAAAGGGCGTGTCTCTTACCTGGGGCGTACAACCCCCGGACGTTGAAGGAGATCAAATTGAGTGAAGCCATAGGAACCGTAAGAGGAGTACATCACATTCCACCATACACTGGAGCCAGTACGAAGCCGGTCGCCTGCAAGGAGGGAGAGAAGAGGGGGGGAGGAGATGCGGAGGAGGTGACCCTCCACATGGGAAAGAGAGAGAAGAAAAGTGAAAAAGAAACACAGCAATAGGAAGTGAGCACGAGAGTATCCACAGGTGCAGATACCGAAAACACAACAGTATTCTGTGAGGGCACGCATAAGAATGCAGTGCAGCAGTGGGGAGGCCCATCCCGTCCGTGCACCCCCCCACATTACCTGGTGCGAAGCCAGGGGGGAAGGGACCGTACAGGTGGGCACCCCTACTGGTAGAGGGCAGCATAAAGGGGACAGCCATGGAGAGGGAAACGCCCCTCCGGAGGAGAACCGCTTAGCTAACACATGGAGAAAATCAGCATAACACATGCGACTGTTACTAGTATCAGCCAAAAAAAAAAAATGGAGGAAGAGACAGCCCAAATAAAAGTAAAACTGAAAACAAAAAAAAGGGGCTAAGTCTCATAGTGTCCGGGTCCAGCCGCAACGGCAAACAAAAGCACAGGAAAGAAAAAAATATCCTGCAGCAAACATGTAAAACAAGTCAAAAACATGGGGTAAAAACCTTGCATCATAGAAAAGGAGACAGCCTTGGGGAAGTCAAGACATCCATCGTGTAACCGGGTAGACTAGAACAAACGAGAAACAGTTACCCATAGTAGTGAATGGTCAGCGACCAAAATGGCTGATTAATTAAGCTTCTGAGCGGAAGATGGGGTGGCCTGGCGCGATTTCCTGGAGGCCCTTTGCCACTGTTGGTCTGCCAGAGCCGCAAACCCGGGGGTCTCATCTTGCCAGCCGGGAAGGTCAGGTGGAGAGATATTAAGATCCATGCAAAATTTATCCAGGTCCTCTGGGAATCAGGTGGAGAGATATTAAGATCCATGCAAAATTTATCCAGGTCCTCCGGCCATCTCGGGAGGCGATGAGACAAGAGGGAAAACCCCAGCGGTACGGGATATTATTTTGGCGCAGTTTTTCCGTTAGGGGTTTCAGCGCCCTCCGACGTTCCAGGGTCTCCCTTGCCAAATCCGGGAAAAAAGACAGTGTTGCACCATCAAAGTCCAAAGAAGCGGCGGCACGAGCTTTCTGCATGATTTGCTCCTTTTCATCATAAAAATGCACCCGGCAGATGACATCGCACGGCAATTCTGAGGACAGGTTGCGCGGTCTCAGGGCAGGATGCGCTCTGTCAATTCGGATCTGATGGTCCGATGGAAGGCCCAAAAGTTTGGTAAAGATACCTTGCAGAGTGGCGGTCAGATCATCATCCTTCGTGGCTTCAGGCAAGCCACGGATGCGGATGTTATTCCGCCGATTACAATTTTCCTGGTCCTCGATCTTGTATAAGGCCATTCTGTGCGCAATAGCCAGGCGTCGGGAGTGTTGCTGCAGCTCTTTAATGGCAGTGGAGTGATTATCAAGGCGGGATTCGGCCTCTTCAACCCGGTGAAATACCTGGGAAAGGTCCGAGCGAACGGAGTAGACTTCCTTCTTGATCGCCTTCTCCAAACAGTGGAGCATAGAGGCTAGCTCAGACTTGGTAGGGAGTCCGCTGACCAGGGCAGCCACGTCCGAGCGGCGCGGAGAGCAAGTCTCTCGGTCCGAGCAGCACGATGTAGCGGGAGAGCTGTGGCGCGAAGCCGGCCTGTGACGGGAGGCGGAGCCACCGCTACGCGGCGTACAGGCCACATCCCCGGCCTCGAGTGAATCTTCGTGCTCAGCGGCCAGGAACCGTTTAATGGAGCCCAGAGCCGGCGGTTTGGAGGGCAGAGACTTCCCAGTGCGTTTCCCCATGGCAGTATAGGTGAAGTTGGGTACAGATGCAGGCTATATTCAGCAAAAATCGGGTCCCTCCGGAGGAGCTCTCACCGTGTGCGTCCTTACTGCTTCATGCGCAAACCACGCCCCCCCTCATATATGGACTTTGTTCATAATGTTTTAGCGCTACATATTTTATTTCTTTTTTGCCATTTTGCTGTGGCCTGTGAACTCAATGCGCGGCGGCCATGTTTATGTAGTCCAGAGGCCATTTTGCGATGGTTTGCCTTTGAAAATAGTGGTGGCCATGACAGTGGAGCCCTGTGGACGGAGATTTTGGTGGTGGAAGCCCCTCCTCATCCCCTGGTGCTGACTCCTGGATCTTTTCACTTCCTGATCACCGCACGTGAAGTGTAGATTATCCTGGTGGCTGCAGGTGCCTGTTTCTGCTGGGTGGTGAGTCTGGTGGGGTCCTCTCCCTCTCTGCTGAGAATTGAATCGGTGCTCTGTTACTTGCGACCGAGTGATGCTGCCGGAGCGGTAGGGGTGTCCCTTAGCAGTATTTTTACACCGTTTCT
Organism: Pelophylax lessonae; assembly: GCF_965119305.1. Classification (NCBI taxonomy): domain Eukaryota; kingdom Metazoa; phylum Chordata; class Amphibia; order Anura; family Ranidae; genus Pelophylax; species Pelophylax lessonae. The sequence goes on from NC_138770.1 coordinate 394,405,207, forward strand.
TGTGGGGTCCCCCTATTGACTCATAGAGTCTTTGGAGCACATTTCCCCACCTGATCTCCTTTCTGGGGCTGCGGGGCCCTCAGGTCCCAGCCATCCATCGATGCTCTGACAGCGGTCCTGGAGTCCTTTGTGTCCTGGGTGGGGGTGTTTTTTGGCCAACGGGCTTGTAAAAAGTGCCCCCTGTCTTCCCCTGCTTCATCTGTCTCCTCAGATCCTGAGTCTGATTCAGCCTCCACAGACCTGAGACACTTTGCTGGGTCTGCGACCACACACCCTGAGTTCTCAAATAGTTGGGAAGATTCCTGCACGTCTGCAACCGCGCACGAAAAGGCGCTGGTGGATTCACTGATTGAATCTGTGCGTGAGACCGTAAAAATGGAGGACGCAGCTAGCGCTGCAACGAAGGTGTCGGTTCCCTTAGGCAGTCACAAGCCATCCAGAGCGGCAAAGGTGTTTCCTTTCCCTGCCTATTTTGACAGAATTGTCTCTAAAGAGCCCACAATATGTACACCCTGGCTGGTTCAGGACTGAGTCCGGTATTGACCATTCCACTGGTGTCGCAAACTTTGACCGAGTGGGCTAAGCTTTTACGCCGTGACTTAGAAGGGGAGCAGCCTGCCCCTGCCTTTGCTGAGCTTGCGGATCATTTAGTCCAGGGGCTGCAGTTTATTTGTGATGCCTCTTTTGATGCAGCTCCCCTAGTCGATAGGCTCTCTTTCAGCAGTGGTCCTTCGGCATATTTTTTGGCTCAAATGCTGGTCTGCGGACCGGACTTCTAAGAAGGCCTTGACTGATCTTCCTTTTCAAGGAGATCGCCTGTTTGAAGCTACCCTGGATGACATCATTAAGGGTCTCACAGGGGGGAAGAGTACCTTTTCTTCCGCAGGTTACTAAGGGCAAGGACTCTCATCGCAGATGTGGTCCATCCTTCTGGGCTCATAAGAAGTTTGTTTTTTTGGGGGCAACTGACAAGGGATCAAAACCCTTCAGGGCCTACTCTGGTGGATCCAAGCAAACTTGGTGTGGCAAGTCGAGAGCCGGCTTATCCAGACCTGTGAACAAGGCTCCTTCAGTATAAAGGTGTGCTTTCACCCATATCGGGGGTGGGGGGACGTCTTTGCTAGTTTCCAGACCCGTAGACTTCCCTGGTACAAGACAAGGGTGTCCATGAAGTCATACGGTCTGGCTACAAGATTGAGTTTTGCTCCTACACCCTGGCAAGGTTCTTTCCTTCCAACTTGCATCTGTCCCCGGACTGCTTACAGGATCTGTTTGGGGTGGTACAAGACCTGTTACATCAAGGGATGATTGTCCCGATTCTTACATCGGAATGTTTTCAGGGTATTTAGCCAAACCTGTTTACAGTTCCCAGGAAGGAAGGCAAGGTGCGTACAATCCTGAACCTCAAGGCGCTGAACTGCTTTATACAGGTGCAGACATTCAGAATGGAGTCTTTTCGCTTGGTGGTGGCATCTCTGCATCAGGGGGATTTTCTCGCCTCTATTGACATCAAGGGTGCTTACCTTCACATTCCAATATGTGCCGATCACCAGCACTTCTCCGCTATGCCGTGGGAGAGGAGCATTATCAGTTTTTGGCGTTATCCTTTGGTCTCGCCTCTGCTCCTCGAGTCTTAACAAAAGTGTTAGCCCCGGGTTACGCCAACGGGTATAGCGGTGCTGGGCTACTTGGACGACCTCCTTCTGTGAGCATAGTCTCCTACTGCTCTGGTGGAAACCTGGGAATCACCATACAAACTCTGAGTGAGTTTGGCTGGATTCTGAATTTTCAGAAGTCTGCTCTGGTTCTGTCCCCAAAGCTGGACTATCTGGGTCTGACTCTGGACTCGGCCTTAGCCTCTGACAAACTCCAGAAACCGCAGGCTGCGATTTGTCTTCTGCTGTCCAGCGGATGGTCATCCCTCTGGACTTGCATGCGGGTGCTGGGCCTGATGTCTACCTTCGAGGCGGCTCCGTTTGCACAGTTCCTTACGAGGCTCCTGCAAAGAGAGATTCTGGCCAAATGGGACAAGACTCCATAGTCTCTGGACTTTCAGATCCGGCTGAGCCGAGGAATGAACGAGTGTTTGATATGGTGGCTTCGGTTTCCGGCACTTCGGCTGGGCAATGCCTTCATCCCCTTGTATTGGACAGTGGTCACCACGGATGCCAACCTGTCTGGCTGGGAAGGCATCCTCGGAAAAAATTCTGCTCAGGGTATCTGGACACTGGAAGAATCCAGACTACCGATCAATGTCTTGGAACTCCGAGCAATCAGACTGTGCCTGGAACTTTGGACGGATCGTCTTCAGGGATGTCCAGTGCGCATTCAAGCGGACAATGCCATGGCCATGGCTTATGTCAATCACCAGGGGGGCACAAAAAGTGTTCTGGCTAAAAAAAATAAAAAATGAATTGTTCCACATTGCTTATAGATACAGCGGTGAATGATGGTTTGTTTTAAAGTGCTTCTTGTGCTTGTTCAGAATATGTAAATATTTAATGTGCATTATCAGGGCACAGATTTACTTTATTAATCACCTGCCCAGCACAACAGGGCCACCAGTGTGAGCCAGATTGAGATTCACAGTGCCATTAAACTAACATGTGGATTGGAGCTTCCTTATGGGGGGGAGGGGGATCAGGGGGCAAATGTAATCAGTTTTGTAATGCTTCCTCATTGTGCAGTTAGCAGGCTTGAGGTGAGAGGATGACCAAGCTGTATTGCAATATTGTAATATGAAAAATAAGATGACTTTCTTGACTACACTGCTCTGTGTGGCAAAAATGTTTGAACAGAATTAAAATATATTTTCAGGTAAAACCGTGTTTTACTTTTATATTTTCTATCAATATATAGATGTTTGGCTAGAGTCCAAATGTATTTGGCTCGGTAATGCCATAAGGACTAGTCTGTGACTAAGGTTTCTTGTGTTTTAAACATTTGGCTTTTCTGTGCTTGAATAGCTTTCTCTGCTTTATCATGTGCCCCATAAGAAAGATATTTTTATAAAGTGAATAAACATGTGAGTACCACTAAAGCTCTTCTTTATAAAAAAAAAAGACAACTTCAACAGGCTGCGCTCTTTACTAGGTGATACTAAATGGGATCAACTGTTAACAAAGAACAGGGAGTTCTCTAAGTGTGTTACATAATAGCATTCACCATTCCATAGGAGAACAAAAGTAAACTCATGTAGCTCAATGCTATTCTTCGCAAGCAAATTAAGGAGTAGGTCCTGGGGAGAATAATTATATTTAAGAGGATAATTTTGCCCAAAATATTATATAGATTCCAAATGTTACCAATTGCCATCCCACCGGCATATTTTAAAACAATATGTTGTTAAACTTTATATGGCAGGGGAAAAAACCTAGAGTGCGGTATATGGTTCTTAGTAGAGATAAATCACAAGGGGAGACTAGCAGCACCAGATAATAAAAGATATTACACAGCAGTTAAAATCTCACGTATGACAGAGTGGACAAAAAACAAAAAACTTGGATAAAAGATGAGTAAAGATTGAAACCACATTAGGCAGTACACAATTGGATAAGAATATTTGGTTTCTACCAAAATATAGGGAAATACACCAAGACACATGAAAGAACGAGAGTTGTATATAAGATTTGGGACATATTTCACAAACAAGCCAAGTGGGAACAAAACTCTATGTTACTACCATTAGAAGGCACAAAATATTTTGCACCAGGAAATGAGAAACAATTTGGTAAATGGGTAAAAAACACGCAGCTAAAAGATATAACATGCAGAGGAAAGATTAGGCCATACCACAAACCTAACACTAGGGGAGGAAACATTTTTTTAAATGAATGGAGATATTTACAGGTAAAACACTTTATGGGATCTCTTCCTTAGCCCATCAGATCAGAGAAAGAGCTGAAGTGTGTGGAAAAGCTCTGTAATCCATTAACAAAAACAAAACATACAACGTCTAGGATATACAATATGTTAACTGAGATGGTAGAAACCTGGGGAAAAGAAATAGGATCACGCTTAAAAGAACACGAAGTGAGCACTGTAGTGAGAGCCGTATATTGCTCTGCAATAGATGTGAATACCGTCGAAATGAACTATAAATGATTATCAAGGTGGTTTATAACACCGGTAAAAGCACATAAATGCCAGCCAGAGAAATCTAACTTGTGTTGGAGGGGCTGTGGGTTGCAAGGTACAATGCTTCATATCTGGTGGGAATGCCGTAAGATTCGGGAATATTGGTTAAAGGTAGAACAACTTATTAGAGAAATTACAGGTTAACATCATGGATGACCCATGAACATGTCTGTTCCATAGAACAGACAGACCCTTAAAGCAGTATAGAAAAATAATTGACCCCCCAAAATGGTTAGAGACAGAAGGTCCCACCGTATGAGAGTGGTGTTGTAGAAATGAATATATATATATATATATATATATATATATATATATATATATACACAACATGAAATACCTGAGTAGCAGATGTGAGGAACAAGTAGACAGTTTTTCTAATAAATTGAGACAATGGGCAGATTTAAAAAAAACTAAAGTATATATAGGAATATGGACTGATTAGGGGGGCGACTAAAGACTGGGGTCCTGTAAACATAAATAGAGAGGTAGGAGAAGGAGCACAACGTAGGAACAGAGTGGGAAAAGGAAAAGGGGGAGGGGGGGATAGGGCCTGTGGGTTATAGGAAATTAAGTTGAGTTTGAAATATGTGAAACATTTTTATAGAAAAACATGAGTACTACTAAAGCTCTTCATTTTATATATATATATATATATATATATATATAAAAAGCCAACTTCAACAGGCTGCGCTCTTTACTAGGTGATACTAAATGGGATCAACTGTTAACAAAGAACACAGGAGAAATAGGAGTTCTCCAAGTGTGTTAAATAATAGCATTCATCATTCCATTCCATAGGAGAACAAAAGTAAACTTGTTTAGCTCAATGCTATTCTTCCCAAACAAATTAGAGAGTAGGTCCTTGCTTTCAAAAAATATAAAATGGAAGAGAGCGCTTTTGACATTTAAGGTTTGCAAGCAATGAAATAAGAAATGCAAGAGGACAATCGGAGCAGCTAAAATTGATTATGAAAAACGCATAATTTAAATACATTAACAGTAAAAAGGGTAAGTACTGAAAAAGAAGGCCCTATGACGGGTGAACATTGGACCTTAGTCACAAATGACACAGATAAGGCTAATGTGTTAAATACATTTTTCTTCAGTATATTCACAGGAAATAGAATAGCTTCATTAGAACTAGTAATGCAAGAGTAACGCCATTGTAGTTGTCAGAATGTGGGATTTCAAAACAGATTAAAACTTCAACTTGATGAAGTGAGCAGTAAAATATATAAAAAAAGGGCAGTAGATGTTAACCACAAATGCTTAATATATAAATGTACGTCATTTGGAGCAGTGGCAAGAGTTATGCATTTTGGTGCTAAGAATTTGCAGGCAATATATTCTTTAGAAGGGGTTACACTGGTAGACTAAGTGATGGAAAAAGATTTGGGGTTCTTACTAGATCACAGACTTAAGCCTCAATCACACAATGAGAATATTGGAGGAATGACCATCCGTTTTTAGTTTCATGCTAGTCTCATATCCAAAATGAATAGGTTACTCAACATATGAAAGTTCTCGTATGACAGAATACAACTAGTAAGTAGTAGTGTAATTAGGAAGTAATGTAATGTGTTGAATTGTATTGTAATGTATTCTTTCGTTTCCAAGCATGCGTATTCTTGCTAATTGGATTTTTTTTTCGGATGAACACTTTACTAATTAAACGAAAATCAGACGTTGTATTCACGTACGATAAAAAAATTCTAATCGAAATCGGCTGTTGAAAGCACTATACTAACGATTAGATAGTTGGCTGATCATTTGTCGTACAATCGTTTTCGTAAGATTTTCTTATCATGTGCACAGGCCTTTAGAAATAGCATGCATCTAGTCTGCTGCTAGCAGAGTGAGCAGAATTCTCGCATGCATTAAAAAAGGTGTTTATTGGAGGGAAAAATCAATACTATTACTCCTTTACAAAACATTGGTTTGGTCTCATCTTGAGTATGCAATTTATTTCCCCAATCAATAGAAAGATATTCTAGAATTATAAAAAGTTCTCAGTTTCAGGGAATGTCTAAAGCTGGCCATTCATTATACAATTTCCTTTTTCAATTTCCTTTAGCAGTACCTTCAACTATGTAGTGCAAGGGCCTGCCTGATTGCATACATATCGAAAGTGTCTGGGTTTGACCTCATATGGTTTTTCGGAAATCTTAAGGCAAATTGTACAAGTTAATTGTATCTCACAAAAGTAAGTACACCTCTCACATTTTTGTAAAAAAAATGTATATCTTTCCATGTGACAACACTGAAGAAATGACACTTTGCTACAATGTAAGGTAGTAAGTGTACAGCTTGTATAACAGTGTAAATTTGCTGTCCCCTCACATTAACTCAACACACAGAAATTAATGTATAAACCACTGACAACAAAAGTGAGTACACCCCTAAGTAAAAATTTCCAAATTGGGCCCAATTAGCCATTTCCCCTCCCCGGTGTCATGTGCCTCGTTAGTGTTACAAACTCTCAGGTGTGAATGGGGAGCAGGTGTGTTAAATTTGGTTTTATCGCTCTCACACTGGTCACTGGAAGTTCAACATGGCACCTCATGGCAAAGAACTCTCTGAGGATCTGGAAAAAAGAATTGTTGCTCTATGTTAATATGGCCTAGGCAATAAGAAGATTGCCAAGACCCTGAAGCTGAGCTGCAGCATGGTGGCCAAGACCATACAGCGGTTTAACAGGACAGGTTCCACTCAGAACAGGCCTCGCTATGGTCGACCAAAGGGGTTGAGTGCACACGCTCAGCATCAAATCCAGAGGTTGTCTTTGGGAAATAGCCTGTCAGTGCTCAGACCATATGCCGCACACTGCATTAAATTGGTCTGCATGGCTGTTGTCCCAGAAGGAAGCCTCTTACAAAGATTATGCACAAGAAAGCCCTCAAACAGTTTGCCGATGACAAGCACATGGATTACTGGAACCATGTCCTCCCATGTCCTTTGGTGTGATTGGACCAAAATAAACTTATTTGGTTCAGATGGTGTTAAGCACATGTGGTGGCAAACAGGTGAGGAGTACAAAGACAAGTGTGTCTTGCCTACAGTCAAGCATGGTGGTGGGAGTGTCATGGTCTGGGCTGCGTGAGATCTGCCGACACTGGGTAGCTACAGTTCATTGAGAGAACCATGAATGCCATCATGTACTGTGACATACTGAAGCAGAGCATGATCCCCTCCCTTCGGAAACTGGACCCCAGGGCAGTATTCCAACATGATAATGACTTCAAACACTCCTCCAAGACGCCCACTGCCTTGCTAAAGAAGCTGAGGGTAAAGGTGATGGACTGCCCAAGCATTTCTGAGTCCAGACCTAAACCCTATTGAGCCTCGTCAAATGGAAGGTGGAGGAGCTCAAGGTTTCTAACATCCACCAGCAAATTGGTGTCATGCAGGAGTGGAAGAGGGCTCCAGTGGCAACCTGTGAAGCTCTGGGGAACTCCATGCCCATGAGGGTTAAAGCAGTGCTGGAAAATAAAGGTTGCCGCACAAAATATTGACACTTTGGGCCCAATTTGGATATTTTAACCTAGGGGTGTACTCACTTTTGTTGCCAGCGCTTTATACATTAATGGTTGTGTGCTGAGTTATTTTGAGGGGACAGAAAATTTACACTGTAATACAAGCTGTACACTCACTACTTTACATTGTAGCAAAGTTATTTCTTCAGTGTTGTCACATGAAAAGATATAATAAAATATTTACAAAAATGTGAGCTGTGTTCTCACTTTTGTGACATACTGTATATATATATATATATATATATATATATATATATATATATATATATATATATACTCTTGGATAGATTGGACTAGACCTGTGAATATTTCCAACCTTGCATACCATATGTTACTATATGTACCTGTAAACTTGGAGGTATACATAGCCATATTTCTGCTAACTAAAAGTCATTGATGCAATTATTTCGTTTAAACAAAATGGTGTGCATGTTTTTATATAACAAAAGAAGCCATGTGTTTGGGATTCATTTGAAATACACTTTATTTGTGCAGCGTATCAGGTTTATGGAAGGTTATAGGTTAAGATCTATTGGGCAAAGTGACTATGAGCAGTTGTTTAAAACACCAAGAATAAAGCTTCACCTCACTATGAAGCTACATGTTTTTCAGATGGGCCATCTGCTGAATTGTGTTGTTCAGTTAGCTTATAATAGTGCCATGTCGTTTGATTCCACTCCACAACAGAGGACAAGTAGACAACTAAAGTACTATAACCTAGATTCTCCTCATCTTTCAGCATTTATACCTTGAGGACAATGGGGATGTAAAAAACATTCATGTTTTGTGTTATTCAGTATGTTGCTTCTAATTAACAGGTCCACCCCAATGTTTGTTACCACTTTGTTCATAAGCACTCTTATTCTTTCATTAAAAATGATCTGATTTGCTTTGTACGAATGCAATAAAATACAGTGATTTTTTTGTGCTTTAAATGCATAATGAAAAAGGAACATTGTTTTGCTTAATTAAACTTAAATATGGGTGAGAAAATTAGGCATATTGCAAATTCTTCCTAAGATATGGAATATTTTGGAAATCTACCATAACTAAAATGTGTTTCCTTTAGTCTCTTAATATTGAAGGGAATGTAATTGGTGTCTATTCCATAATTATTATCATTTTCAAAGCTTCCTGATGTTTTTGCACCACCGTTTGCAACCCTCACTTCTTTCAATTTGTGGTAAGAATATTTAAAACACATCTTTGGTTATAAAGTTATATGAAAACTGTTTTTTCTGCCCTCCTTTTCTTTGTTTGCCATCTCTAGAAGTGTCATTGAAGAATAGCACATCATTGTTTGTGTCAGTGATAGAAATATTGCCCCATTGTTGATGTCACTTGGAGGAATACAGTTGTACCTCATATCAAGGGGACGAATAGTGCCTTAAAGTGTAATTAAACCCAATTCATTAAATACTATCAATAAATTCTGTATTACATGCTGTTCATTCTCACTCATTCACTATAAGATTTGTTTTCTGTATTCTGTAAAAAAAATTGGTTGATCCTGCTGTTCTCTATCTCCCTGTTTTGTCCAAGTCCTCACTGCAGTTGGGGATTGAGCAGAGCAGTGTTGGCAGCTAGTGCACATGCTCAGTTTTCAATGTGTTTCTACCCTGAGCATTTCTTCCCTATCCCATCTTAGCAGCCCATCTGACTATACAATCGCACATGTAGGCATATACACAGTGCTAAATGACAGCCCACTCCCTCTTTCTCCATGCCCCCTAAACAGCTAAACATAGTGGGGTTGGATATTACATCTTAAATAATGGAGGCTTCACTTCCCTGTTCTAAGGCACAGGCTGGAGGAATGTGACACAGGCTTTGACTGGCAGAAATCCATCCACACCATGATATAACCAAAAAATATTTAAGACTTATTTTCAAATATATATGTGTATGACAATTTAAAACAGTTTATTGATATGAATTATTTATTATTATTATTTTTTTTTATTTTTTGACCACCTGCAGAAGACTAGAAGCTCTTTCTGTCACTGTTTCCCTACAGACAGGCTAAGAAAGAGCTGAGTCATGTGACAGCTGTATATTAATTAGGAAAAATGTACTTAGATGTTATGTTTTTTAGTTATTTATTTTTTATTAAAATAATTACAGTGCCATCATCCACATGCAGAAAGAGAAGGGATAATGTAAATTAAACAGTGTGGGTTTAGTATCACTTTAAGTGTTTCTGAGTTCTCACACCTATTTCCCCCTTATGTGTATATTAACTGGGTGTTGTTTTCCTTAACTCCTTTTTCTGTCTCTTTTTTTTTGTCTTTGTGCTTTTTCTGTCTGGACTTTATGTTCCCTGGATGTGTTTCATCATACCTTTTGTTCCCCTTTATATTTTCCCCATGCACACCTTGTGTATTGTCCCATTCTTGTTTTTAAAGTATTTGTAAAAGCTGAAGGTTTTTTTACCTTCATGCATTCTATTCATAAAGGTAAAAAACATTCTGCGTGCTGCTCCCCCCCCCCCCCACAGCCCCCCTAATACTCACCTGAGCGCCCTCTCATTCCAGCAATGTGCACGAGAGACTCGGCTGTCCCAGGACTCCCTCTCCTCATTGGCTGAGACAGCAATGGGCACCATTGGCGCCCACTGCTGTCAATCACAGCCAGTAAGCCAAAGAGAAGAGAGTGGGGGACGGGCCGAGCCGCAGCTCTTTATGTCTTGTGAACACATAGAGCCAGACTCGGGAGCAAGCACACACCAGTGCCCCCGTTGCAAGCAGCTTGCTCTGTGGGCACTAGTCAAGGGGGAGGATCCAGGAGCGCCAACAGGGGACCCGAGAAGAGGAAGCTCAGGACTGCTCTGGGCAAAACCACTGCACAAAGCAGATAAGTATGACATGTTTGTTATTTTTGTTCCTACTTCTGTACCGCTCATCGTGTATTTTTGTCGCTACTTTGACATAAAATACCGGAGTTATGGCAGCCGATAGCTGCCATAACCCTGGTATTTTCTTACACGGCCGGTAGTCCTTTTTCACATAAAAGTGGTCCCAGTGGCAGATTCGCCACAGGATTACTTTTATGGGCGGCAGGAGAGGTGCCTGATCCCCTCTCGCTAAGAGCCGTTTGTAGCGGGGAAAACAATCCGATCCCCTTTGTGGCTGAGCAGGAAGTTGAGTGAAGGCAAGATGCCCCCCACTCTACTCTATGCCCTTAGAGGACCGGAGCAACGTCAAACGTCACTTCCGCCCAACGACCTTAAAGGGCCAAATTTTCAATTTTTTTTTTTTTTTTTTATTGCTTTTAAGGGTAAATGTGAAATCTGAGGTCTTTTTGACCCCAGATCTTACATTAGAGAGGACCTGTCATGCTTATTTATATTACAAGGATGTTTATATTCCTTGTAATAGAAATAAAAGGGATAAAAAGTTAAAAAAAAAGTAAAGTAAATAAGAAAAAAAAAAAAATTAAAGCGCCCCGTCTTTCCGAGCTCACTAGCAGAAGCGAATGCATCTGCAAGTCGTGCCCACATATGTAAACTGTGTTCAAACCAGACATATGAGTTATCGCCGCGATCGTTAGAGTGAGAGAAGTAATTCTAGCACTAGACTTTCTCTGTTACTGTAAACTGGGACCTGTAGAAATTGGTAAAGCGTCGCCTATGGAGATTTTAAAGTACCAAAGTATGTCGCCATTCCACGAGTGTACGCAAGTTTGAAACAAGACATGTTAGGTATCAATTTACTCAGCTTAACATTATCTTTCACATTATAGAAAAAAATTGGGCCAACTATACTGTTTTCTTATTTTTTATTTAAAAAAACAGTTTTTTTCCAAAAACAAAATTGCGTTTGTAAGACCGCTGCGCAAATACGGTGTGACATAAAGTTTTGCAATGATCTCCATTTTATTTTCTATGGTTTCTGCTAAAAATGAATAAATATATATATATATAATATATATATATATATATATATATATATATATATATATATAAAATGTTTGGAGGTTCTAAGTAATTTTCTAGCAAAAAATACAAATTTTAACTTGTACACAACAAATGTCAGAAATAGATCTGATCCTTAAGTGGTTAAAAACATCTGATCCTTTAATGCACTTCCAGATCAATACAAAACCTGACTGACAGATCAGGAGCTGCACAGTGATTTTTGACAAGCAAGTGACTGCTGGGCGTAGGATCCCCGAAGCTTGCACATCATGAACAGGGTAGAGGTGCATTTTGACATCTTTGCTTTGGGCACCGGATGACCTTGTCCAAGCACTTGGCATAGTTCACCTTTGCGAAAATCCTGCCTATGCAGATAAGGAGTGTCTGTAGTTGAAAACAAACTGTGCAGTTTGGACAAAAGTTGAATAATGCCCTTGCAATAGATGTAAGCTTTTTACGTTCCTCATAAAGCCTGATTCAAAAACTACCAACGATTGCATCTCCCCATCCTGCCTTGTTGTTAGGACATTGCTAAGACACGTCCACTGTTACTGTTCACCAGGGATGAGCTTGGGCGTGTTCGAGTTTGTACGTGCCCGATCCCACCAGGAAGCCGACTCTGCAATCCGCTAATCACAGCCAGTGAGACATTTTGCGATCCGCAGCTGCACAGATCAGGAAATGTCTCCTTGCCTGTGATTAGTGGACTGCAGTGTCGACTTCCTGGTGGGATCGGGCACGTAGCCACTCGAACACGCCTGAGCTCATCTTTACGTGTTTACCCTCACCATCACAGAACGAAACACTTTCAAACCTTCTCACATGCGCTTTCTCTCCTTTGATGCAGTAGCTTTAAGCTAAGTGTTTGAGACTAGACCATCTGGATTAGTTAAACACAGGGTGCATGTTTTTCATGCTGAGGCTCATTGATGCACCCTGCATTAAATGTTTATTTGTACAATAAAATATATATAACATTAATTTGCATAATAAAAAATAATGCACATTTTAAAAAACATCAATTTATAAAGTGATAGCTGTACAAAAAAATATATATACTTTCCCTTAAAAAAAAAAAAAATATCTAAAGTCAAACCTGTTTTTTCTTATTTTTGAGAGTGTATGTTGAATAGTAAGACCACAATGTTTTTTCCTGTATTCTAAAGTAGTACAGGGTTGTTTCAGGGCATTTATATGTAACTATTTCTTTACTTTTCAGGTGACTGATATAGCAGATGCAATGATACTAAAACAACTGTTTGAAAACCTGTTTCTAAATGGAGTAGTTGTTGTAGCAACATCTAACAGACCACCTGAAGGTAATAGTTTTGTCTTAAATCTTATACAAAGATAAAATCTCTTAAAATCCACATAAACTGCTGGAGTTAAATTGTTAAACTATATTGCGTTACCCTACGTGTAGCTGGTGCTGTATTTTGATATAGTCTAAGTAAGGAGACACGCACCCTGATCTCTGCATTGAAGGGGGCATGTAAGCTGGTAACTGCATTGAAGGTGGCATGTACGCTGGTCACTGCATTGAAGGGGGCACGCACGCTGATCTCTGCATTGAAGGGGGCATATATGCTGGTCACTGCATTGAAGGGAGCATGTACGCTGGTCTCTGCATTGAAGGGGGCATGTACGCTGGTCACTGCATTGAAGGGGGCATATACGCTGGTCTCTGAATTGAAGAGGGCATGTACGCTGGTCACTGCATTGAAGGGGGCATGTACGCTGATCTCTGCATTGAAGGGGGCATATACGCTGGTCACTGCATTGAAGGGGGCACGCACGCTGATCTCTGCATTGAAGGGGGCATATATGCTGGTCACTGCATTGAGGGAGCATGTACGCTGGTCTCTGCATTGAAGGGGGCATGTATGCTGGTCACTGCATTGAAGGGGGCATTTACGCTGGTCTCTGAATTGAAGAGGGCATGTACGCTGATCTCTGCATTGAAGGGGACATGTACGCTGGTCACTGCATTGAAGGGGGCACGCACGCTGATCTCTGCATTGAAGGGGGCATGTATGCTGGTCACTGCATTGAAGGGGGCATGTATGCTGGTCACTGCATTGAAGGGGGCATGTATGCTGGTCACTGCATTAAAGGGGGCATGTACGCTGGCCACTGCATTAAAGGGGGCATGTACGCTGGCCACTGCATTGAAGGGGGCACGTACGCTGGTCACTGCATTGAAGGGGGCACGTATGCTGGTCACTGCATTGAAGGGGGCACGTACGCTGGTCTCTGCATTGAATGGGGCATGTACGCTGGTCACTGCATTGAAGGGGGCACGCACGCTGGTCACTGTGCATTGAAAGGGGGCACGCTGGTCACTGTGCATTGAAAGGGGGCACACTGGTCACTGTGCATTGAAAGGGGGCATGCTGGTCACTGTGCATTGAAAGGGGGCACGCTGGTCTCTCTGCTGTGAAAGGGGGCAACGCTGGTCTCTCTGCATTGAAAGGGGGCATGCTGGCATCTCTGCATTGAAAGGGGACACGCTGGCATCTCTGCATTGAAAGGGGGCACGCTGGTATCTCTGCATTGAAAGGGGGCATGCTGGTATCTCTGCATTGAAAGGGGGCACGCTAGTCTCTCTGCATTGAAAGGGGGCACGCTGGTCACTCTGCATTGAAAAGGGGCACGCTGGTCACTCTGCATTGAAAGGGGGCACGCTGGTCTCTCTGCATTGAAAGGGGGCACGCTGGTCTCTCTTCATTGAAAGAGGTCACGCTGGTCACTCTGCATTGATAGGGGGCACACTATACCTTAATTACTGAAGGCCCCTTTCACACTTTTGCGACCTCAAAGTCACGCAATTTTTTACATTTTTTTGCCGCAAAGTAATGCATATTACTTTTTTCTGTTTGCGCCCCCCAAAAATTTTGAGCACCAGCCGCCACTGCCCAAGGGAAATTATTATCTTTGAATAGAGTACAGTGTACAGAACTACTAAGGAAAAAGATTGGGGGTAGTTATTTCAGATTGCAAAAGCAAAGCAGTGGGAAAAGTGAATATAATTCTATGTTGCATCACTAGAGTGATCATTAGCACAGAAAAGAGCTCCTGAGTTCCCTATAGAGATCTTTAGTTAGACCTCATTTAGAATACAGGCTTTTGCCTGGTGGCCTGCTCATGGCTACTCTCAGGTCCACCAATTCCTAGATTCCCATACATTTCTATCCTGGGCTTCCATTTGGGAGTTTTATGACCCACCCCCCATGGAAGTGTTCAGTTACCTACAACTCCTACAATGGATTTCTGCCCTCCGCTTCAACTCTTCTTTCCCGTTCCAGACATCGATCTTAGAACATATGTCTTTTCTCACCTGGAGCTTGAAGTACTATTTCCTCTATTTACTCCTCCCTTACTGCGGGAGGTTCGTCTCGCTCTCCCCCTTAAATCTCCAAGACATGGCAGCCTCTATAGATTTAGTGGATTGCAACAAGGCCTGGTCCTCCGTAAACAAATGTTCTTTCAACACGTTTAACATGGAGGTGGCCTATAAGGTTCTCCTCTGCTAGTATTTATTCCTGTCCTGCATAGCTCATTCGAACCCTTCATATAGTGACAGATGCTTCAGGGGCTGCAGCCAACGCAGAGATGAGATCCATATTTGGTGGTCTTGCCCTGTTTGGTGGGCTTCTGGTCAAGGGTCTACAGCCTACTCTTAACACTTTTCCCATATACTCTTTCACAAGGACTCCCAGCATGCACTTCTCCACTGCCCTCTCCCAGGCCTCTTCTCTTACCAGCAGAAACTGGGAACCTACTTTTTCTTTGCCGCAAAGCATGGCATTGCTAGAACTTGGAGGAAGCCCTCGGGTTGGGTTTGCAGAGGTGAAGAGCATACTGACTATCCCCATGCTTCAAGAGAAAATGACCAGTATGCTTCATGACTCTCACTCAAAGTGTGGAACCCATAGTGGTCTTATCCTCTCTCCATTCTAATCCGCAGGTTCTTCCTTCTCCCCCTGCTTAATTTATAATATTTAACAGGATTTATATAGCGCCAACGGTTTACGCAGCGCTTTTTTCTGCACCTCTTCTCTTCCTTTCTTAGCCTGTCTTTCTCCCACCTTTTCTCTCCCCACATCTTCCTACTGCCTCTTCCCTCCATCCCCTTGGTTTTTGTTGTCGTCCGCCCCCCTTTTTTTTTTCTTCCCCTTTCTCTCAACTACGGGATGATAATTCCACCCCCTTTGCCTCACTATGTCCTTGACCTCCATGCCCAGTTGGTCATTGTCACTTCCGACACTAGATGCCGAATGCTTATACTTTTTGCTTTAGAAATCTTTGGAAATGTGTTTCTTCTGTATTTACATGTGCTTTACTGTTTTTCTCCCCTGCGTGGGACTCTTCTCTTTTTTTTCTTTTGCTCAAGCCTTTATCTTGGTATTGTTTTTCTCAATAAAAAACATTGTACCGGAAATATTTGAATACATTAAGGGTGTGAATGAGGTTTGTTTTCATTCAATGTGACAGCCGATAATGTTTTTTAAAACTCCCTCTCATGCCTAGGATCTCTATCCCCATGATTAAGCCCTGAGGGGGCGAAGCAAAACACGTTAGGGGCGTGGCCTGGATGGAGTCCAAGCTGAGGTTGGCACTAACACATTGTTCAGAGGGATTGTTCAGATGTGTGGCTAAAGAGAGACTTTTCTCATACCCAGTGATTACAGGAACCGTGACAAGCTCCCTTCCAGACTGGCACTCATAGCAGTGGACATTGAGGACTTACAACCCTTCTGAGAGTCTAAGCAGCTCACACATTGGGTCATTTGGGTCAGAGCTAAGATCAAGAACACAGGGACATAACCTAAAACCAGCAGGAGGAACATTTAAAACTAATCTTAGAAAGTATTGTGTTACCAAAAGAGACGTTGACACTACGAACAGACTTCCAGCAGAGGTAGTGAGGGAGTCAACAGTAAGTGGATTTAAACATTCTTAACCACTTTCCAACTGGGCCATAGCCAAATGACATCTACAGTGCAGTCAACTTATTCTGGGAGGGTGGACAATGAAGTCCTCTCAGAATCACGCTTCCCGCACGCCCCCTGGGTGGACCTGGGGCATCACAGGTCATGGTAAAGGGCCAATGACAGCAGCCCTTTACCACGTGATCGCTCTGTCGTCAACAAACCAGCGCATTTCAGGCTCAGTTCTTTCCACTCCACACACGCTGTACACACTGATCAGTACAGCGTGTGAGAAGAGAAGGGAGACCGCAGCACTGCTCACCCGTGCCTCATCTGTGCCTCAATTATGCCCATCTGTGCCTCATCCGTGCCCCAATCATGCCTGATTCATGCTAATCATGCCCAGCTGTGCCTCTCATGCCTCATTCATGCCCATCTGTGCCTCATCCGTGCCTCAACCTTGCCTCATTCATGCCAATCATGCCCATCTGTGCCTCTTCCGTGCCTCAGTCATGTCTCATTCATGCCAATCATACCCAATCTGTGCATCAATCATGCCAATCTGTGCCTCATCCATACCTCATTAATGCCCATCTTTGCCTCATCCATGTCCATCCGTGCCTCATTCATGCCACGTCCGTGCTCATCAATACCACATCACTGCTCACTTGTGCCACATCGATACCACATCAGTGCTCTTCCATGCCACATCAGTGCTCATTCGTGCCACATCAGTGCTCATCCGTGCCACATCAGTGCTCATCTGTGCCACATCAGTGCTCATCTGTGCCACATCCATGCCACATCAGTGCGCATCCAAGCCACATCAGTGCCACTACAGTGCTTATCAGTGCCCTACAGTGCCTGACAAAAGTGTAATGGATAGTCAAGAAATTAGATTTGTAATTTTATGTCCCTAGAGTACCTGACTGTGCTCCCTGAATGTTGGGCCTGGCTGTGTAAAAGTCTCACACATAAAGTATTGCCTACTCATGAGGAGTAGCAGAATGTATTTTGGGGTGTAATTTATGCTATGTATGCACTATGTGCTAGAAATATATTATAAATGGACAGCGTTGTGTAAAAAACAATGCATTTTAGTTTTCTTTCCATATTTTTCAAAAACTTGTGGAAAAAAAATGGAAAAAAATGACATGTTCAAAAGACTCATAATTCCTCCTAGTTTATGTGTTGGGGTGTTTGCTTTCCAAAATGGGGTCATTTTGTGGGCATTTCCATTGTCCTGATGCTTCAAAAGTGTGATTTTTTGCTCCTAGAATGCCTGGAGGTGCTACTTAGATGTTGGGACTCTGTATGTGGCCAGGCTGTGTAAAAGTCTCACACGTGTGGTATAGCCATACTCAGGAGGAGTAGCAGAATGTATTTTGGGCCTATACAGTGTGTGAGAAATAATTTGGCAATATAACAATTTTGTGAAAAAAAAATATTATTTTTTTTAAAAAGTTTTCAGTTTTTTTTTTCATTTATAGGGCAAAAAAAAAAAAAAAAAAACAGTGATGATTAAATGCCACCAAAAGAAAGCTCTATTTGTGTGGAAAAAAAAAAGGACAAAAATTACTACGGGTACAGTGTTGCATGACTGTTGTCATTCAAAATGGGAGAGCACTGAAAGGTGAATATTGGCCTGGTTAGAAAGGGGGTATAAGTGCCCAGTGGGTAAGTGGTTAAAGTGGTTGTAAAGTCACATGTATTAATTACTTTGATTCTCTCTGTCTTAGGTCCCTGTTCACTACAGTGTGTGTTTTTCTAAAATTATAATGCTAAATACCTTCTTTACAGAGCCCTGCTGTGCTGTCCTGTGACCTCCCAAGTAAGTGAGTAGAGTGGGAGGGGCTGAGCTTACCCTCTGATGAATGCAAGCTTGCAGGGGGAGGTGATGTGTCTGCACAGCAGGGCTCTGCAAAGAAGGTATTTAGCAGTATCATTTTAGGAAAATACACACAGACAGGAGAGGGGAGGGGCGTGGAGGAGATCTGCTCACACACAGACTACAGAATTGACAGGGAGAGAGCGAGAGGGAGGTAGGAGATGCAGAATGGAACAACCAGATATTGTACAACAGAGAATGAGACAAATGACATTACAAAAAACACTATGCTATACAGTATGTTATGCCTTACAGGGACATGAGCACTGTATTTTTTATTTTTTTAGGGTTACAACCAACTTAATATAAACCTAAACCTATTCCTAGGGGAAAAAAAGTTAAATGAATAAATAATGAGGCAAACTTGGTGGACTACTTGGTCTTTTTCTGATGTCGCCCTTCAGTTTTTCTAATCTGAACATTGTCCATACCAGCCAAAGCAACTAGCTTTTATGTAACCTTTTCTGCATGGCCAACGAAGATTTGTTTGCCTATGTCTGTCTATCGTGCGCTAAATTTAAAGACAAAACTCCTCTGTTTCTTTAGTCTAAAAGAAAATCTCTACTGGAAAAGCTGTTCTTGTTAATGTTCTTCAGATAAAATAATTTTCCTTTACTTCAGGTCTTTAATGTGGAGGTTTTATTAAAGCATGAGCATTTATTCAAGGTCCTTCGTTTTTAGAATATCTAACTGTTCTAAGATTCAAACACTCTGTCTCCGTTGACAGTGTTTATCTGCTACAGTTTAGAAAGCATAGTCAGAAGAGAGCAAGTTACCATGTGGTGAACCCTGATCTCTCATAATGTTCATTAAACAATAGGATTTGCAATGGCGCTGTATGAAAACAGAAAAGTTTTAAGTTTTACAAGTCCTTCCTGTTCTCAAAGAAAGGCTTTGAGAACCTTACAGATAACATTTTTGATAGTGAGAGTTTGGAGAAGAATAGTGTACTTCATTACCTTGCTAATTAGCATCATATTTAAATTGGAGTAAAAAAAAAAAATACCCTCTTCAGTGTAATCATTACAGTCGTTTTTTTCTTAAGTGTCATAACAGCTTATGCTCTCCCGTACATGAAAAATTCCTCAAATTTTCTTTTTTCTTGGGGAAAAAAAACTTAACCCATTGAATGCAGCAGGTTCATACACTGTAGGGACACATTGACACTAGATTCACACCTATGCATTCTTTAGTGAGTTTTGCAGTTTGCAGAAATGCACTACAGTCTATTTAACATAAGATACACAAGATTGGTAGCCGATGCCCTTTGGCAGCTTCCCCTCAGGGAAGATCTTCTGTCTCAAGGACCGATCTTCCATCCTGCTTTACGGTCGCTGGCTTTAACAGTCTGTCTATTGAAAGCCAGGTACTGAAGGATAGGGGTTTGTTGGAATCAGTGATTCCTACTTTGTTAAAAGCTAGAAAAATCTACATCTCGAAAAATTTACCATTGAGTTTGGAAAGCATATATTACTTGGTGTGAGTCTCGGGGGATTTCCCCCCGTTCATTTTTGGGTATCACGTCTTCTTTTTTACAAAAAGGTGTAGATTAACGTTTTGCTTTGGGCACCATTAAGGGCCAGATTTTGGCTTTGGCAGTTTTCTTCCAAAGACCATTGGCAACGAATTCCTTGGTTCACGCATTAATGCAGGGAGTTTGCCATTTGGCACACTTGGTGCGGTCCCTAGTGCCTCCGTGGGACCTCAGCCGTTTGAGAATATTTGTGAAATTCCTTTACTTACTTTGTCACAGAAAGTTGCTTTTTTGGTGGCTATTACTTCTGCATGCAGGGTCTCGGAGTTGGCTGCGTTGTCCTGTTGGTCACCTTATCTGGTGGTTCACAGGGACAAAGTGGTGCTTCGCCCCTGTCAGTTGTTCCTTCCTAAGGTCGTTTCAGGGTTTCACTTGAATGAGGACCTTGTGCTGCCTTTGTTATGTCCTAAGCCTAAGCACCCGAAGGAGGTTGCTTTGCATGCGTTGGACGTGGTTCCGGCCATCAGGGTGTACCTGATGGCAACTGAGTCCATTTGGAAATCAGATTCCTTGTTTATTGTCACGGAGGGTCCTCATAAGGGACAGGCTGTGTCTGCTGCAACCATTTCCAGATGGATCAGGCAGATGGTGGTGCAGGCCTATTCCATTAAGTATCAGGTTCCTCCTTTCCCTGTTACCACCAGGGCGCTCAGTGCCTCTTAGGCCCTTTGTCATCAGGCGTCAGTGGTTCAGGTTTGCAAAGTGGCCACCTGGGCACCTGTACACACGTTCACTAAGTTTTACAAAGTGGATATTTTTGCATATGCAGATGCTGCTTTTGGCCGCAAGGTTTTGCAGGCCACTGTGGCAGAGACTTCTGCCTCTTGAGGGTGTTTTTTTCTGGTAAGTGAGCTCCACTTGTTCCTGGTTGAGCTCCTGGTTTACTTGGTTGGCTATGTTTAGCCCTGTTGGGAATTGTTTACTGCTCTGTTTGTTTCCCGTCCTTCATGCTAATACTGCTTTGGGACGTCTCATCCGTCAAATGAAGATATGACGCTTTGTTCCTCAATGAACGAAAGAGAAAACTGGATTTTTGTCTTACCGTAAAATTATTTTCTCTGATGTTCATTGACAGACACAGCACCCACTCCTCTGTGGAGTTGGGTTATGTATTGTTCTGACACTGCTTGTTACAAAATTGAGATCTTAGAGCAGGAAGTGGGAGTATACCAACTGGGACTGCCCCATAGGCGTAGTTAAGCTCTGGTAACTTTGTTAACCCTTTTCTGCCTAGTGTCCTACTCCTAGGAATAGGAGCATAACCAATCCGTCAAATGAAGATATGACACTGTGTCTCTCAATGAACATCAGAGAAAGGGTTTTACGTTAAGACAAAAATCAATTTTTTTCCCACAATTCTTGTGAAAATGAAGAAATAGTTTTTTTTACACTAAATTGTCATTAACAAGATATCTCTCACACACAGCATGTGCATACTTGCAAATACCCCCCCTAAAACACATTTTGCTACTCGTCCCGATTATGGCGATACCACACGTGTGAAACGTTTCACATCCTTGCCACATACAGAGGCCCAACATGCAAGCAGCACCTTCAGGTGTTCTAGGAACATAAATTGCATATCTAATTTTCTGACTACCTATCACATTTTTGAAGGTCCTGGAGCACCAGGGCATTGGAAACGCCCACAAAATGACCCCATTTTTGAAAGCAAACACCCAACCTATATTCTCTGAGGCATTATGAGTCTTTTGAACATGTCATTTTTTCCACAAGTTTTTGGAAAACATGGAAACAAAATGTAAAGGCATTTATTTATTTTACACAAAGTTGTCAAATTATACAATATTTCTAACACGTAGCACGTACATAGCAAAAATTACACCTCAAAATACATTCTGCTTCTCCTCCTAATACGGTGATACCAAGTCTGAGACTTTTACACAGCCTGGCCACATACAGAGGCCCAACATCCAAGTTTCACCTCCAGGCATTTTAGGAGCATAAATTACACATCTAATTTCCTAAATACCTATCACGCGTTTGAAGGTCCTGGAGCACCATGACAATGGAAAACATGAGAAGAAAATGAAAACGTAATTTTTTATTTTTTACACAAATTTGTTAATTTAAACAACATTTCAAACACATAGCATGTATAGCAAAAATGAAACCCCAAAATACTGTCTGATGCTACTCCTGAATATGGTGATACCACAGACACTTTTACACAGCCTGTACACATACAGAGACCCACCTCCAGGCGTTCTAAGAGCATAAATTACACATCTAATTTCCTGACTACCTATCACACTTTTTAAAGGCCCTGGAGCACCAGCACAATGGAAACACCCACAAAATGACCCTATTTTGTAAAGTAAACACCCCAACTTATGTTCTATGAGGCAATATGTAATTTTTACACAAGTTTTTGGAAAACATGGAAACAAAATGAAAACGTATTTTTTTTTTATACAACGTTGTCAATTTATACACTATTTCTAACACAGAGCATGTACATAGCGAAAATGGCACCCCAAAATACATTCTGCTACTCCTCCTGGGTATGGCAGTACCACATGTGTGAGACTTTTACACAGCCCACATACAGAGGTCCAACATCCAAGTAGCATAAATTGCACATCTATTTTCATGACAACCAATTGCATTTTTGAAGGCCCCCTCGTATTTCTAACACATTGCATGTACATACCAATTACACCCCAAAATACATTCTGCTGGGCAAAGGGTAAACAAAAAATGAAAAAATGACCTGTGGTTTTAGTAGTGCAGTGGTCCACAGAGGAGAGCATCGGTCCAGGCAGCAGGCAGCTAGTGACAGCAAAAGAAATTGTCCAGGCAGCAGGCATGAATACTGTTCATAGTCAGTACAGGCAGCAGGCTGAGATACTGTCAGCACAACCAAAGTATTGGTCCAGGTAGCAGGCAGAGATGTGGTCAGCAGCCGCAGCAAAAGGAATAGTTCAGGCAGCAATACTGTCCATAGTCAGTAGAGGCAGCAGGCAGAGATGGTCAACACAGCCAAAGTATTGGTCCAGGCAGCAGGAAGGACCATCAAGCCTAGGGCCTCAGTCAGGAAAGAATGGGGACAGGAGTCTCTCCCACCCAAATCACTTTGAAGCCTCCGGTCTCCAGACCCTGTTCTGGGAATTACAAAACACAGAAAACATAAAACTGGTTTTCTCTACTCTGAACACTATTCTGAAGCCCCTCACCAGTGTTGGGGTAGTTACTCAAAAAATGTAACTAGTTACTAGTTACTTCTGTAAATTGTAATGAGATTACTTTACTAGTTACTGCATTTGAAAAGTAACTTCACCACTTATTACTTTACTTTCCTCTTTCTTAATTGACCATGTAGAACAGGGGTGTCAAACTCAATTTAATCGCGGGCCGCATCAGCATTATGATTGCCCTCAAAAGGGCCGGTTGGATCTGTAAGACTAGATGTCAAGAGCATCCTCTACCCTTATATAAGACGTCAATAGCCTCTCCACCATTAAAAGTTGAGTCCCCCACCCTCCCTTATATCACAGTGCACCTCCCTTACCTTGTGGTGCTGCTGGGAAGAAGCTGGAGGCATTGCTGGAAAGCAGAAAGTATAAGGTCTGGAGGAGGACTGGAGCTCTCCTGCAGCTACAGGAGAGGTGCGAGGGCCACATAAAATGGCCTGGAGGGCCGGATTTGGCCCGCGGGCCTTGTGTTTGGCACCTGTGGTGTAGAAGAAGATACATGACACTCTTTCTGCATAGAGTTTATTGTATAAACACAGGCTTTGGGAAACATGAGAACAAAACCTGAAAAAACAGAATAAAACATAAAGTGCAACAAAAAGCCATAAACTTCATCCCTCTCTATTCTTTGAAATAACGATTGTATCGCACGGCTTGGGTAACGCAGGAAAGCACGTTCCTATAGCCTAGTAAAGTAGTGCAGTTACTTCCTATAGCCTAGTAAAGTAGTGTAGTTACCAGTATTAGTATTGTAACTAGTTACTTTACTTAGTTACCAAAAAAAGTAATGTAGTTACTGTAATTAGTTACTTTGTAACTAGTTACCCCCAACACTGCCCCTCACATATGTGAGACCCCTGTGTACTAAAGTAGTAGGGCAAAAGATCAGTCCAAGTGGCAGGCAAAAAACATGGTCAATTAACAGGCCAAGGTCAGTTTAAAACATTTAAAACAGCAGGCAGAGGCATTGTCCGCAAATAGGCTGAGGTTGGTGCAAAAAAACATGGTAAATTAATAGGCAGAGATTGGTGCACATGGAGGCATCATCGGTAAATAGGCTGAGGTTGGTGCACGTGGAAGGCAGAAAGGTGGTTTAGAAACATTTAAAGCGGCAGGCATAGGCATCATCGGTAAACAGACCAGGGTCAGTTAAAGTGGAAGCAGACAAATGATCCGCACAGGTATTTAAAAAGGGGAAATGTCAGTCTATTAAAAATAAGGAGACTTATTATCTAATGGATGTGTGATAACTTCTGAAGCATTCTCCGATGCATAGGCCAGGTTGGGAGGGACATTGGGGACAATGATAATTAGTGTCTCTTCTAACTCCTCTGCTGCATACTCAACATTTCTTTTGGTGTTGTCTTCCTGATTCTGTGGGGGGAATGTTTTCGTGGAAAATGTTGCTCATGAAGTCAACTCACACATCTGAGCGAATGCTTCCTTGGGGGGGGGGGGGGGTCCTTGCTGGTAGATCAGGGCAGTGACAATATCTTCAATATATTTGAGGTAGGTGCTGGGTCTTTCTGTTGACTTTTGAAAGCAGGTATATGAATTATACATGGCAATAAGTAAGAGATAAAATGCAACTTTTTTATACCAGAAATGGGACTTTCCTGTGGATAAATATGGTTTTAGCATCTGGTCGTTTAAATCCCCCCCATGAACTGATTATAATTGTGGACACATTCTGGCTTTACAATGGGTCCGCGTCTTCCGTGAATCTCCACCAAGGTGTCATTGTGGATGGTGGACAGAATGTAAACATCTCTCTGGTCCCTCCACTTCACGACAACACTTTCTCGTTCCGCATACTTGCGGATTCCCCCCTTTGTAGCTTTGTTGTTATTAAGTTTTGTGGAAAGCCCTTCCTGTTTTTTTCTGGAGGTACCGCAGGCCAGGGTTTTTTCACGGTACAGCTGACGGAAGAGGAGCAAACTAGTGTAATAATTGTCCATGTATATATGATAGCCTTTTTTGAGCAGGGGGTACGCCAGGTCCCAACAATTTATCCGCTGGTTCCAATATATGTTGGGCACTCAGGGGGCTGTAGCTGGGGGTCTTCACCTTCATACACGCTGAAGGCATTCACATATCCTGTGGCTCTTTTGCAAAGTTTATTTAGTTTCAACCCATACCTGGCCCTCTTACTGTGAATATTTTGTTTGAAATGCAGCTGGCCAATTAAGTGGATAAGGGATTCGTCCACACAAATGTTCTTGTCTGGGACATACATTTCAGCAAATCACTTGGAAAAATAATTTATTATGGGGCGTATTTTATATAATTTATCGTAGTTAGGATGAACTTGGGAAGGGCACTGGGAGTTGTCATTAAAATGTAGGAAGTGCATGATCATGTCATAGCGTGTCCTGGAAATGGCAGCAAAATAAATCGGCATGGGGTGGGTGGACCAGTAGACATGCAATTCATTTTTCTTTGTGAGCCCCATTTTGAATGTAAGGCCCAAAAACAATTTTAACTCCTCCACTGAGAGACTTTGCCAATGAAACATACGGGCATGGGAAGTATTGGGGTTGGAAGCAATAAATTGCTCATTTGTTTGGTCCATGGTATACTGCAGCAAATCTTGTGGGGAAAAAAATATATAATTGAGAACAATTAAGAGTGTTGGGCTGCACACCTGGC
This sequence comes from Pelophylax lessonae, assembly GCF_965119305.1. Lineage (NCBI taxonomy): Eukaryota > Metazoa > Chordata > Amphibia > Anura > Ranidae > Pelophylax > Pelophylax lessonae. The sequence goes on from NC_138770.1 coordinate 394,431,010, forward strand.
TGTGCGGTGAAAGAGGGGATTGTAGCTGACCCTGAGCTGGAAGGCAGCTGGAAGGGATTTGCCAGGGCATCAGGAAGGTAGGTTTGTGCCCTGATTTTTTTGGTCTGGTGCAGTATTCCAGTGCTGGTACTGGACTCTTATTCCTGGGGTCTAGCTCCATTGGTGTTGGTGCCTTGGGTGTGTAAAGCGCTGCTGGTAGTAGGCAGGTCTTCTGATCTTGTTGTTCGCCTTATTCTTTTAGGAGGGACTTTTTCCTCCTCTGATTCAGTCCACGATTCACTTATCTCTACTGGCTCAAATTCCGAACCAGAATCGGATGAGGTCAGCTCCCCGCTGCTCTTTTCATCCGACATAGTAAGGATTGTATATGCCTCCTCAGGTGTAACAAATCTTTTAGACATGGTGGCTAATGTGAAGCTGTGATGGGTACACCACTGATGGGCTGTGTGGCAGATCACTGATGGCAGTACTGATGGACTGTCTGACAGATTACTGATGGCAGTACTGAAGGGCTATGTGACAGGTCACTGATGGTGGTACTGATAGGCTATGTGACAGATCACTGATGGCAGTACTGATGCGCTGTGTGACAGATCACTGATGGCGGTACTGATGAACTGTGTGACAAATCACTGATGGCAGTACTGATGTGTTGTGTGGCAGATCACTAATGGTGGTTCTGATGGGCTGTGTGACAGATGCAGATGGGCTGTGTGACAGATCATTGGTGACAGGTTCTCTTTATTGAGGGGGGGCAGTATGGTGCACAG